>NC_142570.1:2601666-3218750 GCF_041283825.1 Pyrus communis | reverse complement strand
CATTGAAAAAATTTGAATACAATGAAAAAATTATCCTTTAATTACGTGGGACAAATAGTGAGTTGGAAAGTTTTAAACTTGACTGAGTCCTCAACAAGAAATCTTGCCTTTTGGATCATTGACCTTTCGGGCTTTCTTGAGTTGTCTTCCATTTGCAAGGACTTGTACGCTTGATTTGACTTTGACCTTATATAAAAAAATTTATCCTTGTTTTAAAAATTAAACACAACAAAACAAAACCCAAAGAGCAAATGCTGAATTATTTTTTTTTTTTTGGAAAACACGCTGAATTTGTTATATGAGTATGTATGAAGCATTACATATATACATGCAAGAATTTAATTTAGAGGTCCAATATTCCACTATTTTGAATGGTACTACCAATTAACTGAGGGCAACAGACAAAACTGCAGAGAATCATATTGATAAATTGTGATAAATTTAAGATTCCATGAATAATTTGCGTTAGTGAGGGGGGAGAGAGAGAGAGAGAGAGGAGATATTTTATTTTATTTTATTATTCAATCATTTTTCTTTATCAGTGATCTGGTCCATTATCTCTTGGTATTGGCATAAATAAAATAATGTTATCTACCATGGGATGGTTCAATGATTAGGACAAATTCAGCTGGTATAGTTTGTTCTGAGTTTAATTTTTGGTATTGCTAAATCACATAATAGTGATCGGTGAGAGACTAAAATAACTCTATAATTCTTTTTGGCTTCTAACATGTTAAACTACTGTGACTTCACCACCAACTGATCCTTTACAAATAAAGCAAGGTCATTAACTCATTATCAAGAAAAATAATACTATATGTACTATAATGCAGGTTTTAACTGAAAAACCAATCATAACCTTCATTGCTTTAGACTAATTATTCCAAGTCTTCTTTTCTCATCTTTTTGTTTTCCAGTACGTACTCATGAATACAGTTCTGCACAGGCCCGCAGGCTAGGGTTTGTTAATTAGTGAGACCTATAAAGTATAAACAGAGATTGCTTCCATGCCTTTCGCACAGGATTAAGGACAAGTACGAAGGTTACACGTACGTGTATGCCTTCGTGTCTTTATTCCCTGCAGTACACTGCTCTCGTTTGCAGTACAACTAGTGCAAACAATTTTGTTAATTACTTTTGGTCACGGATCACATGATGATGTGGTCGTGTGAGTGCTCTCCAAGAAAGCCTCTTTACAAATCAGTTACTAAAAACTTCAATTTTAGTTTATTTACACAAATACTTTTCGTCATGTCACTATAGTTTGACTAGCAAGAACTATGTATCGTATACATTAGATTATAGTATTAAGTGATAATTTTTTGCCCTTGTTAACAAATAAAAAATGATATGTGTAGGGGACTACACTAGTTAATTTGGACCAACCCTGGGAATGTAGGGGCCCTAAGCGAGCCTTTTAAGTGGAGCTTAAGATTCTTTGTCCCCTGACCCTTTGTATATTGATATGAATAAAAATGAATTCGCTAAATATATAAAAAGTCTATTTCTACATGAAATATCATTAAAAAATAATATCAAAAGAAGAAGGATAGACAAACATTATTTAAATATGATATGTCTCGCGTTTTTAGACACAAATATACTAATTAAGTTTATATAATCAAGTTTTTCAACCAATTCTTTTTCAATTGGTAAAATAGTTGACCCATTAATCAATCTTTCTTGTGACATGGTTAATCAAAAATAAGATTTGATCAACTTTAATTTTGAAAAACTTATTTCTGCAGAAACAACTGTAACATGTATGATTAACAAAATTTTGTGAGCAACCTACTTTGTCTACCCTCAGGGTCGACCTTGTAGTTAAGTACTCAATAAAACTTATAGCTTAAATAGTCAAGAGTGTTTTTTAGAAGAAGCGGTTATGTGTTCCAATCCCATTTCTTTTTGTTGTTCATAATCTTTCCTTTTTATTAACAAAGGTAATTCCGTTAATTGGAAGAAAACAATCCTCTATAAAAACAAAACTTTTATATGGATAGTATAAAGAATTATAAAGAATTAGTCATCTTTCATAACAAAGATACACCGTACGTTCAATTACTTTACAAACGCTTATACTTTTAAGTTAATCAGGTATACAGTAGCTATCTATAATTTTTTTAAGGAAAAAAACTGACCTAATTCGGTTGTTATATCAGGATTTGGATCCTCTCTTGGGCTTAGGAGGCTCCTCCTCCTTAGCAAATCATAAGAAATGTTGGATTTTGATTCAAAGGCTACAAACAGGGGGTCCCTCTAAAAGTTATAATAATTGTAGATGTTGGATCAAAATTCAACGGTCCGTGTAATTTACTCAGAAGAGAATCCAAATCCATTATATCATTCCACATATATAAATAATTAGGCTAAATTTTTTTTTCTTGATCCTTGTGGTAAGACATTACTTTTAAATCGACCCCTATGATGAAAAAAGTGTTAATCTTAACCCTGTGGTGAAGTTCGTTATCAATCGTAGTCCAAATTGAAATTTATGTCAAAATCTCACCCACGTGCAGGGGTAAAAAGGTCATTCTATTCTTTTTTCTTTTCTTTTTGGTAATTCCACTTTTTTATAATCAACAAAAATAGAAGGAAAAAAAAAAGGAAGAAATCCCTCCCCAATCCCTACCCTTGTCAGCCACAGCCACAACGACCACCCACCACCTTCCCCCTTCTCTCTCACATAACCCTAGTCATCCTGTCCACCACTGTTCTTCTTAAAATGAAACTAAATTCAATGTTTGCATAATAACTTATATTCTAACCTAAACGCGACAAGGTACTTTGTGATTTTTTAAATCTTGAATTTGGACTCTTGACTCTTTTGAAATGAGAAAGTCTGATAATATATATGAACCTTGTAATTTTATTGTTTATTTATTCTTTTATTTTAGCTCTAAAAGTTTTAAAAAAAAAAATTATGTCCATATGGCGCTTTATGATTGGTTGATGGAATCAATAAAAACGAAAATAACAATTTTGCCCTACAAATGATAGAAGAATGAGAAAAAATCCAATTTGGACTATGATTGATAACGAATTTCAAAAGTAGGGTATCACCACATGGATCACGAAAAAATTTTGGCCAAATAAATATTCTTTGTAGTGTTACTTTCTGTTTTTATTGTGAAAATACAAACAGAACAAGGAGAAAGCAAGGCGCATTCAAAGCCCAAATTATGAAACAATAACCTATTTGCATTCATCAAGTTTTGGATTGAATTTCTTGCACTGGTGAATCACACGATTGTGATTGTTGAAGACTAAAATGCATCTTTTCAACTTTTAAAAAGATGGAATTCCGTGATGAAACTATTAGTTAAATCCCTTTGAATAATAATAATAATAATAACCTATTTGCTGTTGGAAGTGGATAATGTACGATTGTCACAAAGACCAAATAATTTTTTATGAGATATAATATAATACTATATGCAATGGAGAAACTTTCGCAATAAATTTATGTAAAACAAATGAACGGGCAAGAAGACGCACCCAAAGTCGAAGCTGCCAAACAAATATTTGCGACTTTGGAAGTGGAAAATATAAATTCCATACCAAGCATCTCCAGTCTTTTGACCTATCGAAACTGAGTTAGCTAGCTTCACGAGAAATAACAGAAAACATGTTTCTCTCAATCATACTATTTTGTGAGAGTTAAGAGGAATAAATTTTTTCATGATTCTCGGTCACTAACTTCACTTCACTTGAACAAAATATGTAAGTTGGCATTAATATTTTCCATTCTTCATTCATTAAAATTTGTGAGTTGTTCAATTCAAACCAATTCTGAAAATCAAACGAATCTTAAAGTAGTAATATTTGTCCCTGCAAGTGACTATAAGTCGACTCTTAAACATAATGATTCATATAACTACCAAGGAAGGAGAATTATACAGTAATTGTAATGTATTACTTTGTTTCTAAAATATTGAGCGGGGCAACGTGCCCCCTCCGGACTGTATGTGCCTTTGCGCCTGTAAATATAAATGCTGCAGTATCTGCGTTTGAGTTAGTTTCACAACAAATAACATATATACATACGATGAAACGGGAAAAAAATAAATACTTTGCATGCGTGTTACGTAAAACAATTACTGAAGCTAACTTTTAACACGATATTATACTAAAAGTTTTTACGATATATTATGAAGCATTCATAGCCTTGAATGAAGTTGATTTTCACACTGTTATACTAATTTTTATGACAGAACATATCAGAGTTACACTCGATAGCGGAGCCAGAAAATTTTTCTTGGGTGGGCTAGCTAAAATTATTCGCATGTAATCATATGATATTTCTTTTACCTACATAAAATTATATAATAATCTACATAAAAGTAAGAACATGAAGTACTAATCCAAATGAGTTTATTAATTACTTTCCAACTAATTTTTACACAAATAAAACATGCATACAAAAAAGCAATAGAAAGAGAACAAAACCAAATCCAAACAAAACCTCCATAAAGGTTAGGGGATACCAATTCAAGTTGTGCCCCTGTAATGGAATCTGCAAATTAAAACCAAATTCGTAAGGAATCCAAACTCATTCAAAACCAAATCCAAACAAAACCTCCATAATTATGATGATATCTGCAAATTAAAACAAAACGATGCAATCAATAAAAATGAGGGATGCATGCATAAAGGAAAGAAGAAATCCAGAAAAAAGAGCTTAAAAATCATACGCAACAACAACAATAAAGTCTTATCTTACTAAGTGGAGTCTGTTATATGAATCGTACAATGTCACTGCACTCGGTTTTGTATCAAATCTTCTATTAGATCAATGTACTCCAAGTCTTTTTTAGAGTCTCTTTTCAAGTCTTTTGGGGTCTTTCTCTATCTCTTTGGCCCTAAGCCTCTGACTTGCACTCGCATTTTCTAACCAAAGTATCTGTAAGTCTTCGTTCACATGTCCAAACTACCTTAACCAATTTTCTCTAATCTTGTCTTCATTATGGATACTCCAATTTTATCTTGGATATTATCGTTCCTAATCATGTCCTTTCTTGTGTGCCCACATATCAAATGAAACATTCTCATCTCCGTTGCACTCGTTTTGTGTACGGTGGGATTGAAATGAAATGTGTATTGTACGAGATCTGTATGTATATGTGGGTGAGATTGAAATAAAATATGTTTGTTGACCGTATAACTCTGATTTCGAAGTGGATTTTCTGTACAAAGTATACCAGTGTGACACCATATGATGCTGGAATGAGATTTTTTTTTTTTTTTTTAATCAACGCTTAATTTTTTTAAGATGTCCTTTTTTTTGAACAAATAATTAAACACAATTAATTTATCATATAACTACTAATTTACTATGAGGAAGAAGGAGAATTATACAATAATTGTAATGTATTAGTAATTTTTTATTGCAAATAATATTCGACACTAATTTACGCTGAAAAGATGGAGAGTTTGAATCAAAATACAGTAGGTTGAAGAGCAAGACTCTAATCATTAAGGAATTCACCACTTGCATGTAATGTATTATTTTGTTTCTTAATATCGAGCAGGGACATATGCCCCCTCCAGACTGTACGTGCCTCAACCCTAATTTATGGTGTGGTATCTGCAACTGAGTTACCTTCACGAGAAATAAACATACAAATAAATTGGAAAAAAAACTTTGCATGCATGTTACGTAAAACAGTTGTTGAAGC
Organism: Pyrus communis; assembly: GCF_041283825.1. NCBI lineage: Eukaryota > Viridiplantae > Streptophyta > Magnoliopsida > Rosales > Rosaceae > Pyrus > Pyrus communis. The sequence goes on along the minus strand of NC_142570.1, from coordinate 3,213,072 downwards.
TAACTTTAACACGATACTATACTACACATTTTTACTTTATACTCAACGACCATACAAATGATGTATGCTGAATATATATTAATTCTCTGATGAAGCATTCATAGTTTCAAAGTTGATTGTAACTGTTATACTATCGTTTCTTACAAAACACAATAAAATCACACTAATGAACTATTCTGAACCTCGATATTTTGTGCCAGCACTGAAGAAGTATTCAAAGTTCCCAAAGTTAATCATTTTAGCACAAACTACACCAAATGTTTCCCTTGAATACTTTTTCATTACCGCGAACCATTTTGATCATTAATAATTAATACTTGGTGATCGTGCTAATTTAGAATTGAGAATTTTGTGAGGATTGAAATTCGAGTATTTTGTCTTTCTTGCATGGCATGGAAATTATCTTTTTTTTTTCTTTTTCAGAAAATGTAACCGATGCTCATCCGTAAGGAATCCAAACTCATTCAAAATCAAATCCAAACAAAACCTCCATAAATATGATGATATCTGCAAACCAAAACAAAACGAAGGTAGCAAAAAAATCGAGGGATGCATGCAAAAACGGAAAGCAGAAATCCAGAAAAAGAACTTAATTAAAAAAAATATCAAAAAAATTAATTTCACAAAAAACCACCACTTCCAATCACAGAGAAATTTTAGTGTGTCTGAAATAGCCTGCTGCAACAATTGTCATATTATAAGTAGTTGAAATTTTTTTCTTTAGCTATCCAACCACTTAATATTATAACACTTAGTGTATTAGACCATGTTCCCAATTCACTGAAAAATCTCTCTTTACTCACCAAATGCGCTTACAATGCATTAGATCCACGCATCATATTTTTATTATTATTTTTGGGATACAATTCAATCGGCACCTCCCGAACCACCACCACTCAAGGCCGTCTCCGCCCATGCCCACCTCACCATTATATCCAAACCCAGTTCCAAATCACCACCCACAATGAGATTCGACGCTGCCCAACTCAGATCTGCCTTTTCTCCTGCTCAAAATTTTGATAAGAAGCATGAAGTCGAATCATATGCACTAAATATATGAAGTTAGACATAAAGAGACCAGAGCGGCGGAGGAGACGAGGGCGTAGATGGCGTAGAGAGTGTAGAAAATGCAATGTATTAAAAGCGTGAGGCGTGGGCGAGGCGTCCAAGGCGAAGCCCAACCTAGGCGTGAGGCGAAGCCTTACAGGATTTAATTTTTTTATATATATATGTTTTATATATTATACATATAATTGACCCTTAATTAATTTCTAACAATTTCTAACAATTAACCCTTAATTAATTTCTAACAATTTCTAACAATTTATTAATTAATTTATAAATTAATCCTTTAATTAATTTATTAACAATTAACCCTTTAGTGCCAATTTCTAACAATTTCTAACAATTTATCTAAGTGCCAATTTATGGCACACGAACACAATTTATGGCAGCCGGCAGAAGCATTAAGTTTATGGTATAAGACTATAAGTGCAAAACAGTTTGGCAGCCACACAGACAAATAAAAACGTGGGCTCTGTCCCCTGTTTTCTACTCTGCTTCTTCCTCTCTCTCTCTCTGTCTCTCTCTCGCAAAGCACCTTCCCCAGAAAATGCAAAACCAGAAAACTAAATCCCCAGAAAACTATTAACCCCTCTATAGCAAAAGTTGCAAAACCTTCCCCAGAAAATAAATCCCTAATTTCAGAAACCCTAACCTTTAGGATCTTGCTGACGGCGCTGGGGCTGGGCTGATGGCGCTGAGGTGACGGCGGCGGGGTGATGGCGGCGTGACGGCGTGGCGACTGGACCGATGTTCTGAGCCTCTGGGCTTCTGGCGCGCGGGAGAAGAAGAAGCAACAAGGCAGAAGGCAAAAGGCAGAGGCAGAAAAATGGGTCGAATTCGAAGGTATGGTGGGTGAAGACTGAAAATCCTTACCCAAACGACGTCGTTTTGGGTTTGGATGGTTTAAAAAAAAAAAAAAAAAAAAAAAAACGTCCAGACGCCTTGAGGCGCGCCTCCGCCGCCTCGACGTCTCCGGCGAAGCATTTCGCCTACTCCAGCAAAACTGAGGCGTTTGCCTCTCCGCCCAGCCTCAAGGGCGCCCTAGGCACGCCCCAAGGCGAGTTCTTTAAAACATTGAGAAAATGTCATCCTGCCACCGGGAGAACTCGTTGATCTTGTCCCACCAATTAAAGAACATCGAGACGACTTCAATGGACGCAAAGCTCAATAATAGCAGTGGCATTCTCGTCATTTTGCGACGGAGCTCCTCCGAGAGCGCAAGAAGTTCAGCGAGCGAGCCAAGGTCAAAACGCTTGAGAAGCGAAGAGTAAAAGAAACTCAACTCATCATCGCTTTGGAGATTCAACGAAATCAAAATTGAAAAATCGAGAAGATAGGTTGTGCGTACAGATGATGACGGTAGCAAGAGAGAATCGAGTTCGAGGTCTAATGATGATGGTGGCGGTGTACAGAGCTGGGACTGTGAGAGGGAGTTAGGAGGAAAGATCCAGGTTTGAGACTCTGAGTGAAATGAGAGGAGTCTGGAGAAGACTAAGATGAGGAAAAAACAGGCCAGGCCAGGGTTCCATTCCCTCATATTTTAAGATCTGCACCGCCCCGCTAATTTCGTCTACCCGAACTGTCCCGCCCCGTTTTGTGTTTAGAAATTTTGGACCCGCCCTGAACCTGAATTACCCACCCATACTCGCAGTTCCTATACTCATTTGCCCACCCCTAGTGGTATCTGCAACTGGCTTACCTTCACGAGAAATAAACATACAAGTAAATTGGAAAAAAGAAAAAAAAAAAACCTTTGCATGCATGTTACGTAAAACAGTTATTGAAGCTAACTTTAACACGATACTATACTACACATTTTTACTTTATACTCAACAGCCATACGAGTGACGTATGCTGAATATATATTAATTCTCTGATGAAGCATTCATAGTTTCAAAGTTGATTGTATTTCTTACAAAACACAATAGAATCACACTGATAAACTATTCTGAACCTCAATATTATGCACAAGCATTGAAGAAGTATTCAAAGTTCCAAAAGTTAATCATTTTAGCACAAACCACACCAGATGTTTCCCTTAAATACTTTTTCATTTCCGCGAGCCATTCTGATAATTAAGTAAATTATATTTGATGATCGTACTAATTTAGAATTTAGAATTTCGTGAGGATTGAAAACCGAGTATTTCGTCTTTCTTGCATGGCATGGAAATTATCCTTTTTTTATCTTTTTCAGAAAATGTAACCGATGCTCATCCGTAAGGAATCCAAACTCATTCAAAATCAAATCCAAACAAAACCTCCATAAATATGATGATATCTGCAAACCAAAACAAAACGAAGGAAGCAAAAAAAACCGAGGGATGCATGCAAAAGCAGAAATCCAGAAAAAAGAAAAAAATAAAAAAATAAAAAAATAAATAATTTCACAAAAAACCACCATTTCCAATCACCGAAATTTTTTTTAGTATGCCGAAAACACAACCTGCTACACCTCATAATATAATTGGTTTAAATTTTTTTCTTTAATTATCCAACCACTTAATATTATAATACTCAATATACTGAACCGTATTCCAGTAGATTAAAAAATCTCTCTCTACTCACTGAAAGCGCTTACAACGAAGAGTGAGCCTGTTTAATTACTCGGTGGGGGCCCACACGGGGAGGGGGCTGGCGCCAGAAGCCCTCCCCAGTTTCTAACACGTGCAGAAACGGTCGTTAGCGGCTTCGGTACCTCTTGGCCGCAATCCCAAACCGGCGACTCTATGACCCGTTGGGGGTCCCACAAGACCCTCTTTTCTTTTCTGTAAAAGAAAAATAAAATAAAAGAAATTGAATTAAAAATTATTTTCTTACTCCTTTTATATATGTGTATTATTTAATACATTACTCTCCCACACAGCGAATATAACCAGAAGCAAAGGAGAGAGAGAATCTTGAGCTAGAGAGAGGACGAGGAGGAGAGGAGAAGAGGAAGAAGAGCTGGGGCAGAACCGCACCGTCGTCTTCTCATCAAATTCGTAAGCTTTTTTGCTCTTTGTTCTGGTTTTTCTGAAGCTTTCTGTTCATTTTTTTTGCCATGGTTTTTGCTGTTTTGTGGGGAGGAGCTGCATGATTTGATGAATTCCGGGTGATTAGAAAATGAAAAGTGCAAATGGGTTCTTAGATATTGATGGGAAATTTGAAATGGATCTCTCTGTGAATTTGTTTTTGTGAAAGAACCGTTCTTTGTGTTGGGATTTAGCTGCTGCATTAACGTTTTGATTGCAGGGTGGGGTGTGGATTAATGGGTTTTCAATTGATTGTGTTCTCGTTTTTCTATTTTTTGGGGTTTTTCTATGTTGGAATCCGAACCCTGAGATCTGAATTGGGTAAATTGTATCTATGGAAACGGATTGGATTTGTGCATGCAGGTTTTTTATTTCTTACTTGAATTTTCTGCTGTTTTAATTGAAATAGATGAGTGAGGATTGTTTGATAGATATGGATATGCCCTTGATCCGAAATGCATTGTTGCATGTGGTTCTCTTTATGGAAAATTCGGATTTCGGGCGGTTTTTCTAGGATTTGTATTAGCACCCCCCACACATGAACTTGTTATATAAGTAATGGAATTTTGATTTATCTGTTATGTTGTTTGTTTTTTAATTTGTTAAATCGTTATTTGTGGGATTATGATTTAATTCGAGGATTATCTGTGTTTGGCAGATACCTCGCTCATTGTTGGTTTTGGGGAGTAATTAAGGCGTATGAATTTCGTTTTGTATACTCATCACTGATTTTGTTTTGATGGATACCAAAGGAAGGGTTTCTTCGCAGCCGGTCAAGTTGGAGAATTCCAACAAGATGTTGGAAGGTCCTTCCTATCTTGTGTCAAGGGAGCTGCCCAGCTCTTGTGAGCAAGAGAGCAAATGGATTTACAATACTCACCGTGTTATGGAGCTCTCAAATAATAAGCGCCCCTTTGAAGACAGTGATGAAATCACATTGAGGAAGGCATGCAAGCTCTCAGATGCTGTTCTGGGTGGGGACGTGGTTATGGATCTGAATGGTCTTTCCCCTGCCAAGGACCAGTCAGATGATGAGCATCAGGGAGGTGGCAATTCTGATTCAAGTTCACTGATCCACCAACTTGGACGGGATATTTCAATCAACTGTCTCCTTCGCTGCTCGAGGTCTGATTATGGCTCTATTGCCTCGCTGAATACAAACTTCCGCTCTTTAATTCGGAGTGGGGAGCTGTACACACTGAGGCGGAAAATGGGCGTTGTCGAACATTGGGTTTACTTCTCTTGCAACCTCCTCGAATGGGAGGCATTTGATCCAGATCTCCGGCGTTGGATGCATTTGCCTAGAATGGCGTCAAACGAATGTTTCATGTGTTCAGACAAGGAGTCGTTGGCTGTTGGTACCGAACTTCTTGTTTTTGGAAAGGAAATAACGTCCCATGTCGTTTATAGATACAGCATTTTGACCAACACGTGGTCATCCGGCACTGAGATGAATACACCTAGATGCTTGTTCGGTTCTGCAAGCCGTGGGGAAATTGCAATTCTCGCGGGTGGTTGCGATCCACGTGGCACCATCTTGAACTCTGCCGAACTTTATAATTCTGAAACAGGAACTTGGCTGACTCTTCCTAGCATGAATAAACCTAGAAAAATGTGTTCTGGGGTATTTATGGATGGGAAGTTCTATGTCATTGGTGGGATAGGAGTGGGCGATCAAAAGCAACTTACGTGTGGAGAGGTGTACGATTTGGAGAAGGGGACTTGGACCGAGATACCCAACATGTTTCCGGGAAGAAATGCTGGGGCGGCTGAGGCACCTGCTGCAGCTGCAGCACCTCCTCTTCTGGCAGTTGTAAATAACATATTGTATGCTGCAGATTATGCAGAACAGGAGGTGAGGAGATATGATAAGGAGAGGAACATGTGGATCACTGTTGGGAGTTTGCCCGAGCGTGCATCCTCGATGAATGGTTGGGGAATAGCATTTAGGGCGTGTGGAGATCGGTTAATTGTAATAGGTGGACCGAGGGCCTTAGGCGGAGGGACAATTGAACTTAATTCTTGGGTCCCTGATGGAGGCCCGCCACAGTGGAACCTACTCGCCAGAAAACCTTCTGGCAGCTTTGTGTATAATTGTGCGGTGATGGGATGCTGAGGGCTGAGGTGTCCGGTTTCAGTGACACCATGTGTGCTGCATGGAATCCTGGGTGGAATTTGCAATCTTCACTTTTCAAGGAGATGGGATTCCAGCTCCTGGCTAATCTCAGCCCTCCTTTTTGGGGAAATTCAGGTTTTTATATAGAGTCATAGATACATTCACAGAAGGAGGCCTGGAGAGTTATTTTCCTTTTTTATCTTTTAAACTTTATCGTGTCGCGTCCTTTTTTTCCCTTTGGTAACTTTGAAAGTTTTCAGAAAGCTTGGCATCATGTAGAACAGGAAAAGGTGAATAAACTGAAGTACTGGTAAATGTTTTAGGTTTTCATGACTATTTTCATAAGTTTTATTGAAACATTGCAGAATTTTGTAATGGTTCAAGTTTTTCGTTTCCTTTGTTTCTTAAGCTTATATTTCCAAAGTCTCTTTTCCCCTCCCATGTTGGAGGACAGAAAAAGAATGACTTCCGTTTATGTTATAGATTTACATTTTTATGTTCCTTCTACATGCGTTTTCATTCACTGCTGTTGCACAATCTGAATGGACCCTAAACTATAATGTAGGTGGTAGGAACTTTTTTCGATCGGTATGAAGAACTTTAATTTGAATTTCCCCTCTTCTTTTTCTTGTGAACTCGATTTCTTTCTTTCTTTCTTTCTTTCTTTTCTGTAACGGAAATTGTGAAGTTTAAATGTTTATAACACTTTGGCTGCTCAGTTTTATTGCTAAAGTTGAATTCTTTGTGGAAAACTTCGGTAGGCTTGTATATATTTGTCCAGAAAGTAACTTTTTTGTATATTTTTCTTGACAAAGATGATTAGCCTTAAAATGCTGATCAAATTATATGAACGACGTGGAGAGATACTTAAACAGAACAGTATGGTTGGATGCAAATATATATATTATCTAGTAAATATGGTTGGTCATTACAAGTTTGAGCTGAATCCATCTTTTGGATGTGGTTTATCAAGTTGGAATCGCCATGAGCCAAAGTGAATGTAGGACTCCATTGACGATGCCTTTGCTCATTGAGCGTGCATCTAATGAAATCCTTGCAATAGTTTCAAGCCTCATGGTATTCCTGAAGCAGAAATAATGATTTTTAAGCCTTATAGATGCCTGTCATTCTCAGAGAACTTGATCTTGAAAGCAACTGCATGGTGAAATTTACAGTTGATTTGTTATGCTACGAGCTCAGATCAAGGTGGATAGTTTTTCAACCACAGGTGAGACTTGTGCATCAGGTTTTCCTCTTTCTTGTCGTGTGATTTTGTTCTTTAAATTTTCCTTTTGTTTTCTGAATGTTTCTGCTTTGCATCTTACAGTCATTTCAGTGCTTACCATATCGAACTCTATGTTGATTTCATTGTCATATTAAGCATGCCTATTTTCTTGTCGCGCCCGTTATTTGCCACTTATAACCCTTTACGAGGACTTCATTACTGTTGGTTAACGTTCGCTGTATTGTAATCAATGTGAAAGTCATTTATCTTGTGTTATCAAGTTAGTCGTAGGCTCTTAGGTTTCGCATTTGAGCCGTATGCCACTGCATCAGTGTATATTTAGGGCTTTTTTTTTCCGGTTCTTTTTAGTTTTTTGAAAGATGATGACATATTGCTTCCGTGAATTAGCTTTTATGCAATTGTGACAACATATATGGTTTTTGCATCGATTTGGTAAAGTTTTAAACTTCTTTCCTTCATGAACTTGAAGACAAGGAAATGAGTAGGATGCTTGGATTTCTCTTCTGTTTTCGCAATTGAAGATGTTGCTCGATTCAACGAATGTACACAATAAAAGTGACGGTTCTGAAATCATAAATTCAGAAACACAAATTGAGTAAGAGCTGAAGCAAGCAACCGCTTCTGCATTGAAATTTGCTGATAAGGTGTCCGCAATGTTTCATGAACGTTTCCAGGAATGCCGCGGTAAGCGACCTTCGTTGCTATTAACTCATACATCACAGGCATTGACAGATACATATCCTTTCTTAGACAAGTGTTCTTCAGCTATAACAGATGCATATATCTCTTAGACATGTGTTCTTTAGCTATGACAGTTGCTCCTTAAAAACTCTTATGTATGAAACCGGGTTTTTGTGACTCGGGGGAACGGATTTTGTGACCGATGTTTCTTCGTGTTTACAGGGTCTTTTTTCTTTCCCTTCTCGTTGGTGAATAAAATGCCGATCGAAGAAAGGGTTTGGAGGCTTTTTGGGAATTTTGGCACTCTGTTTCTCTGTTTGTTTAGGGAAGAAAAAAAGAAGTTGAAATATCGTATCTGTTATTTCAGTTTACTTCTAAGGACTTGGTCCTTTTATTCTTAGATCTGTCGATTCAGATTTTTCTGATCGCACACACAAAACACCCCAAACCCATGAATTTTGGTCTCGTTTCGGTTCATCCCTCCTTGTGTCTTGTGCCTTGTACGAATGTTTGTACCGAAATGTCTCGTACGATAGTGCAGAATGAAAGAGAAACGGAGATCAAAGGGAGAGAAAAAAAGTTTCATTCTCTTGGTCACCTGACGACTAAAGATTCTTGGTCACCTACTGCTAAATTTGATATCAATGATTTTGAAGGGATTTTCTAATGGGAGCTGATTTTCACATCCTTTTAATCTTTTACACATTCATCTTTATTTTCAGTCGTTAAATTAAATAAATCAACAAAAATAACAGAGATTATTGAACAGGATAAAAATGGTGTATATATCATTTTTTTTTTCTTCTCTAGCATGCTCCAAAGTATTGTACACACATTAGGGTTTTTAATTTTAAGGGTTAAATCCTAAGCTGCATTGGAGCTTAATAAAATTTTCTGACGTTTTATGGGTTTTTATAATATAAAAAGATAGGTAATGTTATGGAGATTAAAATTTTAAATTAAATGATGTGTCACTAATAGAGAATATGCACATTAATCGACGTTCAAGTAATAATTCAATCACTAATAACCATATCATTTAGTTTGCAAATTTAATTTAAAAATTAGGTTTTCCTAACATCATCGTAAAAATATTATTTGAATTAAGAGGGTGAAAACGAGAGATTCAGAGATTGAGTTGAAACTTGAATCACACGACAACCCATCCATAATAAAGGAGTGTGGAGTGTGCTAAGCCTCACAATGAACTAACTATAATAATGTAGTTCAAATTCATTTTTTGCAAAAATCAAACCTAAGATTTTTCACTTATAAAGAGACAAGAATATCGTTAGACCGTAATACTGAACGGTATGAAATGTGCTGTTTTTTTAATTATTTTATTTTATTACTTTTTATTCTATTTGTACTGGCTTTCTCTCTAGACGGCAGCGCGTCCTTTTACTGCAGGAATCCACCACAGAAATTAGTTAAAAAAGTAATAAAAGTACAAAATTGTACATTGGAAAGAACCGATAAATTCTGACTCTGCCTCTCTGTTTAGGAAGCAGTTTTGCTCTTCATCATTTAATGGAATGCATGTTTATCATTCTATTTATCATCGTTAAATGATTTTGAATTTCAAGATTTTTGTAGTGGATAAACATAAATTTTAAAATTCAAACTCATTGAATGATGATAAATAAGGTGATGAGCATACACTACACTAAATAATGATCAGTAAAAATGCATCCTCTGTTTATGCACGTGGGTCCCGCCTCATCAACTTCCCCTTGCAGTTGCTCACGTGGCGGGCACGTGCGTCATTGATCTTAGTGTCTGCTGCCGTTGAACTTGGACTTCAAAATTGTGCCGCGCTGTCAAATCCCACTTTTACCGCTTTCTTTCTTTTTCTTTTTTACTTTTCCTCGTGCGGCCGTGAAATTCCTCCCTTTTTCACGTTCTTTTAATGATGTCATCAAATTCTATGGAGCTATTTTGGATTTATTGGAAGGTTTCCGAAGCACCTAAAAAAGGAAAACAGCACCTCAACTTTTTGAGATTAATGAAAATGTGGAGGAAGTAACTTTTTTACAGCACCTGGAGAATGCATACCTAAACCACGAGCTGATGATTCTGTAATAAATGACGAATTACGAAATTTTCTTAAAATTAAAAATTAAAGGTCATCTTTCTACTATATTGGCAGGACGGATGCTAAGTTATTAGTAGCTAGGCAGCTATGCCAGTAGTAGCTCAGTTCAGTTCAGGGCATGAACCTACAAGTTCTATTTGAAGTCGTGAGACAGAGGTCATAAGCAACTTGTTATATAGGTAGCCGTGCGTATTTATAGATCTTCTTTGATACTAGTAGTAGCAGTAGTAGGTGAATCGCTTTCTTAGGTAAGGTTTAGTTTCTTTACTAGAAGGATAAGCACAGTTATTGCTCTTTGTCCCAACATTCGGCCGGGGTATACTACTAACTTGCTTGGTAGAAGTAGTTACGAGTGGAATAAGGCCATTTGATGTCTATAAGTGAAGATTGGATGCATGCCCACTTGGGTTTGAAACCCGTTGTTGGTGTGGAAGCCAGATTTGTGGTCAGGAAAAAGCTGAAATGCTTATGTGAGTCTTTCCGGCCCCCAAAATGGGTGAATAATCGTGGCTTGCCACCAATTGTCCCATTTTTAAAAGAAAAAAAAAAGAAAAAAGAAAGAGAATATATACCCTAGACAAGGAGAAATTCTAATGCAGGGGGATTGGACCAAGTGGTAGTTTAGTTGGAGTGTTTTGAAGTTTTACTTTTGTAAGATTAATTTTTAGGAAAATTAATGAAAATGACTTGAAAACTTTGAGTTTTAACGATAAAGACAAAATAAAGGGTAAAGTGAATAGTACCAAGATTGACTTTTTAGTGTAAAAATGTGATTTTTCGTTAAATTGAACAGTACCGAGAGTTTTTCATTAAAGTTTTCTTAATTTTTTATATAAAATCTCGTAAGCATTTGGAATTTCGAACCTATTGACTTGTGTGGTAACTCACCCGAATTGCAGGTCTCGTTGTATCATGTCCTATCGAACACTAATTTGACCTATTTGGTTGATTGTACTGTCGCTTTCGTAGAGGATGGATAGAAGTCATTACCTTTCCTTTGGTGCTAGCCAAATAGATTGATTGAAAATTGCAAGTCAAAAAAGGGCATTCAAAAAGCAAGAAAGAAAGGGCTCAATTAAAAATTTTCTTCTCCAAGGTGTCAATCTTCAAGTTTCAACTTTATCACGTAACGTATCAGACTTCTTTTTAAAACTATCAAACAATAAAAACAAACTCCTTTTACTGATCAACTGACAACTGCAATACTACTACATTTGAGATCCTGTGTTCAAAATTCTCCACTCATAAGGACGAGTCGTCTCGTCTAAGGTGCTTACATTACCAAAAGTGAAACGGATTTTCGGTTCACATTGCTTTCCCCACCCATTTTTGTGGGTTTGCATTACTACTATAGTGAAAGTGTTTTAGACTTTCATGCTTCATTGACATGTTTCAAGTGGTCCAAAATGTAAAAGTCTAAAATTGGACAAAATTTAGTTGGGTTGGTGTATTTGTACTATACATAAAAAGGAAGGCAATCCAAGATTGGGATATTGTTAAAAATTGAGATGATGTAATATTAAACAGCCTCACACATGATGAATAAGATTATCAACTTAGCAAATCTACCGGCGATTTTTTTTTTTCTTCTCTTTTTCGCTCCTTGTTCCCAATTGCCACGCCTTTGGACCACCTCAAACCTCCAACATTGTTAATACAAATTGATTGCTATTTTAGTGCTATCACTTTTGAACACAAAATGACAAACACATACAAACCTAGAATGAAAGCAAGTGGGTTAAAAATAAAAATAAATTCTTAAAAACCAAAATAGATACTTTTCAGTTGATTAAGCGCTCATTTGGAAGTGATTTATGGAATGACCATAATCATCTACGAGGAGAAACACAAGCAGGGGCGGATCAACCTTAAGACAAGGTGGGTCAGCTGACCATCTAAGCTAAGAAATTCTCCAAGAAAGAACTGAGGCTTCTCTTTGAAAATCTGAGATGCACTTGAGAGCTACTCTTCAACTGCTCGACAAATTATCTCTATGGCAACTGGGCATGGTAATTGCTAACCTCATACCTTTGTATGCACAACTATAAACATCTTTCGATAGACTCACTCGGCATATGTTGGCATCTGCCGAAAGTCATTGACATCAGTCGACATGCTCATAGGAAGCTATTTGCATATGTTGACAAACCTGCAATTTGATTTGATAAATGACATGATGCCTATGAAGGCTTGATGAAATACCAATTTATATGCTATTCCGTTTAAAAATTTCTTGCATTACACATGCTATTTTTACTGTCTTCCCAATAAAATTCCTAGATCCGTCATTGAGCACATGTAAGATGTTTTTTCACAAAATCAAGTGCAAGTGTTATGGTGTGTCAAGGGACGTAAGTTAATGATGGAAGATCAATGTGGGGTTGTATGGGACAAGTAGGTCCAACTCTTCACCAGGAGGGTTGGACAAGCCATCCAGGAATTAGGCTCAAGAATTTTAGGCATGCGAAGAATAAGTACATAGCCTCCACCGAAACCAAGCCCAACTATAGTTTAGTCTAACCCCAATGTAGTTAGCCCATTTGAGTCCATTAACAATGTTAGTAAAGCCCAACCTAGAATGAAAGACTGTAGGTTGAAAAATTCTTAACTACAGGGCTTCCCTTCTTTGACCCACTGTCTCACAAACACACTCAACCTTTTGCTTTTTGGTTAATCCGGCTCTTGACAACATCTTATTGATTTGCCTTACATGCCCAACCACGTGGCACCAATCACGAAGTAGGAGTAATTCTTTTGTATGGGTATCAATTTAGAAAGTGTTGGATCAACGAGGAATTGAGCAAGACCAATCACAAGAGATTCCAAATTTTGTGAGAATGGTCAGACATGTGACATGAACCGAATGTCGAAGCCAATACTTTCCCCAAGGTTGGGCAGCCGAATAATAGAGCATAACCTTCTCAAAAGCAAAGCCCAATATAGTGCCCATTTGAAGCCCATTAACAATTTAGTCCACGAACTGACCCGCGTAACTGAAAACTGTATTTGGTGGGAGTCAATTTTCAGTCCCTAATCTCTCAACGAAAGCAAAAGCACAAATAAGCACGGCCTTTCAGTCGCTGAAATTCCCGTTAAAAACCCTAAAATACCCTCGCTCCCCATTCAAATTTCCCACTCGCACCACCGGACCGGAATGGTTTGAGACGACCATGGATTCGGCGGTCCAGACCCTCCCTCCCGCCTCCGACCTCCCGCCCTCGATCGTCTCCTTCCTCGACGACAAGTTCCGGACCAATGAAAATCTGAGCGGGGCTCCGACTCTCCTGTCGGAGCTCCAATCCCAGTGCGGTGACCTGGATAGAACCCTAATCGACCTGAATCGGAGGCTCGGATCCTCGCTTCTGACTTACGCTTCGTTCTCCGATCGAGTCCACGGCCTCTTAGGCGGTATCAATGCCCGATTGGCGGGTCTCGGATCCTCCACCCGCTCTCGCACTTCAGGTTTGTGTGTGCTGGTATTGATATTTGGGCAATTCTGATTACAATTTTCAATTTTTTGTGTCTAATTTCGTTTCTGGTCTTGCTAATTTGGATAACTTTTGTTTGTAGATGGAAAGGGGAACGAGAGGGCGGAGCAGATATTGGGAGAGGAGCTGCCGGCGTTGGCCAAGGAAGTGGCGAGAGTCCAGTCCGTTCGATCATACGCAGGTGTGTTTCTTGCGAAACAATGGAACTGAAATTGAAAAATGAATTAATAAATTTAAGGAACTAGCTTTAGCTGAAAGCTATAAACTTTCGTATTGTACTTGTTATATTGTTTTACAATTAGCTCACTTTGTTTGAATAGAGACCGGAAATGTGTAATTGAATACATTGATGCTTCGATTATTTGTGCGAGTAGTGAATTGTACGATTCTCATGAGTTCTGCTATTTTGCTTTATTTGCTTGTGTTGATGCACTTGTGTGTAATATGTATTGTGAAGGCCTCAACTGGTCTAAATGTGGTGTGATCACATATTATTTTAGGCAGTAACAGATGGCTAATGTAGAACCATGAAGCTGAATTTGTTTTGTGAAACTACAAATGGTTCGATACTAAATGTTAGAATCCCAGTTCCCGTTTAAAAACTTTAAGTTGAAAGATGATAGTATGTGATTACGCTCCAACAAGTGCAATCCTATTTCTTAGGGCCCAACATTTCGTTCTTAGTTTTTAGTTTTCAATAATTTGTGACATAGATAAAGGAAAAGTGTGTGGGTGAAACAAGGAATGAAGAAATTTGAAGGAATGATGGTGGAGGAAATGTGTATGAAATGACACACAAAGTGAAAAGTAAAAACCAAAAGTTGAAAACAATTTCATGTCGTTTTGACCTTCAAAATTTTTGTTTTTGTATAATCTGCATTCCTACCTTCTACCTCCCACCGTCTCCCTTTATTATTTTCCATTCCTCACTTCTCCCTTTTACGTTTCCTCTATCTCTAGAAGAACAAATGAAAACTAAAAACAAAAGAGTTATCTAACGGGCCCTTAATTGGTGGAAATATTAGTGCTTTCATAGTACTGGTTACATCAATTGTTGGACTTCAAAATCATGCAGCCAGATTTGTTTTTCACATTTGGGAGAGTTTTTTCGTTAATGTGAAGTTGTCCTTTTACTTCTGAAGTACTTCCTGCATACTGTATGTTGGGTTCGTTTGCTGCTTGGCCTCTGTCTTCCGTGTTTTGTATGACTGTACTACAATTTTCTTTCCTAGCATTACCAACTACTGAGAAGCATAGTCTCTGAATATTCGACTTCAAACTTTCTCACATTTTTTGGTCCTTTATTTTTTGTCTTCAGAGACTGCGTTGAAGCTTCAAACTATGATTGGTGATATTGAAGATGCTGTATCTTCTACCATGAAGAAAAACTCATGGAAGCATTCAGCAAGACAGAATTCAGAAGTGAGTACCCTTTGTTTATGAAAACAAAATATTTTGGTAATTACAATTTTGTTATATCACTATTTATTTTGCAAAGTCCTCATTTTCTCTCTTGGCAGGAAATGCGTCTGGGTGCTATTAAAACTCTTAAATTGATAGAAGATGTTTTAACTTCAGTTACCAAGGCACACCCTCAATGGGCACATCTTGTGTCAACAGTTGATCACAGAGTAGATCGAGCTCTGGCCGTTTTAAGACCCCATGCTATAGCAGATCACCGGGCACTTCTTACTTCCCTGGGATGGCCACCGCCTCTTGCCACTTTGACTTCCTCAACTCCAGATACAGGGAGATCAACTGAAGTTCTGAATCCTCTTTTCACGATGCAAGGAGACCTCAAAGATCAGTACTGTGAAAACTTTTTAGCCTTGTGCGGTCTACAGGAGTTGCAAAGACGAAGAAAATCGCGTCAACTAGAGGGCTATAATCGTGAGCTTGCTCTTCACCAGCCACTTTGGGTGATTGAAGAGCTTGTGAATCCTATATCATTGGCATCCCAACGCCATTTCACAAAATGGGTTGATAAGCCAGAATTTATATTTGCTCTTGTCTACAAGACCACCAGGGATTATGTTGACTCTATGGATGAATTATTGCAACCACTGGTTGATGAAGCAATGTTAACCGGGTACAGTTGCAGAGAAGAATGGATTTCTGGAATGGTATCATCCTTATCAACATACTTAGCGAAAGAGATATTTCCAAAGTATGCTGGACAACCAGATGAAGATAGCGTAACGGGTACTCAGTCACAGGCTAGAATATCCTGGCTGCATCTTATTGACTTGATGATATCTTTTGATAAACGAATCAAGTCTCTAATAGAAAATTCTGGAATCTTGCTTTCACTTCAGGATGACGGGAACTTCTTAAAGGTTTCCTCTCTATCAGTTTTCAGTGATCGACCAGATTGGCTTGATTTATGGGCAGAGATGGAATTAAATGATATACTAGAAAAGTTGAAATCTGATGCTGGTGATGAGAGAAATTGGACTATGAAAGTCCAAGGAGCAGCTCTTTTATCTGATACTGAAGATCTCAAAGCACCTGCAATTTGTAGTGCCTATCTTCGGTGCCTATCATCTGTGGTTGATCGTTGTCGATCATTGCCTAGCATCTCTATGAGGTCCAGATTTCTCAGATTAGCTGGGGTACCTATTATACAAAACTTTTTGGAGAGCTTACTCATCAGGTGCCAAGAGGCTGAAGGTTTGACTGCCTTGACAGATGATGATGGCCTAGTTAAAGTTGCAAACTCCATTAATGCCGCTCGCTACATTGAATCTGTTTTAAAGGAATGGTGTGAGGACATCTTTTTCCTCGAGATTTGGTCAGGTCGGAGTGATCAACTTGGAATATCAGCAGGCGATCAAAGTGGTAATGTCGAGTCAGTGGAAGGTCTAGATAGTGGTATTTTTCACGAGGAGGTTGTAAAGTTGGAGGCGTTTAGAATAGAATGGGCTGAAAAATTGTCTGTTGTTATATTGAGGGGATTTGAGGCTCAAAGTCGGGATTATATGAAGAACAGGAGGCAATGGCAAGAAAAGAGTGAGGATGGTTGGACAGTATCCAGATTTTTAGTTGGCGCTCTAGATTATTTGCAAGGTAAAATATCAGTGGTAGAAACTGATTTGAACGGGATAGACTTTGTTGGGGTGTGGAGAAGTTTGGCAGCTAGAATTGATCGATTGTTTTTCAGCGTTATTCTAATGAGCAATGTGAAGTTTTCTGACATGGGCGTCGAGAGGCTTGGTAGTGATTTGGAGGTTGTATTTGGGGCATTTCGGGCATGGTGTTTGAGGCCGGAGGGCTTTTTCCCCAAAGTAAGTGAAGGGTTGAAGCTGTTGAAGATGGAAGAAGAGAAACTTCGAAGCAGCTTGGCAAGAGGGGAGAAATGGATGAAGGAGAATGGGATTAGGAATTTGAGTGAAACAGAGGTAGAAAAGATTGTGAAGAGTAGAGTTTTTAAGAGTTGAGGGCTTCCAAGTGTTTCGTGTTGTACATGACTTGGGAACCCTTGGACTGACCCCTTCATTTTTCATGAAGCAGAACACAGTAAAGACAAAAGAAAGTATGCCATTTTATTTTCGAAAAGTAGTTTCGTTTGATTATTTTCAATTCATTCAATTTTATTTTATATCGATCCACTTAACATCTGTATAATATTGTGAATGATCGTTGTTTATGCCATGTTGAATCTGGTGTATTGAGGACTTCAGATACAATTTTCTTTATACGTGTTTGAGAACTTGATACGATTTTCATCATCTGCAAAACCAGGGTTAAATCACATAGAAATATTTGCAAGAGAACACGGTAGTTGTAGTAAAAACGGCTCAAACAAAGTAGATTTCTACAGGGATTGGTACAAATAACTTGTGTTTAAAAGCAATTGTTAATTACTTATTTAATACAAGAATTAGAAAATTGGAATTGTGGATTAAATAACAAGTGCAAATAATTAAGAGTATAGAAATCAACAATATTAAAAATAAGAATGCAAACGTTTTAAGAAAAAAAAATCAAGTGTGAGAAGCAGTAGGGTTTAGCGGTGACTATTAACAATTTTTTTAGTCCTATTATTTACTTATGAATTAACACATACAAGCTTTGAATGTTAGGTTTACTAATGCATATTATACTTGTGGCATTTAAGCTGGAATGCATATCTAATTGCAATCTGTTTGTGACCTTCAAATCAAATATAAACATGCAAGACTCATTAAGTTTTGTGAAAACTCTTTGAAAAACCATGCAACCTGTAAGAGCCGCCTTAAGTCAATTTTCAACAACAAGAAGCATTAACCAATTTTAGGGTGACATTCCAACAAAAATTGCATCCAATTACTTCTCTACACATCATAATGGTGATCAAGCATCAAGATATATAGATAGTTTAAAATCAGCGATTGAAAATTCAAAGCAAGCATGCATAACTACATATTCATGCTAAGGCTTGTGGCCTCGTTCTAGCAAAGAAAATTAGTTACACATAATCATAATTGAATGCCAAAAATATTATTAAGACAAGATAGAAAACATCCTTGAAAAACAAAGTTATAGATCACCAAAAGCTCTCTTTCTATTTTCGAAGAACGTTCTGGCTCTCTAGGGCTCCAAACTCAACATACAGATAAACCTAGAATCTGAATCATACCTTGAAATAATATAATTAGAAAACACATTCCTAGTATAATTTGGTAAACTGATCCGCAATTAAAGTCAACCCATTGACTGACAAAAAACAGCACCGAATTAGGCTTGCAAGGTAGCATTGGAAAGCTTAGGACGTCACCTTCAACTTTGTAAAAGAAATTTTCTTCGAAAAACGTCATCTTGAATTACTTATGGCCCAAACAAGCCCAAAACGTCAATCTAGCAATATTACACATCTGCCTTCATTAATTGTCATGATCAAACGGCGTGGAATTTAGAGCTAAAATTTTGACACAATCATCTTCACTCTTTAAAGAATCAGCTCCAATTGGAATCACTCCAAGATTTCATCGTTTTGTCACTTTTTTTAAGCAAAGTAGATTCTACTGACCTACAATCAAAACATATAAAAAAAAAGTATCAAAATTCTCCCAAAAACATATAAAATCTAACCAAGAATAGGATTAAATATAATATAAAATTGACTTGTCAAAACTCGCAGCAGAAACGGAAACGATTGGAAATTTTCTGCAAGTAGAAACTATAACTGATGATTAAGATCATGATGTGATGGTGAAGGGTTTTTCCTTCATGCTTAAGATCATGAAGCTTTCAAGTTGAAGTATTTTCAGAATGCTTGACTTCATAGTTTGTTAGAGTGTGAATTGAAATGTCATATTCTCATAATTATGTTGTCATTTCTCTTTTTTCTTTTCTTTCTTGGCGCAATTCACGCGGGTGTTCGTTTGTATGTTCGGGAAGGTATTGGGTCATATTGTTTACTCTTCTTCTGTCATCCTTTTCTCATCACATGGATCGGAAACTGGAAATTTAACTGCCACTAACGACAAAGAGTAGGAGGTTGATGTTGTTAGTAGGTACTTGGAGTTGAAGTTAACTTGACATAATATGGAGTGTAGCAATGCATATGGGTGCAAGGTGAACGCTGTTGGCATCTTTCATGACACTGAAAAAGACGGACATTCAGCCTTGATATTACCCTGTTCCCTAACCTAGAAGCTAGATACTAAGCTAAAAAGATAAAGGGAAAAGATTGTTTGGTAGGATGTATCAATTCACAGTACTTTTGTTATGTTAATATGTGACCGAAATGTTAGTAACATTGAAAGAAATATTCGGCCGTGAATTGGTATCAGATCCCAGCTAATCATGAATGTTATAGGCTCAATTTAAGCTTCACAATTTCTTGCACAACTCATTAACCCGATGCGAGGCAATGTAAAAATAGCAGGTTTCATATCAACTTGTTAACGATTCGAGTAGTTATCGGTTCACCTGTTAAAAATCCGTCAGCGAGTTGGGTGGTTATCGGGTCACCCAATAAGATATTGTTTGCTAGATTTAGACATTGAGCATGACAATTTCTTGCATAACCTGTCAATCCGACAAGAAACGATACAACGCGTTACTAATTTGGTCGCTTTCGGGTCATCTCTTGAGAACTCGTTAAGATAATATATTTGACACGACACAATCCGTTACGATAACAATATAACACGAATACAACAAACTCAACCCGTTTGCGAGGCCTAACTCGGTTGCATATTTTAACCACCTCAAGTTTTGAGAATACATAAGAAGAAACCAATACAATAATTTAGGGTTACATAGCATGATGTAAAATTATAAAGTGTGGCCATGCAATCTCCACCAAATCTTTTGCATGAATTGCGTTTTCCATATGCAGATCTCTCTGGAACTTGAGAGTCGTAGCTACGCAGAAGCTACAGTGTCCACTAGTACAAGTAGACTGCTGTTACTACAGTGGTCTTTCAAGCATGGACCACTGTTGGGCACTTATATTACTGGGGTCGAGTCGCAGTCATATATATGAAGAGGCCAGACGAGAAAACGATATGTGATGGCAGGTAGGATGATTAATTTCATCCCTACACATATATAGGGTGAATCTGAAGCGATATGTCAAGCTTCAAGTTGAAATTTCTGGTCAGTATATAAATGTCCGACCCTTTATTTGAATCAGAGTATGTGGGTTTTCTCACATGTCAAGGAGTTACAATTTACAGTTTCCTCACCCTATCATATACTATGATCCACCCCAGGACACTGTATTTACAAACTCGTGTTTATCTCTGACTTCAAATTGAATAATTAAGAAATGAAATAACGGACAAAAATGTTGGAGAACAATTAGGGTTTTATAAACATTTAACTTACTGTGTCATACATGCTGTGTTTAAAATATCGATATAGGTAGAAATATCAATATGCAAATTTAGAGAAATATAGCTGGATATATCGATGTCGGTTGTCTTTGACATAAATTATGGAAATTTGCAATGGATGGGTATATCAACTCAGTCAAATTTAGTTGAAATTAAAGAAAATTTTCTCAAAAAAAATTCAAAAGTTAGAAATATGCAAGAGGTTCCGGCAAAATATATGTATTGAATTGGTAAATATCGTCGATATTCACCAATTTTCCTATATCTCGCCGATATAGGGTGAAGTTTGCATTTTACACTCCCTTTCCATATTGATATTTGATTTTTTGGATATTTCAACAGAAATAGCGACGATGGATATTTCAAGCACTACATGTATGGACCTCTAGTGAGTGTTTATGTGGATTATATATAGGGTGGTGCTATCCACACACATCCCATTTTACCTTTCACCTTTTAAATTTCTGACAGTCGAATCGAATGAAGTAAAGAAGATAAAATAATAGAAATTTACAGAATGTGTATGAAAGGTAAAAAGAAGTGTGTGAATAACATCACCTTATATAACATGTTTGACCTTTTATTCATTCCATGTAAGTCATTTTGCATGCAAAAAGATGGTCAAAATCGTAAGTTTCCAAAGTTTAGGTAAAAAGAAAAAAACTAGATAACTTGTTAAAGTCTGACGTTTAGGACGTATGCCCTAACCAGAACTGGAATTACTTCGCATGCATTAGGGTTACTAGTCCTATTGTGTTTTTTACTGTTCTACCTCGAATCCTCGAAGGACATTCTACTGCGCTGTATCTTCTCCAGGCTACAATTAACCAGTCCTGCATGTTGGCCCTGCCCTATACAATGCATAGGATAAAGGCAACACCTTGGAGAAGAAGACAAGAGGGGTCCCAGAGTGAGAGAGACTCAGTGACTCAGTGACTCAGTGATTACTTTACCAGGGCAACCGTCATGATTGCTACACGGAAGGGCCACGTGGAAGATGCAGAACATGTAAGCCTTGGGACAGAGTACACTCGGGTACCGGAAATTTAGGGTCCAAATTGAGTAGGGTTGGTAAATAAGGCCAAAGAACAATTTATTGGCATTGTCCATCCCAATTCCTCACCACCTCAGGTGGCGCCTTCATAAGCATGGCTGTTTAGTACAGTCACTCCCCAACTTGTGCTTGCTTTGTCACATCAACCCTTCCCCCTCATTGCTCCCATATTTTGTTTAATTTGCACACCGGCTTCGCGAGAAGAACATACCTATCACATATTGCATGTACATTCTTGTAACCCTCGTTCCCATGCCTTTACAAATCACCATTCTGATTCTAAATAGTACTGTTCTTAGAAATCTTATTTTCCCTAGAGTTAGTTTGGTCGGTGCGTAAATTCTAACAAAGTTACCTACCATTCACTATTTTCTTGATCTATCTACCACATAATCACAGTTAAAATAGGCTCACCATTCACTGAATTTAGAGTTTTACACTTCAAATACTGTTGAACTTTGGTTTACGGTATGACGTTTCCTTCAAGAGAAAAAAAAAAAAAGAATGGGAAAACACTGTGATTGGACAGCATATGGTCAGGCTGATTTGATCGTTCCTAAATTGAAAAAATTGCTCATCATATCAATAATGATGATAATAGAGAGAGAGAGAGAGAGAGAGAGACAAAAAACATTGCGAATTATATAGGTTTGTTTGAGAATATTGAATAAGATTTGCTACAATGTTGCACTATTGAATCACAATAGCTCATCTACTACGATTTATTGGCTCATATTTCTACATGAAATATTTATGATCATTTTCTAGCATTGGAGGAGGGGGAGACTGCAATTTTACGTGAATGCTTAAGTATAATGTTCTACCACTAAAGCTACAAGCCCGACGTAACATCAAATATCATGTTTAATAAAAGAAACTAATCATGTCTACCAAACGTTTGCTTTCATATTAGTTATTCCTTAGCATGAGTGTGGGCTAACACTATGCTTTGGGGTTACAGTTTTTGGTCTCCCAACAAGTGTAAGAGTACTCGACATAAATGTTTATTTTACGACCTTTATTTTTCAATGTTTTTGTTTTTTTCTGAACTAAAAACATGAAGAGCATCGCAGTTGTGTGATGTTTAACCAACTTACTCATTAAAATAGTTTTCAGAAACCCTCATTTCAGAAGCGTTTTCTCCACAATAGTTTCCAACTTCAAAACCAAATTAAACAAAGTGTTTTCAGTAGACAAAAGGAAGGCAAGAATAAAAAAAAACAATTAAAAACAAAATAAAACAATTAAAGAGAAGGGCAATGCACCAAACAAAGAAATCCCATCGACCTTAATCATGCATACAAGGACAAAGTATCTTTTGGTAGCATGTAACATCTAACATTAAGCCGTGACTAGCTGACTAGACAGGCCACGTGTCCAAATGAGGGTACGTGTTATGCTCTAATTAAAAAAAGGTTATTTAGAGAAATATCCTTCAAACTCCTATTTTCCAAAACAAAAACCCACCTAATATTAAACATTCAAATAAAACCCAAATTTCAAATAGACTACCATGTAGACAAATATATAACCAATTATTACAACATATTTACAACTTATGCTATAAAACCCTAATTATGTTAATAAATATTATTACTCACCCTAATTATGATTAGCAATTAACCCCATATGGAAATTTTACCTTTTTTGTTTCATAAATATTATTAACATATATATATACATATATATATATATATATATATTAATTTACCCATATTCATAAAAACTTATAGGCACATTTTTTGTATGACAAAAAAAAAAAAAAAAGGAATCCTTTGTACGATCAATTATTTTGCATCAAATAATATTGTTTGATAAAAAAAAAAGAATCCATTAATATTCTTTTATTTTGTAAATAAATTATTTTACACAGATTATTACATACATTAGCCATTTTTTTATTTGTTATTATATATGTGTGTTAAAAATAATTTATCTATATTTATATGTAAAATATAAGTAAATTAATTTTTTATAAGAATTAAACAATATTGTAGGTATATTATGTTTCTAAAAAAGAAAAGAAAATTGAAATTCATAAACAAAAAGTAGTAGATATATTATTTTTTTCGATCAAATTACATTTCTTTATTTTGTAGGTAAATTATTTTACATGCATTATTACATATAAAATGTAGATAAATTAATTTTCAATCAAATAACATTCTTTTATTTTGTAGGTAAATTATTTTGCATGTATTATTACATATACTAAGATTATTTTATTATTAATATGCAATGAATTTAAACATTAATGCATTTTTTTCATTACTCCCTCCCTTCAAATCTGCATAGAATTAAATGTATACATTAAAATTGTAATTAGGGGTATTTTAGTCATCTGAAAAATAAAAAATGTGTATGGTCAAACAAAATTAATGAATTTGCTAATGTGGAGCCTAATAATTGGGTTTTATTCAAGTAAAAATACTATGTCGGGTTTTATGTGAAGAAACTTGAATTTCAAGGGCTAAAGTTACGTTTTCAGTTAAAAAAACCAAGTAAAGGTGTTTGGCTATCTTGATGAAATTTTTAACCAAGAAGTAAGTACAATGGGGCCTCAAGAACAATCAACATCGTTGGTGTCTTATTCCAACTAAAAAGATTTGTGTCTCCACCCACTTTCCCACTCTCTTTTTAAGAAGCTTTGGTCTCGTACTTAAAACTTCCCCCCCACTATTTGATAGTGCGAAGAAGCTAAAAGCTATAAGCAGAAAATAAAAAAAGCAAGAGTGCTTCTTCAACCAGCAATGTCAAGCAGAAGATCATCATCATCATCATCAAGAGCTTCTAAACCCTCAGATGATGAGATTAAGGAGCTCGTCTTAAAGCTACAACCGCTTCTTCCTCAGCTTCATCATTCGCGCAACGCACCGGTATAGGCTTAGGGAAATAATCATACTTGCAATTTCTAACTAAAGTGACCTATCGCTAGTGTTCTATGTTTAGGTTTTTATCACAAATGACACTCTGACGGTTTCATATTTCACGCAGGTATCGGCATCGAGCATTTTGGAAGAAACTTGCAGTTACATAAAGAGGCTGCATAGGGAGGTGGAAGATTTGAGCAAAAGACTATCTCAACTCCTGGATTCAGCAGGCATCACTGATGTTGATGAAGAACTTATTAGAACGCTTTTACGACATTAATTTGGTTGGTTATCCAATCAGTGAGAGATATAGATAAATATATTTGAGTATATATATATATATATCTTTATCTATCCATATAAATATGTTTTTTAATCTTCAGTGTACCCTACTCTGATCTCTTCTGTGTTGTTAAAATGGTAGCTAGTCATTGATCTAGCTCCAAACTACATATTAAAATAATTTTTGGTCCTACATTAATCATGATTTGCTGCAATATACAGACCAGAAACAATGTCTTCGATTTACAAAATATAGCGTCACAATCAATCATTGAACGATTAGGATTGAAAGCAAAGCAAGATAAAGAAAAAAAACGAAAGCAACCACCCCAGGTTGTTGTCTGCTAATATGGATCTGAACCTGTTTCATTCAGGGGAGTATACAGTCGAAATGGTAAAATCTGGAACAAAAGTTGAAATGGTATAACTGCATAATTTGGAACAAAAGTTGTGAATTTTTAAATTAAAATACAATAGTAGGAACACTAAGCCAGCAATAAGCCGTATATGCATTGTAAGACCATCTCCAATGGTTGGGCTAAAAGCTAAATATTTTAGCCCGAAAAATTTAGCTTTTCTGCTCCAACCGTTGTGGCCTAAAATTTTAGCCCGGGATTATTAAAGAATGAACTTAGGCTTTTTTTTTCTTAAATTAAATTTAAAAAAAAAAATATGTAGACTATCGTAAATTAATTTTATGAACATTTTAATCTAAAAAAATTTTAATTCCGATAAATATTGAAAAATCACTAAATTTTCCACAAAGCAAGCCTTCAACTTTTACCAATCTTTCAATCCTCGGCTAACTTTCAATTCACCAACCTTTCAACACCAAATTTTCAATTCACCAACTGTTCAACACCAAACTTTCAACTTTCACCAACCGTTCAACTTTCATCAATCATCCTCTATATAAACATATGTCCAATATTTGTTGATCACACAACCATTCAACCTTCAATCATCCTCTATATTCACCAATATTTCAACTTTCAAAGAGTTTTTGTTTCCTAATAATCCTCAAGATCTCATCAATGGGTGATAGAAGAAGGCGTAGCATGACAATGCAGATGGCACAATACCAAGCAAGGATCGAGATTGAGGATGCAGAATTGTTCAACGCCGAAGTTGAACTTATCAACTAGTTTATGCAATTTGAGCACCATGGCGAATCTAGCCATCATGGTTCTGTCACAGAGCGTTCATATGTGCAGCATGATAGAGAAGAGTGTCATGACCGAATGATGAAAGATTATTTTATCGAGCGTCTGAGATTTCCTGCTCATGATTTTCGGAGGCGGTTTTGGATGAGGAGAGAGCTTTTTGAAAGCATCTTGAATGCAGTTGTCAATCATGACTACTACTTTGCAAGGAGGCTAGATGCAGTAGGCCGACAAGGTCTATCACCTCATCAGAAACTCACATCTGCTTTTTGCATGCTAGCTAATGGGTGCTCTGCATACTCAACTGATGAGTATTGCCGACTTGTAGAAAGTACTGCTATTGAGAACCTAAAGCGCTTTTGTAAGGCAATTGAAGGCATCTATGGAGCCACATACCTCCGCAACCCAAATCGTGAAGACTTGAAGAGGCTTCTACGTAAGGCGGACAAAAGAGGCTTCCCTGGCATGATAAGAAGTCTCGATTGTATGCATTGGGAGTGGAAGAATTGTCTTACTGCTTGGGCTGGCCAATTCAAAGGCCGTCATGACAAGCCAACCATCGTGCTCAAGGCTGTGGTGTCTTACGACACATGGATTTGGCATGCTTTCTTCGGTGCTTCTGGATCAAACAACGATATCAACATTCTTTAGTCTTCTCTTTTGTTTGATCATGTTGTTAATGGATAGACACTAGAATTTCGGTACAAGGTAAATGGTAATAGGTATGAGCTAGGTTACTGCCTAACTGATGTATTTATCCTAGTTGGTCTACCTTTGTCAAAAGTTTTTCTTATCCCGATAGTGCAAAGAAGAAATTGTTTTCACAAAGGCAAGAGTCTTACAAGAAGGATGTGGAGAGAGTGTTCGGGATCTTACAAGCTCGATGGGCCATTGTTCGAGGGCCTACATGATTTTGGCAGTCCGAAGACCTCCGGTCAATCATGATGACGTGCATAATTTTGCACAACATGATTGTGGAAGATGAGTATATCAATTGAAGAAGATTCAGACGAAGATGTGGATGATGACCAACCAACACATGCGAGAGCTATTGCAAGAAATGTTGATTATCTCGCTCCAACCACATATGAGACCCTACAAGATAGGGTCACCTTGAGTGAGTATATGAGACGTTTAAATAGAATTCAAGCTCCTCAATGTCATGACACACTCCGCAAGGATTTGGTTGAGCATGTATGACACCTAGAAGGTGAACGTTGATGATGTTGGTTAAGCATTTATGTAATAATTTTAAGTGTACTATGTTGTTATTTTCTAGCAATAAATTTAAATGTCTTCTTATGCAAAGTATTTTGTCTAGTACGTTGGATAAATTATTAAATGGAGGTTGAATTATTGAAGGCATCTATTCTACATCAAAGTGTGGAATAATAAGACATAAATTATTAGATAATTAATAAGACATAAATTTAATAAAGTACATAAACCACATAAACTTAATACAACCGATAATTCATAAACCACATAATTAATAAACTACATAAACTTAATATAAACGATAATTAATAAACTTAATTAATAAAGCACATAATTCATACACTACATAAACTTAACAATCATATCCACCATCTTCACTTGGTGATGGACTTCGTTGAAATGTTGGGATATAGGGTTCAGAGAATTCATCATCTTGAAACATACTCCTTGAGGCAGACTTTCGCATAATTTCCTTTTGCTTACCACGTAAGAACTTCTTCCTCTCTGGTGTGTATTTGCTGAGGTCATTCATCATGAATTCAATTTCAAACCTATATTCCTCCCTATCTGAGATTTCCTTCATTTGCAAACGCATTCGGGCCGCTTCTTCTTGGAAAGCGCTATGAGTTTCGTTCAATTTTGTAATTCTGGTATCAAAGTGTCCACTCATCAGATCTTGGGACTTCCCTTTTCTCTTTGCTTCCTTTTGCTTATCTCTTCCCAGGTGCCTTGCAAAAGAAGGAGATGGGGTCATTTCATCGACGACATTTGTCTGTGCAGCTTCACGTTGAAATAATCTTCCCCATTGTTGGTCCACATCGGTTGTCCACCTCGGACAATCCTTGAGGACGTCCCAAGCATGTTGCAACTTAAAAACTTTATTTTTTGGTGTTACTCTTGTCTTGTAAATTTACATTGCTTTGTCACCCTATGCAAAAAATACATAAAAATAATTAGTTGCAACATAATATTATGTACATGACAAATAAAATATCAAGAACAAAACTCACAATTTCTGTGGCACTCCTCCCACTAGCCATGCCAACGGCTTTCTCCAAGCTTCCCTTCCATAAATTGCATGCTTTGTTGGTAGTCTTCCACCGATCATAAACACCACCACCATCTCGCCCACTGCCATCGCAGTTTTCTTGAAAATTTGCAATGATTTTATCCCACAAAACCTTCTTATTTTGATTTGTGCCAACTGCACTATCTTCGCTAACAGAAACTCATGCCAAGCATAGAGCAACATCTTCCTCACATGTCCAATTACAACCTCTAATATGCTCTCTTGCCATGTTGAACAATTTGGAAATGGAAAGAAATGGTAGAAAGATAGATTGGAAGAATTGTAAGAGAAATTTGAGTTTTGTGTGGATGTTTGAACAAATACAGAGGTATTTATAGATTTTTTGGATGAATTTTGAGTTAAATAATTTTTTAAATTATTTTAGCCGTTGGATTTAAATTTGGGTCGTTAGATCTTTTTTTTACCGTTAGATTTGATCTCAGCCGTTGGATTCAATGTATTTTAAAATAACATATTTAAAAAAATAAAATTTGAATCTGGACCGTTGGATCAACCAACGGTCCGGGAAAATTAGCCATCATATTGAAAATGTAGCCATTGGGTGGCCGACAAACCCCTGCCAGCGGGGCCCACCCCTGTCGGGAATGAATTGCAGGTGCTCCGCGTGGGGCGCGTGATGTGAAATATTCTAACACTCAAATTAAAACCCTATGATTGTAATATGTGTAAGTAGGGATCGTTCTAGGCCGAGGATTAGAAGGGATGCTAATCTACTCAAATTAAACTCTAAAACATTAAACTAAACTCAAAGACAGAAAACTAGACTCTAACAACTCAAAACAAACTAAAAAGACTCAAAACAGCACAAAATAATCAAATAGACTCAAACTAGACACTAAAGGATGATTTGGACGACAATTACTTTTAACTTGACTCAAAACACTTAAAAACAAAAGTTTGGATGAATTCTAACTAAAAGACACAACCAAGTAAAGGGGGATTGGATTTTGGACGAAATTAAAGTAAAGACAAGCAGATTAAAGACTCTTAAACAACTTGGACGAAATTGGGTGAAATATGGATGAATGGCTAGCTAGAGGGTTCATCTCCACACATGACCCATATACATACAAATCGATTTCCAGTTATTATTCTTTTAAACCATGAATGACAATGCCCTAAGTTAATTGCATCGCACAACCAACCATCAGATTTTCCTTATTTCATTGAATTGAATGAATACGCATTACAACTAAATTATCTTTCTCAAGTTCCCTATGGTATCGTTTGGTATGCAGACGGGACGGGACATAACAGAATGGGACGGGACAGGATGGAACGGAACAGAGCGGGAGCAAAGATGCCCTCGGATGGAAACAAGGAGGAAGAAGAAGGAGACGGAGAGGTTATAATTTTGTGTTCTACGGATGTGGAACGAGTTGTTCTAGGGGGGTGAGGTGGAACGAAAATTCACCCAAAACTCGTCCTGTGGAACAGCTCGTTCCACCTGTTTTAGGCACACCAAACGTGGGACGGAACGCCTTGTCCCACTCTGTTCCGTCCCGTCTCACGTACCAAACGGTACCTAAATGAAACACATGATAGAGATACATATCAAAAGTCATTAAGTTCTATGAAAATTATAAGCATTGACAAAGCATTCATCACTATGAAACGCATGAGACTTCTGCCAAGGATTCACTTAACACAATCATAACTAGTGACTTCCACTACTTGTGAATATAAGTGAATAACTATTACGTGAAACTCCCTTATATTCTAGCATCAAATTCATGCATACAAACTAAGTAGACCTCCTTAATCAACATAAAAGAATAAGTTATCAATCAAACAGATAAGTAAATCGCATTCATGATTTATGAAACAATAATTGGATGAAATCAATTCATATCACATATATGTTCATGGCTTTTAATTCATCTCTAACTAAAACGAATTTAGTTCCTCATGTTCGCAAAACAAAGATAATTAAATTTAAACATTGAAAACAAAGAAGAATACACTTAGAAACGCTCCAACAATCCAATGTTTTGAATGGCAAGCACGGCTCCAAGTGTGGTGGATGGTGTGGTGTGAATTTGTGGTAGAAGGTAGTGGTTTATGAGTGTTGCGGCATTATGTATTTATAGGGTGAAGGGAAGGCACGAAATTAGGCTAAAAATGAGAGGAATTAGGACTCCAAATCACCAAAGAACAAGGACACTTTCAATCAGATTCCAAGGAGGACAAGGAATGGTCCTTGTGGCAGATTCTAGAACTTCTAGAAGGGTTACATGTAGCATAAACTTAGGGCACGAAAATAGGGCTTCTAGAACATGATATTTAGGTGATTTAATGTGAAAAGGAGTCATTTTTGCAGTTGGAATTAAGGTAGGAAAAGATTAGGATAGGATAAGATAAGATAAGGTTGGATAAGGTTTGGATAAGATAAGGAAATTTGGATAATATTCCTTCTTTGTAGCTAATTCCTTATCTTCCAAGTCTTCAATTTAATTCTTCTAAATGTTAATCACATTCCTAGCCTCTCTTGATCTTCAAATTCGTCTATCCACCTTGCTCCATGCATGTGTAATCCATTCCAAGCCCAAAACTGCTCTAAAATGCTCCAAATTGCACTTTTTTGCCAACTTTGTCAATTGAACCTGAAAACACACGAAAATAGCTTAAAACACGCTAACAAGTAGAAATTAGCTGTGTAAATGTAAGAAAACAAGCTAACTAAATCGCATAAATATGCTCATATCAGTGCGTTGGAGCGTGAACGGGCCGAGACTGGCCCAATGGCCAGCGAGTCCAGTCGTGTGGGGGGGGGGGTGTGGAAATCTGGGGAGGTATTTGGCCCATCTTTAACATTTGGCATTTAGCCCAATGTTTTAGCATAGGTTGGAGATGGTTTGGGGAGGAAATTTGGGAGGTAATTTAGCATTTAGCCCACCATTGAAGGTGGTCTAATTTAGTGTTCTTTTTTTGCCGTCATAGTCTTCTTGAGCTCGAATTTTTAGATTTTAAAATTTCTAATAAGTTTTATTTGTTTATATATCCTTAAAAAATAACTTGGTTAAAAAGAGAACCGAGAAGCCCCTCACTTTTCACGCATAAGGAGCAATTTATGGAAGTGAGGGCAAATCACAATTTGATATATCACTCCTTAAAAAATAGTTATTGAAAATTGTGATTTTCCTCTAGAAAATCAACTGTATACAAAACGATAACAAGAGAATCCCTTATCACAAAGAGTCGAACACTGGCAATTAGTTACGCATTCTTATCAACAAAAAACGATTGTATAATCCTAAAAATGCAACTTAAATGACATCAATTTGTTTTTTTTTATATTTTTAATGTATGTCTATCCATCAATTAGTAACACATTCTGATCAACAAAGCGATTGTATAATCCTAAAAGTGCACACTCTTGAAAAATATGACCGAGCTATAAATGACATTGGTTTGTCTTCCTAAAAGTGTACATCTATCCGTCACAAAATCAATCGCCAACTGAGAATCTCCTTCCTTCGCTCCGCACAAAGATCTTGATATTAATTACAAGATGGGAAGGTATGTGGTTATTCACATTTTGTTCATGCAGAACTTACAAGTGCAAACAAATCACTAAATTAAAAACACAAAATCATACAACAAAAAAACACCATTTATATAATTTAAGAAGAAAATTATACTTAAAACACTCAAAACCAAAACAAACAAAAAAAAAAACAAGTTAAACTCATGTTCCTTTTTCTTTTTTTCTTTATACAATTAATTCAAATATAATTAGTGGAGGGGAATATTGAAATTGTCAAGAATGCCCTTGAAGTTGGCCACAATTGCCAAACTGTTGCTGCTGTACTCCTTTGACTTATTCATCTCGCTCTTGACCGCCTCCACGGCCGTCGATCCCATCTCCTCCAAACCATCCAAGCACGTCTCCTGATCCGTCACCGCGCTGCTTATCCACGTCTGTATGTCCTTCACTTTGTCTTCAGTCAACGCCTTCTCTCCCGGGTCCACCCTCATCGCCGACGCCGAGTCGTTGACCCGGCTTATCGCTTCCTCCAGCTGAGAAACGCAGTCCTGAGTCGCCGGATCGGAGTTCACGGTCTTGATCAACGCCAAGAGGCGGGAGAGCTCGGCGGCGGAGATTTCAAGGGAGAGCTTGAAAATGGCTTCTGGGTCGGGGTTTGGAGAGCGGTTGAGGGCGGATATGGAAGTGAAGCACGAGTCGGGGTAGCGCGTCACGTTGCAGACGGTTTTGATGGTTGACTCGGCCGAGTTGGAGACGGATTGGGGTTGGGACTCGTCGGATGACTCGGTGATGGATTCGTGGATGAGGGCGGCGATCGCGAGGGTGATCACTAGAGTCAGGCAGATGACGGCGAAGATGGCGAGGGCGGAGGAGATGGGTTTTTGGGGTTTTGGGTTTTCAAGGGTTTCTAGGTTGACTTTGCCATAGCCTTTGAGGTGATTGATGGATTCCATTTGTCTGCTCTGGTTTTGGGGTTTTGGATGAAGTTTTGGAGAAGGAAGGTTTAATGGGCCGATGACTATTGAGATTGAGTATAGTTTGAGCTAATGATATTATTAAATAATCTAATTAAGTTTATAATATGATCTGCCACGAGGTTGATGCCGGCTTATAATAAGCCCTCAAAATGGAGAGTTTTTTAGTGTATTGTGAACACGGTTTGGTACGTTAAGTGTCATAACATAAATGGTTGGAGATTAAATTTTTTTTTTTCCAACCGCCTATATTTATATGCCCACTGAAAAATTTCTCTTCAAAATGTTATTGCCCCGACATTTAATAATTAATGAATAAGAAAGTAATTTTCGTACATTATTTTTTTTTTCTCTTGTACAATATTGTTTATTTTTGACCCATCAATTGAATTACATTAAAAAAAATATTCAAGGGGGAAACAAAAATGATTGTGCAGAAATACTCTCAACAAATCGTTGTTGGCTGAATCAACTAGTCCCGAAAATGAAGATTGTCTAATATTAACAAGATAAATGGTAAGAGACTGTCTCAAAAGAGGAATTGTTCATAAGTTTTTATTTTATTTTTTCACAATGTTTTATAATGTTGTACGAGATTTGACGTTCATAGAAAGTCCATAAAGAATCATACTTCGAAAGAGTTCCCTTGATCGCGTAGCTAACGGTAAATATATTCGATGGGCAAGGAGACACAGAAACAAAAGAAAGCTAGTTGTTGAATGATGAAAAATTGAATCCTTCAAAACTAGTCAAATACAGAACATCTCGAAATAGTGACCCAAAAAATCGAGTTTGGAAAGAAAAAAAAAACATTATTTGCAAGGCAACGTAGAATTGCAACTGAGAAGTGAATCCTAGTAGTTCTAGGAGAAAACCTAATGTCATTCAATCTTCATACTCTTCGTCAGGGTCGGCCCTAAGGGTGTGCAAGTGGTGTCACTGTACATGGTTCCTAATTTTTCAATTTTACATGAATATACGTATATATACCAATATATGTAAAAAAATTATAAAATCAACTGTTAGCACAAGTGCTACTTATGTTTCTCTGTATCCGATTGGGAATGGGTTCGAGGTTTGCCTCCATCATTTTTTACTTTATAAAATTTTCACAAAACTAAAATAAAAATTCCAACCCTGGACCTTTAAGTTTTTTTTTTTTTTTTTTTTGAACCAATGATATTATTTACTCTAAGGGGAAGGGGGTAGGCTTAGCCTCACAATGGACTAGCAATGATGTGGTTCAAACTCGTCTTTGGCGATAATCGAACCTAAGACCTCTCACTTATAAGTGAAGAAGAATACCACTAAATTGTAGTACCAAGTAGCTGGACCTTTAAGTAATTAAGAAAAAAAATAATTCACCTTTTTGTCAGTTGATTTGTTATATTTGTTTGTGCTATTAGAATTTATAGAAACCAAAACTGAAAATAAAAAATAAAAAATATTAAATTCGCAATTTGAGGGCCTCTAATTCACTTTCACACAGGCCCTAAAATTTCAAGGCCGGCTCTGCTCTTCGCCTGCGTCTCCACTAGCAGCCTTCTTAGCAGCCGCCTTCGCGTTCCTTCGCTCCACTCTGTCCACCGCCCAACGGGCACATCTCACCAGGGATGAGGGAATGTTCACCCTGCAGCTCAAGCAACCGAAACACTGGTTGATGTTTGATAATATGTAACCAATGTGATCCATTCAAACACTATAGCATCTTCTCTATTAGCAGAAATCGAAATGAAACAGGAAGAAGAACAACTCTTGAATCAATATCGCAGCAAATTTATACTGATAATTTGATGGATATAGAGTGGTAAAACATGAGTTCTAACTCTAAAACTCCTCCATTTAACTTTACAACAAATTAGCTCCAAGTTTCTCTTTAAGCGAATAATCAACAACCCGGCATGACATTTGTTGGTATAATGATGTAATAGACAGTACTGCCATTTGTTTCTTGATCAAGCACAAACTATGAGCAAATAGAACACCTTTCTGTAGTATTAATATCGTCACATGAAACGTAAATAGATCAGTAGCAACAAATAAGACTACCTGATGTGCCTCTGCCTAATGAGCACACGGGCATGATGAATGGACATAGCCATACTAGTCTTGAACACAATCGTCTGCAGGCGGCGTTCGAGGAAGTTCTCGACAGCCAAAGCCAAGACATAATCGAGCTTGTTCTGGCCCTCGTCCAAAAGCTTCCACCGGCTCATCCTCCTGAGGAGAGTCGCGCCCTCAAAAACTCGACGAGGGTTTTTTCTCATCGAAGATCACTAACCATTATAATTTTTCACAATTTACACTACCTATTAACAAAACCATATTTGTCAACCAAAAAAATATGAAAGGACGATTTGGTTTTTTATTCACAATTGAATAAAAATATTAAAAAGTAAAAATCACGGACATTAAATAATCTCGTACAAATTTTTTTTTTTTCCCTTCCCTCACCTCTCTCTTTAAATCCAATATTTTCTCTCTTTAAATCCAACATTTTTCTCTCCTCTTCCATATTTATCTCCCATAAGATTTCAAATTTTTTCAAATGCATAGAGAGGGTGTATTATTCAAATAAAATCTTAATTGAACACTTGTAAATTCCTTAAAAGAATTAAAATATTTCAAAATTTTAATTGAATTCACCTGTGTGTGGGCATTTTGTATTATCTTTTACCATAATCATCTATTGTTTATAAAGTTAGAGACATACATAATGCATGTACCCAATAGAACAAAAAGATTAAGATCGATTCCTATTAATGTGACATTGCTTGAATCTCTTGCTCCCGTCATAATGATATCTATTGTAATTTCGTTGTTAACCATCAAATGAAGATGTGAAAAATAAGATGTAGACATGTTCTTAAACATCAATCAACCCACAAACAAGGGTTTCTCTCTTGTCTTCAAATTCAAAACATGGAATATAGGTGAAACCTTCAAAGCTATATATAAGGTTTCTGACACACCCCGACCGAGATCGGAGCGTGCTGGCCGTCACACGAAGGTGACGTAGCCATGTGCACGTGCGGAAGCTAATAAAGTAGTAATATAAAAGTACGAATAATTAAAAACTAGCATACAAGGTACTAAAACAAGTGCTAGTAAGTGAGATACAATTTCAGAGCAGGTCTATAGCAGCCCAAACGAAAACGACAACAGTAGTACGCCCGAAGGCGACCCTACAATGGGGAGTGTCTGTCACAAACGCCGGAAAGCCCTCAAGG
Source organism: Pyrus communis (assembly GCF_041283825.1). Taxonomy (NCBI): domain Eukaryota; kingdom Viridiplantae; phylum Streptophyta; class Magnoliopsida; order Rosales; family Rosaceae; genus Pyrus; species Pyrus communis. The sequence continues at coordinate 3,177,176 of NC_142570.1, read as the reverse complement.
GAAACCACCGCAACGGCTAAGCAACTAGAACCTGGAGGGGCGCAAAACAAAAGCGTGAGTGGGCAAAAACAAAGCTTTCGAAAACCATTTATAAAATACTTACTAACCCCTCGCCGTAAAACCTATATACTTCCCAGAAAATATATATACATAATACATATGCCAAATATGCTCAAGGTATATCAATCATGCTCGATAATATGCCATGCCGAATTCTCATAAGGATATGCAAGTGCCCAGGTATAAACATAATCAATATCATGTAATCTGGCAGCCGGAGTCACCTAACGTGACCTGTACGGCTACATCTAGAGCTCAAATCTCAATCTCAATATCTAAACCTGCCCACGAGTCGGAACCACCTAAAGTGGTCTGTACGACAGGCCTGGGTGTAACATATATATACGCTATAGTGCTACGATCACGTGAAGGCTGTGCGAATAGTCGCGGGTCACCTACGAGTCGGAACCACCTAATGTGGTCTGTACGACAGGCCTATGCACCTAACTTGGATCCAAGCTGAGCGTGTGGTGCGGGAGGTGAACATCACGTGAAGGACTGTGCCCTACTCTAGGCGGGAGCACTAACACCGGGGGTGCAGGTTATGAGCTCTCTAAGCATCTCTAACCACTACTGAAATATAAACGTGAATAACACTTACCTGGCACTTACCTGCACGTCCACAGCACCAATATGCATATATATGTATGCCACTACTAATGTGTGCAATGATGCATAAACGATAATAATAACATGCATGGCATAAGGCAAATAACCCTTTTTAAATCAATTTCTGGGAATATAAATGTATATAGGTATATACGGAAAACAAAAGTCCACTCACTGGTATGTAGAAGGGTCGTAGCCCCCCTGCCTCGCGTGTGCACGCTCGTCCTCGGGGTACGTGTCACCTAAATGCGAAACAACTATAAAAACGTTAACTTTAAAGCACATAACTAACTTCTCGTAATAACTTCTCATACATTGCTCAAAATGGACAAATGAATATACCCACGTGCTCTACACAACCTCAGGATCACAAACCATATTTTTAGAATAATTTTCCTCCGCCGCACGCGCCCCCACGCGCCGGCCAAGGCACGGACCTACGCGCCCCCCACGCGCGGCCACGTGCCATGCACACTGACGGTGTCAACAGACGCCGTCAGGAATATTCCGTTAAACTGACGAAATATTCCGTTAAACCTAACTGACGCCGTCACTGCCGTTAGGAATATTCCGTTAAACTTAACGGAATATTCTCCTTTCTTCTCCGATCTACTCTCGCCGGACTCCGGCCACCGGAAAACTGGGAAAGTTTAAAACTCACTATTCTCCGTCGTTTTTCATCCATTTTTCACGTACTTTATACCAAAATGAAGCCCTAAACCTCAACTACCACGTTGGACTAGTTTTAGAGCCTTAAAACAACGAAATCAACTTTCTAAAAATAAGAAAATCCGGCCAAACTTACAGTTCGTGATTTCGACGTCCAAACCCGTCCAACGATGCACTCCCAAGCTCCTTGGGACCTCACCAACACATCTACAAGCTTCAAATGTCCAAAAACTAAGTAAATTAATGTTGCATGAACAGTACTCAAATCGGAGTTTAAGAAATCGACATGAAAACGTCGATGTTCTTACCTGAAAAGGGTATCACTGGACTTCTCACAGCCTCACCAACTCGATGGTGTCCTTGGTTCTCTCGATCTGTCCAGGTTTGAGGGATTGTGTGAGTGTCCATACGTTTTTTTTTTTTTTTAAAGAAGAAGAAGAATAGAGGACTCGGGGGAAGAGGGAGAGAGAGAGAATGACAGAGGGTGAGGGAGAGTGAGACAGTGTGGGTGTGTGGCCCAACACATGTCCACACCACACAAAACATCCAATAAACGTACACAAAACGAACTAGGGGCATAGTTGTAATTTCACACGTACTTTTCCGATAATTCCGGGACGGGATGTCACAGTTTCAATTACCACCAAGGTCGAAGACTTTGGCATTCAATACGGATTTAGAAGAAGTCTTATTTGTGATACGTCATTTGATTTACAAATTTAGTGTAAAATTTTAGTCTACGTAACATTTACTTCTTTTTTTATTCTGTAAAAAAGGGACAACTGGTGGCAAACTACGGTTATCCATCCCTTCCGGGGGCCGGGAAGACTCACAAAGACATTTCAGCCTCCCCTTGGCTACAAGTCTGGCTTCCACACCAGTAGCGGATTTCGAACCCAAGACCTCTAATTTTTAACTTGAAGAAAACCTCGCAATTCATCATTTATCTCTAAATCACCAACTCGTGGTTACATTTACTTCTTTAAACTTGTAACGTCTCAAACTAATTGCACGTCAGATAACACGGTGGAGCACCTCCACCCAAATTTTCCTTCCTCCACAAATAAACGTTGCTCGTGAAGAAAGTTACTATCAATCCCAAGTGGCAAAGGGATTAAGTTAATAAAACAAAGGGATTAAAGTTAACTAATATCAAAACAAAACAAAATCCTCTCTCTCCTCTTCGCCCGCTTGTTTTGCCAAATGCAGTTACGATGCGATACCCTCCGGATTACAAAATATCAGTGCCCGCCGGTCGTGCAAATTTCCAATTCCGTTTCTTTTTCTCTCTTCTCTCTCACCATTAAATTCCCATCCTCCTTCAGCTTCTTGCGGTTTCCACAATCTTTTTTTTTTTTTTTTTTTTTGAATTTTTGTTTGAATTTTAATATATTTTTTTTTCCTTGAAAATCTCATTACACCCTAATCCTCATCGGTTTAAATACTTAAACAACATTTTGCTTTCTCTTCTGACTCTATTTGGGCATTTTCCTCTCCCTTCCGTGTCTCTGGGTCTGTGAGAATTGGAAGAATTGGGAAAACTCTGGGTGAAGAAAAATGGCTTCCAACATTGGGATAATGGACAGTGCTTACTTTGTTGGGAGGAATGAGATTTTGACGTGGATCAACAATCGCCTTCAGCTCAATCTCTCCCGCATTGAAGAGGTCTCTCTCTCTCTCTCTCTCTCTCTCTCTCTTATTATTTTTCTTTGTGATTTTGACAATGTGGGTGTCGAAAGGCAACGATCTTGATCTGGGTTTGTTTATCGAAAAGAAACGATCTTGATCTGGGTTTGTTTATCTGAGCATTACCCATTTGTTCATTTTGAAAAATGCTTTCTGGGCTCCTTTTTTTTTTTTTTTTTCTTCTGAATTATCTTTATTCTATGTTTTAATCCATTAATTTGAAGGTAATGTATGACCCAATTGAAGTAATCGTATATATAATTGGAAAGTTGAATGCTTTATCTGCTTAGATTTATGAAAGTGTGTTAGTGATAAGACCCAATTGATTAGAGGCGACACTGAATTGTGGGTTTTGATTACAAATTAAGTGATAGAAGTAGTATACTGCTTCTAGTTGAGCTGTTTATGGGGTGAGCCCATGTCTAATGTCGAATAGGTTTAATAGCATTAGCCCTAGTCTTAAATGCAACTCGGGGTTTCCCCCTTTGGACAATTTACGACAGTTTTATACTCAGTCGTAGGATGGATGGATGAAACTAAAGTAGCTTTCGTGTTGAATTGTGATATGTATTCATTGGACTGTTTTAAGTCACATTGTGCAATTTTGATCTTAAAATTTTTCACTTGAAAACGAATACTAAACTTCTTGTAATCATAACGGTGCGAACAAATGTGACTAGGCTGCATCTGGTGCTGTGCAATGTCAAATGATGGATATGACCTATCCTGGTGTTGTTCCAATGCACAAGGTATCTGTGTCTCTGCATCTTTTATTTATTTGATCAGCACATTGTGGTGGGATTAACATTTAATTGCCGGACTGGCTCCCTCTTCATTCTCCTTCTATTTGGTTTATTGCAGGTCAATTTTGATGCGAAAACAGAATATGATATGATCCAGAATTATAAGGTTCTACAGGAAGTATTCAACAAGCTAAAAATTGAGAAGGTATTTTCATTACGATGCTCCTCCACTCCTTGTCTTTTTTTTCATAGTTGGCTTTCGAGGAATAACCTTATTTTGAAAGTTATTTACAAACACCTCCAATACATACTCACTTTTAGAATAAAGAACTATCCAATCAAAATTCTGTTTGCGGGGCATGTATTGATCTTCACCACACATGGGAATACTTTATCTTGTATAGATGAAAACTTATGATATAGGTGCTAGAATGAATCATGGGAATTCTTTATGTCTAGGAACTGTTCATAAAGTTTCGTAGGTCCATACCATATTATGGTGTTGTTTGCTCTAAATTGTCTCCCACTCATTTGTGGTACCTTTACGATTTGGTTGGTCTTAACTTTGTTTGTCTATTAGGAAAAAGAAAATATCCCTCTTCATGACCTGTTTGCTAGGATAAGGCTAGCAGTTACGTTCTTTGCCATTAATGATTGAAGAGTAAGGTTGACAGAGAGCTTGTGTGGTATTCATATGTGGTACTTCTATTGTAATTCTTTTTCCTAGTCGAATGGAGGGACTGCAACTTGTGAATGGTAGTGGTTCCATGACTTGGGATAGTTTGTATTCTGCAAACTTTAATATAGGTGAGCCGGGAAACCGGATTGGGGTAATCTTTGGAACAAGCACAACCAAGTTGTTTATATTCTTACTGACCACAATCCTTCTGCAGCCTCTTGAAGTCAATAGGCTTGTTAAAGGCAGGCCTTTGGACAACTTGGAATTCTTGCAATGGCTGAAACGTTACTGTGATTCCATAAATGGTGGCATTATGAATGAGTATGCTCGTTTTTCTAACATTCCCCTCTCTTTTTAAAGCTTTGGGTTAGTGTGTGTTGGCGTTACGTTAATGGCCCTTTTTCCTTGTGTGTTGGCGTTACGTTAATGGCCCTTTTTCCTTCCAACTCACATATTTTCTCCTTGTAGAAACTATAACCCTGTGGAGCGAAGGTGCAAGGGTGGGAAGGATCGGCATCCCAAAGGTGCTCAGAAAATCTCAAAATCTCTGCAAGCAAGCAATTTACATAACCCTGGCACTGGAGATACAGTTGGTCTTAATAAGACCTCAGGTCAGATCACCTTCCCCCACCAAAAGTGTCGTTTCTACTCCATTTATTTAGTTTTTAAAGTGCTTCTCATTGCTTGATGCTGTTTTCTTTAGGACCAAGGCAAGGGAAGCCTTATGCAGCAGCAGGCGGTGCAAATTCTTCAGGAGAGATTCAAGCTTTGTCTAAGGAGGTATCAGTATCTAGCCTTGCCTGAGGAAATCGTTTCTCTTTCTCCCTCTCTTTGCGTGGACCTTTTCATTTAAGTATTCATTTAATTTGTATGCTTCTGTTGTACAGATTACAGATCTCAAGCTCTCTGTGGACCTTTTGGAAAAAGAAAGGGACTTTTACTTCGCAAAATTAAGGGATATTGAAGTTCTTTGTCAGACATCAGAGTTGGAGGAGGTCCCGGTAGGAATTTCTGTCATGTTTTTCTATATTACTTGGTTTATTCTTGCATTGTATTCCTATGATGTGTATTCCTTTTCCCGGTATCATGCTTTCTTTTCAAATCTCGCTTTGCATCTAAAGCTGAAGAAAGAAAATAACTTCTGAAGCAAAATATTGGAATTGTTTAATGGATCTTGAGATTATATGTATCTAGACTTCGGTTTTCTTTTCGTAAGGAGCTAGGTTAGGTTATTTATTTCTTCCTTTTCCTTTAGGCTGGCATTTCTTGCTAGTATTGACTAGAAACAATACTCTGTCCGTCTGTTCCTCCCTCCTGTGCCTCTGCCTCTGCCCCCTCCCCTCTTGAAATTGGGTGATTTAGTAGGTATATATCGCGTTGTGTATGAAAGTAGTTATATATGCCGTTGTGTATGAATGTTGGATGTTAAGTGATCTGATGAACCAACTCATCACACTTGCGATTATATTTCATGCAGATAGCGGTGGCAGTAAAGAAGATATTGTATGCCGCGGATGCAAAAGAATCACCACTTGCTGAAGCCCAGGAGTACCTCTACCAATCGCTGAATGTTGGTGAAGCTGAAGATGAAGGCGAAGCCAAAGGAGAAGCGGAAGCTGAAGCCGAAACAGAAACTGACCATTGAGTTTTGAGGCCAACATTGTAGGACATTGCCTGTGCAAGACACTAGCGTCGAAACAAGCCGATGAATCAGTGGTCTCTCTTTCCATTAATTGAAGAACTTATTCCTCGTATGTGCTGGACAGATGGTTGCGAACCGAAACAAATGAGATCTTATTAATAATAGACACTCTACTTGAAATGAGATCTTGTTAACTTGTTTTATCTAACTTCTCTTGAAAGCACTTTTGACGAATTTTATTGCTTTTTGGTCTTTGATAAGCAACTATTAGTCTGTGCTACGTACTTAACTACTCAAGGTATGAGCTTACGCACAAATTGTTTTAAATGACGGCGGATGCCGGATGTTCGAATTTCCCGGCTAATCCCACCTTAGGGATTTTTTATGCTGCTCCAGAATACAGGGCACTCCGAGATGTTTAACCGTTAGATCTTTATTCAAGAACGCAAAAACCAAGGTCCAACGGTTGAAAAGCCGAAGCATCCTATACTCTGGAGCATCCTAGAATTTTTGCTTATGTCAACTTTGAGTCAAGGCAAATAAATTAAAACTTTGGACTAACTGAATTTAAGAGACAAAGTATGAGAAAAGATGTCGCCAAACCATGATAACAACATTATTAGTAAACAAGAAACATTCAGTATCCTTTACAAAACCGAAAGATAGAGATACGCTACCAGCTATGGAAAAGGTAACGCCCAACATCGTCTTCTTTACAAGACCGCGGGACTAGATGCAGTGAAACGTATGGCTAATATGCTCGATAGTACATACGGTCCTCATCAAAGACGGATCCCCCTGCCCCTCTGGTTGTTATCAGCCTACAGAAACGGAATATGCAACGTTATAAGCACATTACAATGTATTATTCAAATATTATGGTCAATAAGCATACCCTGTGGATGATCTTCTCGAATGCTTCAATCCCATTCTCTGCAATGTATTTCTCCGCAACAGCCAGAACGTCGTCTTGGTTTGCCTTACCCAATACATCCTTCTTCCTCGGAACATACCAAATGTTAACTTTATGTGGGTTGAGAAAGAAAGGTCGGATATAATGTTCATAAACATACGCAGCGCCACTCGTGTATGGGAGGACCAACCAAAAAGTCGCAATCAGCTTAGCGTAAGACCAGATTGGAATCCTGCAAGAAAAGCTCGAGAACATTACACACACACACACAAAATCATAGCAAATGCAGCAACGGCACATCATTCGTGAACGACAACAGCTCGAGAGTTCATTGAATGTAACGCAAGATAATTGTTTACAGCCCCAACAAGGCTGATAGGACAACGCAAACCAAGCGAACTCGAACATAACTTTTCATACATCTTCCATTAAGCACCAGTATGAAAAAAACTGGTAAATGCAGCAAGACGAAATCTTTACACGAAAATTTAACGAAGGAATCTAAATTTTCGGAGTCTCATATCTTAAGCAAACGTAAAGTAGCACATTGAATGCAATCTGAGATTATAAACAAGTGAATAAGGAACTACATTTCGAAAGTAGAAAATGATTTACCACTCAATGACTTTGGCAAAGGTGAGTTCAACCAGAGTAATCATAGAATACAGAATCCAGTAAGTCAGCCATTGGCGATCGTCCGCCGGAGACTGCGTCTCTATCGCTCGAATCGATGCATATCTATCGAAAACAACCCAAAATCCAACTCCCCATTACAAAAAAGTTCAAATTAAACACAAAAACAATGAATAAATAAATAAAATTGGAAAAAAAAAAAGTTAGTGTCTTCAACCCAACTTACAGTGGATAAACAAGGCTAACCACAGGCCTGCAGGAGAAAAAAAAACCCACAAATCAAATTAGAGAAGAAAAAAAAAAGATCAAAACTTTGTAACTGGGTTTGCAAAATTTGGTAAAGTAAGTGAGACAGTGAGAGAGAGTGTGGGTGTACCCAGCAAGAACGTCGAAGTTCCTGAGAAGCACTTTGAGGAAGCTGCCGGTGCCAGATCCCATTTCCCGACTTCCCAATGCAAATCTACCACTCTCGGAACTGAAACCGTATGAGCTTCTGGGAAAAGTGCTTCTGGAACAAGCTAGGGTTTTTGTGTGAAGCGTCGGTAGAAGTGTAGAAGGAGAGAGAGTAGGAGGGGACAGGTGCTTCCTACAATTTCAGCACCACCAAAGAATACGCGGGGTGGCAAAAGCAAAAGCAAAAGCAAAAGGTCTGATGATAAATTATTGACTGGTCTCATGGGAGTTACTGTTGTCCTGTTTTATTCAAAGGACAGAGATTGAGTCAAAGAAAAGACTTTTGAGCCGTAGTAGGTTGAGTTAGAGCAAGCCCAGCGTGGACGCATGCTCGGGGGACTGGGGACAGAACAAGGGCCCGAGGCCCGGTGGATCAGCTCCAGCGTGGGCAAGTCCGAGTGAAGGTGGAGGCCCGAGCTCCGGATCCGTGGAGAATTGCCAGTCCGAGAGCCTGAGGCCATATGACGTCAGCGCTGACGTCAACCTGGCATCAGGCAATATTTAATTTTTTTTGTGTCAAGCGCGTGCATCCCACTCGCGCGTGGGGGCTCGTTGCCGACACAAAATCAGAAAAAAAAAAAAAAAAAAAACTTTGTCAGTTACCGTTGGGAAGCCACGTGACTTCCCACGGTCCGTTAGATCTCAACGGTTATTTAATTTGGACCGTTCGATCTCAACGGTAAAAAAAAATAAAAAAGTCTTATTTAATATCCACCATTTGATCTGAGATCAACGGTGGATATTAATATGCTTTATAAATAAAAAAATAAAAGAAAAAATAGTTTTAAAATTAAGAAAAGTTACCGTTGTGACACGTGGCACAATCTGGAGTGTTGGAATTCAAATTTTTTTATATCCAACGGCAGAGATTAATTAATTGAATAAAAATTAAAATAAATTGTAAAAAATTCAAAAAAATTCAAAAAAAAATCTGAAAAATCTGAAAAAAATTGTAAAAAAAATTGTTTTTACTTTTCTATAAATACCTTCTCATTATCATCTACCTTACACAACAATTTCATATTTTCTCAACTACTTTCAATCACATTCCTTTCTTTGTCTCAAAGTTTGAATCCATTTTTTTTCAACAAAATGACCACTGGTGCAAGTACGAATTGGTCGCTTATTGAAGATGTTGCATTGTGTACTAGCTAGGTTGAAGTTACTCATAGTTCGCTTACGAGTAATGAGATGCAGTTGCGAGAAATGTGGAGTCTTATTCATACCAATTATCTTGAGAAAATTGGTGGGAAAAAAACCAAAGAATCGATGTCCAGTTGTTGGAAATTACTTAGCCAATCGTTTAGTACGTGGAGAGACGCCTTAGCACAAGCTAGTAGTAATATTCGAAGTGGGGAAAATTACTCGGATCAGGTAACAATATATTATTTATTTGATACCCAAATTTACATTATAATTATTTGTTTGTATTATTTATTTGGTACCTACATAATTTATTATTTATTGTTTGTATTATTTATTTGTTACCTACATAATTTATTATTTATTGTTTGTATTATTTATTTGTTACCTACTTACATTATAATTATGTTGTTTGTATTATTTATTTGTTACTTATTTTCATTATAATTATTTATTTGTTACTTATTTTCTTACCTACTTACATTATAATTATGTTGTTTGTATTATTTATTTGTTACTTATTTTCATTATAATTATTTATTTGTATTATTTATTTGTTACTTATTTTCATTGTGTAGGAACTTCAAGCACAAGCTTGGTACGCTGCCAAAACCAAAAGCAAAAATAAATCATTCAACCGGTGGGAATGTTGGAATATTGTCAAAGATTGTCCTAAATTTAAAGTTGTGCTAGTCGGTCCAGAAGTGCACATGAACAACACCCCTCTACACTCTACACCCGATCATGTCTCGCATGTTCATGAAGATGATGCAGAAGAAGTGCTCGAAACGCCCCTCTCTGAACAAGCGTCGAGTTCGACCCGTTATCCAATTAGGCCTCAAGGTAAGAAGGCTTCAAAGAGAAAAGGGAGTGCTTCCAAGAATGATTATGCAAAGTTCATGGAAGAACTTACTCGCCAAGGTGAATTGACTTTGGCAAGGGAACTGGCAAAATATGAGGCTGATAAGGCTAGAGAGGACGCAAAAGCTGCAGCTATTGAGAGAGAATTTCAGGCTAATGAGAGAGAAAGAGAGCTACTTAGGCAAGAAAGGGAACATGTTAGAGAAGAAAGACGGGTTCAACGAGATCGTGAGATTATGAACACGCCTTTAGAAGGGAAGTCTCCAAATTCCAAATTTTTTTGGAAGTCAGAGAAAGCGGACGTGGTGTGAAGGAGGCGTGCAAGAGAAGCGATAGCAAGCCAAGGTGGTCCTAGCACCACAAGAGAAGATCATCCTAGCACCACAAATTGGTTAAGTGATGATGAATAGAGTACTTTTTGTAATCGGAGCCCATAATTTTCCAATCACTTTGGGTTGTAATTTATTATTTATTGTTTGTATTATTTATGTTGTTTCCAATTTATTGAATATTTATTCAAATTAATTTGGTAAGTTATTTATACTAAGAGAATATTTATTGAAATGACAAAAACACACCAAATAAAATTACATAAGCATACAGAATAATTAAAAACTCACTAAAAAAATTACATAAACATACCAAATAATAAAACACACCAAATAAAATAACATAAACATACCAAATTCAAAAAAACACACAAAATGAACTTAATTATCTTCAGCTTGTTTCAATGCCCACTGGTGCTCTATCAAGTCAATTTGTCGGGCATTGTGCATATCTGGCATTTGCAATGCAGTATATCGTTGAATGAGCCTTTCATTGTAATGTCCATCCCTTTGTAATGGCTCATGTTGCACGGGCTCATCGGTGGCGTCATGGGCACAATATATACGTGTTATTGAATTGTTCATCGTGTCTGGCTCATATTCATCAACTGCTTCATAATCGTACTCATCTTCCACAATCATGTTGTGAAGAATGATGCACGTCATCATGATGGATCGAAGCGACTATACATCAAACAATCTGGCAGCACCCCTGACAATCGCCCAGCGAGCTTGGAGGATACCAAAACAACGCTCCACATCCTTCCTGCACCCCTCTTGACAGCTTGCAAAGTGTTTTTCCTTTGCACTTCGCGGACGTGGCACTGTTTTGATAAATGTTGACCATCGCGGGTAAATGCCATCAGCTAGGTAGTATGGCCCGTCATACATACGTCTGTTGACCTCATACGTGACTTTTGGTGCCTTTCCTTGCAGGACATTGTTGAACACAGGGGATTGGGCAAGGATGTTGATGTCATTTTGAGCTCCCGGGACCCCGAAAAAGGCGTGCCAAATCCATGTATCATAAGATGCCACCGCCTCTAGAATGATACTTTTTGCTCATTTTCTGTCCCCATAAGCGCTTTGCCATGCACTTGGACAGTTTTTCCACGTCCAGTGCATACAATCAATGCTTCCAATCATCCCAAGAAAAATCACGCATCTCGACCTTCTTCAACAGCCGTTCCAAGTCCATGTTTGTAGGTTTGCGAAGGTACTCAACGGTGTAGATAGATTCGATTGCTCCACAAAACCTCATCAGGGACTCAACAATGGTTGATTTCCCCATCCTCGTTATCTCATCCACTTGGTCTGCAGATGCTCCATATGCAAGCATCGGTAAGGCAGCAGTAATTTTTTGCTCAGGCAGTAGACCCATAGCACCAAAAACATCTTTCTTTTGCACGAAGTAAGAATCATGGTTGCAAACAGCAATCATGATTTTGTTGAACAAATGTCGTTCCATTCTAAAACGACGTCTAAAGTACGTATCAGGGAATGCACTATTATGAACAAAATAATCATCCAAGAGTTCTATACCTCATCGTTGCCTGCTTCTATAAAGGTTTCCGGAATGGCTGGGCCTGCAAATCTGAGTCATAGCTTGGACGACTCGACGGGAATGTGAGGCTCTGCCTATTCTTACTTCGTCATCTCTCCTTTTACGCTCCTCATCCTCTTCCCTCTCATTTCTTTCCCCCTAGTGATTGAACATTGCTTTTGATTCGTTAAACAATTCTTCCTCTTCCTGATCGAGTTCCCACATCATCCTTGAGGAAGAAGAATACATTGTAAGAAAGAAACAGAAACTATGAATAATGATACAGATTTTTGTGAAGAATGAAGCAGAAACTATGAATAATGATAGAGATCTTCAAAAAATTGGTGTGAGATTTATGAGGATAGATGGTGGATTATATGGAGGATTAAGAAAGGATTAGGTTGTACATAATGTCACGTGGCATGCCGTCATTCGTTACAAATCTGATGGAAATCTATCCTCAAAGATTGTGAACAGATTATGACACGTGGCATGGACGTGATTGGTTAATAATCTTATCAGAAATCCATCACCAATAATTGTATTTTCAGATAATGACATGTGGCATAACGAGTATGATTAAAAAATTTATTGGAAATCCATCCCCAATAATTGTCTTTTCGGATTTTATGACAAGTCGCGCAACGACAACGATTAAAAATCTTATCCGAAATTACAAATAAAATTATTTTGTATTATTGAATAATACTTCGGATAATGACACGTGGCGCAACGAGAACGATTAAAAATCTTATCCGATATTACAATTAAAATTATTTTGTATTATTTTATAAATAAAAAAAATACTAATATTTTATTGCCTATTGTCAGGGCTATTGAAGTGTAACGGTGGAGATGCAAATGCTATTACCAGGGCTATTACTATTCATTAAGGGCAGTTACTATTCATTAGGTAGATTGAATAGTGCATAGCCTGGGGGAGGGGTCCAACGCTGGAGTTGCTCTTAGGGATCGAAAAATTTATTATGCTCTGTAATGCATGACAAATGAAGTTTTGAATGTCAATTAAAAGTACACCAAATTGAGTATCCAAGGACTGATTTGGATCCTCTCCGGATTCCCTCCCTGGGAATCCCAGGAATCAAGGTACAACGACCGTTCATCAAAGATCGTGCGACCATAATTAAATGTTTTTTATATTTTTAAAAGTATAGTAATCTCATTTTACGTAAAAAGCATTTAATTATGACCGCACGATCTTTGATGAACGATCCTTGTGTCTTGATCCCCTAGATCTCCAGGGAGAGGATCCAAATCCTCCAAGGACTACGGATGTTAAATTTGAGGATTTTCTAGCATGCTCAGTCTATAATATTTTGAGATTTTTGTTCAGATATACAGTAACAAAGATTTAACGGTCAAAAACCTTAAAATATAAAATACCCTGAAACATAATAAAATTTTCATACAAAATGGACTGGTCCCTTTTTCTTCATACATTATGAAATATACAAACTACAAAATATAGGGCATTGTCAATTAAACCTAACAAAAGGTGAAGCATTGCACATAAATCATTTCAATTACAAGGTTTACATTATACTAGGGTCGTTTTCCCGGATTTGTCGAAACCCTTTGCCTGCGGTTGGTTTCTCACCGAGAAGTTGGGACGGCCAAGAATCCACCGAGGTTGGATACCTAGCATGCGGTTTGCTCACATGTGAGGTGGTGTTGGATGTGAGGTGGGCGACATCCGGCTGTGGATAAGCTTGGAGATCAGGGCCGACGGACATAACAAAGACAGCAGGTGGTTGCTGCAAGCCGGGTTCTTGAGTGGGAAATCCGATGCAATTTCCGGTAAAATGGGAGGCAACTTCTGGTCTCAATTCTGTGCAAGGTGGTGCATTTAGATCCGGTTTAGACTGTGCCACCCTCTCTTGTATCTCACTTTGCAATTTCTCGATCTGAGTTTCTAAGGCAGAATTATCGTCTCTCAGCTCATTCTTCTCAAGGGTCATCTGTTCAATTATTGAAGAACTTGTGAGAACATGATTGATTAAAACAATGCACTACTACTATACGAGTTTTTCTCCATTCTAACAAAACACTGATGGACGAGGAATGATCCAAAGAGACCGATAGGGAATTAGCTAAGATAACTACAAGTACACATATAATGTGTATATGTTCTATAAACATGAAAAGTAGCAAAATAAAAAGACGTCAAATGCCTTACATAATTTGATTCAGACAACAGGGATGCATTTTCCTTCTGTAAGCATTCAATCTGACCAAACAAGTCCTTCAACAGTCGAGTAGCTTCACTTAGTATAGAGGCCTTTCCACTGTTCTGCTGATTCAGTTCTGCACAAGAGTTACCTCAAATTAAGAACGACCCACCATCATATCAAAAATGATTACACCAAATAATGAAGCTACAAATCAATGTAAGACGAACTGCAGCCAAAAACAAAATTATAGTGAAATTCTTGTAGATAAAACGAACTTACCAAGAGCATCAGCCAGCTCCAAAAAATGCTCGTTAAAACACTCACGCTTCTTTCTCTCCCTCTCAGACTTGTGGATTCTTTTCGGAATTTTCCCCTGTTTCTTTATTCCAGGACAAGCCCTGCACATCAAATAGCTTCCTAAACATCTAACCAAGAAATCTGTGTGCTTTTTTATCCAAACAAACAGCCATGCTATCCCGGATGTGTTTTACCCACATCTCTAAAGAACTTCACACAAATTGCTTTTGGCATAGGATAGTAATAACAACAATTAGTGCAGTCATCTATCCAAAATACATCAGCTTTATCAATAGGAGTCAAATACTTGTTGACAATAGAGCCTAAGTGAACACTTCTGTCAATATTTCAAATTCTCTAATCAAGTTGAGAATTCCACCTTGTTTGAATCTTCTGGTCAATTAGATATGCTACATGTCAACACTACCTTTAACCTCGATAATGCGAGTCTACCAACCATATGCATTCTTCCCTTCACACAAATACCAAAGCTTTCTACAATTCTAGTCCAAAATGTATTCATCACTAGTTTGCACTGTAAAAGCTAATTCAGGATCAGTAACTGGTGAGTAACACATCCAACATTCCAGAAGGTCAAGTAGATTGAACAGGTACAAACGTTATATCAGTGATTCAGTGCCACAACATACACAGACCGTGTGTATCTTTAAACACTCCTTTGGATACCCCATTTATAAATTTTTATTTAATAAATCGTTTTCCAGATGCTACGCTAATTTGCATCAAGTTTCTAAAGCAATGCAAGTTCTACCATTCCTATGTAGACATGAACTTCCAACGTTTAATTTATACTCCAAGAATTATATCCAATCAAGATAATACAAAATTGCTAACACACGTAACAACACTTATGCGATCATGCCAAACTTAAGATCTCTAGAACTTACTTGTGCACTGATGCCTCCGTTGCAACATTACCCTTGCCAGCTGCCGGCACAGGATCCTGGGAACCCATGATCGTCTCGATGAATTGGATAAGGCTTTATATCCTACAAAACATCCCAACAATGCACTTCATTATATAAAACATGCTGAATTAACATAATCGAAGCACGCAATCGACATTCAAAGTGAAACCCTAGTTTTGTCTTTCCCAACTACTACTTCTACCCAATTCCCTACTAAAAAATCAATAAATTGAAAATATATTTACAATTTTCTAGTTGAAAATCACAAATCAAGCGTAGCAGATTCTAAAAACTATTAAAATTCAAAATTAGCCATTAAAATCAAACCCAAAACCAACAAAAACTACAAAAGATCTTTGCTTTTCAGAATTACGTACTGCCAGAGACGCTACATCAAAAAAATCAAAAATATTTGCAGTAGAAGAACAAAAATACGAACAAAAAGCTGCATAATTTGATCAGAAAATGTAGAATTCCAGATACTAAACCCTAGTTACCTGCAGACGGAAATGCAGGGAACAAAAAAATTGAGTCTTGGATCAAGAAAAATTGGGGAACTTTGAAGACAAATAGCTCAGGAATCTGAGGAAAATTGGGGATTTTTACATATCCAGAGAAAAATGTAAGGGATTGAATAAGTTAACTGCTACGCTTGGCGTTTAGGGGAGGAGGAAGACGGAGAGTGTGGCGGGAGAAAACCAGGCAGCGGAGAGCGTGTGCCGAGTGCTCGCCTTCTTGCTGTGTAATGGACCCAGACACGTGACCCTGCCACGTGACCTTCCTTCTCGTGAGTTTTGGCTTGCGTCCCTTTGTATTCTACTTCTTTCTCCTCGTGCCATTCCGTTTTTATTAATTAGAGGAATGCTCAGTAAGATCAAATTTTTTCGATTATATTTGTAAACAATGTGATGTGTCGTTAATAAAAAATAAGTACATTAATTGATACTTAATGATAATTTAATTATCAACAACCACGTCATATAATTTACAAAATATAATTTAAATTGCTGATCTTGCTATCATTACCCAAGTGAACCACGAACACTGGATGATGAACCAATGATATAAAAATTGTGTAAAACCCTCTCTACGTTAATTTTGTATTATTAATGTGAGACGTCATGAGGATGTTGTGCTGGTAACATGTATATAAGTTTTTCTCTTAATTGGAACGTCAGGTTGTGATATATCTAGTCAACGGTGCACTTTTATGCGATAAAATCAAAACTTATAGCAGTGTTTAACAAGTCACCGTAACACCCCAATCTTCTCATACGTAGAAAGCTTCTCCTCTACTAGATTTGATTATGTTAGTGTCAATCATCCACACACACATATGTGGTTTTTGATCGATGACTATTTGTCATGCTATAGTTATTCGTCCACGCACGTAATTTGATCAATTGTGACTAATTGCCTACTTGACAATTGACTTTGGGCAAAATCCTGTATTCAAATAAAATGTGAGCGGTCTATTTTTTTTATTTTTCTAAAAGCTATTTACAACAAGGACTTGTTTGGCAAGAGAGGCTTGTGGCATCCACGGGGAGGCATACGTATTTTCCAAGCGTGACTGAAAGTGACTGCAATTTTTATGTTTTGTAGCAAAACTTAGGCGTGTGCCATCCATGAGAACATCCATGTCACCCCAAGTTGACACATATCAAATATATATATATTTTCATCATTTTTCACGAGTGATTTTTCTAAGTATTCGGTATTCAAGCCGATACTCCACGTGTAATAATTCTCTCACCAGCCCAAGTAAAAGTCACACGTGACAACGTGCATTTGCGTATTCAACATTTCTCGAGTAAGAGACGGTGAAGCATTGTATACGAGTGATTTGTTTCTTTCCACATGAGATTACTTGGAGCTTGAATTTGCAAACTCGATCATAGGGTGTGGGTTTTATCAGCCCCTTAAGACCATCTCCAACCCTTGAGCTAAAACCTAAAATTTTTAGCTCAAAAAATTTAGGTTTTAGCCCAAAAACAGTTTTTCTGCTCTAACGCTTCTGGCCTAAATTTTTTAGCCTGAGATTATTAAAGAATAAATTTAAGCTAATTTTTTCTTTTTAAGTAATTTAAAAATAAAATTATGTACACTATCATAATTTAATTTTATAAACATTTTAACCTATAAATATTTAAATTCCGATAAATATTGAAAAATCACTAAATTTGGATGAATTTTGAGTTAAATAATTTTTTTAATTATTTAAGATATTGGATTTAAATTTAGGCTGTTAGATTTTTTTTTACCATTAGATTTGATTATATTCGATCTCAGTTGTTGGACTCAATGAATCCTAAGAGACATGCCCATGTGGATGGAGTCCCACTGGCGGTGCCCACACCATTTTCTAGGCTAAGGGCTGGTTTGGTATTGCTGTGCTTTGAAAAAAAAACTGCTGTGAGAATAAGCGGCTGTGCTGTGAGAATAAGTGGTTGTGAAATAAAGCAGCAAAGTGTTTGGTAAACTTTTTTGTAAAAGTGTTTTTGGAAAAAAAAAAAAACAGTATGATAATGTTTGGTAAACTTTTTTGTAAAACAGCTGTGACTGTGTGAAATGACCAAAAAGGGTATAATACTAGATGTGCTATTAATTTAATTTTCTTAACAAATAAAAGTGAATTACTAAATATATTTTATTTTTAGAAGAAAAATATTTATAAACTTTATCTTAAATATTAATTAGTATGACAAACTACTTTAATAGAAATATTTTAGAGTGAATAGCTAGGATTCATTAGTACAATATTGTTAGGGCTGGTTTGGTATTGTTGTGCTTTGAAAAAAAGCTGCTTCTGCTGTGCTGTGAGAATAAGCAGCTGTGAAATAAAGCAGCAGAGTGTTTGGTAAACTTTTTTGTAAAAGTACTTTTGAAAAAAAAAAAAAGCAGTATTATAGTGTTTGGTAAACTTTTATGTAAAACAGATGTGAAAAAAAGCCGGTTTTTCAAAGCTGGGTTTCGTAGCTTCTTGTTTTTGGCTTTTTTTCACCCAAAACTGTGAAAAAAAACTGAAGCTGAATGTTTACCAAACACAAAAACAGCTCCCAGCTTTTTTTGATACCAGCTTTTTTCAGAATCACCTCAGTACCAAACCAGGCCTTAATGTACTTGAAAGTAGTCTAATTAGATGCATTCATCAAACTTGTCGCTATTCTATTTCTTAATGCCTCTATCTCATGTGATCCTTCAACTTGATAATTTTGATATTCATCATCATCATCATCACTACTATCGCTTTTTTCGCAAAAGTCTCTGGGTCATCAAAATGACGATCACGTTCAGAATACCTCCGTATGTAGTTACTAATGTTGGTGAAACCAAAGTAAATGCGTTTATACATTGACTTACTAATGTCAGATGGTCGAGATAAATTTGGCACAAGATGTCCCGACGACGTTATTCTTATTAGTAACTGTACGGTAGGAGAGTCGTTCTAATCAAGATATTATCGAAACTGGTGCTTAAGCAAGAATTACATTTGGGGAGAACAGTCGGTGCACATAAGTTATCAGCAACACCGGGTCTTGGTTTTTCGAAATCTCCCTAACAGACTATTATTACAGTTTCAATAAAATGAGATGCTATACATTAACTTCCGTCGTTGCTGTTTCTCAAAACCAGATACAATATCATCAACTGATTCCTCCCACGAATCGGCTGCTTCAATCTGGAAAACAATTAATGATAATGTACCCGTCAGCATTACTGTTTTGCATTACAGATTATGGGGTGTCGATGCAACCATAAATACAGACCTCTTGGTAAAGATCTAAAGCAAGACGAGCTCCTACAGCCGCCTCCTCGTGGTTATCTTTCACCTCCAAGTTGATTATCAGCACACATTTCCTAAGAGCATGGCCTCCTCGTGGTTATCTTTCACCTCCAAGTTGATTATCAGCACACATTTCCTAAGAGCATGGTCCCGGTTGTTGAGATCTTATACATTGTTGCACACGGGTCAGACAAGCAAACAAGGATGGCATCTTCAAGTTACAGATTAACTGCACAAATCTTCTTTTAGTTTTCATAAAACTAAAAGATGAACAAAAGTAGATGGTGCCAATACTTTTGAAGCTTCTGTTAGAGTTTGGACTATAAGTTCAAAGTTCAAATATAAGTTCGTATGATCCATTTGGTTTTGCGAGTTATATCAAGCGAACGATTATGAAATCAAATCCATAGAGAAATCTGATCAAAACCCAGTTAAGTTATTCAATTTCTGTTTTTTAGGCATTAGAAGAGTCTCTCCCACCTACAGCCTTCTCTGCGAAAAATATCACCACGTATAAAGCAGGCAAACTCAAGCCAACAAATTTCGGCATTCTCTCCTACCGTCCAACTCAGGTTTTAACAGTGTCCTAAAAGTTCAAAATTTTCCTGTTCAACATAAATTCTTCCACATGCTCAACTAAACAGAAACTTTCAACCATCCAGTATGTTTTTTTTTTTTTTAATCAAAAACTCTCTTGAGGTTTAAACTTTATCTTTTCCTTGAGATTCATTAACCACAAGTTCCTAGAACCAGCATCTCTGTTGTATGTATAAGTTCTAATAATCCTAGGAACCTATAAACTCAAGGTTTCTTACTTTCTTACATTTCCCAAATGGAAAAAGAATCCATTTCAAATATCAATCGTTGTTTGTTACCATCTCCAATGATTACGTTAAGCTGAAAGAAATTGCATGCCTATAACTTAAGAGCTCAAACTCTACCAGCAAGTCATATTCCAACAGCTCGACAGAAAGAGATTGCCAAGAAACAACACTACCAACACAAAGAAGAGCATTTGATTAATTGATTATCGAATGACTGTGGACTATTGAAATCTAGAAGATACAAGCCAAAACTAGGAGAAGGGAGTTAAAACCAACCTTCAATAACCATGTCAAAAACCTTTTCTTCGAATGTTAACACCACATCAAAGGAACCGTCGGCAGCATTGTCCTGCCATCGCTGAGGTGCCAGTTTGACTCCCAAGTTTCTTTTAAGCATAGGCAAGATGCCATTACGCTTGTACCTGTACTTATCGTCAAGGTTACACTTTGCATAAAAAACAACACAGTTCAGAACGTAAAGTACGCACATAAATTCAAGTTCATACATCCCACAATACTCGAGCATTGCTACACAGAGCTACCAATCAATAGTCGTCGTCATCAACTATTCTATACTCTTCGCTAAACACCTCGAATCCACAAATATCGAATTTACTCTTAAAAGCCTCAAGGGTAAGTTCATACACAAAATCTATCAGACTGCCCACTTAATTTCCAGCAGACCTTCTTTAAAAAAACGAATACAAAAGTAATCAAACTTCTCTCTCAATTTTTTTTGTTTCCTCCACAAACCCTAATTTTTTCCCCAATTAATTTTTTCCCAATTAATTTTTTCCACAAACCATATCACCTTCCCCAATTAATTTTTCCCCACCCTCCATCCCCAATTGTTTTTCCCGACACCCATACCCTCATCCCTTTGCTCTTCCCACCCCTCTTTCCCTAATCTCCCCATCCCCAATTTGAAAAATCCAAACAAATAAATAACAAATTTTTACAAGAGAAGCTTACCTAGAGAAACCTGGAGAACGAGAGAACGAGAGAGATCGCTAGTTTTTGGAACGAGAGAACGAGCGAACAAGCAAGTGGTTTTCTCCTGGTTCGGGTTATGTGCGAGAGCTCTGAAAGTTGAGAGCGTAGGTGAAGGGAAAGGAGGGCAGTTTTGGGTTATTCAATATTTCATTAAACGTACACTGTTCACCCGTGTGTTTTGAAAATAAGCTGTTTTTGGAAGCTACTATTTACAGCTTCTTGTCAGTTTCAGGTTTTGGGCTTTTTTTCACCCCAAACTTTGAAACAAAGCTGCTTTTCAAAGTTTACCAAACACCAAAAATTCTCATAGCTTTTTTTCATAGTAGCTTTTTTTTTAATCACCTTAATCCCAAACTGCACCTAAATCTCCAGGGGAATTTGGCTTTTATTCGGCTTTTAGATTTTAACCCACACATTTATCATGGGTTGAGTTGGGTTTGGGGAGGAATAAAACCTAAAAAATAGCATTTAGCCCAATGTTGTGTTTGGTCTAACAACTGCAGAGTGGCTATGGCCTGAAAAACACATCCCTGACCTAACCTCCGGTTGGTTTCCGGCCAAATGCTCCATTCTACCATCTGTTGGCGTGCCTATGCCGTAATGCGTCCGTTTCTGTTTGCTAATGATCTGCTTTGAGCGCTCAAGTATGTACCATTTTAGCATGTTCCATGCCTCACATCAAATATGCTGTTACGCGTTCCTTTATCATAAGGTACTTTCAAGTTCGAGAAACGTTCATCAAGTCCACACCATCGATTATTTTCTTTAGATTTTCAGTTCAGAACAAGGTGCGAATTCACACGCCAACATGGAGAACGTGCTTCGACGGAAAACTAACTTGTAAAACAAACACGGTTTAAGGACATATCTATAACTAGTGTTCTTTACCTGAAGGAAATGTACAATATATGCATGTGATGTGAGATATTGTGAGGGAATATCCTTGTGAAGATATGTTTTGGGTTTATACTTGTGAAATTGGCGAATCGTGATGTCAACTTCTTGAGCAGCCAAGTTGAAACTTGCGAACCTTCATTCTTCCGTTCAATGCTAGAGCCAAAACGTCAAATTCCTCGACGTACCAGAGCTCAGATACCACAGCCTGAATTCAATTGATTTCAGAGGACCTTGGAAGACTGAAATATATAATGGATACACGCATACTATGAATCACGTATGTATAGTGATAATATATGGCATAACAACTCACCTCAAATCCTTGGAGTTCATTGTTTAGACGATTAACAAGCTCTTGGAAGAAGTGGACTTGTTCTGAAGTATTAGATAGCACCTGAAAATGACAAAAACGACAAGATTACGTAAACAACAGAACATAAATGTAAACAGTTATAACGGCAATCAATGTTAGAATGATATGAGATGAGACATGTTTCTTCAACTCTAGAACTGTCAAATTTCACAAACTATGAAAATTGAAAAGTGATTAGAAAACAAGCCAAGTTTCTGGGAAAAGTAGAAGCGAGATTGGGAATCAAACTTTCAAAAGATTACCTAATAAATTGGAAAACACGCACATATGATGCTAAGCAAAGAGATAGGCAACTAAGAGTCATTCGATGTACTACCGTGAATGATGCTTTGGGGTGACCAAGAAGCCTTGCAAATGAAGTATGAAGAATAGCAGCATCATACTGCAGGAGACAATGGCTGCATATTAGTAAGTGCTAAAAGCTTAAGATACGGGAGGATTTTCACTGTCAGTCTACCAATAATATTTCATAACGTCCTAATGAGGCCAGGTTATGACGATGAGATATGTGATGCCACAATGAGTTCCACATCAGGATTTTTACCATGTAGTTCTTATAGTTTAACAAAGTAAGGCAGCCGATAAGATGAATCAGAAAGGAAGAAGTTCCATAACAGGAGATGGTCACCTCAAGCAAGCATTGCAATCGTTCACTTTCAAACATATCTAAACCGTTAAAACCTCGGTTCCTAAGCTTGAGTTCTCCTATGATCTCAAGTCATTAAGAGTACTCTATTGGTAAACTTGACAACTCTTAGTCTGCATAGTATTGGGATACTGTACTAGTTTAAAATGAACTAAGATGGATAAATGGTTCTTACAAGTTGCTTTTCTGGTGCACGTGGAAGCGCGGTCCTCAATTTTTCTCGAATGGTTACAGGATCTGATCCAGAGGTTACCTACAATAAAACACAATGGTAAATACAAAAGAGTGATTCCAGAAAATAGTTTCTTGGTTATATCGTTCCTTTGATGGTTATGAAATTGAAACTTTTCTAATACTCTATATTTATAAGGATTATATATTCCTATTTCGCATACATTATGAGACCGGGAGAAAGAAAAAGGTGAGTATATAGGTTAAGGAAAATAACCTGCCAGCACCCAAGAAGCACACCCGTTGAAGTTAAGACCACCCTGTCCAAGACAATTTTCAAAGGGCAGAGACCCTCTGCAGTATTCCTAACGGCAGCTGCTTCAGCTTCAATCTGAGGAAAGAAAAAACAAATACAGGGTTCAAAATTGATACCAAACCGATGTATAAGTGAAAGCAAATGATGTTAAGAAACACAAAAATGGCTCTAAAAGTACAGTTTACCTCATCTGGAGTAGCAGGAACAGGTGAAATATGATGCGAGGCATGAAACATACTAAAATGATATAAACTTGAGTTCTGAAACCAGATCGCTGGCCAAGATGGTAAATAGTGAGAGTTGAAAAATAGACAAACTACTCTGTTACTCTTGGGCTATGATCATGTAATCTGTCAAAAGTAACTTACCTTCATCAAAGTAAGGATCGAGTACAGGTTTGAGCGCCTTCCTGCAACAAGCCAACCACGAATGCACGACATTAACGAAAGAGCAAAAAGCTGAAGCTATAAAAATTGTCCCTAATCCTGTAATCTTGCAGTAAAACACCTCCCCCAAACAAAATTTCTAAACTTTAATGTGGACGACTTCACTTCTACGCTCAATTCCGATTCACACATATAATCAACGATCAACACAACAAAAACATTGCTAATATCAGCTCAAAAATGGTTTCTTTCCCTATCAGCATCGATAATTTGAACCCGAAAACACAATGAAAGAACAAAACTATGAGAAACAAAGCCAAATACTTACAAAATCGGAAGCGAGTACTGTGTGCTCAGATACAACACATTAGCACGAACAGGAGGATTTGCTGCCTACATATAACACACACATGACAAAACCCAATTAGCCAAATCTCCAAAGTTTAAAACTTTAATCAACTAATTAATCAATTAATTAATATTACCTTAAGTACAGGTGCTACAGATCCATCCCTGATAGTAAAAATATCAGAAAGGGGCAGAGACTGGGAGGTCTGGCCGCCGTGTTTGAGAAAAACCGGTCCGTGCTCAGCCAAATCCCGACCCATCTGATCGTACAATGCCGACCTCCGCTCCTTGTTCGAAATTACAGAATCTGAAGCCGGAAATTGTGATTTAAGAAATATTCTCGGGAACCAAACAGAAAATAGTGAGAGAGTGAAGGGAAAAGGAATTGAATTTACCGGAGGCAGAGGTGTAATTGCGTGAGGAGTCGGAGTTCCGGAGGGCCATTTGGAAGAGAGCGTAGAAGAGCAAGGCGTAGAGGAGCCAGATGAAAACTACGGTCTTGGAGCAATTCATACTACCACGTCGTCGGCGCTACCATCCAACCCATCACCGCCATTTAGCCGTCGCCATCTCTCAACAATGACTCCGAGACTGGAAATTTCCTAAGCTAGGGAGAAGCTGAGTTAATGGTTTTTTATTTTTTTATTTTTTTTAACCAAAAATAGAATACAAGACAAGTTGGTGTCGGTCAAAATTTAAAAAGAATTGAGATGATAGAATGTCGTTTTTATCAAATTAATTATGTGATACAAGAAATTTATAACGTGTTGAAAACACAATTTGATATATCAACTGTCATAATACAATAGATTAAATTTTTTTTTTTTAAGTTTGTAACCAATTGTACGTCTTCTTGCCACACTGAAAACTCACTTATTAAATTCTTACACATGAAACTATTTTGACAACTACCATTGCCACCAATTTGATGTAATTATGCCCAGTGATTGCAGGAGGAGATTTTTGTTCGTGTCGAGGGATATCGCTCTTTTTTCTTACATCACATTAGGGCACATAACGTGGAAAATAATGAAAGTGTCCCGTTGTATGCTAGATTCCCCTCAATATTAGACCCCTAAATAAATGATTCATATTTCAAAAGTGGTTAGTCTTTTATCTACTCCGCACTCCCTCTTTTTATTACGGTATTTGGATTGAAAAAATAAATGATTCATATTTCAAAAGTACAAGTGAATAGTATGGGGAAAGGAAAAAATATTATTTTTTGTTAAAAATGAACAGTACTGAAAATGTTTCGTTAAAACTCCCAAAATAAAAAAAAAATATCAACGAACATATATGAGAGGAGTGTCTGAGGGAAAAGCAGAGTGAAAATAATTTCTCAAAAAAAAAAAAAAAAAAAAAAATTTTAACGAAAAGTTCCTGATACTGTTTACTTTAACGAAAAATCATATTTTTACACTAAAAAGTCAATCATGATACTATTCACTTTACCCTTTATTTTGTGCTTATTATTAAAACTCAAAGTTTTCAAGCATTTTTAATTAGTTTTTCTAAATAAAAAAAAAGGGGTCTAATTCAAATTGTGTACTAGGTTGCACTACCTGGTAGTTAGATGAATGAACCGATGACACTTTAGGAAGAATATTTCAGTTTGAGAGGCCGATGAAGTTAGTTGTCTATGTTTTCTTTAACCTTTTTCATAGTAATATTAATGTGCGAATGTACCGTGACTTATCAAATAATGATCACGTAGCGAGAAAAATAGTAAAACAATTACACCCAAGATGTTGCTCTCCTGGAGTGGAGAGTTCTAGGTTACATTATCACCAACAAGCATGACATTTTAAGGGTGGATGTGGATGTGGTGGTGGGTCATTTGATCCAATTTTCTTGCTTGCCAACAAACAACCCTTAACCTAAAAGCCAGAAGCAAGCTAGGCAGGCAACATGTGACATGCCACTCAATCCATTTCCATCACAAAAGAAGAAAAAAAAAAAAAAAAAAGCTAACCAAACCCTACTTGGAAGCTGGGGTTATAAGATTTTCTGGGCCCTAACCAATCACATGAAACGGGATTAGGAGAGATTTTATGGGCCAAATTAGTAGAGTATTAACAAGGTTTTGATTTAATTCCCGAATGGAGGCAGGTTTGTTGGTTCACTCCGGAAGATTACGTGCATGGCTAAATAAGTTTAGATGGTCTAATCATGCTGCTACTGGCATACGATCTATCGAGATCTTCATTTGCTGGTTGCATGGGACCATCGGCAGTGTCGCCGACAGGGTTCCAGACCATGTGCACAATGTGTGTACGACCCAGACCAAGTTATATTTCGCGATTGATGATGGGGGTGACACAGATTTCTCACACAACAAGATTACAGATGGTACATGCCAAATCATACTTGTCATGATCTTGAGTCATGACAACGAACAACCTAAAAACGTATATCAAGATATCTATTAATTGTGTGGTTGCTGCAAATTACATGAGTTTTTTCAACTGAAATGAAATTACAATGAATCCTCTTAGGATCTTTCACTTCCTGCAGTCATACAAAAGTTTTGGAGAAATGTTACAAGAATATTAACAAACAAAAAACGTACTAAGAACTAGCCATGCGTGATTGAAATTCGCTTCTCGATAAATATGTAGTGTTTGATTAGTAGCTTGCAACTTATGCACAAAAGTTTCGAAGAAATGTTACGAGAATATTAGCCATTCGTATGTTTATTGTTATAGGGAAATGACAATCAGGCACACTCCCCTTTATCTCACCCTACACACTCGTGTTTGCTGTTTCTGTTATATTGATTTAGTATGATGCTCGGAAATAAATAGGTGTATAGGAGAAAATTTGTGCGTGATTATCATTTTCCTTCTTAAATAATCAAGCAAATTACAAATTCTAGTTTTATTGGATGGTCAGAATCATAGAAATTGATTCCCGATATTTCTCTCTTAATTTGTGTATCAGTGTTTTATTTCTTGATATATATTTGATATTTTTTTCGCTTGTTTATTAAGGATGATTTTATTAATTTTTCTGAATATATTACAAGTGGTGCTATCCATACACTTAATTGTATCTCTCACAAACCTCTTCTCTTTTTTACTACTTCTCTTCGATCTACTACAATATCCTTTTGTTGCAAAAACCAAACACAAGCTTAATGGTAGTTTGGATAAATCTTATGAACATGGCATTTTATTCGATATGGAATATTATAAAAAGAATTCACACGTATGTCTAATACAACTAATGAAATTAGATTTTTATATTTGATAAATCTGAATATTTAATACACGATAACTAGAAGTGATCACTTTACACTTGTATTTTTGTACTTTATTCGTCAAAGGACCACTAAGAATATATAATAGCGAGCGTACCAAGATTGGTTGAGTTGGTAAGGATCGTTTTTTGCATAATCAAGACCTAAGTTCGAATTTTGCTGCCAATAATTTCTCTTGATGGATGATCTTTAAAACCCTGAAAAAAGGGTAAGACCCCCCTAAAGGCTTAAAACCCCCTATGTTTTGGTATTGCCCTCATCCCAGGATGCGGGAGGGGTAGCCTCTATTCCCCGTAAACTTTTTACCATATATATATCATATAACAAGAGTTTTTTTTAAAAAAAAATAAAAAATTGGAAATCCCTTTTGTTAAATGACCTATATATATATATATATATATATATATATAAAACAGCGATGGGCTACAATTAACTAAGAGCACTACCAAGATTTGCATTGATTCCGACTAATCCAAGACTCCAAAGTAATGCAGAAACCGTAGACCCCGTAAAACCTTACGAACTGTGTACTCCTAGCTAAAACCTTTATCTTCCTTTCAAGTTTCATCCAGTTACACTGTTTAACTCAAGAACGAGTCATTAATTCTTTCAGTCCATCTACAAATAATTCATTGAAAAGAAAAACTCGTTTTCAACTTTAACTGAGAAGTAAGGTAGAAACGACAAATACCAAAATAATTTGATAAATCCTTTAACATGTGACCTCCAAAATACTCAAAACGTCCATAAATGTCAATCTGGAAAAGCTGCACGCTGGACCTTCTTTTCATTACCACAGTCAAACGGCTTGGTAGAAAAATCTGGAATTTTGACACAATCATGTTGAAAGGCACACGAACATCCTCCAATTGGAATCACTCCAAAATTTATCCGTTTGATCACTTTTTACTTCAGAGGAAGTCGAATGTCCTATGTTGAAAATATAAAACAAAATATCAAAATTCTACTAAAATAATTACCAAAATATACTAAGAATAGAGTAAAATATGTGGTATAATATGGACTCATCAACATGCATCAATGTACACATCGGAAGCTTTGCTGTTTTTTTTCTTGACAAACGATAGTGTTAGTAATTAAATTGTTAGTTGCTAGGAGAGACGGAGATCAGTGGGTATCGAACTTACTTTCCATTACTGCGGTAAAGCGTCATAGTCTTAATTTGACTGTTGAATGGATCATTGTTCATTTGATCGATAGTCAAGTGCACATCTAACAATCAATTACTCCTATACATATACATTGAAGCATATTATATTTTTTAAAATGCAAATAACTTTCGTTTGCAAATTAAACAAACCCCACCAACCACAACCAAACCACCATTAAGTCATGTTCGATGGGACATTACTAAGATTAATTATGTCATACGCCCTTTGTCAAAGGTCATTGACAATCGTCCCTTGTGTGATTAAGAATATAATCTCTAATTGTAATAATATGGAACTATCAGTTAAATGTATGGAATCCAATTGGTGCAAAGAGTACAATCCTTGTATTATTTTGGTTTTTGAAGTTTTTAAAGCATAAAATAATTTATCCACTATCATAAAAAGAAGAGAGTTTTAACGAAACACTCCCGATACTGTTCACTTTAACGAAAAATGACATTTTTACTCTAAAAAGTCACTCATGTTACCATTCACTTACAACACATTTTTTTTCATTTTGATTAAAATGAAAAGTTTTCAAATATTTTTCATTAGTTTTTCTTAAAAAGAAAGAAAATTTATAGATTTATGCATGGTTGCCAACTATATATAAAATTTTGGTAATTATTTCAGTAACAACTTGAACGTTGTGGGCATGAAACTGAAAACACCATATTCCCACAATTTTCCCACCCTTCATTGAGCTTGAAAATATACGATATATATCATAATACAAATAAAAAGACATTAAAAAAATATTTTTCTCTACTTATGTAACGACATATAACATATCGCTCTTTATTCCGAAAACATTTGAAAAATCTCTCCATGTAGGATACCCAATCATTCAATGGTGCCCAATCAAAAGGTGGTTTCATAAAAAATGAAGGGTTGAGATTGATTGATGAGATGGTGGACCACGACCCAGTAGATTTATTAAATAAATTTAAAACTCACCACCGATCCCCTCAATGGTGTCAGCAACTGCACCATTAAAAAGAAGAAAGAAAAAAAAGTGATGAAAAAAAAAAGATGAGGAATGATCCACCTGTTTGTCAGTGACGTTGTATATTAGTTCGGGCAAAGACCAGCATCCGGGTCCCACCACTTGAGCCAACACCTGGAACTGATAAGGTGTGGTGGACCCTACCGTCCTATTACCCTCCCCAACCCCCCTTCTCTGAAAATCTTAATCATTGATGCAGTAAACCCTAGAGATTCATGGCAGAGAGAGAGAGAATCAGAATGATCAAAAGGCTGTGAAATTTTTTTTAACACTGCATTTTGCAGTAACAATACTACTACTGTTTTATTAACGTTCGGATTATGATTCTCTCTTCTCTAAATCTCTTATCCTCCTTACTTCTTTCCTCCTCTTTCACTTTTCTCTTTTTATTTTTACTTCTATAAAAAAATCAACATAAAATATTGACGTGACATAATCGTAATTGTTCAAATATAAAACTGAAAGAGAGAGAAATTTAATCCTACTCGTTAGCATTCACTAAACGTGAAATAAACTTGGTAGTGGCCTAGAGAGAGAATCCAATTGTTAGTTAGGTAGGAGACTTACCATAGCATGCAAATAATGTCATTTTCACCAACACAATAAAAATTGCATAAATTACATAAGTAACAATATCGTTTAGTCGTTCATTCACCGTGTTTATGTTTGAGCCGGTCTAATCTAGAATTTTCGCTGCGTTACTTTTTCATGAAAAATCAAAAGGAGAGAAAGAGAAGAGAGAAATGATTGCACACACAATGATGATAGTATACTTTGTGGTAAAAACTCATCTCCCAAATGAGATATTAATCACCAAAAATTCAAGAAATAAGAGATCGCAGCCAAAATAATTAACCCATGTTAAAAATAAGTGTCTGTTTCTTTTTCTGCAAACCCTACGAAAAAAACCCTCTCTTCTCCCGGCCATATCATATTAATCACACAAAAAAATTGGAATAAATAAGTAAAAATAAACCTCAGAATTTTAAGAGCAATCAATCAAACCTCACGTGTGTTGTTACACAGCAAACGACTACACATGTGGGAAGAAATGACGACCACCAACGATGACCACGACGATAAAATCCGACCGCCATTCGCCGGCTTTATGAGTGGTGGCTAGTACTATCGTGCCGATCGTCGCCCCCGCCATGGTGCGAGTGGGATCCGCTCGCCTGCTGAGAGTCTGAAACACCAGTATCCGACATGTGCCGATAGGGGTTGAGTCCGGCGAGCATATTCAGCTGCCCGTCACTCATGTTATTTCCATCATTACTACCGCCGCCGCCGCCCGAGCCACCTAATTGTTGCTGACTAGGCAACAGGGTGACTGGGGCGGGGAAATTCATAAAATGTAAGCCACCGGGCATTGTTCCTCTATACAGTCCACTGTTGTTGACCGAAGCTGGAAAAGTCCAGATAGGGTCTCCGCTCATAACTTGGTTGTTAGAATTTGCCAGCATCCAAAAATTAGCCGGAATCTGACTATGTGGGTGGCTGGCCGGGACCGCACCGGTGCTTGACTGTAATAAGTACCCTCCTCCACCACCCCCGCAGCCGCCGCCCATTTGATTTAAGTCCTGCTCTGGCGTTCGACGCTTCCTCCCTCCCATGCTCCCCTCCCCTGCCGACGCCGCCTCCGAGAGATCTAATGACACTGTATCGCGGAGCTCCTGCTTGGCTTGCAACATGGAAGCGTGCATGGAGTTTGTTTGGAAATTTAGGAGAGTTGAGGAGCTGTCAGAAGACGAGAGGCCGATGCCCTGAAAGAGGCTACGCCGCTGGTTCTGGTGAAGAGAGAAATTTGGGCTGTAGTAAGAGGATCTTAGCTGAGATGGGACGGACATGCTGGAGCCGGAACTGCGGAGTGAGATATTGAGTGACGTGAAGTTGGCAGGGATTGTGCCGGTACCGGTGGCGGCGATCACGGCGGGCTCGGCCTGCTGAAGAAGCCACTCGATGGTTTCGCCGTCGGACTTGTGGCCGAGCTCGCGTGTGAGCTGGAAGACTCTGGCGGCACACAAGGCCGGCATTCGAATGCGGCGGCCGCGGCCGTCGACTTTAGTGTGGCGGTCCTTGGTGGAGGTCCGCTTGGGGGGTGGCTTTTTGGAGGCCTCGGCGGAAGAAGCTTGAAGAGCTGAGGTGGTTGTGGCTGCGGGAGTAGAGGAGGTGTTGTTGTTGGTAGTGGGGTCGACGGTGGTGATGGCTAGAGAAGGGTAGGGGGACGTGGAGTTGGAGCAAGAAGCCGCTTCTTGATGATCTAATTCTTTTTTCTCGAGCAACTGGAAGGGGAAGTTTGGACGGTGGTGATATTGTTGTTGGTGTTGTTGGTAGTGGTGGTGGTGGTGGAGTTGATGATCATCACCTCCTTCCATGATCGCATGGGAAAGAGAATTATGATCAGCTTGTGGAGGGTTTTATGAGAGAAGAGTAGAGAGAGAGAGAGAGAGAGAGAGAGAGAGAGAGTGGAAGAGAGAGAGAGGGCTTAGTTTAGTATAATTGGGTTTTGGTGGGTCTCTCACTCAGCAGCTGATCAACTCAACTCTCAGCTCTCTTCAGTCTCACTCAGTCACTCACTCGCACTATATTTTTACAGAACAAGCCTGTTTTTATTAAAATAAATAAATAAAAATCTCTGGTTGTTTGTTGGCTGGAATTTGTGTACGAAAAAAATTGAGATTTTGGTTTAGGTGATGTGTTTTGGGTTAAGAATTGTATATTAGCGCTAGAGATATCTAGAGAGAGAAAGAAGGATGGACTAAAATGGTCCTTTGGAAAGAGAGAGAGAGAGAGAAGATAAGGGAGGGAGGGAGTGAGCGAGAGAGAGAGCTGGGCACTGGGCAGGTAAGCTTTAAGCAACAAAGATAATGAGTGGGAATTATATGGGTGAGCTTTAAAAAGCAATTTTTTGTAGGAAAAGTTTGTTGTTGTGCTGAGCTTTTTCTAGCTTTTATATTTTAATTTTTTAATTATATATCTAAAATTATATAAATAATAGTAAGGCCATCGATCCATCCCTCCCACTTCCCATACACTCTCATCCCCTCCTATTTGTGCGGTCACGGTTAAGCCACGTCAACGTTTTATATTACTATTATTTTTTGTCTTATTATCTCTATAAAAAAAATCAATATAAAATGTTGACGTAGCTTAAGCGTGACCGCACAAAATTGGAGGGGATGGGAGTGTATGAGAAGTGGGAGGGCGGAGAAGCTGGGTCCAAGGCCATCTCTAATCGAAGGAGTGTCAAGAGGCTATATTTAGCCCTATAGTCATGTAGGAAAATTTATTTTAATAAATAGTGACATACCATATTTTTATACCATCTCCAACCGAATGGGCTAAAGGGTCATAGGCCAAACATAATTTATTATTTTAATTGAATTTAATTAAATTAAACTACTATATTAAAATAAGATTTTCGGACATATTGGAAGATTATTGAAAGAGGTGGCCATTTGAAAATTATTGAAAAAATTAAAGGAAATATTATTAGAAGAGAATAGGATGTGAAGAATTGAATAAAATGAGGTAAGATAGTATGGAATGGTGTAAAAAAAAAAAAAATTAAGTAAAAAAAAAAAAAAAGTGGGTTGGGCTTATCGGGCTAGCTGGAAATGGCCAGCTCGCTGGCCTGATTTGGTGGTTTTGGCCTAGTAGGGCCCACAAGCCCTTGGTTTGAGACGGTTTTTGTGTCATTTCGAGTTATTTTTAGCCCTATGGTCCTTTGATCGGGTCGGTTGGAGACGGCCTAAGGGAGGCTGAAATCAAACTTATAGAACTACGAACGCATGAATAAAGGTTTAGCTATAAGCGCCTTAATTTATTTATTTTTCCGTTCTTAATAGGAAAAGATCATGATCAAACACCAAAAAACAAATCAAATAGATTTAATTTAATATTGATTTTTTTTAAAAAAAAATTAAGAAAAAGGACACGAAGACGGAAATCAAATTCAAAATTTCACTGATACAAAAATAAGTGCTCTAGACTCCTTGCGATACAAGTCTACAACTCCTATCCAAATTTTCAATAATTATTTCATTCTGTGGAGGAAAATATCAAAGCATCTATTACCAAATACCCGAATGTCAAATAACATTTAGATATTAATTTTTCTAGGAATTTTCAGGATACGATGAGAAATTTATCATTGTATTTATAACACATATAGTACATCACGTGTCATAACATAAGTAGAGAAAAATTTTATTTTTTAAATTATTAAATTTTTAATACAAATATCTTATATATCATTTATATAACAATACATGATGTAACATTTCATCTCTTGAATATAGGGGACGAGGAGAGAGGGAGGCCGGGAGGGTGGGGGGTTCCCCTTTTTATTGTGGTTGGACAGCCCCTTTGGTTCAGGACTCCACGTGAGGTGCTCTTTTTATCATTCAATCCATAAAGACAATGGTGGCCGAGTGGGACCAATCCCAAGTCAAAAAAAAAATTTAGAGACTTGGAAAAAAGGAAAGATTATATCGACGCGGGTCCTAGTCTCATTCAAGCAATCATTTCGTTTTGCCTTTGGCCCTTTGCCTTTTGCTCTGCGCCTTTGCCATTTGTTGTTTGCTGGCCAGGGAACTTTGGGATTCCTCAGCTCCTCCAATCAGTAAAAAACTTTAAACTTAGCTCTCCTCCTCATTCTCCTCTCTTTGCTGACTGTTGCCTATTGGGCCTATGATCTTCGTTGGCTTTAGGTTTTAGCCTCTAGGTTCCCAAGCATCTTCCATTCTTCTCTTCTGATCCCAAAACCTTAATTAGGGTTCACTTATGCACGTTTTTGTTGGGTACCTATCCCCTGGTTTACTTAGTGCAGGTTACGAGGATTTTTCACTCAAGTGTTTTAATTTCAATGTATTAACGGCAAGAGTTTTGGATAGCCTCGCATTCACGATAAGAGGAATTATATATTATAGTTCTTATTGTAATTATTTTTATTTTGTTAGATGGATGAGTGTAGGGTTTTGGTATTTCTTAATATATTGTGGTTGGCCTATAGATTTAGAGTTTTCCAAACATCTTCCATTATTCTATTTTGATCTTATATGTAATTAGGGTTTTTTTTCTTTCTTAAAAAAAAAAAAACCCAGCTGGTGACTTCGTCACGGTAGTCCACTCTCCAGGGGCCGGAAATACTTTGTGAGACATTTTAGCCTCCTTGTAGCCACCATCTGTGATTGAACGTAGGACATGCCGTGTAGAATACGGGCTTGAAATTCGTTCTCAACTCCTGAGTCACCCTGTGGTGGTTATATATAATTAGGGTTCTCACTTATGCATGTTGTGAGAATTTGTTACTCCAACGATAACCAAAACCTTTACTTATGTTGTTATATGCATTCACGACAAGAGTTTTGATAGTCTCCTATCCACCACAAGAGTTCTGCTAGCTCTCACAACCCTAATTTTTTGTATTATTACGACGGTTAGGTGGTCTTAAAGCTTTTGGGTTTTGGTGTTCCTTAATTGATGCTAATGTGGATTACCCTTGAGGACAAACAGATGGCCCTGGATGATCAGCAGTACTCGTTCCAAATTTTAAATTTAGGAAAACATGCAGAATATGCAATCATGATCGAACAGAGCTACTGGTTTTACGTGCAGGCCCATCTAAATCATTTTGATTTTGTCTAAAGAATCTGTGTTAAGGTTTGTTTACACTCATGCTGGTCCATAAATCCACTCATTTGAGCAATCTACCTAATTAAATTAATTAGTTAATCAAATTACAAACCCCATTTGGTTTTTTCTCTTTTAATCCATTTGCATCATTAATTAGGCCACAATAATGCTGAAAGAATATTCTGTCTATGTTTAGCTGAATTGATCTGGATATTGAGCTTTTTACAGCTGGGAAAATGTTGTATATACATATACATACATACACGCGCACACAGATATATATATATATATATATGCAGAATTACTTGCTATAATATCTGAAAATTGCCAAGTTGAAATTGATTGGATGTTTTTATTGAGTACCACAGCTAGTGTGATCTGCTCCACACAAAAATTGATGAGATATACTTAATCTCTGATGGTATTTTTGTCTTTGGAATCTCAAATGAACATGTGGCAGAATCTGATTTGGTGGTTTAAATAAAGAAACTGGATAAATAAAGATGTCGATGATGAACTGTTCTAGATATAGTTACCACTATTGCTATATCAAAGAAGCAAGCCATAATCTTCATATAACTAGTTTTACAACAGAAAGATAATGACTAGCATTTTTGACAACTTCTTGACCCGATTGTCACAACCACTGCTGATTTTCCACGCCCTTTATTTCTTCTTTTTTCTTGACCTGATGGAAGAAGTAAGCTTGCATGAGCTCATAAATAAGTTGTGATATTTTTTATATTCTCAATTGGTTTTATGGTGAAACCTCAGCTTTCTTAATTATGAATAATTTGTGATGCCTTCATTCTTTATGTATATTTAACTTAGTCACTTGGTTTTTGATATTTGCATAAACATATTAATTATCAACTATACAATAGTTAAAAAGAAAAATGATATTCGCATTTTACTCCTCTTTTTTTGTTTGTTTATTCTCATTTGATTATTCTATCCAATCAAACAGCTAAAATTAGACGGGAGTGCGAGAGGAGAAAAAAAGTGCAACAATTAGTTTTTGATTAAAACTTTCTATATTATCATTTGGCCTACAACACTTAGAGTTTCACTTTATTATAAGAGGTCTCTTTGAGTTCAAATCTCATGAGGATGATTGTTTATGAAAATAAAAGGTATTCACTGTGTAAGTAAATATATACAT
The DNA here is from genome assembly GCF_041283825.1 of Pyrus communis. Classification (NCBI taxonomy): domain Eukaryota; kingdom Viridiplantae; phylum Streptophyta; class Magnoliopsida; order Rosales; family Rosaceae; genus Pyrus; species Pyrus communis. The sequence goes on along the minus strand of NC_142570.1, from coordinate 3,140,815 downwards.
GTAAAAACTTCCACCTCACTAGTTTAATGACTTTATTTTTCTTTTTAATAACTTGAACCAAATCAAATGGGGCTCCATTTGAACAAGTCCATTGTAACATGTGGTAATATCCCATTGGGGATGGCAGGGTTCCTGTACGTGACAGCATTGTGGGGTTACTGTCGAGAAATGTGAACCAGGGAATTAGCAAAATCCTGCCTCCATTTAGACCACATGCCTTGCCACTTATGTAATGTCATTGAACAAGACAGCTTACCACCATCTTCTTCAGCTGTGCAACTGTTAATATCTTATGGAAAACTAGAGTCCTCTTCAGATTTGTCAAATTTCTGGATGTGAAAGTTGAAACCCTAAAGCCTACATTCAAATCAAATGAAAAATCCATTCACCATATTTATCTATAGAGATAATGCACGATTAAGGTTGTTTAATTGTGTTTGGCAGCCTAAAACTCAACCAGAAAAACCTTGTCATAGACCTGGGCTTAGCCAAGAGTAGTATGATTCCCTCCTCTCTGCACTCAAGTTCGTATTCCCATTGCTGTATCTCAGATTAATTTAGTATAAATTATCATATTGTTTACTAAAAAGGTCGAAAAACGTTGTCCTCCAAAACCTGCTAAGTAAATTTTTAATGGGGTTTTTCATATATTCTTCTTGAGGATGAAGGGATTACATTTGGTTGGGTCCATACCATTTCACTATTGGAGTTCACATAAACAAGGAACTTAAGTTGTTAATCAATCAAATATGGTTGGTTTATTGGGAAACAGCTGCTAGCCTTTAAAAAGAAGTTTTCCCACTTAACTTGGGGCTTGTTTTGCTTAACCAGAACACTAATCGAAGATTGTGGAACTTGTTGGAAGCAATGAAAGAAACCCTAAAACTTAATTTAGAAGCATATAGATATGTATATAAAGAAGGGTTTTTGGTTATGGTGTTTAGATATATCATATATGAGAGTAGTAAAGACAGTTGGAATCTTGGCGTTCATGTAGGGCTGGAAGTTGCACTGGAATATTTTGAAAACGGGGGGAGTTGAGTCACATCACTTTCTCAACTTTTTGCCTGCCTCTATTCCGGACTCCTCAGTGACTTCATCATCCTCTATAAAATAAAAGAAAAGCAAAGTTAGAAAGGAACAGAAAGCTCCCTCTTGGGATCCCTTCTGTGATCCACACCTTCCCTTTTCTTCGTCTGCACTGCATCTGCATGCAATCCCACCACCCTTGTTTTCTATTTTGCTTAGTCGCTAGAGAATTCGACCACTCATCACTATTCACTTCCTTTGATAAATGTGAATCATGTTGAATATATCCTAAATCTGTTTTTGTTGCAAGATTTTATGTGTCCAGTTCACAACACAAATTGTTTCATATTTATATTTGTTTATGCTAATTTGTCACATATCTACATATGAATTCGTACGAATATGTACACGATTAAATGACTCGATACTGATCATCAATATACCCTAGTAAAGAATGATCCATGAACCTGTCAATTGATCTAACGGCTACAACTGCATTCACATATAATACAAATTAGGGTTCAAGAAAAAACCGCTTCGGCCAGGTTTTGAGACTAGGCTTTAATCATTCATGTTGCTTTGTGGCACATACAGTTGTTTCTGCCTAACAAAAGGAAACAATATTTGAAAGTGAAGAGGACTCCTCCACTAAAAGATGTATCACTTTTTATAAGCTTGAAAATCTTTAGTACTTAGCTGCTAATTATAATAAGCGAGGATAAGATCTTATACCTACTATATATAAGAATTGTATCTAAATCACACTCGACTGTCGAATAATTAAGTATATATTCCCAAGCAATAGTGGTGCCTTGCCTCAGCAAGAAGGAAAGATGATAACTTTGATCGAACAAAAGGTTAGTGCAGTAGTGTTGGGGTTGTTACTTTTGTAGCACCAATTAGTTTTTTGAGATGGATTGTTACTTTTGTTGCACCAATGAAAGAAACCAGTTTGGACGACTTTTTGCTGCCGTGCCAAGTTGCTAAAATCCACGATACACTGAAAATCTTATCTCAATAAACCTAGGGAAGTCCAATCAGAGCATAGCAGCTAAGCATGAAAAGACAATGAACCAATTACACTATCAAAAAAATCTGCCTTGGACAATGGACAATGGGATCTGAATTATCCGCCATCCCATTTTTCTCTCCTCTCCCTCTTCTTGTATTTAAACACCCAAGATTACTCCTTAATGCTCAAGATTATGTCACGAGGCGAGAAGAAAAGGGAGGTGAGATAATCCAACTCCTGGACAATGGACAATTGGACATGAGAGAGCTCAAAATATGAATACTGATTTACATACTAGGAGGGTACTGTTATCGAGAAGTCCTATATTAATAATACAATTATATATATATATATATATATATGTTTATGTCCAATTAATGTTGTATCATGACACATGATGTTATGTGGTATGTATTTATGCCGTGTGAGTTACTTTTCATGACACATTCTATTATTTTTTGTTATTTAATCATTTTCAATTCATTTGATTCGATGACCAAAATTTGATAAAAGTGTGTAAAAAGTAAAAGAATATATGTAAATAGCAACATCTTAATCAATTGTTTTTCGACAAAAAAAAATATTTGTTTGTTTGTCCTTTTGGTTTTTAACCTAGTCTCTAAAATACAGAAAATTCCAAAATTATATAAATCTCATCACTTCCACCATCACAGGTTTATTGTAGACAGTGACTAAGCACAAGTACTTCTTTTGCCCTTTCCAATTTTACATTTGCTCGCAGGTTGAATTAATTAACAAGTAATAACCTTCTGATCATTGTTGTTTGAGGCCCACACATCCACTGGCTTAGATGAGCTTAAGAAGCTTCGATTTCCCCAATTTTTATATATAAAAAAAAAAAATACAAGCGGTGATACTTCGACTGAACCACACACTATCATACAAAAATGTTGAAACGATAATAATACATAATTAATTCGTCACTGTAACATCTCAATTATAAATAAGTTTATCTCTATTAATAATTTGAAAATCCTACTAATGCGATCAAGTATTTTTTTTTCAATAGCAAGAAAATTTAGAAAGATTAGTAACTTTCACCATCAGCGACAGAGCATGTTCACAATCACAGACCAAAAAAACTTACTCGTACACCTAACTGACAATGTGATCAAGTGTTTTATTAAAAGACTGTAGCAAAAGAAGGATAAAAAAAAATGAAAAGCATTCCGTTAAAGAATAACAAAATCTCTTATCCTTTTACATTTACTTTTTATAGTGCCTGGCCTAAGATTTGATTTGAAAACACTCTTACTTTTACACCTCATATCTTTGTCCTTTTTCAGTAAAAATAAAATAAAAAGATCCATTGAACCCTTTCTTACCCCTTTATTCCAGACCCCCTTTTCTTTTTGATCGAGACTAGAGTAGTATAATTACTTACATGCACGAGAGACCTAGCTTTCGGGAAAGGCTTTTTAGCTAAAATGGAGGTTTGTCAAAAAAATATATTTAAAAAAATGATTACATAGTTGTTTACGTGTTAATTTAATAAAATTAACATATTTTTTATGGAATGATTTACCGTAGATAAATTCAGAAACTATTTCTATTACTTTTTATTGTTAAGAATCAAAATAAGAAGTTATGTCATTCTCAAATACCCTTTTAGTTAAAAACTCTTCAGAAAATGATATCCATGTCAGTCTAACAGGACACAATTGAATGTCATAGTCATCCCCGCATCGGATCCAAAAGAGTACTGATTGCATCCCTGCACCATGCTTGAATTACCTATATACTAAAAGGAAAACTCAACTTAAACTTTATAGCTTCATAAAGATTATTATAAAAATACAAATTTGTAACTTACTCAAATTGGTTAGAGCAGTGTACTCTCCTATTTACACATAAATTGAATAACCCTCCCCATATAGGTTTGTAAAAAAAAAAAAAAAACAGAAGTTACTATAAAAATTCAAGTTAACTAGAATGTCTTTAGCTGCATGTGATCCAATATTCTATTGGATATGGTGTTGAGGTTCTCTCCGTGCGTTCCTTGTTCGAAACTCTGCCCTCTCTTAAATTATTGTAATAGTTTCGCATTCTCCTCCTCTCTTCAATAACAATAAATTTAAAAAAAAAAAAAAAAAAAAAGGTCTTTAGCCATTTGAGGTATATATTTTCCTTCCCTTTCTGCATGTAATGAAACAGGCAAATAAATTAAAAAATAAAAGATTTTTATTGTCCACACAAATTAGGAAAATAAAAACAAATGCACGTGCTTGTTTAAAGGCATTTATCAACTTTGTTGGCTGTGAAGTGAAATCCACATGTTTGCGCCAGTGTACATTAATCATTATAAATATTAGTTTAGATAAAAAATAAAAAAGAATATTTGAAATAGAATATATTGCAGCACAAAATTAAATAGTTCATCAAAGAGAACGAATAAATGTTATAAATCTACTTCCTTCTAGGGTTTTGTTGGGTGAAAAGATTAGAATTCTTTTGATATGACGCTGGTATTGATATGCCATGTTAACTAACATGTTATAATTTAAGTGAACGGTATTATTGATATATCTTTTTCTATATTAACGTTGCGGATTCTCCGTATTATAACTTACTTACATGCATGACGACGGTCTATCACGAAAAAGAATCCTCAATCCACTCAACATGCACAGTGACCTCTAACAAAAAAAAATGCCTAATATAATGAGAAACCATATATAAACAGGTCAGATTTACGCTTCCTCCGGAACCATATCCGTGGCGGATCATCAGAAAACTCCACAACTTTCAGCTTCTACCGTTTGGTGCGGGAAGGCGCGTGTCCGGCAGCACAGCCAGGCACTACTTTGGTCACGTCTATATGCTGGGTCACCCTTTGCATGGGTTCTGTTGGACATTGCCTGAAGGGTGTGCCCATGAAGATCGACATGTCCGAGGGCACAGGATTTGTGATCTATATGCAGACCCCTTTACAGGTTGTCCCAGAATTGAGATTGCCAGCACACTAGTACATGAATTAGGGAGGGTCATACATCCGACCCGCGCGTGCAGAACAAGGGAAGGGGTGTGCGGAAATCATTTCTCCATGAACTAATACTTTGTCGAATCAAACAATAAAATGATGCCAAAGAACTTCCCAACTCCATAATATATCCTCATTGATGGCATTCAAAAAACCAAAAGGAAAAGACCATTATAATATTGTCATCTAGAGACCTGCATATCAGGGAGAAGCCACAAAAAAACCCCTACTGTAACAGAGAGACGCCACGGAGATAGTAACAGCAGAGTCGAAAAACCAGACTGGCCTATGGGAACAGTCGGGCGCCTACATGACAGGACGCTGTCAAGAGTTATGATGGTCATCCCCTGTCACCTTAGACGAGACTTATCTAATACTGTAGACTCACTTTACACAAGCTGTTAACAAAGCAGCAAATGCTAAAAGATTTGAAGACCCAGATGAATGTTTATTTTCCGTCATCCTCGTCACCATCTTCATCCTCATCTTGGTCATCCTCATCATCTTCAGAGTCGTCGTCTTCATTCTTTCCCTGCCAATAATCAAACCTCAAAGATTAAGATATCTGATTTCCTACTATAACCTTCATTTGACTAGTTATAACAGATCATAAAGGGCATATACCAGACTGTTCAAATGGAAGCACAGTAAACAACCACACTCAGCTACTGAAATTACTGAAAGGTGACTATATATATGCCCTTACTTAATACAAAACCTAGATGAACGAGGACTCTACGAGATTAAATTACACACACAAATGTAGCAATGCACGAGTTGCACAAGAACAATATCAGCAACATCAGGTCACCAAAGGTAAGCATTTTACTTTTTCCAAGGATGCCAAAAGCTACTAGTATGGGTTCTGCATGTGAGGTTCAATTTATCAACATTTCTTATACATTTATGCAGTTCATGGCAAAAGACTTAATAACGATTAAGCCAGAAATTAACATCTGAAATATTTTTCTTCACTTTTGAATGACACAGCAACGCTTAAATATGTAGGCTTTAGAAACTACAAAAAATCCTTATGTGAGCCTCAAGATCTTCTTGTATGCCACAAATATTTAAGTTTTAGAAAGTACAGATTCCATTAGCGGTTAATCTAGCATAAAGGTTGTCTGTATTTATAGTATTTTCACTTGACATGTAAACCTAAAAGGATCTGTGCATTTACCTCTTCATCAGCTTCCTCATCATCAAATTCCTCATCGTCATCAACCTCCTACGTAAAAGAGGTCATGAGCTACCATTAGGAAATTAGGCAAGCAGTAAAAGCTTCTACGCAATACTTAAATCATGCTTGAGAAATAGGGAAGTGGTAAAGCAGAAATTACATGGTTGAAGTAAGTCAGAGGATTGGGCCACAAATCCTCCTTAATAACCTCCGCAATCTGCAGTGTGATGTGGAAGTTCAGAAAGGTACCATACAAGTAAGAAAATGTTGAGATTGACACATAGTTCTCGATACCACATTGAAATATAACTACAAACTAACCTCGTCATGAATCTCATCCTCCAAAATATCTTTTTGTTGACTATCACTAAACCAGCTAAAGAAGCTGCATAGAAAACAAGAATTGGAATTTCAGTCAATAAGAGGTAATTCGAAAGACTAATAAAAGTATTTTCTGGAGGTCCATCCTAACAGGTTCCATTAACGAACCTTTCCTCAACCTGAGGTCGCTTGTTCCCTTTCTTATCATGATTAACTCCATTAGGAATGCCCTTCACAAATCAGGTATGCAGTAAGTCGTAATACCCTAACATAATTGACCAGAAATATAAACTGAATGCAAGAAAAATCTTATACCATTCCCTCTTTCCATTTTATGGATGTAGCAGTAACTTTTGTTGCTTCATCAAGGAAAGTAAAGGTCTTCGTAAGCTTTGTATCTTCAAAATAAGGATTGGGGCTGAAGACCTGTACAATTAAATAATAAATTTGGTTACAATCTCAGTACATTCATTAACTAAAATAAAACATAAAATATGCCCTTGATACACTTCAAAGATACCATGGAATAGGAAAAGAGAAGACTCACAAATGTGATGGCGTAACCAGATTTCACGTCCTTGAAGTCCTCAACTTCCAGAGAAGTCAGATGCTTGAAAATCTATGAAAAGGAAAAGAACAATGAATCCATACTAAGCTAACCAGAATCAAATCTGAAAGATTACATAGAAATAATCTCCTTAATTTCATTGATTATGGAAGAGCAGGAAGGGAATGCGAGGAATTGAATTGCATAATCAGTGACCACCGACAAATATTTATAATTGAGGGATTAATTAAAGGTATAAACAGAAAGATGCACTAAATAATTTCAGAATCACAATAAATGCAAACCTTTTGATCCTCTTCAGTCAAAAGTTCACTAAGCGCGGGATGGCTCAGGAACTGCAGAGTACGGAGAAAGTAAATTATTCAAACGCCACCTAAACATAATAAATCCTTCACATATGTATATAAATAAGGATAGATAACTTACAGCGGTTAACCAAAAGTCAGGGATGGACTTGATGATATCATTTCGCTTATCGTAGACCGGCCTGCGTACCTCATTATACTTCTGCTCCACTTCCAGGACTTTATCACTGGCTTCCTCATTGATCTAAAAAGCATTCAAAATAAAACATTAAAAACAACTGAACAATGTTGATCCACCGCGATAAATCATAAGTCAAAATTGATACAAGTGAACTGTAGCAGCTAAAAGCCTAAAACAAGTATGTCTCAGAACTTAAAAATGACCCTGTACGGTTATAAAAATTCAAATCAATGGACATTTTTATAAGAAACATAATTCATTTAAAAGATAATAAAGCAATGCACATTCATGATTACGAAATGCCTCACCTTACGAACAAAGCCACAAAGTGAAAAATGTAGCATGGGTTCACATAATATAACTCTGTTCAGTTTAGCATTTGGGAAATGAATAAGAAAAGTAACAATAATTAAATCTACCAGCTATCAGTTGTTTGGTTAAATTAATAAACATGAAAATTGGTACAGAACACGAAAGAAAATAACTCTATATTTTCCTTATCGAGCTGACAGCTTATGCACTTACGTCACTCATCAGGTGCAACCCTGCCCAATTATGTAATGAAATAATTGAATTTATTGCTGAGCTGGTTATTCAAGGCCAAAGATTGGCTACCGGATTTTGTCTTCAACTAGAAGAAGATCAGTTACTTTTCAATCTCCATTGATCTTTGGCGTTCTTTCTACAAGATCAACTTTTTCTTCAAGGTTCAAGACAAGAGAAAAACCGCCAACCGTTATCCAATGCTGAGTTTACCCTCGCAATTTCTTTTCAAAACAGGAAAGAATTGATGAGGGGCTCTTACGATCAGAAGCTACAAAAATCGCAATTTCTTTTCAAAATCGTATATTCTTCTCTATATTTTCATGCAATTCAAACTTCACAAAATGTCAAACCTTAAAGTTCTATTCCTTCCCCATTTATTCTCTAGTCGAATGTAAACCCAACCTATGGTAATGATAAACAAACAAGGAGAAAATCTAACACCGGATGCCAACAATTCAAACTTCACAAAAACGAAACACATTCCACAGTTACCAATTACAATAATTGTTCAGAGCATCCACTGTGCTACAACATATAACGAGAATGCAAAGCGCGGAGCTTCCGCTTATGGCCGTCTATATAACAAAGCGGCTTTAAATTCTAAAAACAAACAAAAAAATCCAGTTTTCTATCAACCAAGCACACCACCATCAGATCCTTTTCTGGGTTAATTTCCCAGAAAACCAAAACCCGAAAACCAAATCCCTTTTCGACTCATGCATGCCGCGAAACCAATTGAAATTCAAGAAAAAACAAGAACACAAAAACCCCTGAATCGGCAGAATTTCTCAAAAGAACATCGCCAAAACCGAAACCGTTTCTTCCGTTTTGTTCAATTATGAAAGTACAACAAGAATATGCAGAGATAGGCATGAAGGTACAACCTTTTCGAGCTCGTCTTGGACCTCCTGCAACTTCTCGATGGAGAGGACGAGCTTCTCGTCGATGTGGTCGGCGTTCTCGTCCTCGGGTTTCTCTGAGAGCTTCAGCTTCTTGCCCTTGTCAGCCACCATCTTTCTTCGAGCTTCTGAATTCTGATGCTCTCTCTCTCTAAAACCCTACCGCTCTCCCTCTCTCTCTCTCTCTTCTCTCTCTGTCTCGCTCCTCGAGTGACAAATGCGACTCTGTGTGAGAGAGTACAAAAGGGGTAGGGTTTTGGGGGGTGGGTTTATAATCCGCTGCGGGAACCGACGGTAATAGTACAGATACCGAGCCACTCATCTATTGACATGTAGTAATAAAGATGGTCGACGTTGACCGGGCCCAAAAACTCATATTAGGCTAGACCAAATGCTATAGAACAATAGCAGGCCCGTTCTATTTTTTTTTTGTTTGGGTCACACACATTTTAAATATTTTTAATTAATAATTATCAACTGGATATAAGGAATTTTAACGAAAAGTCCACGGTACTACTCACTTTAACAAAAAATCACATTTTTACACTAAAAAGTCAATCCTGATACTATTCACTTTACCCTTTATTTTGTCATTATTATTAAAACTCAAAGTTTTTAAGCCCTTTTCATTAGTTTCCTGATATATTATTGACGCTTCAAAAAGTCGTTTTGCACTTCCATAAGTATGTTTTTTTAATAAGGAAAACAAATGAAAATGACTTGAAAACTTCGAGTTTTAACGATAAGGACAAAATAAAAGGTAAAGTGAATAATATTAGGATTGACTTTTTAGTGTAAAAATATGATTTTTCGTTAAAGTGAACAATATCAAAAGCTTTTCGTTAAAGTTCCATTTTTAATATGACGTGTTAGTAACGTTTGACATGAAGAAATTAGTAACATCGTCATCCAGTGTTAAAATCCCGCTTACTTACACTTAAACAAAGTGAAATGTGTTCTTAAATACATAAAGAAATTGAATTGATACTTACATAGATTCATGTGAACTAGTTATTTATTTCATCAATTAAAAGGGGGATTTGAAATCCGACAAAAAATGCCAATATATAACGTCCATGGTCGTACAATCTTTTTCAAAAATAGTTACATTACATGTACCGCATTTAGTTTTTTTACTATCACCTCTATTAGAAATTGCGATACTAATCGTTTTATTCTTTTACAAATTACAACAAAACATTCGTCAGAAAAGTCCCAAGTAGCAGGATTATTCTTCAGTCAGAAGATTTAATAGCGTTATATTTGAAAAACTTGAGGAAAGCCACCACTTTCTCATGAGGATTGCTCACCTCTTTCACCTCAGGTATCTCAGTCATAGCTCTTATGCAGGAATATATGAGGAGTTGTTTGAAGGTCCATGACCATAAATCCAAGGACTTCTTCCTGAGCCTCATATGCCCCTAAGTGTGCAAGAATGACCTTCTAGGAGTCCAACATTCTTAGGGTCAAATGACTTGGGAAATCCATTAAGGTAGAAACCCTTCAGTCCCTCTTCAAGCAGATTTAGTTTCTCACTCACTTCTTTGATGGCTTTCTCTTGTGCTTGCCCCCTGGTTTCCAACACTGAGACCATGCTCTCAAAAACCTGCACCAAAGATTAATAATTTAGCTAGCTACGTTTAAGAAGCCTTTTTTTTCTTGCGGACAAATCACAGTCGACATGTTTCTGCAAACATTTATTTGATAATTTGCTTATAAATGAATGACTTCTTATATATAAGGAGCCAAACAGTATCCATTCTCGAGTATTCTTACCTGTTGCATAAAGCCAGCATAGAAACGAACTTAGGATCTTTTATAGGGATCTTGTGGAAGAAGTCCAGTTTTCCAGGTTTCATCGATGTATTCAAGGATGACAAGAGACTCAGCAATCGGTTTTCCATTGTGGACAAGCACTGGAACTTTCTGATGAACAGGATTCAACTTGAGGAGCAATGGGTTTTTGTTCTTCACGTCTTCTTCCACATATTCATAGGGTATGCCCTTAAGTTTGAGGGCCAATTCCACCCTCTTTACATAAGGGCTTGCCCACATTCCATGCAAGGTCACTTTGTTTTCCTCTGCCATCTCTCTCCCTCTTTCTCTCAAGACTCACAGCCTCTCTCTCTAGTTTTTGATGTGATGTTGAGTTCAAGCTATTGGAAGCAGCTTTATATAGAGCTCAAACCATTTTCTTAACTTGCTTGGAAAGTTGGCAGCAAAAACTTGCCTGACAAGTCTTCAATAAAAAAGTAAGAAAATTATTAAAAAAACATGCGCGAACATTTTTTTGGATTAAGTTTCACTCCCGATTTCTGTTTTGGAGCACGCGGACCAAGATATTTGTACCACTCAATTTCCATCTTACGCCCCATATTAGCTCATTTCATTGGTCCACTCCACAAAACATAAAAGCTTAAAAGTTTCAAATCTCTCTTTCTCTTTTGAATGGCCTAAATCTCTTAGTCCACGTGCTTCAGACATAGATCGAATTGATCTCAAAATTAGTCATAACAATTTATATAAATGGAATTCCATCTTGTAATTACCAACTACGAAAATTTAAAAGTTTATTGACCAGATAACTAAAGTAATGATATATATTATCTCAACCGACGCATCCAAATTTGCTTTGAATTCTTTAAGTTTACCAAAGACAAATTTTTTGCTTTGCGCTTGGCAGTTTCACTATTTTATATCGCCCATTGCATCACCAATGACCAAACTATTCTTTCTTCTGTCACCACTCTCTTCCTCCCTCTAGAAAAATTACCTTTCAAGAAGCACCCATCACCCATGTCATCAAGGATTTCGAAATTTAAAAATAATAATTAAGAAATTCTCTTGTTCCTTGCAATCAAATTGTGAGATTGAGAGCAATATGAAACTTACTTCCCCACGTTTTCGAGAATTAAGTTTATTTGTTATAATGATTGTTTGAGTCAAAATTGTAGTGGAGTTGGACAAAAAAGGTCAACGAAAAGACTTGAAATGGTCCAAAGTAAAAGACTTAAAGCCCAGGCTCAAGGGGCTCATGCAATAGCAAAGAAGGTCTAGTCACCTCAAAAGCCCAAGCGACACAAAAAGCTGATCAACCTACTCCACACTACCAAAACTTTAATGTCGATGATTCACCGCTCGCACGCAGAAAAGAAGGCCCGTCCTGCCACATAAATAGGTGAATATTCCTGTACTACCCTTTGTTGGTCCAGAGGGACAGAGGAGGCTAGGTTAGCCGAAAAATGGTTATCAGTGCAAGGACGCGAGGTGCCACTAATTTTTAAGAGTAAGAAGGGGTAAAGAAAATGCCTCGAATCAAGGTTCTGGCATCAACGATGTGGGGGTTCTACGTACATCAAGTGGCAAATATCCACAGGTGTACTCCTTAACCACGAGAGAGTCTTGTGTGAAGAAACCGAACTAGGGACATGTGAAAGAGAAGTGGGACCAAATTCTGAGACAGTTTAGCATAACAAATCAGGAGCGGTGGGGTGGGGTTAGGGTGTTGTTTGTGTCTTAGTCCATAGGAAACATGCGGTCCGAATTCCAAATCATAGAATTTCTAACACAAAACAAAATAATTCACAGCATAAAGCAAATACAACTCAAAGTACATGGTGACTTTACGGATTTAAGGGCATTCTCTCTAACAAATTTCAGGAAAGCCACCACCTTCTCGTGAGGATTCCGCATCTCACTAACCTCAGGTATCTCGATCATAGCTCTATGCAGGAAAATACAAGTGGAGTATTTTTAGGGTCTATGACCTTAAATCCTAGGACTTCTTCCTGAGCCTCATATGCGCCCAAGTGTGAAAAAATGACCACTTCTAAAAGTCCCACATCTTTTAGGTCAAATGACCTGGGAAATCCATCTGGGTAGTAACCCTTCAATCTCTCTTCTAGTAGCTTTACTCTCTCTCTCACTTCTTTGATGGCTTTCTCTTGTGCTTCTCCACTGGTTTCCAACACTGTAGCCAAGCTCTCAAAAATCTATAACAAACAACAAGCATATGTAAGCTCTATAGTTTCAGTTTTTATTCTTTTTGTTAGAGATGTGATGTAGAACAAATGGCAGAATGGATTGAAGAAAAAATGGATCATCGGAAGACAAAAGGACGTAGTGGGAAATTACGGATTTGGCATCCAATTAATGTTGTTTTAATTCCTAAAAGTCCTTTGAGTTGTAATCTTTATTTAACTCATCTAAATTTATCAATTGCAACCATTCAAGAATTAATCAATCACAACCCTTTGGGATTTCTGTCAATTTTCTAGTGAATTCCAGACTTTGTTCTACAAGGGATTACGTTGGTAACCCTTTGTCTACTTCATGTTGCGTCAAGATGGCGAGGAGTGAAGAAAGAACAATGTGAGGGATGTGGAAGAAATGTAATAAAATAGACACAAGATAAAAACTAAAAACTATATACACGAAATGGTTATTAAACGGATTTTAAAAACTGCATTTTTTGTTCTCAACTCTCACATGCTGCATAAGCCCGGCCCAAAAGCGAGCTTGAGATCTTTTATATGGATCTTGTGGAAGAAGCTGAGGGCCAGTTTTCCAGATTTCATCAATGTACTCAAGGATGACTAGGGACTCGGCAATCGGTTTTCTGCCGTGAACAAGTACCGGAACTTGCTGAAGAACAGGATTCAGTTTGAGAAGCAATGAGCTTTTGTTCCTCAAATCTTCTTCAACGTATTCGTAGGGTATGCGCTTGAGTTTGAGAGCAAAAACCACCCTCTTAACAAAAGGGCTTGCCCACATTCCATATAAGCTCACTTTGTTTTCCTCTGCCATCTCTCTCTCTCTCTCTCTCAATCAAAAAATCTTGAGTTCATGCTACTACTTGAAGCAGCTTGATATAGAGTTCATAGGAAAAGCTTGCCTGACAAGCTTTGCATATAAAATTACAAGTCAAGAGCATTTTAATCAACAAACACAAGTGGTTACACAATTTTTCTTGATCCTGACATTATGATATCATATTACATTGGATAATTGATTCTATTTTATCATCTCCAAAGGAGATGGTGTTAGTTGACTCAGCAGATAAAGTAATTATATATATTTTTAGAGCATTGAACTCCACACTTCACAATTTATCAAAGATTCTTTTAGCGTGACGGTGTGAGTGACGGAGCTAGAAATTTTCTAATAGGAGCAACTTTTGAGTTATAGAATAAGCAAAAAATTTGTTAATGGTAAGGTTTTTTATATTTGGTGATAACATGTTATGTTATGGTGTGTATTTGTTTGATATATCAACTATTGTAGCTTTGTTTAAAAACAAAAAAAAAAAACAAAAAAACAAAAAAAAACTATTGTAGCCAGTTTTAATCGAATTTTTATGTTAATTATATTGACAATTTATTTAATTGAGTAGCAATAAATTAAAGTTTGCTCAAAACAACATTTGTCACACTCACACAAAACTATATATACGCATTTGATTCATTTGTTAGGCGAATACGAGGAATATTGGTGTATTTTTAATAAATATATGGAATTTTCAAATCAGTAAAGTTGAGTGGGGGCAGCTGCCCCAGTGGGCACAGGCTGCCTTATATTGTCTAGCAGGCAATGCATATAGGATGTCAAGCTGCAGGAGATTTCAGGACATTCTCTCCAAAAAAAGACTTGATCAAGGCCACCATTTTTTCTTGAGGAATATCAAATATGCGTCCCTTTCACCACCACAGGTTCCTCAATCAGAGCGCTATTAGGTAGATAACGTCTTTTAGACCTCTTAAATCATAATATAACACGTGAACTAGTAACATTGTGTGACACTGTGACTGTCATGCTCAAAAAGAGAACAAATGTAGCTTGTGGGAGAGCATAATAATATGCAAGGACTTCCACATCAAGCATATGAACCAAATTTTCAGAAGCTGCAAATTTTGGCAATAATTCCTACAACTACTGCTACTAGGCAGCTGGCACCACTGATGAATGAGCTGCCTAATTCTTCAATTAGGGTCCATATTTCCCTCTCAATCCATAATGTCATCTGTTGTTGTATGGACAACTATTAGGCACCTAATCAATATTTATTCTTTCTTTTAAGATAAGATTTTAGAATGTGTAGGACGTGTTAATAGTCGATTCGGATATCATGTTAGAATGTGAGCATCCAAATTCAAAACTTCTAATTTGAACCAGAGTTTGAAACCAAACTTCTTGAGAATCCGTTCAATTATTGTATGAACAACTATCTCTCAAGCACAAGTTTAGGTTCGGCATCAAAGAAAAAATAAAACAGAGCACCTAATGTACTTCACATACCAATAATTTGAGACTGCCCCTTTCATTATGGGGTGACATACGGATTTTACCATTCGAGCTTTCTGAAATGCAATCGATAGGATTTTTTTAATATTGACAATGTGTGGATAGACTGGTAAATACTCTTAACTACTTGAACTACAAGCCCTTATATGCAGAAAGACTTAAGATCATATAACTATTTTGTAGGCGTTAACTCCCGGATGCAGAATTCATACTCTCAACATTGGACAAAAATCTTGTTTATGCAGCATTTTACTTGTCAAACCTAGTTTCTATTAGAGCAAGTCCATCCCTAAAAGCAAAGTCCATTTAATCCACCCAAATGAATAGTAATTGACTTGATTGAATAGTCATTGGCCAAGTGCATCTTTACTCCTAAAAAATGAGCTGGCCCAAAGTTTAGTCAATTCGTATAAAAATTTTATTCATTTTTTTTATAAAATAATAAAAAAATAATTTTATTTTTAATTTCGGATAGAATTTTTAACCAATCTTATCACACCACGTGTCATTTTCTGAAAGTACAATTTTTGTAGAAGATGGTTAGGTATTTATATGTATAAAAAAATCATTTAATTTTTTTTCTGTATTTTAAAACATTTTTTTATAATTTTTTTTTATTAAGTTAATTAATATGGGCCTTTGGATTTCAAAAATGTTGAAATCCAACAGCCCAAAAAGTGGACACGTGGCCCATGGTGAGATTCTGACATTTTTTTTTTTTTTTTTTAAGTTTGGAGCATGCTAGCCGAAAAAAAAAAGAATAAGCCTTGGCTGACGTTAAACCGTTAGATAGGCATGTTCCTCACTCAGCCCATTCTGGGGCGGACTAGAGATTGGCGTGAACTTTGGGCCGGTCTATTTTGTGGAGCAGAGTGGGTTTTTAGGGTGCCAGCCTATTTTTTTAAACTTTAGGCTAGTCTTCAAAGGAGAAATGAACTTGCTCTTACATGAAAGGGAGATAAGAGAGAATGGGATCCACCTTTAGTTGTAAGATAGTTACAGAATTGAATGTTGCCACCCAACTCGCTATGTTGATATTCCATAACGGTCCATCCTTCTAATTAATCATATCAAACTCACAAGGAAAAAAAAAAAATGTGACATCTCAACAGAAAATACTCGGCTCATCACATGGAAGGAGTTATTCTTTCATGAACTAGCTAATGCTACGGCTGACTTGTTGACAAGACAGAAGCTTTTTATCCAACTGTGCTAAGTTGTGAATTTTCTCTCAATAATGTGCCCATGTCGGGCTGCAAAGAAAGTTTTAGGGCTTCTGACGAATGAGTGCTCGCACTTTCTGAAGCATGACCTCCGGTTGTAAGGCCTTTTAAGGTGCATTTATTGTACTTGCACTGGATTATCTTTAGTTGAGGCGAGTTTCTTAATATTCCATTAAAGTTAAAGTCTTTGAAAGTAACAAGCACGAGACTACACTAACTCTTAGTCCAATCTAGTCCAGTGATAGCTAATGAAGACAAACAAACTCTCCCTTAGTTTCTAATTTGAGATATTTTGCCGACTACTTGCCAAAGCAGCTGCTGTTAAAGTCGTTTTTAAAAAAGCAGCTTCTGTTAAAAGTCGTTAAGAAGCTCCAAAACATGAATGGCACATTGGCCAGCCACTTGCAAATCAAGAAAACAAGATAAACTCACAACTAAAAAGGTGTGGAAAATGGCCCTAGAAAGTGTGGAATCTCTGCTCTCAATGTTTTTGGGGTATTTTGTCTTTGAATGACATGAGGATATTTTAAGAAAATGTTGTTCTCTTATGAGATAACCCAACTAATTAAATACGGACGTTGTCCCCAACTTAATTGTATTCGCAGTTCACCAAACGGGAGATTATAGTTGTATTTTAGTTTGTCAAGTTTCCGACCTGGGACTTCACATTCTTCAACGGAAATAGCGAGACTGTATATTTGACCTATTGGTAAGGTTTCTAAATTGAATTCATGCATTCAACTAGCAGAAATGAAATACATGAGCAAGATACAATCAGAAAGTAAAGTTCATGATAAACTTAGAACAATTTTCTCAAAGATTTAATTTTACCAGTTTCAAATGGTAACTTTCCCTAATGACATTGAAGATTCCAATTGCCAGTCGTTGTTGGAGCCGGTGTAAGACCTTTTACCGCCGTTTTCTCCATGCCGGTGTCACTGGACTCGTCCCTGGTGGCAGGTCATAGGCATCCCATTCCCCTATAGGCTCTCTATCTCGAACAAATCCGAACTAGCATCACTCTCGGCATCTTCATTCATCACTGGAGCTTTTGGAATGGCATCCGAAGTTAGCATGGACAATCTCCTCTCAGAATTTATTGCGACATTGTCTTCCTTCATCCTTTGGGATCCAAACACCTCGAGCAATTTCTGGGGACCTTCTTGTTCTTTCATTGTCTTCTCTTCCAACCGTGATTTACCTGCCAATTTCTGCGCACCGGAGTTCAAATTTGCCAATGCGATATGCTCTTCCTTGTTTGACCTTTCAAAGCTGGAGTAGTACACCTCATCTCTTGCCTTAAATCTTGGTTGAGGCTGCTTAGCAGGATTGTGATCAATATTCCCAACGTTTTGCTTCCTAAAATCTTTATCGCCGCGACCTCCATGACTGGCATTCATCTCATGAACAGATATGGATTTCTTATCTGAGCAAGATCCATTGCAGCTAAAACTCGAAAAGATATTGATTTTTCCATTAACCTTTTTCTTCTTGCTCTGAGACGGGGTTCTCATCGAAGATAACAAGCCACTTTTGCTGTTCCAACTCGCTTCAGAACAAGTACTAGGAGTTCCTGGCCTGCTCGTTGGTTGCTTGTGCTGCTGACCACCCCTATTTTCTTTCTTCTTCTGCCCGAATTTGCTTGTGTCATAGTCCACAAGTCGTGGACCGTTATCTTCCAGCATCATGCTGAAATATTTCTCCGCACCAAAGACGCTGGTTTCACCCTCAGCCTTCGTGGCAGGAGGGGGATTCGGAATATGAACTGATCCTGCAAGCTTGACTACAAAGTTACCTTCTGCTCTTCTGAGGTGAGAAGAAAATGAAGCGTCCTGAGTACGAGTACAGTTGTTGGCGTCTCCTTCCATGGCTTCTACTGAAGCTTGATTCTTTGAGTATGTTTAAATTTAACAAAGGGAGAAAGCACAAAATAAGAAAAGGAATTTTGGAAAGACAAGGAGCTTTTGGAGGGTTGGACTTTGGAGATTGATAGGCTTCTTGAGAACCAGTTCCTGTAGGTAGGCTTGTGGGAAGGTCCTACATTCTTGGGGCTTGATTGCAACCATTCCACCTTCTCTTTCCCTCATCACATGTAAGTGCCGTGTACTCTTCAGTTTGCACTAAATATTATGTGGGAGAAGGACTTCCGTGCAACGGAGAGATGCTATTTTGTTACGATCCCAAGCCAATCGCTAACTGGCCATATGAAAAAGTTAAAACGCATAATAGTGCATGACTGACTTGAGATAACGTCACAACGATGTCCCGATAAGTTTAACATTATCAAGGGGTTTGCATTTTATACAGATAAGTTAAGCTAATTTGTATTAGCACACTTGAAATTCAAGAACATTGTAAATTTCCTTACTCCATAATTCGTATTAAAATTAAATTAATAATAAAATTGAATTAAATCGTTAATTAATCAAGTTGAAAAAGAGAAGAAAAACTAAACATTAACTCAAAAGAAAATGCTGTAGAACTTGAACATTTTAGGACCAAGAAAATGAAAAAATCACTTAATTACTTAAAGAAGAGGGGTGAGAACAAGGCAATCAACAAAAATGCCATAGGAGACGCGCCCCTTTTGCTTCTTATTCATTCCGACGTTGTAGCTTTGTCTTCACCGGCAACCCAGTACCGTTTAACCGCAAACAATACCTTTTCAGGAACAAGAGGGCCGTCTTCATGGTCCACCATTTTCGTGTTCCATCTCATTCCTCTCACAAGTTTGCTCACCTTGACTAGCACATCCATGTGATCACGAAATATCACTGCTCCTTCGGGCCGTAGAATGCGATCCATCTCCAAAAGAATGTCTTCAGCATTGCACCTGCATTGGCCTTTTATTAGTACAAAAAGATCGAGTGCCTTTGATTGATTGGAGAAACACCATTTGCAACCAATAGTAACAAGCAGGGTAAAAAACGACGTACTTGTCCTTGTACAAGCTGAAAACACCGTTTGCGTGAATAAGGTCATATGTCCTTGGATACGTGGAGAAGGCTTCACACCTGGAGGAAGATAAAAAAGATTATCAAGCAGAATAGCAAGTCAAGAAAACATAATTACGAAGGCCAAGAGCATGACTCTGGACGAATGATTGGTTTTAAGCAGCAAGACAGATGCTATTTTACATCCTAATCCTCAGCATATTTAAAATCCAGTTTGAGAACATTATTGTCGCAGAGAAGAACAAACAGAAAAGAAATGTTCGAGAATTACCAATCATGGTAAATGCCAATCAATCCACGTTCAAATATAACTCCCAATGTGTCTTTCTGAGCTATTGTAGGCATAACATTCATAACCCACAATTTAGGAGAGTCGAGAGCAGCAGCAAAACTTCCCAGACCGGCATTCATATCCATAATGTTGCGGTACCTTCCTGTATCCATTAACTTGTTAGTCCTCTTATAAGCATTTACGTGTTTCTTCCATGCCTTATTGTCCTCCTGGAATGTCTCAGCAGATACATCTGGGACAGAATCACTAGATATTCTGAAAGGTAAAGCATTAAGCCTCTCCGGGAATGGCTTCCATGGCCCACCAGCATCCTCATTGGCATCAGAAGTCTCAGGATAAGGAGTTACACACAACTCCATCTTCTGGTACCTATGAAACAGAAAAAGGTTAAATACTGCTTTGGAAATGGCAAAAAAAGCTCAAGGTAAACTGATAGCCAATAAATGTTCAATCAAAATTGTAAAAGAGTCAGTAGATCAAATAAAGTGATATACCAAACATCATCGGCATTATTGGATTCACACATATTCGGTTGGGGATCTTGGTCACGACGATACTCCGAAGTTGTTAGTTTCCTCCAGATGGCAATTTCACCCTTCTCATACTTCTTTTCCCAGTTGAGAAGTTTCGCAACCTCTTCAATCTTCCTCTGTTCTTCCTCAAGTTCTTCTTTAGGGCGCTGCCACGCTACATAATTATTCCTCCAGTTAATAGGAGGACCCGAAAGCACCCAATAACCACCAGGTCTTAGAACCCGGTCAACTTCCATCATGTACATTCCATCTGCAGAAGAAGTCCAAGGATGATTTCACGTCATAAATGATATCCTTACCTAAAAGTTATGAAAGCTTGCCTTTTTTCCAAAAAGAAAATGAGGAATGAAAATCACTTAAACTTTATAAAACGTAAAGCAATATCAGTGGCTAATTTATGAGCATCACCATTTGCACCCCACGGTATCAGGCAACGAGAGCAGTGAGCCATGTCAAAGGCCCTAGAAGGGTAAGGCAGCTTTATAGTTCCGAGGACGCCAATAACTGCCGGAACACCTCTTTCCAGAGCAAATTGAACTTGTGCTTCATGAGAGTCTCTTGGCGCGAATGACATTGCTATAACTTTTTTTTTAAATAGGTAGGCACCCCAGCTGGCAACCTATGAAGCATGAACCAACATGGGTGATAAATCAAATTCTAAGACAACGTGCAATAACTGCTAGGTGTTTGAAAATTGGGTTGTAAGTTTCAACGAGGGACAAGAGTACGGATGTGTTTGAGAATAGCAGTATTTACAGGCAAGACATTAAAAAGAGCAGAAAAATGAAAAAAAGAAAGAAATTAAAATTACCCCACATCCAGTGTCCAATGCAGTTCTAACCATCCAATTGTCCATTGGGATCACAGCTGCAAGTTCATTGATATATGCATCTGCTCCATGAGGAAACTGTGTTCCACCACCAGGAAACCTAAACACGTTGCCCTCGTACTGAATCCAGTTCTGAACAGCCTTCTCAACTGTCAGGCTTTTATAGGGAGCATTGGCATAAGGTACATAGTCACGGCTTTGGGGCCATCGAAATGGAGTCACATAGCCTTTGGGTGCCGGAATAAGGCAATGTAGCTTCTCTTCTTCAGGCGGACAATGTCTTTCCCTGTAATTCATATTTTCTCGGGGGAAAGTCATTGCTCGCATTTGATCTTGGCAGGGAGTGTAATCAATATAGCGATCGCCGCATGATTTGAACTCCTTGCCAACTCCTTCAGAATCGTCAATCCCACCACGATGGGTCTCATAATTCAGATTGGATAGGATACTGCAGTCTGTCTGTCTGGTAATCTCCACAGCTATGCTATCTCCCTTCCCAAAACCACTTCGCTGCCACGCACCCAATATGTAAAAGAAACAACACAGGCCAGCTACAATGACAATTGACATGGAGCTTCGACTCCTGTTGTCTCCTGAGTTCCCTTTTGTCGCCATGATGTGCCTAAATGTATTTTGGGATCCCGAAACCAATTAGGACATTTTCCAAATAAATGAAACGAGATCCTTAAATGTCTAAAAGTGCAGAAAGTATGTTCCATATTCTATCCAAACTCCACAACTACTTGACTACCTTGATGAGTTGATGTCAAAAACAAATCAAATTTTCGAAAATTTATTATTTGGAACCTCAATTCCACGCGAAACAAATTACACATTGGTCGAAACACAAATCATTGAATCGTATAATTGCAATTCCACTGTTTCATTTGTTCCCCATTTTCTTTTTCTTCTTAGGTAAAGTCTCACAAACTCGAAAAATCGAAACTAACCAACAATTCGTCAATCACAGTTACTCCAAGAAAATCAAGTACAAAGCACACCACAGCAAAACGGGATTCTAACAAACTAATAAAACTATCAATTAAATCCCATAAAATAAAATAATCAGAAAAAAAATGCAGCCTGCGTAAAGAACACAGAATTCGTATCCAAATCAAAAGGATCGAGAGGTCTTACGGATCTCAGGGAGCGAAAAGCACGAATCTTTTTCGGGTCGGATCAAATCAAACGTATCTTTCACCTCCAGCAATCCATAACCCACGACACAGACGGAGACATCCAGAGAAAAAAAAAATCAAAAAAAAAATCAAAAAACAAAAAAGACGACAATTTTATGCGAGAAAATGAGGCAGAAATCGTGGGCAGCGGCTTAAATTCTGACACGAATTTGATTTCGGAGGCGGGACGAGCGGCTCTGCCGTTGTTCTTCTTTCGTTGTTTAACTGGAAAGACAAAGTACGATGAGGCCGAGGATGCTTTTGTTGTTCTTCTGTGTGTTTGCACACACTGTTTCAATTCAGTTTTTTTTTTTTTTTTTTTTTTTCGGGGGTCGGGGAAACACTGTTTCAATTGAAGTTAGTGACTTTAAGATTGCATGTTTACGAGAAAATTTTAATTGTGATAAGAATACAGATGATATATCATATATATTTATGCAAGTAGTGAAATTTTTTAATTTTTAAGTTAATAATTTTTTAACACACATAACTCATTATTTAAATAAGAACATGTGGTGTACCATCTCGTGTGACGATAATTGAAAAATCTTTCAGGTTGATGATGCTTCCACCCAATCAGATCCCGCCATTTTAGTTCCCAATCGGTTGGGTCCCGCGGCAACAGGAAAAACATGAGGGGTTGTGTTGGGGAACGACGTCGTTTAAGGGTAAAATAGCACACAAATTTTGGGCCAGAGATGATGGCTTTGCTTTTTGGTGAAAGGGTAAATTTGAAAACGTACCATATGTTTAGGTAAATTTGGTGAAAGTCTGGTGTGAGAATTACGCGATTAAAAGGTATTGAGATGAAAGTAAGCTCGTGGTGGGACCCTATTAGAAGAAGATTAAATGTATAAATGACATGATTTGTTCGACCGTAAGTCACATAGTGAATTGTAAGTTCTAACGTTAACGAGCATTTTTGAGGACTATCTTGCTTTCTATTTCCCATTACCCAAAAAGGAAATTGTCCTCATGTTGAATCGAATTTTTTAAATTTTAACCCTACAAAACAATCAAAATATGGATGAAATAAAAAAGATCACCATCGGGGCAAACGATGCAATAATAGCTTTGGTTAGAGCAAAGCTCAAAATGGCATAACCAAATGATTGTTTAGCTGATGATAGATTTCGGGCCAAGACCGAAATGGATCAAAGAACTGAACACGTTTCCAATACCTTGATCTTTTAAGTGCATACAAATTTTTTTTTGTAAATTACGGACAAAAAACAAAAAAGTGTTAACGAAAAGCCCATCGTACTGTTCACTTTAACGAAAAATCACTTTTTACACAAAAAAGTCAATCCTAGTACTATTCGCTTTACTCTTTATTTTGTCTTTATCATTAAAACTCAAAGTTTTCAAACCCTTTTTATTAGTTTTCCTCAAAAAAAAAAAATGCTAACATAAGTCTAAGCTTATATAAAGTACCATTTTTACTAACACATCAAAGACATTTAGGGCCTCTTTTATTAAGATTTAGAAATACAACGACTCGACTTGAGGCACCCTCAAACATTACTCGAGCTCTATTATTATTATTTTTTTAAATTGTTATTATTAAGGAGAGGGGAGTAATGTGTTGCACAATGCTCTTATAGACATGTATGCAAAATGCGGGAGCATGACCCGAGCTAAAGTTGTGTTTGATAAGGAAGCGCTTCTTGCTTTCCAGAGAATGTGTGCTGGGAAAGTTGAACTGAACTCTGTTGCATTCATCGGTGTTCTATCAGTGTGCGATCGTGTTGGTTTATTTGACGAAGGTCTGAACTTGTACGAGGAAATGCGCAAATCTTACCGTATCAAGCCCACAATTGAGCACTGCGGATGCATGATTGATACGTATGCAAGAGCAGGAAGGCTAGAGGAGGCCGACAAGTTTGTGAAAAGTATGCATGTAGAGCCAAATGCAGTTGTTTGGAGGCTGTTGATAATGCGTGTAGAGTTCATGGCGATTTCGATGGGGGATTATGTTTGGTAAGTGGGTTCACAAAACTATTTCAGTACCTTCAACAGATCACATGAAAATCCAATTTTTGGGACTATTTCAGACGCAACTAAACTCATATGCGGATTATTCTAGGGCAACGACTACACCTGTTTGAGTTAAGAGAATTCAACCATTCAAAATTCTCGAAAATGGATTACAAGCAATGAAAGGGAAGATTATAATATAGATAATGGTGTTCTGAAACTTGTATATTTCATTCAACCCCTTTGTTCTTTTTATCCTTCCAAAACAACAGAATTTGGAGCAAAGTAAAAATGAAACCACAAACCTGCCCTCAATGGAAATCCAGAAAACATTCTCCATCATCATCAAGTGTACCCCCACTTACAGGTGTCCCTTGCGAAAACTTCCCATTTGAAGCAGTTTCCAGTTGATTGTCCACCATAAAATGTTTCAATTCATCGCTGACATGTTGCAGCCTCCCGGTTATCTCCAAGCACAAGCCTTTTGTTAGGGTCTTGTTTGCCTTTCTACCTTGAACAGGCTTCTTACTAGGGCCCGGATCCACAAAGACTGGTTGTACTTTAAGAGAAAGGTTTGGTTTTATGCAGTTTACTTCCTTTTCATCCTGGGGCCTCAATATTCTGCTTTCTGATTCTACTTCAGAAGCCTCATCTTCATTTACAAGGACCTGCGGAACACAAAATATGGGATGGGCAAAATGCATGTTTAGGAAAATGCGGTTTAAAGCTGCAAAAGCAATACCTTGGGACCAACCAAGTAAAAAGATACAACTACTTTACTTTGTTTGATCTGCTCAGCTTCTACAATCTCCTCCTGCTTCTTTGTCAAAGTTCATTTTCATGGAAGTAATAAAAAAAAGGATTAGGGATGAAGATGTGAGTGAATTTAACATACAAACATGCACAAATTTTATTCATATTATGTTTTCCAAAAATGGAGCGAGAAATTACGAACCTCCTTTAACAACCAACTATTCCCCTCAATTTCATAGTAGTCACTCTGGTCATCAATAACTATAGTACGTGTTGCAGAGTCTCGATCATACTCAACGAGTCTCTTTGCATAAGCTTCTGCTACTGCTTCAGCATCTGATGTGGGAGCAAAACTTTCCTCCAAACCAGCATATGTGTTGCCTTCCTTTAGCATAAAAACTCCACAAAAATTGCAAGGCCCCTCGCCCCCTTGCTCACAGGCTATCTTCCTGCAAGATAAACAATTGCCCACAAGTCTGTGCGCGACGGGCTTGGCATGAGCATTGTTAGATCCCACATTGCCCAGGGGAGTGGATCCTGTAAGCCTTATATGTATATTCCCATCTCTGCCTAGCACGAGACATTTTGGGAGCTCACTAACTTCGGATTCCGTAGGAACTCGGAAGTTAAGCGAGTTTGCACAAGAGCAATCCCATGATGGGTGACCCACTGGGAAGTTCTCGTGACAGTTCCCAAAAACAAAACCGTGAGGGCATGGTGGGGGCCCAAAGCGGATAATATCATGCTACGGTGGAATCGAGCCCAGGATGTGGTGGGGGCCCTGGCTGGGACGTGACAATTTGGTATCAGAGCCTAGGGTTGGCAATCATGCATATCTTGTGAATATTCTAATTATTTTGGTGTCTTCTATTAGAACTATGCCGTCTCTTAGAGAGCCACGTTCCTCGGCTAAGTCTAGTTTCCCCGATATTACTCAGTTAGGGGAAGATATAGTCAATGTTATTCAGTCTTTGCTTCGCCCTCCCCAGATGACTCCTCTGGAAACTATGTATAATTTGAAGTTGGATAAGTTTGTGGGTAATGAAGGACATGAGGGAACTAAGCGGTGGCTTAATCATCTTGAGAAGACTTTTCGTTTGATGTAGAGACAGGAAATCTCCCTGAGGATAAGTAGGTTGAGACGACTACTTGGATTTTAGGTCAGGAGCCTGCATCCTGGTGGAGACAGAAGTCTTATCAGTTATCACCAGAGAAAGCTGCTAATTCGGAAGTTTTTAAACGGTTATTTTATAAGAGATTCATTCCTCCAGAGCATATAGATTGTAAGAAGCAAGAATTTACGCACCTAAAATAGGGAAAGATGACAGCTAATGAGTACTACAGGAGGTTTACTGATTTGTCTCGCTATCACCTGGAGATTGCTGCTAATCCGGTGGAGATGCTCCGTCGTTTTAGGTTGGGTACTCGAAAGAAGTGACTCCCTGTTTCAGGTAAGACCCAACCTAAAACGATGGATCATCTTCACTGGATTAGCAGCAATCTCCAGGTGATAGCGACACAAATCAGTAAACCTCCTGTAGTACTCATTAACTATCATCTTTCCCTATTTCAGGTGCGTAAATTCTTGCTTTTTACAATCTATATGCTCTAAAGGTATGAATCTCTTATGAAATAACCGTTTAAAAACTTCCTAATCAGCAGCTTCCTCTGGTGATAACTGATAAGACTTCTGTCTCCACCAGGATGTAGGCTCCTGACCTAATAACCAAGTAGTCGTCTTAACCCACTTATCCTCAGGGAGATTTCCATGTCTCTGCATCAAACGAAAAGTTTTCTCAAGATGATTGAGCTACCGCTCAGCTCCCTTATGTCCTTCATTACCCACAAACTTATCCAACTTCAAATTATACATAGTCTCCAGATGAGTCATGTGGGGAGGGTGAAGCGAAGACTGAATAACATTAACTATAGCTTCCCCTAACTGAGCAATATCGGGGAAACTAGACTTAACCGAGGAATGTGGCTCTCTACGAGACGACATAGTTCTGATAGAAGACACCAAAATAATTAGAATATTCACAAGATATGTAGAACTGCCAACCCTAGGCTCTGATACCAAATTGTCACATCCTAGCCCGGGCCCTCACCACATCTTGGGCTCGACTCCACCGTAGCACGATATTAACCGCTTTGGGCCCCGACCATGCCCCACGATTTTTTTTTTTGGGAACTCTCATGAGAACTTCTCAGTGGGTCACCCATCATAGGATTGCTCTCGTGCAAACTCGCTTAAATTCGGAGTTCCTACGGAATCTGAAACCAATAAACTCCCAAAAGGCCTCGTGCTAGGCAAAAATGGGAATATACATATATGGCTTACATGACCCACTCCCTTGTGCAATGTGGGATCTAACAATGCTCATGCCAAGCCCATCGCGCACAGACTTGTGAGCAATTGTTTATCTTGCAGGAAGATAGTCTGTGAGCAAGGAGGTGAGAGGCCTTGCAATTTTTATGGAGCTCTTGTCTTGAAGGAAGACAACATGTATGCTGGTTTGGAGGAAAGTTTTGCTCCCACATCAGATGTTGAAACAGTAGTAGAAGCTTATGCAAAGAGACTCGTTAAGTATGACCGAGACTCTGTAGCACGTACTACAATTATTGATAACCAGAGTGATTACTCTGCAGCACATACCACAGTAGCAGAAGCCTTATATGTATATTCCTATCTCTACCTAGCACGAGGCCTTTTGGGAGCTCACTGGCTTTGGATTCCGTAGGAATTCCGAAGTTAAGCGAGTTTGCACGAGAGCAATCCTATGATGGCTAACCCACTGGGAAGTTCTCGTGAGAGTTCCCAAAAACAAAACCGTGAAGGCGTGGTCGGGGCCCAAAGCGGACAATATTGTGCTATGGTGAAGTCTAGCCTATAATGCGGTGAGGGCCCGGCCCGGGATGTGACAAGCATGGCTTCACCTAGTTGATTACAATTAATCATTTAGTAGCCTCTGCAAGTGAAACGACTTTCCCTGCTTTCTTCTTCTTATAATTACCTGGGTTTGTATTATTTGAACTTGAAAGCTGCTTCGCTTGATTGCTGGAAGCTGCTTGATCACTAAAGACTTTAGCCATTTTCGGTGTTTTTAATAGTTTCTTGGTTCCACTTACAGAACCTTCATTTGAGGGTGGTTTAACATAGGCATGCAAACTTGAGGTTGAAACAACAGGGGTGCTGCTGCAAAAATCCGAGCGACCCCCTTTTTGCAAATATTCCTCAATCACAAATTTGCCAACCTTCTGCCCGATTATGTTTTGCATAGAAAACATGTAATCTTAAATACCAACATACAAACATATACATCTGCGGTTCTAGAAGTAAAGGAACTACACAAACAATCATTTCTTTCTTCAATTCAGTAACACTCCAATATTCCATCACACCACCTAAGGCTATCTCCAATCTATGACTGGCCAAATGGCTCGTTTTAGCCCTCTGGCCCTCCAAGATTCTCCAAGATATTAATATTTTAATGAACAGTACATGACCATATTTGCCTCCATCTCTAACCGAGGGCCAAAGGACCATAGGGCCAAACATAATTTATTATTTAAATTTAAAAACTACAACAACTTAAATTTAAAAACTATAACGATAACTGGCCCAAAAAACCAAAAAAATTAGAACTTAAATTTAATGAATGATTTAGGTATTTATAGGGAAAAAAAATTAGAATTTTTAAGAATTAAAAAAAAAATGGCCCAAAAAACCAATAGGAATACATTTAATTTTTAATATAAATATATTCCTGTCGGTTATAACCGACAGGAATACTCTATTTTCTGGCCAGCCCCGAGCTGGCTGGTTGGCTGCATGAAGCCAGCCCACCAGCCCGCTAGCCCTCTAGCCCTCTCCGATTTCGTGGGGCCCTCTTATATTTCACAACCTTCTGGCCTAACCCTCGATTGGAGACGGTTTTCGAGCTATTTTTGACCATCTGACCCTCTGGACCCTTCGGTTGGAGATGGTCTAATAACTTTTACCTAGTTCAACTCGGATACGGTATCTCAATCAACAACCATAAAAGTTATTTTGAATCCCCAACCAAACTGCATACACTCTCAAATAGACGAAAGATATACCCTAGTATTCGTTTCAAAGTCCAGTCCAAAACAAGAACCCCATAAGACAAAAGGAAAAACTCAATTGTTCTAGTACAAGTTGTTTGCTAAATTTCAAATGTACTCCAATAAAACACCACAACATTCCTAATTCGAATTGTCCAAACCAACAACGAAAGCTTTCTCATTAGATCCCAATCGGCGCTTCTCAAGTCTCAACCCCAAATTGCAATCAACAATTGGGTTAAACACACCCACAAATCCAATACCAACATAAACATTTTCATTGACACAAGTTCTAAGAATTTGCACAAAACTATAAACCCAAGAACACAAATTAATTGGAGAAAAACAAGTAAGAAATTGGGCTCACGTCGAGGTATTCTTTGGCATCATGAGGATCGGCGAGCTCGCAGTAGGAGACTAAACCTGATATCATATCCTTATCCAAACCCCCCGTTTCCATCTTCCCGCAGAGATCCACCAACGCCTTCTCCAGCCATTCTCCCACCGCCAACATTCTCTCTCTCTCTCTCTCTAAAAGTTTCGAGCTTTGTCTATGCTTTTGACGATCGGAGACGACGAGTCTGGCAGCGAGGGGGATTTTGGTGATACTATAGTACGCTCATTCATGAGGCCTCATGCGGTCTATCTCACTGATCTTGCCAAGTCAGAGAAAGGAAGTGTATAATGGGACCAGAAAGAGCAACTTATGTGATTACCTTCACATGACTTTTTGTGTTAATAATACAATTTCATATAAATGAAAACTACCCATATCTTTATCTTGTTACATTGAACGCCATTGTGATAATGTATCTGTGACAGTATATCTATGTTATATAAGTCTAGTACTATAGAAAGGTTTGAGCATCAAGTCGTCTGGGTTTTTATTATGCAGTTTGAGTCACATTTTTCCATAAATATTGGGCCTTGAGAAAATATTAGGTCAAACAGTACGATTTTCATTGCTTGTCTTAAGGGTGGAAAAAAAAAAAACCAAAAAAACCGAACCGAAAAAATCCCAAACCAAAAATCCCGAAAATTTCAGTACCTATTACTGAACCGATCCCAAAAATTCAGTATGGGAATCGGTCTCAGATTTGCATTTGTTCGGTAATCCCAAACCTCACCCAGTCACCCTAACTCAGTCACTTTGTCAACCTCACCTCACCTCACCTCGCTGGAGAATAACTTGTTTTGGAACTGCCCTTATCGCTATCGTGCTGAAATTCGCCGCCAAGGAATTCAAAGTATGTAATTTTCTAATTGATTATTTGAGTATTATTGGAAATTTTGGATTCTCGTTCATCAGTGTCTATACAAGAACCTAGGGAATTTGCAGTAGAGAATGGTTTATGTGGGATGCAAATTAAATAAGGAACCAAGATGAATTACAGAATAATTCAAGCTTTGAAACTCTGCATGCGTTCTATCCACATTTTAGAAAATTGAAAATAGTATAAAAATCAGCATGAATCAAGTTGATTTCAATTCTTCATTATGTTCCCAAAATAAAAATCTATAAAATTAGGATGTTTTAGTGACTGATCAGACATCTCCAATTTGGGGTTTTGCCGAAATTCAATGTAAGTCTCGAGTCTCTATCATGTATATAGGTTGTTTTAGTGACTGAAGAGATTAGGGTGGTGTTCAATTTTGAATGCGAGTCTTAAATCGACATGAAACAAGTTAATTTCAATGTCAGTATTATATTCCTAAAGCAGACTCGTATAATTTAGGATTTTGTACAAATTCTAGAGCAGGTCTTTAAGTTCCAGGTGTGAAAGCTATTTTTTTTGTCATTGGGGGGAAATGAAGATGCAGCAGGGCATGGTATGGTGAAAGGAGCTTTGGGAGCTGTAGTAGTCTAATTTCTATAAGTTGATCTTGTAGCTGTTATTTATCCTATTGGATTTTTAAGCCATTTTATGCCTCATATTATCAGTCTCTAGTCTTAATTCAGATGTCATTTCTGTCTTCTATGAGTTTTTATCTTCTAGTATTATTGGATTTTCCCTTCAAGTTATTCCTAGTAAGAAACAACTCTACTGTCCAAATTGTTCCTTTGTTTTTTCTCTTGTTGTACAGTGAAGTTTCTGTCTAATAAACTCAGTCTATCTAGAGTTTGTTCCACCATCATAGTATAGAGTCTAGCAACAAGCTTTCCAGTTGATTATTTCAAAATTCTCAAAAATTTGGTTTAGTATTAATCTTGAAATTGAGAATTCCGAAAATTTCAATTTAGGAATCGAGACAAGGGGTTGGTTCGGTCTAACCACTTAATATCAACAAGTACGTTGATATTTTTCCGATTATCAACCCATCTTTTATTTGAAAAGTAACCGGCGACGTGATCACATTTTATTGGCTAAATGGATAAACGCCCCTCGTTCAAGAATTTCCTCTTGGGTCCCACTTATAAGATGACATGGCGGGATCATAATTGTAACTCGACCAAACGGAACTAAACACTCGCAGCAGAGGATCCAGTCCTGGTTACTTCTTCTTCTTCACCTCTCCAACTCTGCAATTGAAACCCTAATCTCCCCAATTTTGGGAAATTTTAGCAACAGCAACCATTACAATGCATTCTCTGCGTTCAACTTTAGGTATTGCCCTTATATTCGGAGATTATTTACTTTACGTACCACGGTACCAGTTAAATCCTGCTGATAAACAAATGAAGTTTTGATCTTTTTTTGGTTGTGAGATAAAGCACAGAACGCCAAGAGGTAAATCTTTCTCTTAATCCCAGCTAGTAGGAATTCGTTTTTTTGTTACTTTTTACAGTTTCCCAGCAACCAAACATACCCTTTAATTGTCTTCTTCCGGTTAAGTAAATGCTGCTGATGCTGATGAATTTTTGTGTCTAAGTTGAAAAAAGATGATAGCTTTTTGTTTCTTTCTTCCTTTTGTGGATTCAGGATAGCTAAAGCTTGAGGCTTCAAATTCTTGTGGATTATGGGTTGTTTTGTTATCGTCTGCTATTAGTTTTTGACTTATTCGAATGAGTCGGGTTTTACTTCCTAAGCATGTTGCTGCCGTTGTTAAGTGTCAAAAGGATCCGTTTAAAGCGCTCAAAATGTTTAACTCGGTGAAAAAGGAAGATGGGTTTAAGCACACATTGCTAACTTACAAATGCATGGTTGAAAAACTCGGGTTTCATGGCGAGTTTGAAGCCATGGAGCGTGTGATTTCCGAGATGAGGATGAATGTTGATAATAGCTTACTAGAAGGAGTGTACATTGGAGCCATGAGGAGTTATGGAAGGAAAGGAAAGGTTGAAGAAGCTGTTAATGTGTTTCAGCGGATGGAGTTTTATAATTGTGAGCCCTCGGTTCAATCTTATAACGCAATCATGAATGTGCTCGTTGAGTATGGATATTTCAATCAAGCGCATAAGGTGTATATGGGGATGAGAGATAATGGGATTGATCCGGATGTGTATACTTATACAATACGGATAAAGTCTTTCTGTAAGACTAGCAGGCCTCATGTTGCTTTGAGACTGCTTAATAACATGCCTACCCAGGGGTGTGAGTTCAATGCCGTTGCATATTGTACAGTCATAGGTGGATTTTATGAAGAGAATTACCGGATCGAGGCATATGAATTGTTTAAAGACATGCTCAGGCAAGGTGTATGTCCCAACATTACCACATTTAACAAGCTTATTCATACATTATCCAAGAAGGGTCATGTCCAAGAAATCGAAAAACTTCTCAACAAGGTTCTGAAGAGGGGGGTGTCTCCGAATTTGTTTACATTAAATATTTTCATTCAAGGGCTCTGCAACAGCGGTTCACTTAATTTGGCTGTCAGAATGCTGGATGGTTTTATGATGGAAGGTTTAACTCCAGATGTTGTCACGTA
Organism: Pyrus communis; assembly: GCF_041283825.1. Lineage (NCBI taxonomy): Eukaryota > Viridiplantae > Streptophyta > Magnoliopsida > Rosales > Rosaceae > Pyrus > Pyrus communis. The sequence continues at coordinate 3,107,778 of NC_142570.1, read as the reverse complement.
TAATACATTGATCTTTGGCTTGTGTAAAAACTTCAAGGTTGAGGAAGCAGAGGGCTATATGCGTAAAATGGTGAACAATGGATTTTGGCCTGATACCTTTACCTACAACAGTATTATCGATGGATATTGCAAATTGGGTATGATACAAAAAGCAGATAAGATTCTCAGTGATGCCATTTTCAAGGGATTCATACCCGATGACTTCACATATTGCTCTTTGATTAAGGGTTTATGCGAGGATGGCGAGATCGACCGTGCCCTAGCTCTATTCAATGAGGTATTAGGAAAGGGATTCAAGCCTAATATTGTTTTCTATAACACGTTGGTAAAAGGGTTGTCTCAGAATGGGCTTTTCTTGGAAGCTTTGCAACTGATGAATGAGATGTCAAGCAATGGTTGCAGTCCCGATATCTGGACTTACAACTTGGTTATAAATGGGTTGTGCAAGATGGGTTATGTATCTGATGCCAGTAAACTAATGAATGATGCTATTGCCAGAGGATGCCTTCCCGACATATTTACTTTCAATACATTAATAGATGGTTACTGTAAACAGTCGAATCTGAATAGTGCTCTTGAGGTCATTAGTGGCATGTGGAGTCATGGTGTTACCCCTGATGTGATCACGTACAATACTGTGTTAAATGGCCTTTGCAAGGCTGCCAAATACGAGGATGTGATCCGTACTTTTCAAGCAATGAGGGAGAAGGGGAGTGTTCCTAACATTATTACATATAACATACTTGTAGAAAGCCTTTGCAAAGCCCGGAAAGTGACCGAGGCCTTGGACATGCTACAGGAAATAAGAAACAAGGGCTTGACTCCAGATATTGTTTGTTTTGGCACGTTGATTAATGGTTTGTGTGGCAATGGGGATTTGGATGGAGCATATGACCTATTTACAAGAATGGAACATGAATATAATGTATCTCATACAACAGCGACATACAATATCATGATCAATGCTTTCTGTGAAAAGCTTAACAGTAGTATAGCACAAAAACTATTTTGTGAGATGGGTGACAAAGGATGTGCCCCCGACTGTTTCACTTACCGTGTCATGATTGATGGTGTCTGTAAAGCAGGAAATGATGATCATGGGTACAATTTCCTCCTGGAGAAGATCGAGAAAGGGTTCATTCCATCACTGGTGACCTTCGGAAGAGTGCTAAATTGTCTTTGTGTGAAGCATAGAGTTCATGACGCTGTTAGTATCATCTACCTTATGGTGCAGAAAGGCATTGTTCCTGATGTTGTTAGTACAATCTTCGAGTCTGATAAGAAGGAAATAGCAGCACCCAAGATTGTTGTAGAAGATTTGTTGAAGAAGGGTCATATAACTTATTATGCCTATGAACTTCTCTATGATGGAATTAGAGATAAAAAGGTAGTTAAGAAAACACAAAAGAGCTTCAAACGAGGTGTTTCCACGACTTCAAAACGAAGTCCTTGAGTGTTGCAAAAATACAGTTCTTCTTTTATGGAGCATATACTTCTTCAGTCCTGATATGGCGGTAAGCGCAATGATGGCATAAACTTGAAGTAACAAACTTTTTTACCAGTGCTCTTGTAGCTTCTGAGGGTAAGTGACTGCTGAACTTTTGGTACTTGTTCCATCTTTTTTTTTTATTTTTAAATTTTAAATTTTTTATTGTTGCCGCCTAGGTTTCATTATGAATAGCTTGATCAGCCTCTAAATCACTGATCACTAAGTGGCTCACTGATGTTAATGTTTTTCATTACTGAATCTTGACTCCCTCGTGTTGTCTGTTTAACAGCCTTGTTTGTCACAGAACTTGGCGGATACTTTGAATGTTGAAACTTGAGTATCATGTTTGGGGCCTTTCGGACTTCCAACAACAAATTTGGTATAGGGAAGGGCATGGATAACTAATCGGCCCTAGTAAAGACGGTGAACAATTGGTGCTTATTGCCGAATCCCTATATATTTATTAAGTTAAATATTTTGATGAAACTGAAAATGACTTGGCATCGGTTTATATTTTCACAGAAACTGCCCCGAGAGTGCCAATTCTGGAAAATTTTAACTGTTTATAACGAAGATGATTCGAGTTAAATTTTTATGCTCTGTTTAACTGGAGGAAGCATGCAGGTTTGTATGTCATTTTGTTCTTATTATTCTGCTTCAAAACTATCTGATCTTTCTTTGTACTTGTATAGGACAACGAAATTAAGATATTAATGTTTTTCGTTACTAAATCTTGGCTCCCTCGTGTTGTTCGTATGGACAGACTTATGATATAATCATGATTTGCACATGTTTTCAGGTTTTAACGTAGAACGTCTGAGTTATCTCGCATAACAAACAGGCGGCACGAGGCAAGGAAGATGTGAACCCAGGTGCCCCTTGAACAAGCGGATTGTGTAGGGCCTGCTCTGTTGTCTTATAGAGCGTCTTGTAGATACAGGAATACACATGTTGGAGAATATATAGGTTGGTATGAATGTATTAGAGTTATAGAATACACTTTGGTTTTACTAGACCTGTGCCATCGGAAATCCGAGAACGTAGTTTTGGGCATTCATCACGTTGCCGGACAGAAGAAATGTTGAGAAAGATCTTAATACAATTTTGTAAACGTTATTTCCATCAACGAGTAAAACGCACTTGTAGTGTACAAAAACCATCTGTTGGCTGCTTACATATGAATTACGATCTAGAAGTTGGAACGACGTTAAGATCAATCAATTTCGATGAGTTCTGTCGTGGGTTCAAGCTCCATACCGTCCCATAAGTTGAGCAACCATCTCTGTATAACAATGATGTCCGATAGGCGTTTACACGAACTTTGCAACATTGGCCACAGTTCTCTCGTCCTGCAGTCTCTTTCTTCGTTGATTTGGCAGCAAGAAGAACTACATCCAAACAAAATGAACAGTTACAGGAAAATGACTCTTCCTTTTTTTCATCGAAAATTGCGTGTGCCTTGATCTTCTTCCCTCTGTATTTGTAATGATCGGTTAGTTAGGCTTTTCGGTCCAGCTTGGCCTCAGATCTGCTTAATCCCAAACTTATGCCCGCCTTGGCATGCTTGTTCAAATCTATGTGCAGTAAGTACAAGTGTCTGTCTGATTCCAAAGTGAGACTGTATTTCGCTACACAGAACCAACGAAAACATGGAATGAGAAACGAAGTATGAGACATGGTAAAAAAGTTCAAACCCCGTCTGTCACGGAGAAATCACCAGCAGTCTGACTTGCCAGATCATATTATACTTGTAGCTCACACAAAGCTCCAACCAGGTTCCTTTCTCATATCAGTTCCGTTTATCTGGTTTCTAATCTTGATGACTTCTTCCCACTGGCCCACATCTGCATACATGTTTGAAATGGAAACATATGCGCCAGGATCCATTGATGGCTCCAACTCCATCATCTTGTTAGCTACTAGCTTTCCAAGCTCCATATCGCCATGAACTTTACAAGCAGCATGCAGTGTTCCCCATATTAAGGCATCAGGTTTAATAGGCATATTGTTAATGAACGTTGCAGCCTCTTTCAGTCTGCCTGATCGACTAAGAAGATCAACCATACAGGCATAGTGACGATCACCAGGCTTTAGGCGATAGTCTTGAACCATTGAATTAAAGTAGAAATAAGCTTCTTCAACCAATCCGTTATGGCTACAGGCAGATAAAAGTGCAACAAAAGTCACTGAATCAGGCCTGATTCCTTGTTCCCTCAAAAGCTCGTATGCTCGTAAAGCCTCTGCGCCTTTCCCGTGTTGAGCATAGCTCACAATCATAGCTGTCCAACAAACTAGATCTGGCTTTTCAATTTGATCAAATGCTCTGAGGCAATCTTCAATGCTTCCACACTTTGAGTACATTGTCACTAGTGAACTGCCGACAGAAACATGTGAATTGAAGCCAACTTTCGTGATGTGGGCATGCAGTTGAGTCCCAATACTTAATCCATTCAAAAGTGCAATGGCCCCAAGAATGGAGGAAATTGTGAAGGAGTCAATAGTCAAATCTGCCATCAGCATATCATGAAATAGCTGAAGCGCCTCTTCGACATACCCATTTTGGGCATACCCTGAAACCAAGGAGGAACATGCAACCTCATCCTTTTGTGGAAGCATATCAAACACCCTCCTCGCCAATGATAGAGCACTACATTTTGAGTACATGGTCACAATTGCCCCACCAAGTACATCTTGTTCAACTCCTCTGCGAAGAGCGTGACAATGAATTTCCTTACCAGTCCATAGGGAACGCAAAGCAGAACATACGGTTAGAATTGCAGTTAAAGTCATCTGGTCAGGTACAATTTCTTCTAATGGTATCTCTCTATATAGCTGAAGGGCTTGATCTGCATAGCCATGTTCCACAAAACCGGAAATCATTGAGGCCCATGAAACATTGTCTTTGTCAGGAATTTGCTGAAAAACTTTGTAAGATTCCTCTAGACTATCACACTTCGAGTACATTGTGAAAAGAGAACTACCAACAGAAACATCAAATACCAACCCACTTTTAAGAGTGTAGCTGTGGATCTGTCTTCCTAGATTTAAACAGTCTACAATGCTCAAGACACTGGAAGTACAAAACTTATCTGGTCTCACACTTTTTTGTAACATTCTCCGGAACAATTCAATTGCCCTTCCAGAATTTTGATTCTGAGCAAAAGAAGATATTATTGCTGCCCATGTCCCGAGATCCTTTATATTTTCCATCTCTCTGAACACCATCTCGGATAGATCGACTGCTCCTATTTTTGAATATGCATTAATTAACGCTGACCCCACAACGGCAGCTGAAAAGAATCCAGATTTCAAAATCAAAGAGTGAATTTGGGTTGCCTCTTCAGTCATGGATGGTCTAGCACATGCAGTAAGTACACTCGTAACAGTGTACTTGTTCATTTGCTCTCCGACTTTTCTCATTTCTCCGAAAAATTTGAGGGCAGAAATATAATCGTCCTTGTGCACAAAACCGGAAATGATGGCAGTCCAAGAAACCACATTACGGGTTGGCATACGTTTGAATTCCTTGACAGCTTCATTCATTTCTCCACATTTGGCATATAAATCTACAATAGTAGTCCCAACAAAGACATCTTCTGCACCGCGTTTAATCACCAACCCTTGCACTTCCTTCCCGACTTCGATTTCTTCAAGTGCAGCACAAGCGGTTAAAACACTAGAAAATGTAAAACTATTTGGCAACAGGAATCCACGGAACATTTTCTGAAAATGATGCAAAGCAACCCTGTTCTCTCCATTTCTCACTGCCCCAGAGATAATAGCATTCCAACTCACAACATTCTGACATGAAACATCATGAAAAACCCTCAAAGCATCTTCAAAGCTGCAATTTTTCGCAAACAAGTCTATCATTCCGGACTGAACATAACCATTCGGAAAGAACCCATTTTTAATTGCAAGCGAATAAACCTGCTTCCCAAAAATAGGCGCTTGCAAGGCATTGCAAGCCGAAAGAACACTCCCATAGGCAAACTCATCGGGCCCAAAACCCGAAGCGTGCATCCTACAAAACATTTCCCATGCCATCTCGAATAACGAAATGTGGTTATAACCCGAAATCATGATATTCCACGAAAAAACATTTCGGTCAGCAATTAAATCAAACAGCTTGAGTGCATCTACCATGGCAGCGGACTTACAATACGAATCAAGCAATGAATTCGAGAGGAAGATATTGGATTGAAGTAAACCGGTTGTGGTCAAATGGGTGTGTACGATTTTAGTGATTCTAGCAGTACACTGTCTTGATTTTGCATAATCATTGAAGAACTGAAAGGGGTCAAATCGACTGGGAATTTGGTCGTTTTCGATGGGGAAAAAAGATGGGTTTTCCGCAACGGCAAGCGAAGATAGAAACTTGAGTTGAAAGAGTGAGATTCTGGAAGGGAGTTTTGGATTGAGGAGAGAATTCATTTGGGTTCGTGCAGAGGAAAAGGAGAGCATAATGATTTTGTCACAGATCATTTTGAATAAACGCGGGAACGTATGAAACTGTAATAACCTGGCACTGGGTGGCCACAAATATTTATTTTTTAATTAATATTCTGGGTCTAATTATTGCAACAAGTCAAGATGGCCGAGTTGGTCTAAGGCGCCAGTTTCAGGTACTGGTCCGAAAGGGCATGGGTTCGAATCCCATTCTTGACAAATTAATTTTTCTCTTTTTTTTTTTACATCAAAAGTGCAGCTACTAATATTTTGTTAGTTATGACCAAGAAAATTGTATCAGCAATTGTTTTCCTGTCGACTGAGGCCCCTCTGCTTTCGAAACGTTGAAAACTTGGGTGCACTAATCTTTGTTTAGGCAGACTTGTCGAGCAAGTTATGTAAATGGTTTAAACTAATCTTCTTTCCCAAGCAAAAACGTGGTCAAATTTCAAAGAATATGACGAAAGATGGATGAAAAATTCTATATAAAAGGCTAATCTCGCAGACTTGAACCCAGAAAACTAGGCCGTTGCTTGCAGTGGGAGAGATGGAAGGCGAAAACGGAGTAAAACTACACGGGATGTGGGCTAGTACTTACTCTAAGAGAGTGGAACTCGCTCTCCGGCTTAAAGGCGTACCATACGAGTACATAGAAGAAGATTTGAGCAACAAGAGCCAGCAGCTCCTCCAGTACAATCCGGTTCACAAGAAGGTTCCCTTACTTGTCCACAATGGAAAACCGATCGTTGAATCGTACGTCATCTTAGAGTACATTGATGAAACTTGGAACAATGCTCCTAAAATCCTGCCTGAAGATCCTTATGAACGAGCCAAAGTTCGATTCTGGGCCTCTTATATCCAGCAACAGGTGAGCCAATGTCCTTGTTTTTATGTTTGCCTGTCTTTTCAATCATCAATCATCATCATGCTTAATTTTGTTGATGCAGTTGTTCGAGGGCATGAGCCAGGTGGTGACAAGTGAAGGTGACGCGCAAGAGAAAGCGCTCGAGGAAGTGTTTGCGAGGCTGGGAGTGTTTGAAGAAGGAATGAAGGAGTACCTTCGCGGAGGAGATCCGTTCACCAACGGTGAGAATCTGGGACTCCTGGACATACTGATGGTTGCAACATTTGGTCCTTACAAAGCCCATGAACAAGTCCTTGGTTTCAAAATGTTGGACCCAGATAGGAATCCGTTGCTGTTCTCATGGGTAGCTGCAATGAAGGAGCATCCACTGGTGAAAGAACTGGACCCTCCTCATGACAAGCTTGTTCGGCTCCTTCAGTTTATCAAGCAGACGAGTCATGCTCGATCGCATTAGTTAACCACGTATCGGTGGAATACACTTGTTATGTAATAAACGCATCACCCGTCACGTAACATGTTAAGACTTTGCTTGAAATATCGCCCTACGGCATATTTTCAATCTGTATCCATCCGAAATTAATACATTGTGTGTAATACTGAATCAAAGAAACAGATGACAACAAATTTGGTTCCAATAATTTTTATCATCTCATAGTAGTAGTCAAAATTTCTCACTTGCATATCACAAAAATAGTTCGCTTTCTATTTGCTTTTTGAAGCCTGCTTTTCTTTTGCCTTCTGAATCTTCAAAACCTTCTTCACAATCTTCTGCTCCTCCACCAAAAAGGCTCGGATGATCCTGCAATGCCATTACAAGAAATATAGTCGGTTAATCAAAATATCACTAAACAGGAAGAGCGCAAATAAACCACACAACTCGATAAGTAAAACTTGAAGAAATACAAACCTCTCTCTGACAGCTCCACCGGACAGCACACCTCCATAGGCACGGTTCACAGTCCTCCTGTTCCTTGATAGTCTAGACCTCTTATATTCAGCGGGTCTCAAGTGAGGAATCTGCAATGGTGGTGAGTGAGAACTTAAAAAAGGGTAGGCTTCTCAAGACGGGAAGCAGAAAGCAAACTATAAGTGGCGGAAAAAGGAAATACAACGTACTTCATATCATCAATATATATACACACATACATATATCAACATGGCATCCCTAACTTTCCGTAAACACTAATTGTGACAAATTAAGCTCGTTATGCAATAATCTTAACTCCTAAGCATATACATACGACCGCAACCATTTAAAAGAAGAAATTGCACAAAAAAAAAAAAAATTGATTTGCAGTATTAGCAACATATGCGATAAACCAAAATGCTTAATGTGAATCCTTGTTTTCCTAATTACAACACTAAAGTCAATATCATATCAGGTATACATTTCTTGCGGGAAAAAATAGAAATCGGTGATCAAAAGACTGAAAACAAAAGTTAGAACTTAGAACCAAAACATGTCGTAGCCCCAAACAATCAACTCACCCCTTGGATTCTCTTTCCAGTAACAGGACATTTGGGTCCACTTGCTCTCTTCTTAGAGGTCTGATACACGAGCTTTCCGCCTGTATATCAAAGCACAGGTATAAGTGAAACCCCGTCCACAGAAAACCAACAGAATGGAAAACTTTACAATACATTTAAAATGCAACCGCAGGAATGAATCAATTACGATCCAAGTAAACTATGATCTATGACATACAAATGAAGTAAACTAAAGTTCAGCATTGTTTCAAACACTCCAACTCAGAGACATACAATCAAATGCATAGAATACGAAGAGGCGGAGACAAGAAACGGGCATTTAGCTAGTCGAAGCCAGTAAAACCAATTATATGGTAACCATCTCACTCTTAGATATAAAGACTTCAAAACTGCAGACAATGCAGATTCTTATTTTCATCAATTTTCATGTCCCCATTTCAATTTTGCTCCATATTTCAGATCAAGGAATTCCTACGAGATGGAGGCTCAGGGAAAAAGGGGTAGAGGAAGAACCAGGAAGACTTGAAGAGAGACTTTAAGAAAAGATACGGAGAACTTGAAGCCAACAGAATACATGGCGCAAAACCGCACGTAATAGTGTTCTAGGATTCATACATCCGACCCCATTGTTGTATTGCAAGTCAAGGAATTCTAAAAAGAACACAAATTTTCTTATGAAATTGGATCAATCAGAATCTCAAAAAGTTCAGATTTAACAGCTGCATCGTATCATTTCTTTGCAGGATAACATATAAAAAAAAAACCCCAGAAATTAAATTTAATTACCCAAAGTACATGAAAAACACTCAAAGTTTGCACTTTGATCACAAAAGCATAAGCTTTAATCCCATATACATATATAATTAACTATGTATTAAGGATGGTAAAAATACCAGGGGTTTTGACGATCCGATGCTGGTTCGACTTGGTTGCATAGCTGTGGCGCGTACGGTATGTGAGCCTCTGAACCATCTTCAACCTCTCGCTCTCTCTCTCACTCTCTCTCTCTCTCTCTCTCTGGGTTAATTTAGAGCAACTCTGTTTTGGTAGTAGAGCGAGAAAGTTCAAGCCCTAGAGAGGTAGACACAAAGAAAGGATCCTCACTTGCCCTAGGATCTAACGGCTACCATGTGTTCCCTTTCAACGGTCATGATTTCTACTTCTTGTCATTTTCATTGGCTTACTTGCTTTTATGACCTTGTGATTTGATGAAAATCCCAATTTCCTCACTAAACTTGTAATTTATTGATTTTAATTAGTGTTGAAAATATTGATATCGGTCAAAAAAGTTATATTTAAATTCGTAGAAATGTTGATATCGGTAGTCTTTTACAAAAAATATGAAATTTTTTAATATGGTGGGTACATAAACTCGTTTAGATTTAGTCAAAATTAATTCAAAAGTTTAAAATTTTCAATAGGTTTCGACAAAATTTCTATAGTGAATTGATAAATATCATCGACATTTATTGATTTTTCTATATCTTATCAATATAGAGTAAAGTTTACGTTTCACCCCTTCCATCCGTGATTTTTAAATATGAGCAAACTCGTATGTATGCTGAATGCGGGCGTGTTAAGTTTGCTCAAAAGGTGTTTGAGGAAATGCGTGAACCAAATGTGGTTGCGTGGAATGCGATTCGTACCTCGTGTTTTAGGTTTGGGGATGCAAAGGGTGCGGAGACGATGTTTCGCCAGATGCCTTTGAGGAATTTGACCTCTTGGAACATTTTGCTTGCAGGGTATGTGAAAACGGATGAGCTTGAGCTGGCTAAGAAGGCATTTTTGAGGATGCCGATGAAAGATGATGTGTCTTGGAGTACCATGATTGTGGGGTTTGCTCAGAATGGTTGCTTTGATGAGGCTTTTGGGTTTTTCTGGGAACTACAGAGGGAGGGAATTAGACCGAATGAGGCGAGCTTGACTGGAGTACTCTCTGCATGTGCGCAAGCTGGTGCATTTGAGTTTGGTAAAATTTTACATTGTTTAGTAGAGAAGGCTGGTTTGCTTTGGATGATTTCAGTCAATAATGCACTCCTGGATACTGGAAATGTGGACATGGCTAGGTTGGTCTTCGAAAGAATGCCAGAGAAGAAGAGTATTATTTCGTGGACTTCAAAGATAGCAGCGCTTGCAATGCATGGTTAGGGAAAAAAGCAATACAAATTTTCCGTAAGATGGAAATGTCTGGAATTAAGCTCGATGGGATCACCTTCATTTCAGTTTTGTATGCTTGTAGTCATGCTGCTCTGGTTGACGAAGGATGTGAGTATTTCTCTAAGATGAGAGATTTATATGGTATAGAACCAGCTATTGAACATTACGGTTGTATAGTAGATCTATATGTTCGAGCTGGTAAACTGCAGAAGGCCTGTGATTTTGTACGTGAATTGCCAATATCTCCTAATGCTGTCATTTGGCGTACTCTTCTTGGGGCTTGCAGCATTCATGGTAATGTTGAGTTGGCAGAACAAGTGAAGGAAGTTCTTTCCAAACTTGATCCCGACAATTCTGGTGACCATGTTCTCTTGTCAAATGTATACGCTGTTGCAGGGAAGTGGAAGGATGTTGCTGCTCTAAGAAGATCAATGGCTGACCAGAGGATTAAGAAAGCTCCAGGATGGAGTGCAATTGAAGTTGACCGGGTCATGTATAGTTTTATGGCTGGTAAAAAATCAAATAACATTACAGAAGATGCTTATGAGAAGCTAAGGGAGGTAATGTTAAAACTTAGGGTTGAAGGAGGCTATGTTCCGGAGATTAGAAGTGTTTTGCATGACATAGAAGAAGAGGGTAAAGAAGATTCAGTTTTCAGGCACAGTGAGAAACTTTCTGTAGCTTTTGGGTTGGCAAGACAGCGTGAAGGAAGGATTATAAGGATTGTGAAGAATTTACTGGTCTGTAAGGACTGTCATACAGTGATGAAGCTGATTTCTAAGGTTTATAGAGTGGAGATTGTGGTTAGAGATAGAAGCCGTTTTCACTCCTTCAAGGATGGCTCTTGTTCATGCAAAGATTACTGGTAAGTGGCGACTGATGAAGCGCTTGAAGAAGTTTAGCTCCTGTAATTTTAAGAGAGATCAACGTCGTGGAAGAAGTTAATATACTGACCCTGATGCACAAAGACAAAAAAGAATGCCAAGAATTTGGCATGGAGTTGTATCATTGGTTCAAAATTTCGACAATTGGTTCAATGGAAGCAGAGGAAATCATGAATGCTGGAAAAAACTTATAAATCAAGAGGGATTATAATGCAGATGGAGTAATTGATGGTAGGAAGCACTTATTAAATCGTGAAAAATTCGTGGCTTTTACAATTTTCATGGGGTTTTCTTTTGGCTTGAATCTGTTGTGCTTTTGAATCTTTTGATACAATATTGAAAAAGAATATCCAAAGGAATTAGGTGAGAAAATTTAACGTTTGGCGGGAGGGAGGCCAACGGCACCATATGAAAAAGTGAACAAACTTGTATCTCATTTGGTGCCGACTGATATTTCCAAAACTTTTGTGGACACTAGCGATATGTTCAAATCTCTTATTTGGTGTGCTGATTGCTGAACTGAGATTCTTTAATATTTTTCTACAGAAGAGAAACCAGTGGTCAGCATCGTCCTCTCAACTTCTGCTACAAACTCATGGCGCTCTCCGCAGCATTCTACACATCTTCACAGCCACCCCGTGCTCTTTTGTTCTGAACCCAGAAACCAAATTTCTCTCAGAGTGCTTGCTTCCAGAAAACCCTAACAGTTAGGGCTTCAACCACCCTGGAGAACTCCTCCAAGCTCCCTGTGGGTGAGAAATCTTCACTCCCATCAAAGGTCAGTTATTGAAAATGTACGTTTTCTTTGTTATTACTTTGTCAATTTGCACTTGGGTTTGAAACCAATACAAGGCTTTACTTTGGAACTAACAGTCTCTTGATATCAACCAGAAAATGACTTTGTGGTATTTGGAGGAGGGCATGCAGCTACTTCAACTATTCGTGCTTTAAAACGTGGTGCTGTGAAACCTAATGCCATTGCCGCTGTTGCACTCACCTGGGCTGGTCCCCTTCCTATTGTTTTTTGGTCGAGATTCTAGCATGTAAACTAGGTATTCTATCTGAAAACCTCATATATAGGTGGAATGGTTCTTGTTCTTGAGACTTGAGGGGTAATAGATAACGTCGCAAATTGAGGATAACTATTTTGGAGGAAAAGTGTTTGATAATCATTCCTTGCGTTGATATATTGCACATAGTTCGTCCATTGTTAAGATTTCGATACAGATGTCTTCTATGGAAAGTGCTACTTTTCCTTGAAACCATATATTGAACCGCCACCTTTGTTATGATCTATGAACCTCATTAATCTCTCCTTTTGTTAACAAATTTTCAGGTACGGACTACTTCGAGGCACCTTACAAGCCCCTGCTGTGGGCTGGATGATGTATAACATGCTCGTCAGCAATGAGAAGTCAATTGAATCACAATACTGATCACGTCTATTGAAATCCTGACAATGTGACTCCTGGAATTGTCGAAAGTAGATATGCGCTGACAAAGACGAAGGGAGCTCGCTACACGCCCGCTGCTTTCTTGACTGGCCTCCTTGACCCTGTACAAACTCGAGAGGAATTTCTTGAACTCTTTGCGGATATGGGCAGAAGGAAGATACCAGTTATTGTCCTCTCAACCAAAGGATCGCCAAAGAGGTCGAAAGCAGAAATAGAAGCTCTCCAGGAAGCTGACACCATATGTCGTTGTTTAGTATTTTCGGAGCAAAGGAATGCAGAATGATATTTTCAGAGTGGCTGCGACGGTTGGATAATTGGCGAACCAAAATCCAACAAGCAAATGCCCTAGGCTGAGGCCTGCCCAAGGCATCAGTAGCGTAAATCAGCTGCTCTGTTCGGGATGACCCAGAAAAGTTCCTTTAGCAAGCTACTTGAATCTGAAGATCTTGAGAAATTTTTATGTGCGGCTGTCAAAACACACTCACAAGGGGTGAGACTGTCTGCATTTGCGTTTCACTTCTTATAAGTGTGTTGTTGTATACGGTAGGCGCACATGAAGATTACCTTCTAAGATGTCTGTTATTCCTATCACGTGTACAACAACATGCATCAATCAATTAATATTAGCGTTAACCATGTGGATGACAAAGACCCATTACCAAAAATCCAATCCCAAACACCATGTTACGATTCATGTCTCTGTTCACTGGGCATGGATACATAACAGTATATCTAACGCATGGCTTTTAAGTTCAGACCAGAAGAAAATCTAACTCCAAGTTGCAAGGAAAAGCTTTCTAACTCACCCAATCAGCCTAGGTTAGTTGGAGATCAAGGCTCCTTGTGAGGCCAAATTAGCCCCATGTCTTACCGCTGACTTCTTAAGAGGATAGTTTAAGACAATATCGCTAGCCAATTAAAATGAGTAACCTAACATTTTTTAGCCTCTAGCCTTTCTCACCTTCGGAACAACAAAACATTTAAAACGCTAGATTTCATGAATAATGTCAATTTGGAGGGCTAGATTTTATCTTTACCCCGTCTTGCCCTTACCATAAGAAATGCTCTAATGTCCATCAATTGCAACTAACCGATCGATCCTAATGGAAATGGCTTACCTAGTGCACTCATTTTTCCATGTAGCATATAAATTGAACACTCACATTTAAGTCACATTCTTTTCTGATTGGGATTTGTTCATTCATAATGAGGCCGATTATGTAGCAAATCTGGTTTAAAACTCCCTATAAACTAGATCATTTAAAATAGAAAACTTAAACGAAAAACTCTCGATACTATTCACTTTAACGAGAAACCATATTTTTACACTAAAAAGTTAATCATGGTACTATTCACTTTACCCTTTATTTTGTCATTATCGTTAAAACTCAAAGTTTTCAAACTCTTTTCATTAGTTTTTCTTTTAAAATATGACTAATAACAGCAAAAAACCTTTAGTTTACTACGGGGCACTATGCATGAGTTTTGATCATTTTAAATGTATTTATATTTGTGGATTGTTTCACTTCTTTCTTATTTTATTATTTTCTTTTATTATGAGATCAAATAAAAACACAAAATGAATACAATCATTGTGTCACATAAATTACTTATATTAAAAAAAGTTGCATACATTAGTATGTTAATAAACTAATTGTATTTCATTACATGAAGGAGAACTATTGAGACCTCAATTAAAAATAAATAAATAAATAAATAACGATCCATATAGTTTGGTTAGTATGGCTTCAATAGCGAAGCCATGATTTTTTTTTCTTAGGTGGGCTAATTGAATTAGTCCCACAAAATCATATGTTTACTGTTTTTCTTATATAAAAATATATAGTAATGAATATAAAAGAACAACAATAAATCAAGAATAAGTAAATAAAGTGATTAAGAATGTATCAACGGTTACATTCATTGGAAAATTAGCAACGAAAAGTAAGGAATTGCGGAGATAAGAATTTAATCGTGAACTAAAAGAAAATTCTTTTTCTTTTCTTGAGTAAGAAGTACGGAGGCTAAATTGCATAGGATAAATGGTATTTTTCTTCAATGAATAGGATAGAAGGGGAGAGGGAAGATGGAACTAATTTATTATTTTAGCATAAAATGTATAATTTATTACCTATCATCTACTAAATATACATGAAATAATAACTTGTATTGGAATTGAGTGGGCTATATATGCTACAAGCATGAGTTTAAAAAAAAAAAAAAAAAAAAAAAAAAGATAGTGCTATTCACACACCCTTATTAATTTTTTGTTATTGATCTTCGTCAATTCATTCAATTCGACGGTTGAAAACTGATGGGAATGTGTAAAAAATAAAAATAAGTGCGTAGATAGCACCACACTTACAAAAAACCTCCTTGGGCTACAGCCCATCTTAGCCTTGTAGATGGCTCCGCTTGTGTTCATATTAACGATATTTAACTTAATAACATGTTCAAATAAGTTTTTTTTTTTTTTTTTAAAAAAAAATAACTAAAGTTTGTTTTACTTAAGTTGATCAGTTTAGTGACCCAGCCTAGCACAGCCCAAGTCTTAATGGGCCAAAGTTGCAGACTGAGCTAGGCTTAATGTTTCCTTAAATGGGTCAGTCTCGCACGATTTGTTTATTAAATGGGTCGATCCAATCACAGCCCAAACCCACGCGGGCCAACTTTAAATGGGCCAGGCTTGCCCGTTCGACACCCCTAAACTGACGATATTTATAGTTTTAACAGCAGGGGTGTGCTATTCACACATCATTTTTTTACTTCTCATATATTTTTTATTAATTTATGTCCTTTGATCTTTTTTAATTCAATCGATCTGACGGTTGCAAATTAAGAAGGTGTGTATGAAGTAAAAAAAGGTGTGTGGATATCACATCCCTTAATAGCACCATTGACGTGGTGATATGCCGTAGGACTACACAACATTTTCAGTGTAGACTTACTTATGTGCAAAAGATGTATCTTAAATATACGGCCTTCATCATCACCTATTAAGAATGTGTTAGGGTTTTAGCCAATTCTATCGCTTTCTTCTTAACGTCAAACGAGGCAGAAAATAAGAATCAAATTCTAGTCGTGAACATAAAGACAAGATAGCATAATTTGTTTTTGTCTGAAAACACTACCATGTATTTCATAAGAACCATATCATTCATTTATGAAAAAAGAACAGTAAGTGTTGTTGTAACCTAATCACTAATAAACAAGTGCCTAATCATAATTTTCAATTCACTTATTCATATACGTATTCATTTGTGATAGATTTTTTAGCAGTGCTTGCGGCTCTTTTTTCGACAGCAAAGCTTGATTTATTTCATAATTCATCTCATAAATTGCAATACTGGGTTCAACACCTTTTAGCCATCCAAGATCACACCACATTGAATCACTTGTCGGGCAAGCGATTCCAGAAGCACTACGTGTCAACCCTTCACGTGGAGTCCGATGTTGATCTCCAAGCTTCACTCCCTTCCTCCATGTTCATTGTTCAATCCAAACAAAACCCTACCAAGTCGACCTTCATTTCTTGTTGCATCAGATTGTGGTACCTGTCGGCAATATGACCAATGAATGTAGGGGTCCCCCATTCCACATAATACGATTAAAATGCTACTTTTGGGATTTGGATTCTCTCCTGAGCTCAGAAATCTGAGCCTTCTGACCAAATTATACGGACTGTTGGATTTTTATTCGACGGCTACAATTATTTAAACTTTTAGACGGATTTCCTGTTTGTAGTCGTTGGATCAAAATCTAACGGTCCGTATAATTTGATTAAGACTCAAATTTCTAAGCTCAAGAAAGGATCCAAATCCCTACTTTTGGGGTTGTGGGCTCCATTGTATACCTAAACCCCAATCATAGTAGACACGTATCATTTTCTTCTTCGTCTTATTTTATCATCTTGGGCAAGATAAAGGGCATCCTTCCTACTAAGAAGGAAAATCTTCTTCCTGCAAACGAGACATTATTTTTATCGTGCAAAAATTATAGGTTTATTAGTTGAAATTCCCTTGAAATTGTTGTTGAGTTTCAGTTTATCCTCTTAAAATTGATTTTGTCTTACTTTACCCCTTGAAATTGACATTTTCAACTATTTTATCTCACTTTGCTCACTTCCGTTTAAGAGTATTTTAGATATTTCAGTTTTTACACATTTATTTACCTCTAGTGCCCACACTAAGTAAGTCTAAAATACCCTTAAGTTTAGCCGTCCATTAACAGAAGTGGGTAAAGTGAGACAAGAGAGTTGAAGATGTCAGTTTCATGAGGCAAAGTGAGACAAAACAAGTTTTAGGGGGGTAAACTGAGATTCACTGGCAGTTTCAGGGGCATTTCGACTAATAAGCCATGAATTTCTATGATCATATACATAACATTTTTATAAAAAATTATTTAACTTATAAATCAGTTAATCATTCCTGTTAATAAAAATTTTGAGAATTCATCGTGAGAATGTTACTTATTATTATATGAATGCAAAACGGTCTCCAAATAATAATGAATGCTACTTATTATCATATGAATGCAAAACAGTCTCCAAAACAAATGTTTTTAAAATATATATATATATATATAAAATAGTTGAAATAACAATAAATAAAAAACAGTTATGATTATAACAATAACATAGTGCCACGTTATCAAGTTTCCTCCTTCACTAGGGATGAGGGCAACATTATCCACAAAATATACATTGGTGGTTTGTTTATATCTTTTAAATAAGTTTGAACGTTGAGCGCCATACCCAAATAACCCATACCTCATATTTGTGTCTCTAGTGCATGCCAAGTCCACGTGTGAGATGGAAGAACAAGCTTCAAAGTAACTTTGTTGGGTTCACACAGGAGAGACGTCACCACCTGGATCGATGATAACAATGATAATATTTGTGCTAGCTATGTTCCATCATATTCGACAGAAGTGGATAATGAGTAGTGGTTGAACTTGACTTAATTTCAACTAGTGATTAATCATAATCTTGAACTAACCTAGCTAATTGAAAGGTAGTACCAACATGCATGGAATTTAACGAATGGCCCAATGAAATTAGAGTGCATGAAAACATGAAAAGGACGTGAGTAGTATTAGCATTGTTTGTCAAACCTGTCATGCGGCATTTGTTAGATACATAGCTATATAGAGTAAATATTGAGACAAGTGGAACACTCTCAAGAGATGGAGTTAACAAAATCATATTTGAGTTAAGATCATTCTGAGATCGATGATAACTATGTGACATTAATTATACGTGTATTATGTCATGGGTACTGTTAGACATATCATCAACTTAAGTCAAATTTTGGAGATCACCTGATGTGACAAGTGATGGTTGGATTTCTTCTCTAAATCATTAAAGAAAGAATTCAACTATCAATCGTCACACCATATAGTCTCCCGAGCATTTTCCTTTTGTCATATCTAGGGTGAATGCAGTGATTTAAGGGACTGAAACCGGTCAATAACTGCATAACACGTTGGATATGTTTGGATCAATAATCATTCAATAGTATCCCCATAATTAATTAGTAGAAGAAGAAAGCTCGCTTTCTTTTTAATCAAACTAATTACGCTTAGGGTTTGTTTTTGTATTCTTCAGATAATTAAATTTGTTTGTGTGTGTGTGACCATAATAGAAGAAAACACATTTTAGGTTTTATAGAAGCAATGTTTTACTTCTTTTATATTGGCAAGATTTATCTTAAACTAATCTAAATTGTATGGTGTGAGATTCATGTTAGAATGTATAAGAAATATGACAATTGAACTAATCAATATATGATTACCCTCACCGTTGTAGCTAGGTTTCGTTAAGAAGTAATTATAAGCCAAGTGAAGGGATAAAATATGTGGTGTGAAACGCTCAATTTCATTCACATTATTTCTTGTTATATACATCAATTCTTGGTCTCTTTCTCTTCTCGTGAGGACTTCGTACATATAAGATTAAAGTTCAATACTTGTTCTCACCCCTTCCTTTCTCCTTCCTCAAAATATATAGACAAAACGTAATCTGAACAGTTGAACAGGGTAAAAACAATTGAGAGGTCTAATGTCTCATGTCTCTCGACAAATACAATGCAATCCTCAACAAACACAGACCTCCCTTGAACCTTCCATTTGTGGTTACGATGCAAGAAGAACCCTAAAATATCACAATAAAGAACAAATATGGCTACTGCCTACAGTTTTCTTAAGACAAAAAAACAAATAATGGAACCAACCTTGCACCTCGCCACATTTGAATTTTTGAGTTTGAACATGGAATTGCCACACAACGCCTACAAATTAAAAATACAACCTCTTTTGTCTCCTTATGTGCCACTCATTAACATATAGGGATGGAGGTTGCATTCTTTCGTGACGCATGCCTTTTCGCATTGTTCGTGTCCACATCGACCTTCCCCGCCAATAAATATATGCTAATCAAATTCTTTGCAAGTAAGATATAGCCAAACTCTTGGTGTGATATATATATATATATATATATATATATATATTTTTTTTTTTCTAGGTCATTTCCTATTAAGTTCTATCTTCATCTGTTTCTGCCATGTATTTGGGATGTACAATGACTTGGTCATTTAGTTAGTAACGATGCACAAAATGTGATATAACAATACCAAATGTGTGCCAACGAGGGTTGGTTGAGTTGGTAAATATCGTTCTTTTTGCTAGATTAAGTTTTAAGTTCAAGTCCTGCTGTCAGTATTCCATCTTGGTGGGCTATTTGTAAAAACCAAAAAAAGAAGGCTAAGACCTCCTATAAATTGAAAAAAAACTTGTGATATGCCTTGACTCTAAAATAGGTAACCTCTTCTCCCCCTGTACTTTTGACCATCCAAATAATACCAAATGTGTAGCATCATGCAGCAGCAATGTGAACACATCCTGTATGTTGTATGTGGATAACTACTGGACTTGAAGACTTTCCACTTTCCTGTCTTTTCGACAAAAATTCAGTAATTGCCAATTTGTTTGCATTTGCATGTATGTGTGTAAATCAATTGCGGGAATTGGGGTCGACATTTTCTTGTTTTCATTTTTAATGATATTGTTGACCCTAAAAATTACAAAGTCTACGTGGTGCGCAGGTCGAGTAACTAATAAACTAAATATGTCATTCGGTTGAAAGCGGGGCGTGCCAACTCGTCGGCCGAGCTCAGCTGAGGAGTAAAATTTGTTGATGTTGCGTTGAGCGCGTTGCTGACTTCTTTATCTTGCGACCGCGGCCGAGGAAGCAACAAATCTCAGCCTTTGGATTCTTGAGTCTGAAGACAAGGCTGCTAGTTCTGTGAA
Organism: Pyrus communis; assembly: GCF_041283825.1. Lineage (NCBI taxonomy): Eukaryota > Viridiplantae > Streptophyta > Magnoliopsida > Rosales > Rosaceae > Pyrus > Pyrus communis. Next base: position 3,087,687 of record NC_142570.1, on the reverse strand, counting down.
ATTCACAAATCGTCGGCGTCGGATTCGGTCATGGTGATTATATTCGTGAGAGTATAAGCACGTCGAATCGACACCAAACTATATGGACACAAGTATTCAAAGGTGATGTATGTCTTGACGGTAAATGTGGTTCGGCCCTCAGAATGCCGAACTCTGAAACTCACTTGGGAGTATCTAATCATAAAACCACTCGGCGTTTAATGCGCCGAATGTCATAACTCGTAACACCTTACTTCGCCAAAAAGGCTAATAAGATGACCTCTACCAATAAGGATTTGAAAACCCTTCTCGATCGAGACTTGGATAGGTAACCAGTCGGCCTTAACACAGTGCTGTTTATCCAAACTGAAGGTGCTCCATGTCGGCTGATTCTACGGCAACAGTGTTGTTTATCCAAATTGAAGGTGTTCGCCGGTTGCCTTCACAGTGTTGTTTATCCAAATTGAAGATGTGTCGGCGGGAAAAAGAAAATAAAAAACTCTCAAGATGTTTGAGAGGTTTTGGGTAGGGCAATTGTGTGTTGAATTGGAGGTCCTTGAATTGCACCTTCCTTTCTCTATTTATAGCAGCAAAACCCAATCCTAACCATACTCGAACTAGGACCCCTTACCCCAATCCATCTTATCTCGGCCAATCCCACTTCTATTAGGATTTTGAATTCAACTTCTTACTAGGCCACATTCACTTCAACTTTTCGGTATCCTTATCTGGCCGAGAATCCTTACTGCATCAGGACTTAACCACTTCATTCATCTGCTTCACAATAGGGCCCACCTACTTCCTATTCATCTGGGATATTCTTTTCCAAACAGGGCTTGGCCGACTTTTAGTTAGGCGGCCCATGAACTGGCTGGTTTGTAGAAATCCTCGAACTGAGCTTCTGGGCCGAGAACAATTCCATACTCGACCCAACCCAATAATTTTAGGTCCAAACAGATATTAAGTGTACTTGTTTGCCAAGAAGTGGTAAAGTCACTTATAGAAGCGGTATACGGATTTATATGAGCTTTAAATATGATCTAGATAAGATAACTGGACTAGGGACCTTATAGAGGAATCATCCAAACTATATACATTTATGCATGTACGTGTGCACGTATGTATGAATATATGTGTATATACATGTATAAAAGAGTACGTGAAAATTAAGTTTTGTTGAACATGATTCGCACCTCGTGTTTTAGGTTTGGGGATGCAAAGGGTGCGGAGACGATGTTTGGCCAGATGCCTTTGAGGAATTTGACCTCTTGGAACATTTTGCTTGCAGGGTATGTGAAAACGGATGAGCTTGAGCTGGCTAAGAAGGCATTTTTGAGGATGCCGATGAAAGATGATGTGTCTTGGAGTACCATGATTGTGGGGTTTGCTCAGAATGGTTGCTTTGATGAGGCTTTTGGGTTTTTCAGGGAACTACAGAGGGAGGGAATTAGACCGAATGAGGCGAGCTTGACTGGAGTACTCTCTGCATGTGCGCAAGCTGGTGCATTTGAGTTTGGTAAAATTTTACATTGTTTAGTAGAGAAGGCTGGTTTGCTTTGGATGATTTCAGTCAATAATGCACTCCTGGATACTGGAAATGTGGACATGGCTAGGTTGGTCTTCGAAAGAATGCCAGAGAAGAAGAGTATTATTTCGTGGAGTTCAATGATAGCAGCGCTTGCAATGCATGGTTATGGAAAAAAGCAATACAAATTTTCCGTAAGATGGAAATGTCTGGAATTAAGCCCGATGGGATCACCTTCATTTCAGTTTTGTATGCTTGTAGTCATGCTGCTCTGGTTGACGAAGGATGTGAGTATTTCTCTAAGATGAGAGATTTATATGGTATAGAACCAGCTATTGAACATTACGGTTGTATAGTAGATCTATATGGTCGAGCTGGTAAACTGCAGAAGGCCTGTGATTTTGTACGTGAATTGCCAATATCTCCTAATGCTGTCATTTGGCGTACTCTTCTTGGGGCTTGCAGCATTCATGGTAATGTTGAGTTGGCAGAACAAGTGAAGGAAGTTCTTTCCAAACTTGATCCCGACAATTCTGGTGACCATGTTCTCTTGTCAAATGTATAAGCTGTTGCGGGGAAGTGGAAGGATGTTGCTGCTCTAAGAAGATCAATGGCTGACCAGAGGATTAAGAAAGCTCCAGGATGGAGTGCAATTGAAGTTGACCGGGTCATGTATAGTTTTATGGCTGGTAAAAAATCAAATAACATTACAGAAGATGCTTATGAGAAGCTAAGGGAGGTAATGTTAAAACTTAGGGTTGAAGGAGGCTATGTTCCGGAGATTAGAAGTGTTTTGCATGACATAGAAGAAGAGGGTAAAGAAGATTCAGTTTTCAGGCACAGTGAGAAACTTTCTGTAGCTTTTGGGTTGGCAAGACAGCGTGAAGGAAGGATTATAAGGATTGTGAAGAATTTACGGGTCTGTAAGGACTGTCATACAGTGATGAAGCTGATTTCTAAGGTTTATAGAGTGGAGATTGTGGTTAGAGATAGAAGCCGTTTTCACTCCTTCAAGGATGGCTCTTGTTCATGCAAAGATTACTGGTGAGTGGCGACTGATGAAGCGCTTGAAGAAGTTTAGCTCCTGTAATTTTAAGAGAGATCAACGTCGTGGAAGAAGTTAATATACTGACCCAGATGCACAAAGACAAAAAAGAATGCCAAGAATTTGGCATGGAGTTGTATCATTGGTTCAAAATTTCGACAATTGGTTCAATGGAAGCAAGGGAAATCATGAATGCTGGAAAAAACTTATAAATCAAGAGGGATTATAATGCAGATGGAGTAATTGATGGTAGGAAGCACTTGTTAAATCGTGAAAAATTCGTGGCTTTTACAATTTTCATGGGGTTTTCTTTTGGCTTGAATCTGTTGTGCTTTTGAATCTTTTGATACAATATTGAAAAAGAATATCCAAAGGAATTAGGTGAGAAAATTTAACGTTTGGCGGGAGGGAGGCCAACGGCACCATATGAAAAAGTGAACAAACTTGTATCTCATTTGGTGCCGACTGATATTTCCAAAACTTTTGTGGACACTAGCGATATGTTCAAATCTCTCATTTGGTGTGCTGATTGCTGAACTGAGATTCTTTAATATTTTTCTACAGAAGAGAAACCAGTGGTCAGCATCTTCCTCTCAACTTCTGCTACAAACTCATGGCGCTCTCCACAGCATTCTACACATCTTCACGGCCATCCCGTGCTCTTTTGTTCTGAACCCGGAAACCAAATTTCTCTCAGAGTGCTTGCTTCCAGAAAACCCTAACAGTTAGGGCTTCAACCACCCTGGAGAACTCCTCCAAGCTCCCTGTGGGTGAGAAATCTTCACTCCCATCAAAGGTCAGTTATTGAAAATGTACTTTTTCTTTGTTATTACTTTGTCAATTTGCACATGGGTTTGAAACCAATACAAAGCTTTACTTTTGAACTAACAGTCTCTTGATATCAACCAGCAAAATGACTTTGTGGTATTTGGAGGAGGGCATGCAGCTACTTCAACTATTCGTGCTTTAAAACGTTGTGCTGTGAAACCTAATGCCATTGCCGCTGTTGCACTCACCTGGGCTGGTCCCCTTCCTATTGTTTTTGGTCGAGATTCTAGCATGTAAACTAGGTATTCTATCTGAAAACCTCATATATAGGTGGAATGGTTCTTGTTCTTGAGACTTGAGGGGTAATAGATAACGTCGCAAATTGAGGATAACTATTCTGGAGGAAAAGTGTTTGATAATCCTTCCTTGCTTCTATATGTTGCGCATAGTTCGTCCATTGTTAAGATTTCGATACAGATGTCTTCTATGGAAAGTGCTACTTTTCCTTGAAACCATATATTGAACCGCCACCTTTGTTATGATCTATGAACCTCATTAATCTCTCCTTTCGATACAGATGTCTTACCGCTGACTTTTTAAGAGGACAGGTTAAGACGCTAGCCAATTAAAATGAGTCACCTAATATTTTTTAGCCTCTAGCCCTTCTCACCATCGGAACAACAAAAAATTTAAAAGGTTAGATTTCATGAATAATGTCAATTTGGAGGGCTAGATTTTATCTTTACCCCGTCTTGCCCTTACCATTAGAAATGCTCTAATGTCCATCAATTGTAACTAACCGATCGATCCTAATGGAAATGGCTTACCTAGTGCACTCATTTTTCCCATGTAGCATAGAAATTGAACACTCATATTTAATTCACATTCTTTTCTGATTGGGATTTGTTTAAAACTCCCTATAAACTAGATCATTTAAAATAGAGAACTTAAACGAAGAGCTTCCGGTATTGTTCACTTTAACGAAAAACCACATTTTTACACTATAAAGTCAATTATGGTACTATTCACTTTACCCTTTATTTTGTCATTATCATTAAAACTCAAAATTTTCAAACTATTTTCATTAGTTTTCCTTTTAAAATATGACTAATTTTTCTGCACACGCTCATGACCAGCAAAAAGCCTTTAGTTTATTACGGGGCACTATGCATGAGTTTTGATCATTTTAAATGTATTAATATTTGTGGATTGTTTCACTTCTTTGTTATTTTATTATTTTCTTTTATTATGAGATCAAATACAAACACAAAATGAATACAATCATTGTGTCACATAAATTACTTATATTCAAAAAAGTTGCATACATTAGTATGTTAATAAACCAATTGCATTTCATTACATGAAGGAGAACTATTGAGACCTCAATTAAAAATAAATAAATAAATAAATAACGATCCGTACAGTTTGGTTAATATGGCTTCATATTCAATAGCAGGGCTATGATTTTTTTTCTTAGGTGGGCTAACTGAAATTAGTCCCGCAAAATCATATGTTTACTGTTTTTCTTTTATAAAATTATACAATAATAGAATATAGACAATTCTTGAAATCATAATCCTAACCAACAACTTCAAGGACCATATAAATAATTAACCTACTAAATAAATCAAGAATAAGTAAATAAAACGAAAAGTAAGGAATCGCGGAGATAATAATTTAATCGTGAACTAAAAGAAATTTTTTTTTTTTTTTCTTGAGTAAGAAGTACGGAGGCTAAATTGCATAGGATAAATGGTATTTTTCTTCAACGAATAGGATAGAAGGGGAGAGGGAATATAGAACTAATTTACTATATTAGCATAAAAAGTATAATTTATTACCTATCATCTACTAAATATACATGAAATAATAACTTGTATTGGAATTGAGTGGGCTATATATGCTACATGCATTAACATAAGCCATTAAAGCATGAGTTTAAAAAAAAAGATAGTGCTATTCACACACCCTTACTAATTTTTTGTTATTGATCTTCGTCAATTCATTCAATTCGACGGTCGAAAACCAATGGGAATGTGTGAGAAGTAGAAATAAGTGCGTAGATAGCACTACACTTACAAAAAACCTCCTAAGACTACAACCCATCTTAGCCTTGTGGGTGGCTCCGCTTGTGTTCATATTAACGATATTTAGCTTAATAACATGTTCAAATAAGTTTTTTTATTTTTTATTTTATTTTTATTTGAATAACTAAAGTTTGTTTTACTTAAGTTGATCAGCCTAGCACAGCCCAAGTCTTAATGGGCCAAAGTTGCAGACTGAGATAGGCTTAATGTTTCGATAAATGTGTCAGTCTAGCACGATTAAATGGGTCGATCCAATCACAGCCCAAACCCACGCGGGCCGACTTTAAATGGGCTAGGCCCGCTCCCTTCGACACCTCTAAACTGATGATATGTATAGTTTTAATAGCACCATTGACGTGGTGATATGCCGTAGGACTACACAACATTTTCAGTGTAGACTTAGTTATGCGAAAAAGATGTATCTTAAATATACGGCCTTCATCACCACCTATTAAGAATGTATTAGGGTTTTATCACTTTCTTCTTAACGTCAAACGGGGTAGAAAATAAGAATCAAATTCTAATCGTGAACATAAAGACAAGATAGCAAAATTTGTTTCTGTCTGAAAACATCACCATGTATTTCATAAGAACCATATCTTTCATTGCTGAAAGAAGAACATTAAGTGTTGTTGTAACCTAATTACTAATAAACAAGTGTCTAATCATAACTTTCAATTCACTTATTCAGATACGTATTCATTTGTATAGATTTTTTAGTAGTACTTGTGGCTCTTTTTTCGACAGCAAAGCTTGATTCATCTCATAAATTGCAATACTGGGTTCAACACCTTGTAGCCATCCAAGATCACACCAAATTGAATCACTTGTCGGGCAAGCGATTCCAGAAGCACTACGTGTCAACCCTTCACGTGGAGTCCGATGTTGATCTCCAAGCTTCACTCCCTTCCTCCATGTTCATTGTTCAATCCAAACAAAACCCTACCAAGTTGACCTTCATTTCTTGTTGCATCAGATTGTGGTGCCAGTGAATGTAGGGGGCCCCCATTCCACATAATACGATTAAAATACTACTTTTAGGATTTGAATCCTCTCATGAGTTCTAAAATCTGAGTTTTCTGATCAAATCACAGGGATCGTTGGATTTTATCCAACGGCTACAATTATTATAACTTTAAGAGGGATCCCCTATTTGTAACCGTTGGATCAAAATCTAACAATCCGTGTGATTTGATCTGAAAACTCAAATTTCTGAGCTAAGGAAAAAATCCAAATCCCTACTTTTGGGGTTGTGGGCTCCATTGTATACCTAAACCCCAATCATAGTAGACACGTATCATTTTCTTCTTCGTCTTATTGTATCTTCTTTTGGGCAAGATAAAGGGCATCTTCCTACTAAGAAGGAAAATCTTCTTCCTGCAAACGAGACATTATTTTATGGTGCAAAAATTATAGGTTTATTAGTTGAAATGTCCCTTGAAATTGTTGTTGAGTTTCAGTTTATCCCCTTAAAATTGATTTTGTCTTACTTTACCCCTTGAAACTGACATTTTCAACTATTTTGTCTCACTTTACCCACTTCCGTTTAAGAGTATTTTAGATATTTCAGTTTTTACACATTTATTTACCTCTAGTGCCTACACTAAGTAAGTCTAAAATACCCTTAAGTTTAACCGTCCATTAACAGAAGTGGGTAAAGTGAGACAAGAGAGTTGAAGATGTCAGTTTCATGAGGCAAAGTAAGACAAAACAAGTTTTAGGGGGGTAAATTGAGACTTACTGGCAGTTTCAGGGGCATTTCGACTAATAAGCCATGAATTTCTATGATCATATACATAACATTTTTATAAAAATTATTTAACTTATAAATCAGTTAATCATTCCTATTAATAAAAATTTTGAGAATTCATTGTGAAAATGTTACTTATTATTATATAAATGCAAAACGGTCTCCAAATAATAATGAATGCTACTTATTATCATATGAGTGCAAAACAGTCTCCAAATCAAATGTTTTTAAAAAAAAAAAATATATATAATAGTTGAAATAACAATAAATAAAAAACAGTTATGATTATAACAATAACATAATGTCACATTATCAAGTTTCCTCCTTCACTAGGGATGAGGGCAACATTATCCACAAAATATACATGCTTTGGTGGTTTGTTTATATCTTTTAAATAAGTTTGAACATTGAGCGCCATACCCAAATAACCCATACCTCATATTTGTGTCTCTAGTGCATGCCAAATCTACGTGTGAGATGGAAGAACAAGCTTCAAAGTAACTTTGTTGGGTTCACACAGGAGAGACGTCACCACCTGGATCGATGATAACAATGATAATATTTGTGCTAGCTATGTTCCATCATATTCGACAGAGGTGGATAATGAGTAGTGGTTGAACTTGACTTAATTTCAACAAGTGATTAATCATAATCTTGAACTAAGCTAGCTAATTGAAAGGTAGTACCAACATGCATGGAATTTAACGAATGGCCCAATGAAATTAGAGTGCATGAAAACATGAAAAGGACGTGAGTAGTATTAGCATTGTTTGTCAAACCTGTCATGCGGCATTTGTTATATGCATAGCTATATAGCGTAAATATTGAGACAAGTGGAACACTCTCAAGAGATGGAGTTAACAAAATCATATTTGAGTTAAGATCATTCTGAGATCGATGATAACTATGTGACATTAATTATACGTGTATTATGTCATAGGTACTGTTAGACATATCATCAACTTAAGTCAAATTTTAGAGATCACCTGGTACTGTTAGACATATCATCAACTTAAGTCAAATTTTAGAGATCACCTGATGTGACAGGTGATGGTTGAATTTCTTTTTTAAATCATTAAAGAAAGAATTCAACTATCAATCGCCACACCATATAGTCTCCCGAGTATTTTCCTTTTGTCATATCTAGTGCGAATGCAGTGATTTAAGGGACTAAAACCGGTCAATAACTGCATAACACGTTGGATATGTTTGGATCAATAATCATTCAATAGTATCCCCATAATTAATTAGTAGAAGAAGAAAGCTAGCTTTCTTTTTAATCAGACTAATTACGCTTAGGGTTTGTTTTGATATTCTTCAGATAATTAAATTTGTTTGTGTGTGTGACCATAATAGAAGAAAACACATTTTAGGTTTTATAGAAGCAATGTTTTACTTCTTTTATATTGGCAAGATTTATCTTAAACTAATCTAAGTTGTATGGTGTGAGATTTCATGTTAGAATGTATAAGAAATATGACAATTGAACTAATCAATATATGATTACCCTCACCGTTGTAGCTAGGTTTCGTTAAGAAGTAATTATAAGCCAAGTGAAGGGATAAAATACGTGGTGTGAAACGCTCAATTTCATTCACGTTATTTCTTGTTATATACATCAATTCTTGGTCTCTTTCTCTTCTCGTGAGGACTTCGTACATATAAGATTAAAGTTCAATACTTGTTCTCACCCCTTCCTTTCTCCTTCCTCAAAATATATAGACGAAACATAATTTGAACAGTTGAACAGGGTAAAAACAATTGAGAGGTCTAATGTCTCATGTCCCTCGACAAATACAATGCAATTCTCAACAAACACAGACCTCCCTTGAACCTTCCATTTGTGGTTACGATGCAAGAAGAACCCTAAAATATCACAATAAAGAACAAATATGGCTACTGCCTACAGTTTTCTTAAGACAAAAAAACAAATAATGAAACCAACCTTGCACCTCGCCACATTTGAATTTTTGAGTTTGAACATGGAATTGCCACACAACGCCTACAAATTAAAAATACAACCTCTTTTGTCTCCTTATGTGCCACTCATTAACATATAGGGATGGAGGTTGCATTCTTTCGTGACGCATGCCTTTTCGCATTGTTCGTGTCCACATCGACCTTCCCCGCCAATAAATATATGCTAATCAAATTCTTTTCAAGTAAGACATAGCCAAACTCTTGGTGTGATATATATATATATATATATATATATATATATATATATATATATTTCTAGGTCATTTCCTATTAAGTTCTATCTTCATCTGTTTCTGCCATGTATTTGGGATGTACAATGACTTGGCCATTTAGTTAGTAACGATGCACAAAATGTGATATAACAATACCAAATGTGTGCCAACGAGGGTTGGTTGAGTTGGTAAATATCGTTCTTTTTGCTAAATTAAGTTTTAAGTTCGAGTCTTGCTGTCAGTAATCCCTCTTGGTGGGCTATTTGTAAAAACCAAAAAAAGAAAGCTAAGACCTCCTATAAATTGAAAAAAAACTTGTGATATGCCTTGACTCTAAAATAGGTAACCTCTTCTCCCTCTGTACTTTTTGACAATCCAAATAATACCAAATGTGTAGCATCATGCAGCAGCAATGTGAACACATCCTGTATGTTGTATGTGGATAACTACTGGACTTGAAGACTTCCCACTTTCCTGTCTCTTGGACAAAAATTTAGTAATTGCCAATTTGTTTGCATTTGCATGTATGTGTGTAAATCAATTGCGGGAATTGGGGTCGACATTTTCTTGTTTTCATTTTTGATGATATTGTTGACCCTAAAAATTATAAAGTTTATGTGGTGGGTAGGCCGAGTAACTAATAAGCTAACTATGTCATTCGGTTGAATGCGGAGCGTGTCAACTCGTCGGCCGAGCTTAGCCGAGGAGTAAAATTTGTTGATGTTGCGTTGAGTGCGTTGCTGACTTCTTTATCATGCGATTGCGGCCGAGGAAGGAACAAATCTCGGCCTTTGGATTCTCGAGCCTGAAGACAAGGCTGCTAGTTCTGCAAAGTTCACGAATCGTCGGCGTTGGATTCGGTCACGGTGATTATATTCGTGAGAGTATAAGCACGTCGAATCGACACCAAACTATATGGATACAAGAATGCAAAGGTAATGTATGTCTTGATGGTAAATGTCGTTCGGCCCTCAGAATGCCGAACTCTGAAACTCACTTGGGAGTATCCAATCATAAAACCACTCGGCGTTTAATGCGCCGAATGTCATAACTCGTAACACCTTACTTCGCCAAAAAGGCTAATAAGATGACCTCTACCAATAAGGATTCAAAAACCCTTCTCGATCGAGACTTAGATAAGTAACCAATCGGCCTCGACGCAGTGCTGTTTATCCAAACTGAAGGTGCTCCTTGGTCGGCTGATTCTACAGCAACAATGTTGTTTTCCAAATTGAAGGTGTTCGCCGGCTGCCTTCACAGTGTTGTTTATCCAAACTGAAGATGTGTCGGCGGGAAAAAGAAAATAAAAAAATCTCAAGATGTTTGAGAGGTTTTGCGCAGGGCAGTTGTGTGTTGAATTGAAGGTCATTGAATTCCACCCTCCTTTCTCTATTTATAGCAGCAAAACCCAATCCTAACCATACTCGAACTAGGACTCCTTACCCCAATCCATCTTATCTTGGCCAATCCCACTTCTGTTAGGATTTTGAATTCAACCTCTTACTAGGCCACATTCACTTCTACTTTTCGGTATCCTTATCTGGCCGAGAATCCTTACTGCATCAGGACTTAACCACTTCATTCATCTGCTTCGCAATAGGGCGCACCTACTTCCTATTCATCTGGGATATTCTTTTCCAAATAGGGCTTGGCCAACTTTTATTTAGACGGCCCATGAACCGGCTGGTTTGTAGAAATCCTCGAACTGAGCTTCTGGGCCGAGAACAATTCCATACTCGACCCAACCCAATAATTTTGGTCCAAACAGATATTAAGTTCACTTGTTTGCCAAGAAGTGGTGAACTCACTTATAGAAGCGGTATACGGATTTATATGAGCTTTAAATATGATCTAGATAAGATAATTGGACTAGGGACCTTATAGAGGAATCATCCAGACTATATACATTTATGCATGTACGTGTGCACGTATGTATGAATATATGTGTATATACATGTATAAAAGAGTACGTGAAAATTAAGTTTTGTTGAACATGATTATGTGGATTCGAACTTGAAAGCTCTACCGGTAGTGAAAAAAGAATTACCATTGTATGTACTAAGCACTAGTTGACAATACAAGAAGTAGTTATGGGATCAGTACTTTAAGTATACTTGGAATACGGTCATATAATATTACTATTTCTTTCAAATTATGACATATAATTTTTTATTTATTAATATACTCAAAAGTAGAACATATTAACCTTGTTTTTCCATCGTTATTATAACAAGTAGAATAATACACTATATATCTTGCGTTTTCGATAGTCATCCAAAAATTCTCCTATATCTACTTTGGGGAAAAAAGAACTATATAGAGAATCCAAGTTTCATATTAGGAAAGGATTTCGCTACAATTACCCATTTTAAAATTTTCTAATATACAAAACTCAAATCACTTTTTTTAGGTAACAAAAGGTGGTAAATCACTCCAAAAATTAGCTTAAAGAGTTATTACAAAGAGTTTGAGTCTTAGGGCTTCCCATCATATCATCCAATAATAGAGTTCTAATCCAATCAGGAGGATTCTCAAAACTCGAATCACTTTGCAAAATGATGAACTTGTAATCTAGTTCACATTCACCTCCATTCCTCATAGCCCCAAACCAGATTGAAATCCGATGCTAATCCGTATATAGAGCTTCTCAAAGATCTGCAAGCCTATACTATATAGCTAGCTGGTGCTCAATCCTTTTCCTTTTGTAGTTGTTGCTTCAAATGCGGTTTGCTAATATTTTTCTTCCCCCATTATAGCCGCAATGTACCATTTAGTTTGTGCATATGTAACAATTAATCCTTATGAAACTCAGTCACCAATTTTATCTGGAAAACTGTTTACTCTTGTGCGTGTGCATTTACATCATAATTGACAAACGAGCTTCCTAAATTCATGAAGTATTAAGAGTGTGTTGTTGAGATGCTGACAGGTGTCATTAGATTAGAGAGTTAGTTACAAGTTGTTAGAATGTTGGCTTAGTTTGTAAGCTAAGAGAGATAAGTGTGTAAGTCATTTGTAATGGTTGTATTAAACGCACAAGAAAAATGAAATAGTGAAGTCATTTCTTACTACGTACTCAAGTAATCCTGTTCTCTCTCTCAGAACTTCTTCTTCTTTACTGTAAAGCTTAGTTAAGCTTGGTTTACATGGTATTACAGTCAGGTTGTCTCTCGTGTGCAAGTTCAAAGGGTCACACGTGTTCATGTGTCGTCCACTTGTTTATGTGTAGACTTGAAAATCGGTCACATGTGCAGGGGCGTGTTGAGAGTTGATTTTGTGAGGAAGTTTGTCCCACATCGGTGAGAGACAAGTCTAACTAAGCTTATATGAACTTGGGCGACTTACCATATTGTCAATTAGTTTTATGGTGGAACCCCACTCTCCATATATATTGCCAATTGGTTTTATGGTAGAATCCTAATTATATCATATACATATACATTAATACAAATTGGTTTGAAACTAAGTGTTCTAATGGATTGGATGTTGGATTTCCACACATGCATCCCGGTTCAAACTCCCCCTTGCCTAAATTATTATAATAGTTTCGAACTCTTTCCTTCTATTTAATAATAATAAAATTCAAAATAATATAATTAATACAAACTATATTCTACACTAAATTCATTAATTTAAAGTAAAAATTCGAACTTGTATGCAAAAGAGAAAACACATTATTCCAAACATGGCTAAACTGAAGTATGTTTGGTATGCCTTTTTTTTTCTTTTCATTTTATGGCACATAAATACATAATCAATTTGTCACCAGACCTTAATTCTTGTGATATAGAAAGGTAACACTAAACCGAATATATCGATAAACTTTATTACCACCATTCATATTTATAAAAGTCAATTGCTTAGCTTTAACTTGTAATCCATTTAAACCATTGCTCGTCCATTTATAGGAAAATAAATAGCTGCTGCTGCTGACGAGTTATATATTGATTGCAAAATTGAGCTAACATATTATAATATTCTATCATTTTCGTTATTCAATGTTTGGCCCAGGCCCAATTCAAAGCTCTTACTAAAATATGGGGTTATTTTTAGATACGCGTCTTGAAAATTTTCATTTTGATTTCACTTTATTTCCTTTGTCACATCCCGGTCCGGGCGGGAACACTTCCCAGGCGCGCTCCACCACCGTAGCACGATATTGTCCGCTTTGGGCTTACCATTCCCTCACGGTTTTGTTTTTGGGAACTCACGAGCAACTTCCCAGTGGGTCACCCATCATGGGATTGCTCTAGCCTCCTTCTCGCTTAACTTCGGAGTTCCTACGGAACACGAAGCCAGTGAGCTCCCAAAAAACCTCGTGCTAGGTAGGGATGAGAATATACATTTAAGGTTCACTCCCCTGGGCGATGTGGGATGTCACAATCCACCCCCCTTAGGGGCCCGACGTCCTCGTCGGCACACCACGGCCAGGGTTAGGCTCTAATACCAAATTGTCACATCCCAGCCCGGGGCGGATCACTTCCCGAGCTTGTTCCACCACCGTAGCACGATATGATCCACTTTGGGCTTACCATTCCCTCACGGTTTTATTCTCACGAGCAACTTCCCAGTGGGTCACCCATCATGAGATTGCTCTAGCCCCCTTCTCGCTTAACTTCGGAGTTCCTACGGAACCCGAAGCCAGTGAGCTCCCAAAAGGCCTCGTGCTAGGTAGGGATGGGAATATACATTTAAGGATCACTCCCCTGGGCGATGTGGGATGTCACATCCTTTAACTCAAAAGTCATCGTTTTACACTTGAAACTCAAAATTTGTTCCACTTCGGCTTGTGGATTCTCTTTTCCCCTTGAAATTTATAGGTCGCCTCTTAAAACATATGCAGGGCCCAACACCAATAATATTATGCCACATAGTCAATAAATTTGATCATAATTTTCATTATTCGTGAACATTCAACAATTAGAGAATATAAAGCTTAAAAGAGATTGAAAAGATAAAAAAAAATTAAAAAAGAAATCGATTAGTCTACCACACCCAAATCAAACTCACATAAGAAATTAACAGATTTAAAGCAATATGGAGAGAATTTTGAGTTTTATAAAGACGACTTTTAAGTTTCAGGGGCAATATGAAGCAAATTTTGAATTTCAAAGAACAAAATGAAATTAAAATCAAGTTTCAAGAACGTAGATAAAAAAAACCTAAATTATATTCATTGCGTCACGCAATAGTCCAAGAAACCAGATTTGTCATCGGATCACAGCACACGTACTCTAAAATAATGGAACATTTTGTGTTTTACAACTCACCAAAATGTCTTCGGTAACATTCATAACACATGTATATCCAGAGTAATCATATCCATTACTGGTTATTGTATCAATTACACAGATTTATCAGTTTTCATGTGCGATTTGTTGTGTGATGTAAGTGGAGTTTTCAGTTCGCGTACGTCTTTACAGACAAACTGAGCAGAAATGCAGGGTTTGAAGTCATTCATGCATGTCGCGATATATATAGAAAGAAATTTTAGTCTACTCCGAATACGGGTACATACGTTATATGTCTTTATACGAGTGGATGAACACTTGAAAGAAAAAAACTTTTCTTCATTTATATAATAACATATGACATTTCGCCTTGTGTTCGAGACATACTTAAAATTTTCTCATATATTTATATATAGCATATAATTATATGAAAATCTAAATCATATAACAAGTCATGATGTTTAAGAGAGCACTAATCGTTTTAAAATGCGCAAACAATTATTGAAAAAGGAGACAATAAAAAGTTAGCCATATTTAACCCTCGTTCAAATCTTGATTCTTATAGTAGAGTACAAATTAATGATGATCGTTTATCAAGACTCAAAGTTTCTAAGGTGCATGTTTGATTTAACCAAAATTACGAAACCTGATCTATATTCTTAGTAGAGGAACTGACATTATTAAGAATTTTGAAAGTTACTGATTTAATTTGCATCAGCACTCATCCACTCTTGTGGTGACATATTTGATTAATGAAAATTTTTATTTGAACCCATATAATCTCATTTTACACCTAACTTAAAGTTTAAATGTGAATTGTCCTTTTTACCTTATTACATGATTACCATTAAGTACAAGATGAAATTAATAATAAAATGAAATTTATCAATAAACCCACATCCAAATTAAACCTTACCATCAAGTAATGTTTATCCTACATTGGCTAAAACCATACGTTGATCCTACGTTGAAATGCTTTAATTTTATTTTATTTTTTCCGTTTGTTTTCTATTTTTTTTTTTATAGAGTTGAGAAGATGAGTTTTTGAGTTTCAATTTATAGGCCATCAACACTGAAAGTTGAGAAGATGGGTTTGGGGGGTTTTCGTTATGTAGGTGGTGACGAAGCCTCACCTTGGACTTAAGACTTTGTTCTTGGTTGAATATTTCAGACGGAAAAGATGTGGTTTCCTAGCTTGAGAAGAAGGTGAGTGTTCCCGACGATAAGTCACCTCTAAGTATAACACATCATCTTCATGGTAAAGCTTGGCAAGCTCATCCCCCACCGCTACGGGCCACACAACTTGTCCATCACCATTCTCTACACCTATGGCAGTTTCGTCGATACCCATAGCATTTCCGCCTAACTCCCGCATATCACAATATCTGCATGAAGAACAGTTATTATTAGTTTATTTTCTATGGTGTTTTAAGTATAGACATATGAAAGCATGTACTTTATATGTCATTCCTATACCATTTCCCATTTTTTCCCTATAAATACCTAAGTCATTCCTATACCATTTCTCGCATAATTTTCACCATTCCATACTATCTCACTTCATTCTATTTCAATTCATCACATTATATTTTCTTACCTTTTCCAATAATCCTTCCTTCAATTTTTTCAATAATTTTCAAATGGCCACATCTGCAATGAAAGGTAGGGCTTGGACACGAAAAGAAGATGAAGTTCTTTGCAGGGTTTATAGATGGGTCTTGGAAGATAGTGTGAGAGGGAGTTCTCAAACAAGTGAGTTATACGAAGGCACCACTCCACCGAATACCCGAAACCACGAGAGTTGTTCTTCAAGATGGAATCTTCATCCAAGCTTGAATCAATGGCATCAAGCACTGTTAACAGCCGCAATTAGACATGAAAGCGGCGCCAATTACTACGACGAAGTAAGTGTTTTCACAATTTATTTTAAATATTTAATTATATTACATTTAATTTCATAAATGAATTTCCTTTAATTTTTGTAATTATATTTTCTAGGTACGTCAAGCGGAGGAATTGTATATGGAGGGCAACTCGAAACCCTTTAAGCATCACGGTTTTTGGGAAATTTGTAAATGGTGGGTGTTATTTGAAGATCCACCTGAACATAAAGTAGGTCCTACATCGGTGTTTGGAACTGCATCCTCAGCTGTAGATGGGGATGAAGATGAATCTCCTACCATTCATGAAACAAGGGTAGAAAATCTGTCTTCAGGTGAAGGTTCCATACCTAGGGCTATGCGACGAAACAAGGCTTGAAAATTGAAGGAAAAGGCAAGACAAAGGATGACATCGCCTTTCAACAGGAAATGACGACCTCTTTGCGATTAATGGCGAGAGCAAAATGCCATTTTTGTTGAAGAAAGGAACCATAGGCATGAACAACGGACCAAACAAATATAAGAAGAGATGGATGATAAGAATATGCAAAGGAACGCTTCGGATTACACTCCAATGAGTAAGGCCTATTTTGATAGGAAAAAGAGGGAAATTATGGCCTGACGACAGTTGTTTATACTCTTACAATGGCAGATGATGAAGATGATGATGATTATAGATTTTAAATTTAAGTTGTTGTAGTTTTTAAATTTAAATAATAAATTATGTTTGGCTCTATGACTCTTTGGCTCCCTCGATTGGAGATGGTTTTTTGTCACTGGGCTATGTTTGGCCTATAGCCCTCTGACCCCTCGGTTGGAGATGGTAAGAAATATGGCCCTGCATTGTTCATTAAAATATTAATTTCTTGGAGGGCTATAGGGCTAAAACGAGCCATTTGACCCTCATTCGGTTGGAGATAACCTTATGCTTATGCAACTACAATCACGGGGACATGGATATCAAGAAAGTATATGGAAGATTCATAAACAAGTAGAAATTTCACCAAATTATTCAATTGGGATTTTATTTTTTAAATGGGTGTAAAGATAAATTCACATTTTGAATTGGGTTTGTGAGGGTAATTTAGGTATAAAATTGGGTTTAAAGAGATATTAATTCTTTCATTAAATAATATGGGTGTAGAGTGTAAGTTGGGTGTAGAAAAAGGTTATATGGGTTCAAATAAAATTTCCCTTGATTAATTTGGTTGGAGTTACTTTCTCTATATTCTCTCTTGATGTATAGAAATCACGTAGACTATAAAATTGTCAATGCATCCCATATTCTAATTTAATGGATTTCAAGTGTCTACTTTTTCAGTTTTCATTTAAATACCATCATTCTAAAATGTAAGGTCTTAAAAGGCACTAGTTAGGCGACATGTAGGGGTCAGCAGGAGTCTAGGTGGTTTGTTATTTTAATTAAATTTATTATTTAACATAAAATAAGTGTTTACTTATAATTAAAAATACATAATTGTATTAGAAAACATAAATTACAAAATAGAATGGTATATATATAAATTATAAAGTACTAGAACATATTGAAAACAATGGGAAATAAGCATATAATGCATGTTCATCCAAGTATCCAATAAGTCTCCTACAATTTATTGAAAACATAAAAAGCAAAATATTTTTTTGTCTAAATGAAAGTTGCGACTGTAATATCCCACATCACCCAGGGAAGTGATCCTTAAATGTATATTCCCATCCCTACCTAGCACGAGGCCTTTTGGGAGCTCACTGGCTTCGGGTTCCGTATGAACTCCGAAGTTAAACGAGAAGGGGACTAGAGCAATTCCATGATGGGTGACCTACTGGGAAGTTGCTCGTGAGTTCCCAAAAACAAAACCGTGAGGGAATGGTAAGCCCAAAGCGGACAATATCGTGCTACGGTGGTGGAGCGATCTAGGGAAGTGATCTGCCCTGGGCCGGGATGTGACAATTTGGTATCAGAGCCTAATTCTGGTTGCGTGTGTGTCGACGAGGACGTCGAGCCCCTAAGGGGGGTAGATTGTAACATCCCACATCACTCAGGGAAGTGATCCTTAAATGTGTATTATCATCCTTACCTAGCATGAGGCCTTTTGGGAGCTCACTGGCTTCGGGTTCCGTAGGAACTCCGCAGTTAAGCGAGAAGGGGGCTAGATCAATCCCATGATAGGTGACCCACTGGGAAGTTGCTCGTGAGTTCCCAAAAAACAAAACCGTGAAGGAATGGTAAGCCCAAAGCGGACAATATCGTGCTACGGTGGTGGAGTGGCCCCGGAAAGTGATCCGTCCCGGGCCGGGATGTGACAGCGACACTACATGATTTTCTTAAATTAAAAAAATAGCATGCCTTGCTCGCTTATGTCCACCTAGGTGGACAGTTTTGCCACCTTTTCTTATTTTTTAAAATTTCTACAAAGATGGCCTCTAAAAAAATAGTAACATTAGACTGTTTAAATCTTGAAATCATTATAATAGTATTGAATCCTCCCCTCCTTAATAATAATAAATTGATAAATGTTACGGAGACTCTCTTAAAAATGTGACTTTCTATGGGATTTGTGTCATCTCATGTGTTTGACACAATGTTTTATAAGGGAGCTTTTGCTCACCATCATAACTATGGTGTATGTTTGCCATACACTTAATTATTTGTCATGTATCATTTCACCTAACTGTAGTTAACTTTCATATTAATGTTAGTTTTTCAGTTTTGAAAAAGAATTAACCAAGATTAAGTGAAAGATACGTGTCAGATGATTAGGTGTATGATGAGCATACACCAAAATTTAGGATGATGAACAAAAATACTTTCTATTTTATAATGTTAGCATAAAAATTTATGATGAATTATAAAGTGGTAAAGAAACAATGAAGAATCTTAAGAGAATCTCTTTAGCGTTTCTCAAAGTTTTAATCATTTAGACCCATCATGGAGTACTCTACGTTGATATCCCTCAAATACGAGATCATTGAAGTTCCCTCTATAAAAAGTTAAACATATTGCAATGTATTATGTGACACGTGTTCATATAGCATTGAATGTGCTGAGGATTATGATATGATGGTCCCAAACCTAAACTACAACGAGAACACGTATCCATCTTGGCTATCTCGAAAAAAGATAAACCAATCAGTTTGACATATGTGCCTCACAACCGTCGGATTAATACTTGATCTGTGAATCCTGTTATAGATCGTGGGATCGTAGGGTTTATATCGATTGAGCTTGCAAAGAGTCGAGATGAAGTTGAAAAGCTCATGATGATATACATATGGATTTTTCGAATATAGAGATTAATTATTACTTGCAAACCCAACCCACATAAAAATCATGCACGAATCACGAGGATTGGCGTTTTAATTGATCCAAAGCCTTCAAGCCCCTTCCCCACCAGAGAAAAAGAGAAGCAATCAATAACAGTACTATGGTAATAAATACTAATTAATTGGAGGACTTCTTAGATAATAATAATAATAATAATACATGCAGTAAAATTTCATAGTCAAAGTTAGTTCAATATTTTAATTTTTATTTGAAGATTATTAGTACAAAAATCATTTCAATTGCAGGTCATTTAGTCATTCAAATATATTCTAGATGTACCATTTAATATATTTGTGATAAACCGTTTATTTGTTTGATATGTTTGGATGATTAAACTATCCCAAATTCAAATGATTTTTTGTTTGGATGATTTTCAAATAAGGATTAATAAATTAACGGTTCTGATGTTAATTTTATTCGGTTAAGATAAGTTATATATATTCAAAATAGGGGGATGCGAGTATTATACTCTTATATCATTCTACGTGTTATGACACGAAAGAGCGACAATACTAATACTTGATATATTAATAAAGTAAATACACATATTATAGTATGAGTAAAATAATAAGATTACGTAAATGTGTTCCAAGTATACGGAACAATCTCTCTACAATACAATACAATACACACAGCATAGAGAGGGGGAAATATTAGGGTTTTTTGGTGCCACCACTATAACCCCATTGAATGCCCCACGGTTTTGTGAGAGGCTCTCCGCATGGAGAGCGAGAGAGAGAAAAAAACAAAAAAAAGGGATAATGAGTGAGGCAGTCTAAGCATGGCTGACTTTTTGCAAGGGAAAGCAGTGAGTAAATGCTGATTTGCTGTCCGTTTTGACTCCTTCTTTACTTGCTTCGTTCAGCACTCACCATGGCCTTCTGTCTTCTCTATTTATATCTTGCTATCTATCTACAAGACAAGCCCAACTTACCTGCCTTGGACGCTTGTTTTTGCAATCCTTCATCAGTTCAGAGAAGAAAAAAGAGAAAAGAAGAGGCAACTAACCTTCTCTCTTCATTTTATCTCGGAGATTTGTCAAGAGAAGAATAAACCCTTTTTTTTTTTTGCAACTGCCTCCAATCTTCTTGTGAGATCAATTTCTTCATCCGTTAGAATTACCTAGTGGGAATTAGATTAATTGGAAATTATGGGAAGGCCACCTTGCTGTGACAAAGTTGGTGTGAAGAAAGGGCCATGGACTCCAGAGGAAGACATCATCTTGGTCTCTTACATTCAAGAACATGGTCCTGGGAATTGGAGATCAGTTCCTACTAACACTGGTAATTAAAATTTTCTATATTATTATTACCTTAATTTTTTTAATTAAATTTGAGCTAAGCTACTTTGAATACTCAATTTGTAATTTCATATCTATTCTTGGTAAACGATTTATACTCGCTTCTGTTTATTTCTGTCAATTGATTATTCTTTGCCTTGTTCGATCTAAAAACCAAAAATAAACAGAGTGTGCATGCGGAGAAAGGTCTGAAACAATCATTTCCCATTTTAATTCTTTCTTCGTTTAGATTGTACAACAGTACTATCCTGCATCTTGTGTATGTATATGTGCTACTTTTTTGTTTTTACCTCTCTCGTTTTGGTAATAACTGGTTTCAGATTGTGGTTGGTTTAATCATTAAAGTAATGTAATTATGACCTAGTACTGGTTTTTCCTTCTCGGAACAAGTACTATTACTGCAGATGCGTGTTCTGATCATATTGATTATTGACAGTAATTTTATTTTGGTCGGAATATTGGCAGTAATTTTTAATTAATTACTTCTTCTTTTTTCTTTTTCTTTTTTCATTTTTTTTTCAGGTTTGCTGAGATGCAGTAAGAGCTGCAGACTTAGATGGACTAATTATCTCCGCCCGGGTATCAAACGCGGTAACTTCACTGATCATGAGGAGAAGATGATAATCCACCTCCAAGCTCTTCTGGGCAATAGGTAACACTTCCCCTCATCTCTACGTTTTTATTACATAGAGGATCCTCTTCGGATTCTATTACTTGAAAAGTGAAATCTTAATCTAGAAATTATTACATTTGGAAAATTACTAAACCAAATAGCTTTCACCTCATATCTACTTATTCCCATGTTTTTTTCTTCCAAATTTGAATTTATATTTTTATATGTTTGGGGCATGAATTTTATGAATTTGACTTGATTAAAGTATTTTTAATTTATTATTTCTTTTGTTTTTTGATATGGGGGTTAGATACTCTCAAATCCCAATAGTGAAGTTCTTTATATTGTTGTTTGATGACATATTATATATTATGGGATTGGAGAAGAATATATGGAAGTGAATTCTTTAATTTTCGTTTTTTAAATCAGAGTAAATTAAAGGGAGAATAATTGGTTTTATTGTTTTGTAATTCCTTAAATTTGATGATGAAATTTTTTAATGGGTGCAGATGGGCAGCCATAGCTTCATATCTTCCTCAGAGAACAGACAACGACATAAAAAATTACTGGAACACCCACTTGAAAAAGAAGCTGAAAAAGCTTCATGCAGGGCTTGATGGTCATGACCATCACAACCACCAGGATGGTTTTTCAGGTAATTCACATGATCAGCCAATCTCCAAGGGTCAGTGGGAGAGAAGGCTTCAGACTGATATCCACATGGCCAAGCAAGCTCTTTGTGAGGCTCTCTCCATTGACAAACCAAATGTTATTAGTACTACTATTGCTTCTCATGACCTTCACTTGCAAGACTTGAAGCCCTCCATTAATATAGGTAATTACAATATTAATGATAACCCTAGCACTAGCACTAGCACAAGGCCACACCATACCTCCACGTACGCATCCAATGCCGAAAACATTGCAAAATTGCTCGAAAACTGGATGCCAAAGGTTTCCGCTCATCAAACAAACTCGGATCAGACCAATGCTGATCAGACCAATTCCTTCAACAACAACAACGACAACGACAACAAAGGTGGCGCTACTGCAACTACTAGAGGTCGCTCAATGAGCACTTCTAGTGAAGGGGCGCACAGCGCAACCACCACACCGGATCAGGCTTTCGATTCGTTGTTCACCTTCAACTCATCCCCATCGGATGTGTCGCAGTCCATGTCAGTGGATGAGAACAATGCAAATTTCATAGCAGATCAGGCAAGCTGTCTGTTTCAGGATGAGAGCAAGCCCAATTTGGAGGGACAAGTCCCTCTCTCATTGCTGGAGAAGTGGCTCCTTGACGATGCTGCACCTCATGCCCACGAAGACCTAATCAACATATCATTAGAGAATGGTGCAGGCTTGTTTTGAAGAAAAAAAAAAAAAAAAAACAAACAAACAAACAAACAAGATCAAGTACTATAAATAGGGTTTCTCTTATTTAAAAGAAAAGATGATCGAGTACTTAATTAAGGTTTCTTTTGTTTAAAACAAAAGATCGAGTACTTAATTAAGGTTTCTTTTGTCTAATTTCTTTGGAATTAGGCTTTTGAGCTTTGTAGCTAGCTAGCCATCCTTGTAGTACTCTTTTTATTTTGTCAACTAGCCTAAGCAGAAAGATAACACCACCTTAATCAAAAAACAGAAAAGTGTAAATTAATTAAAAGTATATCCATACTTACATATCTGCTTTTGCTCTGGAGAATAATGAATCAAGCTGTTTAATTTCATATTTTTGTCGACCTTATTGGTAGGTCGGTAAAAGTTGTGTATATCTATTTAATTTTTACATATCTATTGTGCAGAAAGTATGGGAATATCATAATTTTGGTTTCCCCTCGATCTATACATATAGGCAAAAAGCTTAATTCCACAAACCATAATAAGCACAAATCTTAAAATTCAAACTCATCTAATGATGATAAACAGAATGGTGAACATACATCACACTAAATAGTGGTGCGTAAACATGCACCCATGAAATTAGGGGAATTCATGAATGATAATGTACGGTTTAGTACTAGGGTTTCACTATGACATTAGTGTCGGCAGGAGAAATAAATTTTGCTGTGAATGGTAGGTTCAATATTAATAATCGCATTAATTTTGTTTAAACTTGTTTGTCTAGTTTTAAAAAAAGAAAGTATAGCCTGTGTAGCTGTACAGTAATTAACATTTATACCATATCTATTTTCACTAGAGCGTGTGCCTGTATGCTCTCGGATTAAATATTCTGTAAACCAGATAATTAACCTTGTACTATATGTGTACAATTACATAAGTGTTGATTAACGTACTTATTTCTTATTGGTGACATATTATTTAGTTTACAAATTTAATCTACTTAGCAATACTCATATTATATTCCAAAGAACGCAATCTGTATTCATATCCTTTCTAGAAAGAGAAATCGCTTCATACCTCGGATTTTAAAGATTACATTTCCCTCAAAGAGTGCTAACCAGTAATCACAATTAAGCTAGTAATTAGCCTCCGACAAGTCAGAATTCCAGTGCATGAATGATTTTCCTAAGTACGGTATAACTTTTGACCTAGTTTCTTCTCAATTACAAGCCATTTTGAGGCAAACCCTAATTAGATGGTTTTCTTCCCAAACCTAATAGATTGCCATTCGGCTATATCGGTGTCGACGGTCTTATCTTTCATTGTCAAAATTCTTATTCTCATAATTAAGAGTGGGTTCTGATGAGTGAGACGACATAGGAAAATCTAAAGCCAAGAATTGCCTTGGAAATATGCAAAATGAAGGCCTTAAATGCAAAACATGTGAACGGTTTGACTATATAAATTTAAATTATTATTTTTATACAACAATATTCGATTCAAAATGAGAGGGTATAATTTATTCTAGTTAAGAGGAGAGGGACTGGGGTAAGCCACTAGTTAATTAGGCATCGAATTCAATACAAATATCACATATTATCGTCATTTATAAATAAAGAAAAATAATGAATGTTAGTTCATCTTATTATTTAGTTGGACTTGCTTGACCACTAGTCACAACTTTGACGTACACTAAACTGTAAAGTAAAATCATTGGATTTGGAGGATGGATGCGGCAAATGCTTTATATATGCACAAGTCTCTCATGAACAGTGCTTTATCCTCCTCCCCTTTTGAATTGGCATCGCATTTACAGCAGAAATTTATTGAATCGCTGCGCAGCTTGCACACAGATTCACAGACTAGCTGCTGCATGTCTCTGCGATCCTCAGTAATGTCTTCAACTTCAGAGCTACAAATTGAAATAGTGACTTACTGCTAGGCCTAATTTTTGACAGAAATCCAACCTCCAATTCAAAGGAAGGAGGAAGCTTCGTTTGAGACACAGACATTAAAGTAGTGCAGATGCGTGGACCGTGGGAGAGTAATGGATTTTTAAGCCAAAGTCATGAGAGCACATGTTTCTCGCCAGAGTGACAACCAAGCTTAACCTCATTTTAGTACTCTTGAGTACATTGATTACTCACTTAAGTAGACACTTATTAGTTATTATAATTAGGCCCATCACAAGTGGAGTGCCATAGACTCAAATTATCGGTTGTTTATGAGTGATTGCGGCAAGCTGTTAATGCAAATTAAAGTTTACAAACATCAAGGGTTTACAATTATTCACGCGCGCACTTGTGCAAGTGAACTTTGCATTTCTTCCAATGACAATTATCTCAGGAAAGACTTCCCTATCCCATAATAATATAAAGAAAAGAAGTGGGGCACAGAAATTAAACAATTCTTCGATTTTCTCTATCAAATAGACCGATTAGTTGGACACAACCATGTGCATCTTAGACAAATGAGTTGTGCTATCCCAACTCAAAACCTGATTAAGGAAATCATGTGGTACATACAAGTTTTTCATAAGTAGATCGATCTCAGCAAGAAACAACTAAGGTGGCTTGGTCCCGTGCGAAATGGGGACCATTGCCTTATCTCACAGTATTCTTATGTAAGTAGGGTTTCTGCTGAGCTTTCAAATTGTTCTGTTTCATCACCATAAAAATGGCCAGCAAACTTCTAAATCATATTCAACTCATGATATGCAGCTAGACTGGAAGTGGCCACAATTAATTCCATCACTAAAAGAAGAAAAATCACACTTACATATTATTTGCTATTCTTTTACTCTATCCATATCATGTTAGGTGGATTAATTTACAGTACTTGTGCAGTGTATGCTTATAAAAAAAACGTGTTTTCATTGTTCTTTGAATTACTTCTTGCCTGCCAGTTAGGTGTGTGGGATTAGGAGAAAAACTAAGAGTTGTAAATTAACTTTTGCTCCATGTTTAGTGACTAGGATTACACTAGATTGGATAACTCACAAAGTTTAATGTACGTTGAAGTAAGAAACAAAAGCTAACTTTTAAGTTTTGTCCGAATTGAAAGTAGGCAGTGCAACCGTACAATTTTTTGGGGTTAGTGGTGGATTGTCCTAGTGATTACATCCATCTAGTTCCTTCTTCTTGAACACTTGAACACATAACAATAGTCTCCAGAAAGTGGTGAATTGCTCTCATTGTTAGGACATTCACCTTTAATCCACTTGGTCCCGAGTTTAAACCGCCGCCTTCCCATAGAGTGAAGTAGTGTGAGATATCGTGGGACATGGTACATACAAAGCATCTGTGGATGGGTATTTCAATTTGTGGGGATATCGTGGTACACAGTACATACAAAGCATCTGTGGATGGGTATTTCAATTTGTGGGGATATCGTGGTACACAGTTCATACAAAGCATATTTGGATGGGTATTTGTGGGTATGACTCACACCCAAAAAGGTAATTAGGCCCGACAAATCCGGGGGATTCGGCTAAGCCCAAAGCAGGGTTGATATCTTGCCATCTTGGTCCACACTTAACCCTAACTTGTTGTCCATCCATGACTCTTCCAAACCCTAAAATCAAAGGTTTCTTCTTTCTATTTTACACAAAAAAAAAAACCTTGGCCAATTACTTCCGGCAATTTTCCGGCGACTAAACAACACAGCACAAAGATAGCGAAGAAAACAGAGAGGAGTAGTGTAAATATCTCCGGGAAAGCCAAAGCACTGTTTGCACGTGAGCAGCAGGAAGGCGAAGAGCAAGGCGCAGCCACGGTACGGTACGTCGATGCATATAGATACAATTCTGTCATATTTTCTCTCTTTTGGGCTTCAGCCAAACCCATATATCCTTGTAAACTGTAATAAGTAATAACTTATTCAATTAAAAAAAATCAAATGGGTATTTAGAACGTAGTAAATGTAGCCCTTCAGTATAAATCTTATGCATTGGTATTTTACTTGTTCCACATTTTCAGCCTCCCCCCATTTCGAATCCTAGCTCAGCCCTTGTATATGTGATAATGCGTCAATATCATGTAGTAAACAAAAAGGTTTCTTATGTTCGTGCGAATTTTTATGGAACTAGGGACATAGATTAAACGCAGTTTGAATTTTTCCGTGCAAATCACTAAAACTCTACTTCTGTTAAATGGGCTGTTGCTTTGGATGATAAAAAAGTGCCCTGATATCGCTTTTGTATCGTTTTATAAATACCTTTAATCTCAACAAGAAACCACAAAGTCACAAACAACAATTTTAAGCTAGGTTACTAGTTATGTTCCAATTCCCTCGGTCACATTTTTGTTTTGTTGGACATTCACCAAAGCTTCAATGATTTTCATTTACCATTTATATTTATGCTTGTGTGTATGTTAATGTTGATATATACTGTTGCTTAACATCGAATGTCATCTACTAAGTCCCTCTGACTTGTTCTAGTCAGACTTCTTATATGCATGCGTGGTTGCAATATTAGTCATGTTAACTACATCGGAAGAAAAAAAAAGATGAATACCATAAACGGTGAAGAGAGAGAGAGAGAGAGAGAGTAAATGAGTAGAAATGATCTTTCGTTAACTGTATAAATTACAATTACAACAACACTAGCTCATATAAACCTCACCACAGTACCCCTCACCACAGTACCCATTTTAAAGTTAACTAGCTAAGAGCTAATTAACGGATTTGGATCCTAGGGATCCTCACATCTTAGTCATTCATCGTGCATCGTGCAGTCAAAAATTATTTGACTTTTTTTATTAAAATTAAACACAATTAGTATCTGACGAAAACTGACCGCACGATGTATGATGAACGACTAAGGCAGAGGGATTACTAGGATTCCCACAAAGTGGATTTGGAGAGGATCCTCTTTCCTAATTAACAAACCATATTATTGACTAATGCTGAGGTGGACAGCTGACATGGCATATACTTACATTTGCATTCTAGTTTTTTTAGATGGGCATCTCTTAGTCTTACCCTTCAAGGAAAAAGGATGATCGAACTTCTTTTTGTCGATGGCGCTAACCAAATCGTTATGTTTCTTGATCACTTCATCAATATTTCATTCATGGATTTAGGGACCTGGTCAGGCATACCGTACGTGTTGAGAGCTAAAGCACATTTGGGGTGAACTCTACAAAAGTAATGTACACTTCAAATGTTGTAATCCAGGTTGGTTTTCCACCTAGAGAAGCATTTGAAAGTATTAAGTATAGAAGTTAGCAATACAGTTAGTAAGTTGGTTAGTATTTGGTTAGAGTAATTAGGCTTTCTCTTATAAAAATAGTTTTGTAACCTTCATTCTATCAATCAATACAAAAGCATATTTCTCTCTCTAAATCTCTCTCTCTCTCTCTCAAACTCTTTGTGTTCATCTTTCTTATCTTCATCTTTCTTCTTGATTTTCTCTTCAATTCCCAAACATTGCAATGTAGTTAACATGGTATCAGAGCCACCAGGCTTACGCCATGGATTCTGGTGGTTTCTCTTTGTAGTAGTTTATATTTTTTTTCCTAGTTTAGTTTCTCTTCAAATTTCCATTAGATTTCGGTGCTTCTGCGAGCTTGGGTTGATTTTTCTGCAATTGTTGGGATAACGATTGTTGCGATTGTTGGGCTGATTGTTTTGGTTTGAAGATTTCACCATCGATGCCTTCACCACCTCCAAGAACTGAAGCTCTCTGCCGCCGTCCATCTTTATGGTACCCATTCAATGCAATGAAGAAGAGGCAAATCGGAAAACTTCCATCATGATTTTGTATTGTTTGTTAGAAATGAGGGAATGGATCTCTGCATATTCTTAGCTCTTTCCCCTTGTTGCGAATGAGAAGGTTCTTCCACTGCGGCTTGTTGCGCTTCGATACAACAGAGTCCCTAATCTTCAGCTTCCCACGAATCACAATCAGCTCCCTCGTCTTCTTCGGGGCCCACTGCCCTGCTCTGGATTTGGTGTTTTGTCAGAGTTGGAGTTTTCCTCAGAATGTGGTGTTGTTTCCCCAAAATCTTATGCTTCTTGTTCGCTGCAGTCTAGGTGTTTAACGAATTGCCTAGCTAAGAATTTTCATGTGAAGGTTAAGTTTTTCAGCCACTTCTTCTGAATTTCTCACGATGATTCTTTCAATATTCTGTAAATCAATTAGTTTGTGGTTGTGGGCATAGAGTCTTTCAGTTGATATGTTGAGTATTAAATAGCTTAGAGCCGTCTTTCTTGTGACTCTTTTATGGGTTCTTCCAGTTGTTTGTGATATTTGACTTCAAGATTCTTCATTTCAAGATCAATGTTTGTGATATTTGGGATATTTGGATTCAAGAATATTGGTCATTGCTGGATTGTGCAATTTGTATGATGGTGTCTAGTTCTTTCTTTGCTTCATTGATATTCTGCAAGTTTATTGGGTTTGATCTTTCTGCAACTATTGATATATTTGGAGAAATGGGTGTGAATTCTTGCATTATGGCATGTATAATTTTGTGGTTGTTCGGATTATGGTTTATGCCAAAAATGAGAATTGTAATGTTTGAGAAGATTGTTCAAGTGCGTATTGAGGAGTTTGTGCAGTATGTTTTCCTATCGCAGCCTATAATGTCGAGTCTAACCAACTCAGTTGTTAGCATGTATCTACAGTAAGTTCGGTTATAGGATGAAATTTGAAGAAGTTGTTAACAGTAAATCTCATGAAGGGTAATACCGTAATGTGAATAGGTAAATCCCACGAAGGGTAAAAGAAGTTGTTAATGGTAAATCTCACGAAGGGTAATTCCGTGATGTGAGTAGGTAAATCCCACGAAGGGTAATCCTACATAGATGTTGATTTTATGTTGTTGAAATTGTGAAGGCCAATGCCATTGTTAAAAGTAGTTGATTTTTGGTAAAATCCACAAAGGGTGATCCCGTGGTATTATAGTTAAGGTCGATGCCACACTATAGTTTGTTACTTTTCTGTTTTAAAGGCCAATGCCAATGTTAAATGAAGTTATTGACAGTAAATCCCACAAAGGGTAAACTCGTAAGAAATTGTTATAACCGGTATGAGGGTGTGTTACAACTTTATAAGAGTTTGTTCATTGATTGAAGCTCCTGCGAGAGGCAATGGAATATTAGATGTTTTGGATGGGAATATTGGATTTTTTATATGAGTAAGTAGCATCTGTGCATTTTATCAACAAGTGTTATCAGTGAGCAGAACTTTGTGGGTTTGGTTTGTCGTTGTGAGAATTTAGATGGGTTGCTAAATTTGGATGGAATGATGACTGTTGAAAGGCTTGATTTGCAGGGGATTGTAAAACTCTCCATTGCTGAAAGCTTGAAGCTTGAAAGATTGGGTTTTTCTGGGTGCTATTTGTTTCAGTTCATGGCTGGAAGATGAGATAGAAAGCGTGGATAGAAGATTGCAGAGTTTGTTGTGTCTATTGGAGGATCGAGTTGCTGTTTGTTGTGTTGTGTCTGTTGGGGTTTGACATCTGGGATACTGTAGTTGAGAAAAAACTGAAGAGCAAATCAAGCTCAAATTGTTGCAATCTCAAGGCAACAAAACCTTTTTCAATCAGAAAGCATCACCAAAGTTAGACTGGAACAAGAACACTCTGTAGTGCCTCCATTTGCCCATATTTTAGTGTTTTCTATTTGAGACTTTGCTGCAATCTCAAACTGGGACACCCAGTTGAGATTGAGGGGGAGTATTAAGTATACAAGTCAGCAATATAGTTAGAAATACAGTTAGTAAGTTGGTTAGTATTTGATTAGAGTAGTTAGGTCTTCTCTTATAAAAACAGTAACGCCCCGACCCGAAAATTTTACTAAAAATTTTATTTCAGAAACTAATTGCGGTGATAGGCCAAAATTAAACTCTTGTTTAATAACTACCATTAATCACATTTCTTTATTTAAATTTTCTAATCACTCATAAAATCTAAAACCAAAATTTACTTACCAAAAACATAAAATTTAATTTACAATTTATTCACCAAAATTTCTTTTCTTCCCTCAAATTTCAAATAAAAGATTAATCTCAATTATATAAGACTGCATCTGATCTTTGTTAAACTGCCTATATACACTTGATGCGGGATCAAGCCTTTCGTAGTTCACCATTCAATCTTAATCCATTTCCGATTATATTCCAAAATAAACTAAATATCCAACTTTAGTTCTAATGATTGAAACACATCCAATGGATACCAAATTCGTATTTAGAATATCAAAGTTTGTACAAAATGGCAGCATCGGCCCACTGGCTACACGCCGCCGTGGGTGACTGTTTCCAGCGAACGGAAACCCTAAATTCCGACCAACTCTAAAAATTACCAAATTTTACAGGAAAGTAGCGTTCAACGAGAGGAACAACTTTCATACCTGGGTTGAAATCCAATTCGTTCGGGAAACACCTCAAATCACCCTCGAACCGGCGGCAACCCTTGATGTGGGTGTTCTTGATTCGACTCCAAAACAACTCCGACACCCCCAACCAATAAATGGGATTTGTTCCAGGCCTCAAGGGGAGTCCAAAGGCGGTGGTAATTGAAGGGTTTAACTTCAAGATTTGGAGGAATCACCGCCACAAACCCCGTCGCACCCACTGTGCGAATTTCACCATTTCAAGGCTAAATTCCACCAAATTTTGGGTGGAATGGGTAAAGGGGAGGTTGAGGAATATTTTCCAAGTAGTGTCTTGGCATGATTCGTCGGAATTTGGCCGAAGAAAGCTCCAGAATCCATGCATTCCCGCGGGGTCGGGTCTCAAAGGAAAAACGGGTTAAGAACGAGTTGTCTACGCCTCTCTCCCTCCTTTTCCTCTCGTCTTCTCTCCTGATTGGGCCGCTCATTCCTCTTTCCTCTCCTGATTTGCTGAGCCTTCTCCCCTCCTCTCTTTTTTCTTCTTTCTTTTCGATCCCAGCCACACACATGGCTCCATCCTAAAGTTCTCTGCTCCATATTTTGCTGAAGCCTTCTAGAAATAGATGGCCAAATTTACTAAAATGCCCTCGACTCTAAACGTTAATAACTCATTTGTCATAACTTCGTTTCACTAACAGTCTGCGCTTACG
The DNA here is from genome assembly GCF_041283825.1 of Pyrus communis. Lineage (NCBI taxonomy): Eukaryota > Viridiplantae > Streptophyta > Magnoliopsida > Rosales > Rosaceae > Pyrus > Pyrus communis. The sequence continues at coordinate 3,055,601 of NC_142570.1, read as the reverse complement.
CGTTCGTGAGATCAAGCTCTATCCAAATATATCAAGAAATATGATAAAATATGTGAAGATAAAATACGTCCTCATATAATTACATTAAACCAACTAGTGCCATTTTCATCTTTTCCACTTATCGATACATTTACGACGTAAATTATAATAATTTCTGGTAACAAAATTTTATAAATTCTCAATTCAATTTTCATAACCATAAATCGACTTATTTTCGATTTCCTCCACATGTTCATAATTATGAATATCTAATTCATCTATTTAAATTTTCAGGGTATTACAAAAACAGTTGTGTAACCTTCATTCTATCGGTCAATACAAAAGCATATTTCTCTCTCCAAATCTCTCTCGCTCTCTCTCTCAAACTCTCTATGTTCATCTTTCTTCTTATTTTCTCTTTAATTCCCAAACATTGCAATGTAGTTCACAGAAGGAGCATCACAAGCATAAAACTCGATCTCTAATTAAATCATATGGCAAGGTAATCTCATGCATGATAATCCCATTCATGTGTGTCATACATGGGCATAAGCCTAATCCCATTCATGATTCAGTGTCTCATTTGTAATCCATGTTACCGTGAGTTTATATATTATTTCTGTTTTAGCTTTTATTTTTTGTATTAGAAATAGAGGAGAAATAGACGTGAAGGATGGATGGAAACTTGGAAAGACCGTAAGAGAGATATAGAAGAAAATGAATAAGAAAAGATGCACAAAATTAAAAAATAACAAACTATTTAGGAAATTTGGGTTTCAATAATTTATTTTTCTCATTTCTTCCTCTTCCTTATCACTCTTCTTTCTTTCATATACTTTCCTTATATCTCAAGTACGATAATTAAAACTAAAAGAAAAAAAAAACCTATATTGTTTTTAAACATTTCCCTTTGTTTTGAGTTTGATCACATATATGACTTTACAAATTAGCGCACACGCTTAAAAAAATAAAAAAAATCTTTCCTTCATGATCGAGGTCTTGGATTTAGGCCAGTGTTGCAAACTAGACAAAATAAATTTGAATATTTGTGGAAACTTATAACTTTAGTGGAAAAAAAAAAAATGTCATCCTGCCTTCGTAGTAAGAGTTCAATTCTATCGCTACTCTTGTTTTCAAAAGTTAACCAAAATAACCAAATATTTAGTTTTAGCGAAGATTAAAAACGCCGAAAGCATTACCCACTATGGAGAAAATATGGGCCACCAAAAGTAAATTGAAAGGGGGTAAAATTAGGAGTAGTGGGGATGGGTACAGGTCCCCTCGATGCGACGAAAAACTTTAGGCAAAATCTAGAAGAGGACCGGGGGCCAATGCCCCTTCATTGTTCAAACTTGATATTAAAGGTAGGAGTAACGTCTGAGAGACTAAAATTTTAAATTAAATTTGTAAATTAAATGATGTGTCACTAATATATATATATATATAAAATAAACACATTAATTAATATTTAAGTAATAATCAAATCATCAACAATCACATCATTTAGTTTACAAAATTTAGTCTCTCTAACATTACCCCTTTTAATAAATATCACACCATCAATAAATCAAATAATCATACATTGTTACTAAAAAAATTACAACACATACAACATGCCAATAATTAATTAGCTTAAAATACCATAGTATTAGTATCTAAGTGCAAATAAGCTTCACTCCTCCTAGAGCCTAAATTAGATGGTGGAAGGTCCAATTGCCTCCATCAATCAATCCAAACACCATCACCAAAGATCATCTTTTAGCAATTAGCACCATGCACACACATAACACATAAAAGATTGGGAAGCACATTTTTACACACATAATTTGATATATTTTTTTTGTGGTTCTCAATTCTTTTTAAGTATCCAAACCATCTATATTTCAATGTATCATTTATAGATCATCCATTCAGTAGTGAAGAGAAATTGAACGTATATGGTTCTACAAAGAAATACTAAAATGACTGTCATTTTAGTTCGACGATGATATTTTTGGATTTGGGGGATTTTTGGTATAGTTGGTCTTTGAGGACATTTCTAATGGGAAAATGAAAATTTACATCCCATTTGAGGACATTTCCAATGGGAAAATGAAAATCTAAGATGCTATTTACATCCATTTTACATTTCCTAGAGATGTAAATGAAAATTGTACTCCAATGAGAGAATGTAAATTTGAGATCCCATTAAATTTTCTCTCTTTGATTAGTGGGACTCATTATCAAAAGATGTAAAAAAAGAATGTAAATTTAGATTTTTATTTACACATGCAAAGATGGTTAATTTACATTTTGCACTTAGAGAATTTTCCAACAAAGAAAAGTTATAAATGCTCATTTCAAGACATTTTGCATCTCTTGTTTAAGATGCCCTGAAGTGTGCCCTAAAAAGTGTATCAAAATGTGTGTTAGAAAATATAAATATAGATATCCATCAATTAGAGTTCTTATTTGCACTACCTTTAGAGTAAAGATATTGCTAGGGAAATCAAAATTTTAAACAAAATTTGCAAACCAAATGATGTATCAGCAATAAGAAATAAGTACGTTAATCAACATTTAAATAATAATCCAATCATTAGCAACTACATCATTTAGTTTACAAAATTTGGTTCAAAAATTTAGTCTCCCTAGCATTACTTATTTAAAGGTGTAGGTTATTAGTTTTCCTAGCTAGATATACCAAGATAATAGTGTTAAAGATCATATTTTTAGAGGATATACATGTTAGACAAGCACTAAGGCCCGAAAGCTTAACATAAAAGATAATGAATCAATAATGTATATCAAGGTAACACCCGTATTCTCCGGATTTTGGAAATGAGACTACCAAATTGAGACCTCCAGATCTTAGACCCAAACTAGAGACCCGAGACTCCATTCCCCGGACCTTGGAAATGAGACTTTACCAAATTGATTCCATTTCTCAATCCTATTGTCCTGACAATAATCTCATATATATCACTTTGTAGTTGGTAGAAAATTAATGCCTGATTGCAATATCAAGTTATCAACCTAACAAAATGATGTGAAATCTTGCATCGTCAATTTCAAGTATAAGTTGTACATGTGGTTCATGCACATATATAACATTCAATAACCAACCAAGAAATGTCTGCAATATTTGACGTGAAAGCCAAAGCCAAACCAACAGCTGAATGCCACGATAGAAGTTTCATGTCGTACGTCGAAGGTAAAGATTACCCTACGAGTAATCACCAACAACTTCTTGACAGGGCAACGATGATTTATCACACAAAAACAAGTTTGTGTTTGACTTATACTACGACTTATACAAATCAACTATCTTATCTAAATTTTCTTTTTCGCCAACTGAAATTAAAAAGGATAATATTATTAATAATTAAAATTATTATTAGCATTTCAAAAATCTTATTCTACATTTCAAATTTTATATATTAGAAAAGAAAAAATACATTTATAAGAAGTGTAGAATAAGATTTTTTAAGTGCCAATAACACTTCCCTTATAATCGTTAAATAAATTTAGACCATTTTTGTGGATTTTTCTTGATTGACAACCACATGCGTCTTTGTCCCTGGATGATGAATTTAATATTTTAGAAGCTGGCAAAATATAAGGATATGTTATCGTCCCGGTGTATCTGTCTCACCCTCGTTCCTCACTTTGATAATGTGATATGGTGGAAGCTCGTCATGCCTGCTAGCTGGTGCACTGCATCCATTACTCTTATTGCTTTAATTGCCCAACTCCACAATTATGGTGGTTTTCATGTTTTTAATAAAATTCTATGCAGCCGCTACTTAATACTATGGTTTTGTCACTTAGTACTATGGTTTAATGATATTTCTATTCATTTGTAAGTAAAAGGTCTTATATTCGATTCTCACTAAAGATGAATTTGAACCACATTATTGCTAGCCTATTGTGAGGCTAAGCTCACCCCCTACAACTTAGTATAGATAATATCGTTTGTTCAAAAAAAAAAAATTTCCATCCAGCCACTATATTTTATTATTCGTAGACATTAGTTATATATTAATATATAATTGTGTATGATATATATATATATACACACACACACATGCCCTTTAAGAAGAGAGATTTCCATTTTTTTTTTCAAAAAATGGGATTAGTTGTGGGATCTACTCTACATCGAACTTCAATGATCTAAACAGCCTATTCTGTAAGTCTTGATTCATAGATCATCCTTACAAAAATTCAATTCAATCCAAAACTATTTACCTATTATACTATCACAAATAAATTTCATTGTTTCTTATAGAAGAAAGTGTTCGTCAATTTTTTTGAACTCAATTAAATGTCTTAAATATCAATTTCATTAATATTTTGCAAAGATGATCTAAGAGGTGCAACTTGAAAAATAGACCATTAGAATCTTTAAAGTTTGACGTGATGTAAATCTCATTAATAATCCTCATTTTAACAGTAAAATAGAGATCCCTTTCTGTATATTGATGATTAATCTAGACATATAAATCTTCATATATTTATATATATATATATATATATATATATATATATATGGGTTAATCTCAGTTTATTATCTTAAAATTTTTAGATTTTCAACATTTGGTATATGAAGTTTTTTTTATCCTAGAGTGATACATAAAGTTATAATTTTAACACATTTTCATACATCCGTTAAAACTGCTATTAAGTTTGCCGTTAACAGATGACGACGTGACATCCATATGGACAATGATCGGGCATCATATCAATATTAAAAAAATAAAATAAAATAAATAAATAAATAAAAAACTAAAAAAATTTTAAAAAGAAAATTTGGGCGTCTTCTCCCTCACGCCTTCCACCCCCCTCCTTTCTTTCCTCTGCACCCACCATTCCCCCTCCCTCTTCAACACCAGTCCACCCACTCCATCTCTCTCTCTCTCTCTCTCTCTCTCTCTCTCTCTCTCTCTGCCTCCCTCCCTCCCACATCTCTCTCCATCAATGGCCTCCTCCAAGTACACATCTCTCCTAAACCCTATCAGGCTTCGGATCTCCTCCTGGACCCACGTCTCGGCCCGTTTCTTCGGCCCGGCGGCATCGCTTGCACCGCCTCCTGCACTGCTGCTCATAGCCGCACACAATTCCTGCTCCTCCCGCTCGCCACCGCTGCTCTGCTGCTGCTCTCGTTCGTTTTGGTTTTGGTGGTGAGGTGGTGCTCTCCCATTCACCGCCGCCACCTCCATCATCATCTCTGTCTCCGTTTCTTGGTCTAGTCCTCCTCCCTTGTATAAGTCAACGACGCGGGGCTTCTCCGAGAGGTACATATCGGATTGCTACTGGCTGGGGTTTGAGGGTGTAGGGGAGTGGATTGGCATACGGGTGTAGTGGATAATACGGAGCGGAGGAGGAAGACGGGACAAATTAAGGACAAAAGATAGAGAGAAAGATGGAGGGGGAAGGGTGGGTGCAGAGGAGAGAGGAGGAGGAGGAGGAAGGGGGGGGTTTCAGAAGGGGTGAGGGAGAAGATGTTCAATTTTTTTTTTAAATTTTTTTAGTTTTTATTATTTTATTATTTTATTTTTTTAATATCTACGTGGCATCTGGTCATTGTCCACGTTGATGCCACATTATCAGTTAACGGCAAATTTAACAGTAACCTTAACGGATGTATGTAAATGTCTCAAAATTATAACTTTATGTACCATTCTAACATGAAAAAGATTTCATGTACCTTTGAAAATAAAAAAAATTTAAAATATTAAACTGAGATTAACCCTACACATACAGTCGATTTATTTACATCAATCTTTCAGTTTGAAAGGAGATTAGATTTGAATAGCATCTTATTAATGTTGAAATTTTATAAAGTTATGATTGTCCACGATTTGATGCAAAGAGAAATGAATTGTGGTCATTTTCTCTAGCGTGGGCAGTGCTTTTAATAATTGGATCTTTAGGTACTTAGACGAGAGTTGTTGTCACAGATTCAAAGGCCCTAGCCCCTAGCAACCTGTTTTAAGGATAGATTTTTCAATGTGATCGGTACATAGAATAATACATTATGTGTTATTATATAAATGATGAAATATGTGTGTTAAAAAAATTAATAACTTAAAAAGTAAATTTTTTTCATGAAAATCAATTTGGAGTTGGACCCACGAAAACAAAAGAATAAACACTAGAATCTGGATAATTAGTTATTATTCTATGCTAAACAATCCTCACTAAGGATTGGTTTTTATAGTGTGTTCGAAACAAAGAATAGAACACAATATGTCATTCTACAATTGGAATGATACTTAAAAAAAAAAAAAAAAAAAAAAAAAACTTTCCTTCAACTATATGGTGACATGTAATGTTCCACGCACATTGAAAAATATCTCACTAAGAGCTCGTTTGAAAGTGTTTTTAAAATGACTGAAAGTGGTTTTGGTGAAATTGATTTTGGGTTCCAAAAAGACTTCAAATAATTTATAGAAGAAGCACCAGATATGTGTTTCTTGCAGGAAGCACTTCAAGTGTTTTTTAGGATCCACTTAGATATTTACTAAGGATTAGTTTCAAAAACATTTTCACAAAAAACGATTTCAATTATTTTAAATACACTTTCAAACGAACTATAATTTCATGTACATTATCTGATAATTAAATGGTGATTCAAATTTTTTGTTCACTTCAAAAGTTCAAATTTCATTTTTCTTACATATATTAGTACTTAACTTCAATTCAAAAGCTAAAACAAGTGTGCAAAAAGTGAAGAAATGTGTGCATAAACCATTTCATATTGGCAAAATGTAAATAAATTTTTTTTTTCTTGCATTAGTAGTTAACTTTAAATTAAGAATTGATTTTTTTTATTCGTCTAAAGGCAGATTGGGGGTTGCCTCATTTTTTTTAAAAGCAACTTCTAAAAATAGTTGGGGCTAAAATTGCTTGGTAAACAAATATTTAAGTTTTTTTTTTAAAAAAAAATTATGGGGCTAAAACAATAGAAAGTCTCTACCCATGCTTCTTTAAAAAAAGTTTATTTATTTATTTATTTTTTTTTTTTTCAGAAGAGACGGGTGACCAGTACCAATTAATGAAGCTTTCTTACTGACAATCATACCCCATCTCTTTCTCCTAAACCTAAAGCACCGTTTTTTGCTAAAATCACTTTTGGCACTATAATTTACTAAGCACTTATCTACAATAAAGGCAATTCTTTTTATTAAAAAAAAAGAAAAGAAAAGAAAAAAAGAACAACAATTCCAAACTAGCTCTAAATATGTGACAAAGACGGTTGAGATATCATTTCAACACCAATCTAGCTAGCTAAGGTTTTCATGCTAAGCCCACTAATTAATGCATCTGGGCCATTAAAATTTAATCCAATGATTATAAACAGGAGTCTCTTCTAAAAGTTATAATAATTATAACCATTGAATTATATTTCAATGGTCCGGATACATTGATTAGTGGGCTCAGCATGGTTAGATCCGGAGGAGATCCAGTTCCTTTACTTTACATGGTTGATATGTAAGGACAAAAAAATTCTGCTTTGAATTCCACTATTTATTGACCACTATTGATACGAGAGAGAGCCAGAGGAAACTTTTATTTAGACATCCAAAAGAGATGGTTGCGATCTTGCAACCAAACTTCTCCAATCTTCTACTTTTTTTTTTCTTTTTTCTTTTTTTTTTTTATATATATTTTGGCATATTACATTATGAAAGTTGCGATCAATTTCTTTGTGACTTGTTACACAGTCATTAGCTGACAACAGGAATTCATGTCGATTGATAAAATCTTTGCTCTCTTAGTAAACCCAAAAGGCACAGAAAATTCTCCTAGCGGGTGTTTTTATGACAAATAACAGCATTAGTAAGTTAATTTGTAAAATGTTAGAAGAGAGAGATTGGAATGGGGATTGAACTCCCACCAAAGTATATAGGCATTATTGCTTTCACTACTACGATAAAGCATCAACTGCAACAAAGGTTGCTTAATAGGTTTTGGGTTTGGCTTTTATAGATGAAGAGAGGTTTTAAGTTCGACTCTTGTTGAACAAATGATGTTATCTATAATCAGGGGAAAAAGGTGGGCTTAGCTTTACAATGAGTTAGTAATAATATGGTTCAATTCGCTTTTGACGAGAATCAAACCTAAAAACTCTCACTTACAAGTAAAAAGGAATATCCCTAGACCGTAGCATTAATTTATTATGATTGTCTCATCATGTAAATTATCCAAAACTCCCACCACATAAATATATTTTTTATATAAAAATATTTAAAAAAAATGTTCGAGACCCTAATCCATATAAATATACCTGCTAGGTTTAGGGTTAGGCACCAAACGACCAATACAACGCCCCACGCAGTCCCCCCTATCCTTGTTTGGATAATTAAAGTACTGAATTCATAGAGTACCGAATACGCTTTATTGAGCTCACAATCCAATTACATTAACACACAGGCGGATTAGGGTTTTCTGAAGCATGAAGAAGCGTCAAGTGGTGGTGAAACGAGATAGGTCGGAAAGGAGCTCGAGTACTTCATCTTCAATGGTGAGAATTGTGAGGTATGGCGAGTGCCAGAAGAATCATGCTGCAAAATTAGGAGGGTATGCTGTCGATGGATGTAGAGAATTCATGGCAAGTGGTGAGGAGGGGACAACTAAGGCTCTTACATGCGCTGCTTGTGGTTGCCACAGAAATTTCCACAGAAAAGAAGTGGAAACTGAGGTTGTTTGTGAGTATTCTCCACCCAGTTCTTATCGCTAATAGTGTACTCAATAATCAAATTATTCGTGTGTATAGGGACAAAAAGGGTCTTTTGATTTCTGAAATTTACTGCTTGTGGATTGTTCTCGACTTGTATATCGATATCATTGTCAACAGATATTTGACTCTATATGGAGATAATTAATCAAACTTTTAATTTGATATTGCTCAAAAGAAATAATTCTCCACTGGTGTTGTGTACATGTTCTTGAGATATGGTTATGGCTTCAGAAACTAAGACATACATCATGCTTTGATTAAGTTTGAATCTTTTATTTTGTATAAGATTTATTCATGGTTTCTGTTTTTTTCTTTGTTTGTCTTTGAATTTCTTTGAGAATTTATCGAAATGAAAATATCATAGTTCAACTATATATTGTTTGTTGACATAAATATACATCAAAATTAGGATAAAATATACATCAAAACTAGAAGGGAAAGATGGGGAACTTCACCAATTTCCTACCAATATATTGATTGAAACTTCTTTTCAGGATAGGTGTATCAGAATAATTAATCTCCTACATCATCAATGGTTTAATTATTTTTAGCTCCAAAACACTGATCATTTTTCTTTCAACATGAATATATTTGAATATGTGATAACTTCTTAAAGGCCCACACATCCAATCATGTATGTTATCAGCACATTAACCTATTTAAAATTTGTTCAACAAAGCTAAGCTTAAAATAAGAGAAATTATAGTACTATAGTACTGTGGAGTGTCCCTCCTCTCTACTTTTTGGTCTGGGTACGTCTCAGCCCAGTGCGAGCAGGACAACCGTCCAGGGTCTAAAAAAATTGGGAGCACCAAAAATATTAGGATGAGTTTATGTTATATTCGTATAACTAATAAACAGTTTAATTCATTATCAAAGTGTTTTTTTAGCAACAATGGTATTTTTTGCATTTAATTTGCATGTTCAATCCCTCGTAATATCTCTCATTTCTTTATTTTTCAAAATTATTTAACAAACATAAGAGCCTTTTTCTTTTTTCTACAAGCATCAAATTATTTCCCATTTATTTTTAGTCTATATGTATATATCTTCCCCCTTAAAAAAATAGTAAATAAACAGTGCCTCCTTTTAAAAAACAAAATCAAAATTTAAGTTTTATTTCTTCATCTTACTAGTGATTCAACGCCAAATTTTTTCATGAATCATCAAATTAACATTCAATTCAAAACCTTGTCATCTTGGTTTTTGCAACCGTGCTGCGCCGCCAAAAGGTATTAGTGTTTGTTTTGTATTTGAATTAAGCTTTGAAATTATAAATTAAAAAACTAAAAATCAATGAGGAATTGGTTTGGTTGATCAACGAAGAGAGAAGATGGAGCATGTTACTCCTCTTTGATTCGATTACTCAGCAAATAGGAATGAGCAAGATGACAGTTGCAGACCCACTCATGCCTACAAGATAATTCAACTCTCATGCACAACACTTTGCACAACTTAAGCCACATAGCTACTATAACAACTATCATTCATATAGCCTATGAGTTAGTTCTAATCTTAGCCGTTCTTTACAAACGTTAACATAAGAACAAATAAACCCATAAATTCAACATCTAAACAAAGTGTAATTTGCACAGATACTTATATCTTTTGTACAAGTCAAGGGTTTTGAGTGTTAGAAGGTATTCATCTCTCAACCTATATCTCCTATAAATTCAACATTTAAACAAAGTGTAATTTGCACAAATACTTGTATCTTTTTTGCAATTCTAGGGTTTTGAGTGTTAGAAGGTATTCATCTCTCAATCTATAGCTGTCCAATTTATTTTGTTTTGACTTTCAATCTTGGCATCGTTTCTGTATGCAGTTGTGCTCTCTAGATCGCATATGTTTTCTCCCCCTTGGTTGTAATCGTTTTTTAGTCGACGTATATTATTTTCTAATTCTGATACTTTATCATTGTTAATAAAATTGATTAGTTTGTAACAAGAATGTTTACAAAGGACACCATTTAATAAATTTTGTCCCGAACATTTAAAAGTTCATAATACAGGCCATATTTTTGCTGCTCATCCACTGGAATTTGTTGGAACCAAATTCATAACGGGCCATATTTTATTAAATAACTAGCTAGTGGAAAGTGGAAACTACCCTTCAATGCCCTTGGAGACATTTGGCCCCTTCTTTTTTTTTTTTTTTTTTCTATTCATATTTGTACAGTTGTATAATTGGTTACCGGCTGTGCATAAGCTTGACCACCTCTATTTTACAATTAATAAGCTAATTATTAGCTTGATAGCTAGTGAGTAGTGTATTGCATTTTTTTTTTCTACAAACAATAGCGTTAGTAGATTAAATTGTTAAATATTAAGAGGAAGAGAATCAGTGGGGATGAAACCGCACCAGAAAGCATATGCATTATTACATTCTGCCGCTACGGTAAAGTGTCATCTGCAGTGTATTACATATTTAACTATAAGGTTATCTGCAATTGATGAGTGGCCTTAATGGATAAATTTTTTTCTTCAAATTCCTGCGTTTTGTTTGTAATAGAAAAAAATTATAAGATTCTTAGGTAATTAATAAGAAGACTTTGGGGCATGCAAGAAAGCTCTAAATGCTACTATTGAACATATGAAGACTTTAGGGCCTTAATTATGAGGGATCGATTAAACATGTATATCAACAAAACAAAAGAGCAAGTTGGATATCATATGCATGGCTGTAAAGAACTCCTTTTGATGAGACTTCTTTGGTTAGAACATTATTGAGTTCTAGTAGTGCTACTGCTATAGATATTAAATCTCAACCGCATCACAAGATCATTCAGGACAGCAACAGAATCATGACTGCAATATATAGCTCTCATTAGATGTGGGTTGAGTCATGTCCAATTTCTAAACCATTTCATGATCAAGTAGTATTTAGAATATTCATCGATCGTTCGCTTATTGTTGCAATTTCTTTTTTTTTTTTTTTTTTTTTTCTTCGCACTTTTCCAATAATTTTATTTATTTATTTATAAGTTCCTAGTGTCCTACAATGTTGTGCACTTTCCTCATGACCTACAAGCAAATTGGATGGTGGCAAAACCTATCCAAATCCTCCATTTGATTTTGTTTAATCGTAGAGTGTTTGTTGCATACATATTCTGGTGACCCAGCCCCATTATCCCTTTGACATATTCTGAGAACATACATACATATAATATTCCAGTATGATCAGTAAGCATTAAACAATATATATATATATATAGCAGGGCAGCGCTGACCAAGCTCTCCCACAGTATAGTATATTGCAAGACAAGGACCAATTGTGTAGTAATTTGAACTTTATGTTCTGTTAATTAATAAGCATAATGTGGTTGTAGTTGATTGATCATAATCGAGACCATTGTTACGTATATAAATATCTAAATCGTAAAGAATTATTATTTGCCCGACAAAATTTTGCCAAGTGTGTGGTAAATTGCACTTTATGTTTTGTTTATAAGCGTAACGCTTGTATTTGATATTTGATACTCCAAATTAAATAGACATTCTCCATTTTTCTCCAATCACAATTTCTCTTTTATTTTTATAAAAGAAGAGTTCATGCCAGATAACATTTTTAAAGTCTCAATAATGACATTTTTAAAGTCTCAATAACTCTCAAATCTTAAGCAACATTGTATGTGCATGGATCTCATACGAATACGTACTGACGTACAGCTACAGAAGAGTAGTATAAAATCAAATAACTAAGCTGTATTCTCAACATGCGCATTATTCAGTTTGGGATTTGGTGCTTCAATCCAATGCATATGGCTAGGCGATACAAGCATGCTGTCTATTTTCCAATGGCAACAAAAGAACAAAAATCTTTCTTCTGGGGAAAGGTTGCTCCTTTGAAACCGAAAGGTTACGAGTTTGAATCGTGGAAACAATATCTTTGCAAAACAAAAATAAGACTGCATATGATAGATACTTTATTAGCTTGGGGTCGCTCTTTAGTGGGTGGGATGGCACCATGCTTAACATTTAGAGCTTTACGTGAGCTGGTCCAGTATGCTATGTCCGTAAATTTCATAGCTGAATAGTAAATAACTACCCCTTATATAATGATTTCACCTTTATACATAGCAATGAACATATACGATTGCTGAGGGAGAAAAAGAAGAATATATAGATCATTTGCCATATAAAATTTATAAATAGGTAACCAAAACACCACTTAATTTCCCATATATAAGTAAAGTTCCAACTAATTGAAAATTGGGAAGACATTTTATGAGAAGTTCTCATGGGCAACTATGGATACACGCTGTCACGCCTGTGAATTGCCGACTATTGGTCACCCAACTTCGTGTCTACAAGTAGACACTTGTCGTATGAAGACTTGCTTTTGCTACGCTCTAGTGGGGTTCCTTAACCAAGTCACTGTCTATGAGTCACGTATCACGTGATTATGTGTTATGGTAATGTCGATTTATATGTTAATCAACCTGTGAGTTGATACGAATACGCTAATAAAAAATAATAAAAAATAAAAAATGAACACAACTCGATTGCCACCCTAAGATCCAAGTTCAAACTTATTGAAAATTTGAAAATCATTTAACGAAAAATTCTCGCACAGAACTGTGGATGCGCACATTACTGGATAACAATTGTCATGTCACTTATCAGATTCTCAAGGATACAAAGCCTTTAACAAAAGGGATCCTCATTTTTCTAAAAAAATGGGGACACCCTCTTGATTGTTAGATTAGCTTAAATGAAATTGTGTGGTTGAGATTATGTGGCCTGTGATTTAATCTCAACCAAACAATTTCATTAAAGTCAATCAAACAGTCAAAAGAGTGCTCCCTATTTTAATTTTTTTTAAATGAGGATCCCTCTTGTTAAAGGATCCGCTCAAGGATAAGTGAGTGACTGAGAGAGAGACACCAAACTCGAACCTGTAAAGTAACATCTGACCAAACCCGTAGACTGCATTCATATCATTTTGGGAGTGAATGATCAAAAACAAAAAGGAAAACTAATGAAAAGGGCTTGAAAACTTTGAGTTTTAAAGATAAGGACAAAATAAAGGGTAAAGTGAATAGTACCAGATTTGACCTTTTAGTGTAATATGATTTTTCGTTAAAGTGAACAGTACCATAAACTTTTCGTTAAAACTCTCAAAACAAAACACATGAAGCTACATTAGCTAATACCTTTAGCTAGCTAGATTTTGGATTTATCAAGAGAAAGGGCAAATGGTAGGGATTCTCAATCCACAAATCCAGTGGGGCCATACTTGGTCTCAACTTATGATGGGCCCCTGCAAAACCTTATCCTGACGTTTTAGGCCCAATACCAAGCTCTCACAGGCCCACCCACCATTTTTGGAGCCCAGTGAAAAAATGAGCCCTTCTTGCACTTCAGCCGTCTCATGGGAAAAGACACAAGGGACCCACCCACCATATTAATTGTTTTGATTAATTATGAAAATTGTTATTAGCATTTCAAAAATTACATTATACATTCTAAACTTTTTATATTAGGAAAGAAAAATACATTTGTGAGGAGTGTAGAATGAGATTTTTGAAGTGCCAATAACACTTTCCTTAATTATATGTGATATTGAATAAATGAAAATTAGAAAACAAATAAGTTTTTAAGTCTAATCCAGTCATGTACCAAATAATGGACAGGGTTTAAGTCCAATTCAGTCTCATCCAGCTTAGTGTTTCGCCAAACAATAGATTGGGATGTAAGCCTAATCAATTCATGATAGTTCAATCCTACTTTTAATGTCCTATCCTATCCAACCAAACGGACTCAAATAGACAGGAGAGGATGAGATTTCCATTATTACAGCAGACGACATATAGTCCTGTCGTTTTGGCTCTTATGTCGTGTGCTGGGTTCAGATAAGGTCACATGCTCACATGGCTCTCAAATAAAACTCCTCCCGTTGGCCGGTCCCACTATTTTGCATCCTACGCTTTGGCACACCATAGTTTCTTGCCAACCCACCCTAGGATCTTGCCACGTCATCTGTGCTGCATCAATTCTTCCTTTATCCTCGACGAGGAGAGTCTTCATTCCGCCCCTCAGCCCTAACGTGATAGCATTTTGATGTATAATGCGAATAATTAGAATTGTTTATATTTTTTATCAGCAAAAGATTTTTTTTTTTTTTTAATTTCATTCAATTTGAAGTCCAATTAAATATATCTAACAAATCTATTTAATTCCGAAAAATGAAACTATATGCGCAGAAATCATCTCTAAGGAGAAAACGAGAATATTAAGCAATTCACAAGCCTAGCTAAGAAAAAGTAAGATAATAGTTTGATATCTCCGGCTACCTGCATTATTGCTAAAATTGGCATTTTCTAATAAAAAGTTGTAATTTTCCCACTTTTTTCAGGGACGATATGATCATGGAAGTCTCAAGAGCTACCGTAAGTAACATTCTAGAAAAATTATCGTTTTATCTTGAATCTCTTTTTTCATAAAGTACAGTAGTTTATTAATAGTACATTGAGATACGAACAATTTTTTCACGAAATTACCAGAATACTCGTCACAATGCACCGGGAGATGTAGCCATACCCAATACCACAAGCCATGCATGTTCTTCTGCCAAAAATGCTGTGCTAAGTGCCTCTGTGTTCCTCCTGGCTTCCACGGCAACAAAGCTGTGTGCCCTTGCTAGCCTACAACAACTGGAAGACCCAGCTAGAAGGACCAAAATGCCCTAGATCAACACTTTTGCTTAATCAAGTTTTACCAAAATAATCAAATATTAACTAAGTACCCAATTATATAAGTATTATTTTTCACGAAAGAAAGTTTGGAATGAGGGGAGGTTATTCTATTTCAGGATCAGAGTATACCACAAGTTTTTTTGAGGACTTACAAGTTTTTACATGTCGCCCACCGAGAGGAGTTGCAAACAGCGAGACTCGACTAGTCCTTGATCTAACAAAAAAGAACATCTTTACCAACTCAACCAACCCTCGTTAATGCTTCTTTGGGATATGAGTCATTAAACATCCTCTCCAAATGTGAGCGTTGACATAGAATTTGGTTTTATTATGTTAATCAAATGATATTATTCCATCTTCTTCTCTGCCACAACTGCCGATTTGTAATGCAATCCATGGTCAAAAGTCGCTTGACAAGTAAAATAAAAATTTGTAAGTCGCGCCAAGCATCAATGATTAAAAATTTACAAATTGCAAACGACAAGTGTGATTAAGAAAGACGGCTTGTATGCACTCATGTGTACAGAGAAGCTAGTATGGTCTAATTACACTGCTTCGTCAAGATTCTCGATTCTTAGGATTTTTTTTCAATGGAAGACTACCTACTAAATAAGTAATTGGCTATGTTATTGCGACTTTCAAAGTCTTTTAGTGGGTTGTTCAAGAGTTGAAGTTTGGCTAATCCCAAGACTTTCCTTCTTAAATTGGAGAAATTTTTAGTTGCGACGGAAATACGGATGGTACACGATTTGTTTTTATGTAAGTGGTGGAAAATTTTAATTTTTAAGTTATTAACTTTTTAACACACATAACCCACTATTTATATAAGAACATGTGATGTACCATCTCTTGCGACGGTCACACTGAAAAATCTCTCCTCAATCTGAAGAGTTTTTGTGATGTAAATTGCATGGAATCAATCCTACCTTTTGCCATTGGTCAATTTCCTCCTTTCACCATTTCGATCTTCGATTAGTGGAAGATGGTTTTATTCACATCTATGATGATTTTAACATTGGAAAAAAAAACAAAAGATTATTCGATAAATGATAAAACCGCTTCTAAAGATTTTCAACATTTTTTTTATTGTCTGTACACAAAAAATCTTACAAAAATTAAACACTCGTCTTTTTTACAAAAAATATTTATGAACTCAATAAATGGTAGGGTGCTGCTATTTACGCACATTTTTTTTTTCTTCCACACATTCATGCTAATTTTTGTCCACTAATCTTCTTCAATTTATTTGATCTGGCGGCCGAAAATTGAAAGGAGTGTTTAAGAGGTAAAAATAGGTGTATGGATAGCACAACATTAAATGGTATTATGGTAAGATCATTTCTCAATGACAATATATTTTCCCTACTCTTTAGTGACATAATTGGCCAGAAAGAAGGGCGAACAAGATATATTCTTTGAGCCTCGCTTTGAACCATATCTCACATTTTTCATTTTCATACCCTATTGTATTTTCGTCTTAGACCTCAATTTGCATTTGGACGACGAGAATGACTCGTTTGTAGTTTTGACAATGTGCAATGTACCCACTAGTAGAAGTTCTCTCTTCTCCAACGTACTCTTACAGTTCTGTCTCAACATCTTTTAGTAATTTTCTATGATGGGTTCTTTGTGTTCGAATTTCTCTATCATTCGTCTACAACAAGGGCGAGTTTTTTGTTTTCGATTCGGGTATTGGAATGGTGAGAGAGACAGGAGGAGAAGGAGATGGATGATTGCTGTGCGTCATGGTGCTTTGGGTTTTCACGTTTCATTTTTTTCCCTATTTTTTAGTTAATTAACACTGGTTAAAAGTAGAATAAGTGTCGCTCAATATTATAGTCTAATGATATATAGACCTAGGTTCGAATCTCGTGAATAGCGAATTTAATGCCAAATTAGGTTGCTCATTGTGTGGCTTAGCCGAGCTCTTCCATCCTCTAACGTAAAAATACCAATGTACTAAAAAAAAATAGAATAAGTGATGGACAGGTGTCAATTTCTGAAATAAGCCATAGAAAGGCTTGATCTCTCCAATTGTATCCGTTAAATTTGGTCGCAAATCCAACTTAAACTACTTTATTAGGCAACCAACTAAACGAAATGATAATAATTTATTTCTGTCGGTCAGGAATTTAACACGCCATCACAAGAAATTTGAAGCATATTTTTCGCAATGTCTTAAACAAAGGGCACTTTTTTGCAATTTTATTTGTCTAGATACTTCAAAATTTAGATTTTTATTTTGCATTCTAAATTTTTTATATTTTAAAAAAATACACTTATAAGAAAAAAAGTAAAATAAAATGCTAATAACAATGCTTATAATACAATATTATTTCTTTTACTGTTCATAGCAGAAGTGAACTTATTTCATTTACATTATGTTTGGACGAGAGAAATAAAATTAGAATTTGAATAAAAGTAAGAATTTATAAATTGACATACACTAATTCTCTTGTTTGGGTTCATAAACATAGAAATTTAGAATTTTCGCATGGAAAAAAAAACTTGGAATTTGGGACCTCCAATTCCCAAGTTTAAATTCCATATAAATAGGTGTCATTTCTCAATTTCTATGATTAAAAGTTTAAAAATGACAAATTTCGTATTCAATTCTATTATTCTTTTAGGTTAACCAAACAAGAAAATTCACAAATTCTAAAAAATAAAATCATGTCATTTCAATTGCCGTCATTTTAAAATTTCTTAATAATCTTAAATTTCTTCGTCCAAACATAATATTAAATTTCTCGTCGTAATATGAAATCCTTTATTAATAGCCACGAGGACGAGCACACCATAGCAAAACTCAAAAATCAATTCCCACGAGAATAAAGGTTTCATAAAGTCATGAGCTTTCTGTTCTCCATGTCATGGACTCATGAACAACCAAAAAGATTAATATAAAAGTATTATTTTCTTGATTTATCAAATGCCATAGCTTACAAGAAAGGTTAAGAAATAATAATTACATACTCATGGACTTTGTTCAAAGCTCCCTCTCTGTGTTTTAGCTTCCTCCTCCAAGCTTCGCCCCTTTTGCAGAAGTCTGAAAATATATATCTGCATGCTGTGGAGTTTCAGAACCCCAGTTCATCAGGTAACAATCTTTTTTCTTTTTGTAATCGACCCTTTTCGTGAAATCATGTTTCTGTAAAAACCCAGTTGAGAGATTTTATAAATTTGAATCCTTTCATGTTTTTCTGCTGCAATTTTTCATGTAGTTAAATTGCTTAAGAATCCAAATAATTAAGTATAATTAAGTATTTATTCACTGTGTGTGCAGATTTATCACTTTCTCAGTTGCTCTGGCTTTGATTTTAAGAGAGAGAGATTATGGTTTTCGAGAAATTCAAGGTTTTATGTGTAGTAAGTTCACAGTATATAGAGATTTATTTTCCTTGAATTGAATCTTGATGTTGCTGTTCTTAGAGATTTTAGCGAGTGGCAATCGAGCTGCTGTGTTAAGGATCTGAGCTGAAAGGCATTGGTTTTTAGAAGAGTAGCATTGATTGCATTCCTTATTTTGTGTAATTGCAGATGCTATCTTGTTCAATTTGCAAAATTTAGTAGAGTTTTAGTTGCCGGAAATTTCATCAATGTCGGAAAAGAGTAGGCTTCCATCGAAGTTTCTTTTCTACTTGATAACGATTTCATTGTTCCTTTTAATCTCTTCTT
This sequence comes from Pyrus communis, assembly GCF_041283825.1. Lineage (NCBI taxonomy): Eukaryota > Viridiplantae > Streptophyta > Magnoliopsida > Rosales > Rosaceae > Pyrus > Pyrus communis. The sequence continues at coordinate 3,036,525 of NC_142570.1, read as the reverse complement.
CTGTCTTCCTACTTCAGTTCAGCAATACTTCCTTTACACCGAGTTCAGTGTTTAAGCTTATTCTTCTTAATGGCACGTCGGTGTACTTTGAGCCCCTTTTGAAAAGTAGGCAGAAAAACCTTCTTTTCCTCCCTTCTGAGGTTCCCCTGGTTGATGCTGGAATATCCACAAAAATAAGTGAATTGGGATGTGAAGATTCCAATTCAAGCAAGAAGTTGGAATCTTTAGGAAAAAAGAAAACGATTGCTTGTGACTCGACTCAGGCTCTCTTGAGGGTGTTTATGTATGAGTTGCCTCCGGAGTTTCACTTTGGGTTATTAGATTGGAAGGGTAAGGAGAATCAAACTTGGCCAAATGTCAAAAACCCGAGTTCTATTCCAGCTTACCCAGGTGGCCTGAATTTACAGCACAGTATCGAATACTGGCTCACCCTTGATCTTCTATCATCAAGTCTTCCGACTGTGGTCAGACCATGCACAGTAGTCAGGGTGCACAATTCAAGCCAAGCAGATGTTATTTTTGTGCCGTTCTTCGCATCTCTGAGTTACAACAGGCATTCTAAGCTTCGTGGAAAGGAGAAAGTAAGTGTGAACAAGAAGTTGCAGGAAGAGTTGGTGCAGTATTTGATGGGTCGGGAGGAATGGAAAAGAAAGGGTGGGAAGGATCATTTAATAGTTGCTCACCATCCCAATAGCATGTTAGATGCAAGAAAGAAATTAGGCTCTGCAATGTTTGTGCTTGCGGATTTTGGAAGATACCCTGCTGAAATAGCAAATATTGAGAAGGACATAATTGCTCCTTACAGACATTTGGTGATGACCATTCAGAGCAGCAAATCAGCCTCATTCAATGAGCGTCCTATACTATTATACTTCCGAGGAGCAATATACAGGAAAGATGTATGTTTTTCCTTCACTTACATCTTCTCATACAGTCTTTTACATTATATTTGTTTTGAATGGGTTGATAATGGTCCTAAATACATGATGAAATTTGATTCAATTAGCTTATGTTACTCCAAATTTGATCTCTGAATGAATTGCCTGGAAATTAGGAATTTTTTAAAAAGGGCTGTTTCATTAGCTTTATATTTTCAGTCTTCTGTGCCAAGTTGAAATAGAGGAGCAAACAATTCGTTTTAATACTAATGGAATTTTAGTGCATAAACCAGTCCTCAATGCAGGGCTCTCCAGAACTGATTGCTAACTTGATATAGTATGTCAATGCATCTTAATTCCATACAAAGTGTTTGTATCATGAGTCGTGATCAACGTGATCTATTTCATAATCCTACTTTGATTTATTCTGGTTTCTGATGCACTTTTATCGTTGTTGCTGGTGCTTTGTTACCAAAAAGCTGGTCTTTTGTGGTGCTTCCCTGCTTCCTTTACATTATGCACTAGATTATTTTAGTAATAATCAGTTTTATAATTGTCGATAATTTCTTACTTGTGGTTTTCTTTACTGTACTAAACCAGGGAGGAAAAGTTCGACAGGAATTGTATTATCTTCTTAAAGACGAGAAAGATGTATACTTCACTTTTGGTAGCGTTCGAGGGAATGGTATTAACAAGGCAAGCCAAGGAATGGCCTCATCAAAGTTTTGCCTGAATCTTGCTGGTGATACCCCTTCCTCAAATCGCCTATTTGATGCCATCACCAGCCATTGTGTTCCTGTCATAATTAGCGATGAGATTGAGCTACCATTTGAAGATTTCTTAGATTACTCACAGTTTTGCATATTTGTTCACTCATCTGACGCTATTAAGAAGGGTTACCTACTGAATCTTCTGCGAGGAATCAAGCAAGAAACGTGGACCAAGATGTGGGAAAGGTTGAAGGAAGTTGTACATCATTTTGAATATCAGTATCCATCCCAGCCTGGTGATGCCGTTGATATGATATGGCAGGCAGTTGCTCATAAGAAAACCTCTATACAATTTAAATTTCACAGGAAGAAGAGATATGACAGGTCAACATCTGATATAAGAGCGAAATGACACTCGCCCGTATGAAAGAGTTTGAAATGTTTAGTCACTAAGATCTCTTGACCTCATCGGGGAAACATCACAAGTTCGCTGAAGGTGGAGTACAAGAGAGGCACAGACTAAGTTGAGAACTTGAGACATGTAAGGATTTTGTTTTAGACAGTATATATTTGTGCCATCGGTACTGATTGTAGTTGTAGTTTACGTAATAATTTTGAATCCAATTATTTCGTTTTTTAATTTTTCAACGAAGAATTAGTTCTATCGTCACGGCTACTATTCGTGAAATTTGGACTGTTTTGATGAAACTAAACAGAAAATGCAAAACTATTCACAACGCAGAATCATAGAAGTCCGTAGCTTTTATAGAGAAAAATCAGAAATGCATGTAATCTGTGAGAGCCAGCATCATCATTCTCTCAAAGTATTCAGCTATTTGTTAGGACCTAGGTTTATACAATACAGATGATGCTAGCTTGATGATCGGGTTTAAGCTGCAGTTCTTCAGCTCAACAAAAAAACTTTCGACTAAAAAACAAACGAAAACATATAATTCTAACCAAATTGGATGCCCGCCACCCCGTTGAACCTTTCTGTATTAGTTACAGCCATACGAGCTTCTTCTGCGTGAAAATACTCTGTTGCCGGCTTCTTCTCCCCATAGCTAAGTGCATCAGCATCCTGTCAACTTCTGTTGTGAATGGGGTCGGATCCTCTTCGAACTTTTCTTTTGTTTGACTGATTCGCATCGAATGTCATCGAAGGTGCAGGTGCCAAAGTCATCTTAGCTTCCAAATCCTCTACAGCAACAGCCTTAAAAAGATGCAAGCTTTTAAGAAATGGCAAGTGCCCCTTGTCCCATCTCAGAGCCAAATCTCTGCTTCTTAAGCCGGAAACCTTTTCGGGTTGAAGGGCTAGAAACCCAATGCAAACAAGAAGAAGAAGAGCCCTTCTGTAAGCCAAAAACCCCATGCTTTTGAAGCTATCTGTGTTTGGATAAGAGATTGAGTGCTAGTGTTTGTTATGGTTTCATTCCCTGTGAGAACAAGCCAAGGGAATGTCTTTTATGGGATTTGGAGGACTCTAAAGGCATAAAGCACAAAGGGAGGCCCCTCAGAAGAAGGGTAGGCAGAATATGTAGGGAAGATTTAGATTCACCTTAATCATAAGCAGCCTGCCACAGAAGCAATATATAAGGCTGTTTTAGAAGACTCTGACAGGTTTGAATCAAAAGTTAAGTTGGAACACTACCCTTGGGAAGCCAAGTATCTTTCTCTCTATCACTTCCCTACCTCTTTTTTTTTACCAAAGACCAGTTTTGTGTATCTTGAATGCTTTTCCAACATGCCACCTCATCTGACCATGCTGACGTGTAGAGTTCTTACGAGCTCCTCATCGCTTGAAAATCTTCAATCAGGCCGCCTAATCAAGCAGATGGTTCGATCAACATCACAAAAAGAACAAATTCCCTATATTTCAGGAGAAAATTTTGGGTAAGGACACATAATCACGTCATCTATAAAACACCTCTTGCAAAAGTATAGAATGGTCCCACCTGATCCAAGTTGATCCACCCAGTGTAAAAAATACTCTAATGAAACAACACCGAAATTTCTATCGTACTTTGGTCTCATTCAATCCTAGATCCCACCCTGCCCAAAAAATCTCTTAACACACCATTTTGGTTGCAGCAGCCAGTTCCATATTTAGATAACAAACGCAGCCAAAAAAGCCATCAAAAGTAGAGATGTAGGAGTAATGGTGGGGAATAGAAATCCCTCCAACCAAAAAAAAACACTCCAAATAACCAAACCAACCAACCAACAGCAAAGCTTTATGCAGCTTAACTTGCTTTAAGTTAACAACTAGCTTTAGAATTCCAAGCTCTTTCCTCCATGCACCAAAAAATCCCAGTCTTTGTTTCTTGTGCTGAATGGAATTCCTTTATGCTTTTCTTTCCCCTCTCTTTAAATTGCTTAGCCCTTACAACCCTAATTCAAACTTTCAAAGAAATGCATTTTGTTCTTGCATATATGGCCTCCCCATCTCCTTTCTTTTTCTTCTTTATATATATCTCGCTTACCCACAAAGACCGTTGTCCTTGTTTTTTCCTTCTGGTTGTAAACGTGAGTCAGATCAGTTAATTAGAGCAGAGGTCTCAACCCTTTGAACATGAGTTTGAATTTCTTTTCTCATAGATTTGAAGAGTTTAGAATATCGTTTTGAAATAGAAACGAAAAGAAACAAAATCGATGAGGAGGTGGACTGGTCATGGTCCAAGCTGGACGTGAGCTTTGAGAGCTGTATTAAAGCAAAAGAATTTGAATGGAACGTTTGCTTTCCAAAATCATCCTTCACCATCACATTTAACTTTAACAACTACAACACAAGATGATGGGGTTTTCTTGAACAATCAGACTTCAAGAAAGCATTGGTGTGTGATGCATCTTAAAACTTGAAATCCCAAATCATCATATTCCAACTAGATTGGCTTCAACTAGCGCTTTCCACACTCAAGAGTGCCTGAGAGCAAAGCGAACTAGCCGTCGGCGCAGTCTGGTTTAGTGCGCGACTCCAAAACCGGAAAACATAAAACTAGGTTACATAAGAACAGGATACTTACACACGATGCATGTAAAGTAGATGTTTTAGTTTGCAACTACAATCAGTAGAAATACAGCTCTTTCGACAGCAGTTTACCGTGCAGCAGAACTGCTGCGGTGATAACAAAGGTTATGTACAAAACACGAGCTTGAAGAGTATGTAAAATAATTCGATTACAGGTACACGACAGTATGAAAGCTAAAGCCTTCTGATCTTCCTCTTTAATGCTAATAGCATAAACAGACACAACACGCTCATATTTCGAGTCCCAACATAATCCTCTTCACCGAAGTAGAACATTGCCATAGTTGACGACTTCATATCATTGAATTGGCTCCTGATGGGGAGTCACTGCAGGTCCCGGAGCTATTGTGAACTGCAAGCCCCTGCGTTGCCCTGCCTGCAGCATAAATGCAACCTCAGTTGCCGCAAGTGCTGCTGCTTCCTGGATCAACAGTAACATATGAACAAATTAGTGTGTAATTAAAAAGAACATATTAAAATTTGCATTTACAATCATCTGCCGACCAGAAAGCTTCTGGTAAATGGTAAATGGCAAACAAAAGTTGTCTGGGACATGATTCCTACTTTCTTTTAGTGCAGTCAGAAGCATGCCAAAGCTTGTTCAAGCTTCGTTATGTAACCAATCTCAGAGATGATATCTCATATCACCAAGGATATATAAAAAGTTATTATTCTTGGGTTTCTCCAAGACAGCAGAGCCCAGAACTAACCTGTCTTTGCCTTCGACGTTGTAATATGCTGATGGCCCAAGCCATAATGTAGCATGGGAGAAGAAAACCAGCAGCCCGGAGCAAGAAAAGCTGTTAACAATTGATCATTTAGTTAGATAGTGAAACAATCTGAAATGTTATAAGAAACATCCAACATGCTTATGGCACTTACAGAAAAAAAGGTGGATGCATCATCATCATCCCCGTCACCGTTGGGAAGGGTCAACGCATGCCTCAAGAGGAGAAGAGCCATTAACTGCCGAGGAACAATACAGGAGAACAATAGAAATTAGATTAAATTTTCTTATTCAACTGAGATTAGAGCATGTTGCTGAGGTTTAAACTGTGAACACGTATAGCAACAAGTTGCAGGGCCTAGAACAGAACCTGCAACTAGTTACACCAGTTCAGAATGACTAGAGAGAAAAGGTGTACTAAGAAAATAGAGTTGTACGTAAAATATAAAGTTAAATATTAGGGATATTCTTCAGGAAAGTGATATTCACACACCCATTTTACCTCTCACACACCCTTGTTTTGGCAATTGATCTTCTTCAATTCATTCTTAGGGGTGTGTGGGAAGTAAAAGTGGTTGTGTGGATAGCACTACCCTATTCTTTATAGCTGACAAAAGCATCAGCTAGGTTGTCCTCATCGTGTGATAAGATCCATAAATTAAGATCAGAACAAAAATGAGATGACAGTATGCCATTCCAACAAGCCCTACTATAGAAAAACAACACATCAGTAATGGTGGTAACTATGGCTTACAATTAGAGCAGCAGAGCGGCAAAAGGCTGCTCCACTAGCATTTGTGTCAGCATACTCATCATATTCGGCCTCTAGAATGTGGCGTTCAGCCGCTGCCATTGCTAATAGTCGAGGATCACGCAAATCCAAAGGAGTACCAGAGATTGTCCAACCATCACTGTCAGGCAGATCCAAGAAGCAAAACAACAAAAGATCAAAACAGAAAAGAGTCATAGATAAAGCTGTATGTTGTATTGACCTGAAGAATGGTAATGCAATGATACGGGTGGGGATAAAGTAATACACAAAAACAAGCAAAGTCCTTATCACATCTGGCCAAAGCTAATTTGAAAAACCGAAAGATAAAACGAGAAAAGAATCCTTAGTAACAACATGAACAAGTTTGTAAAGCATATGTAAAATCTAAACTTGCCTGATGTCAATTGTGGTATCTTCAGACTGAGGGGGAGGTGGTGGGGCAGTATAACCATGTTGGTATGGCTGTACATCAGGAAACTTTTCGTAAAAGTCCACTCAATGACTTGCAATTCACAAATGGAATAAATTCATAATAACCAATTGAAATGACCTAACAGCAAATGCTCACATGATGTTACTATATTACGCGGATGCATCATCATAATTTATTGATAAAAACCAAATACCTTTCTCATAATACAACATTGAATTTCATGCTTTCCAGAAAACAAAGGCATGACTAAGATAGCTTCAAACAAAGTGAAGTTGCTTACTTGTATGAACGGAACAAATTCTTTACTTAAAAAATCATAAAAAAAATGACAATTGCAGATGGTAAGGATTCTAGAAATTTACCTGATGACAAATTTCACAAATTATATCTCCCTTCTCATTGCACCATCGCTGGACACACTTCCTATGAGCAAACTGGACCAAAAAAAAAAAAAATTAAAGCAAGAAATCATTGGCATTGGTTATCAATATATAATTATGAGCATGATTCCAAAGTTCAAACAATTAGTATGCAGTAAAAACTTCATATATAGCTAAGATCTCTCCATATAATTAAACCATAAACAAAAAGGGACTTCAAGAGCACAAACTGATTTGAGCATATAGCTGACACTGACTAACTGCAGTGGAGAATATATTTTGAACAAAGTCACTAACGACAATCGTAATTAAATACCAAGAGTATCCTACTTCAAGAATTTCTCTATTGTAAATGTTGACATATTTAAGTAATTAGGGTCAAAGGAATTAAACGAGTGACAACCCTCCCCCACAGCCCCCTCCAAAAAAAATATCCAAAATTTCTAGTTTAAAGAAATGTATAGATATCAATAGATAAACGTACTTTTAAGCTGCCACTGCAAGAACAGGGGACCTCCAAATTCTTAACGCTATCTTCTTCCTGGCAAATGCGACATTCAACCGTCTGAATCAGAGGCTCTTCTTCTTCAGATACAGTCTTCTCCCCCACTCCCTTAACATCAATGGCACAAGTGGGTAGCTCAGCAGAGTGGGAGCATGAACCCTCTACAGAAGATCCTGGGGTCTCACTCCCTTGCAAGCCTTCAGGTTTTGTGAAGCGGTCAACACACAACACCAGGTGATCACCCATTTGCACTCAAATTAAAGCTCCTGCATCCACAACACGGAGAAAAAAAATTCAATCATTCAACACAATCTCCTTCAAAATACAATAAGATACACCAAATTGAAAGTTCGAAATGTTAAAAAAAGTCACGATTATGGGTTCCATTGATCATGGAAGAAAAAAGAAGTCCTGCATACAAGTGCATAAAAATTTAAGAAATCGGATCTTAAATCCTATTTCTTTCAGTATCTAGACCTAGAAGAACGAATGGCAAGGCATTGACCTAGACAATAATGTTCTAATTGAACTTCTCTACTATCCTCCTCAGTTCTACTGGAAACCAAGCCGAAAGCAAAGCCTTCAAATTTCTACAACAGCTCGAAATTACCCTGCATTTGAAATTTCTACAACAAAAAGGCAGGTAACCAAACATTAAAGCTTCAAACTTTTCGAAACTACCCTGCATTCGATCGATTTCAGCTGCGTGTTCGGATGCTAGTAAGAACATAACACAAAAGGCGAAACAAAAGGCAAAGAAATCAAACAATCTAACATTGTATACGATTAAACCGATACAGCACGACCAATGCCTCCATTGATCCCATCTAATTTTCCAAAATAACTTAAGCAATAAGAAAGCCAAGAAAAAGGAATCACCTCCTTTCTCAGCTACCAAACAAAAAATCCCACACTTTGCCGAATCCCTAACCCACCAAAATCCCCAAACTTCCCCTACCCAAATCGACACCCGAATTCCACAAAACACACCGATTCGATTCAATCGCCGATCCATGAACCCTAAAAATTCACAACCCAGATCGAAATGCAACAACTTTATGATTCTCAACACCGAAGATTGAAGAATCTACACCAAAAAATGCGTTGTAAAAATCCAGAAAACGGAATTTATAAGAAATTTAAACAAATTGGGGAAAAAAAGAAGAATCAAAATTCGAAAGTACCTCTGAAAAGACCTGGAATTTGAGCCGTAGAAACTCTGAGAAATTCTTCTCTTGTGAAAATGTCTTGCCTTTTAACCTTTTGCTTTTCCACGATCGTGAAACAAAAAGTTTAATTTAATTTAATTTCTAAGGCATCCAGGTTCGGATTCAAAGAGCCTAGGTTCGGTAACGTCCATCCAAAGCTAGGGCTAGAATCCTCTGTGGATTCTGTACCAAATGGAGGGTTTCAGTTCATCTTGACCGTTGAGAGAGACATGAGTGTGACTTGGACGGTGCAGATGTACCTCGCTCTGCGCACCAGATTTAGCGCGTGTTTCAACAGTAACGGTCACGGATGTGTGTCCGCATGATGTTATATGGTAGGTAACCATTTCCAACAAAAGAAACCAATTTTAAGTTTCACTATAAATCTCGTGATTTAGTTGGTTAAATGTATTCATTTTTGTATTTGAAATCTCGAGTTCAATTCTTTCTTTATTTAATTATCGCTCGTAAATAAAAACAAAAACAAACATATAGAAAAGTCTAAATAGAAGATAAAAACAAGCATAATCTAATTTGTATTTACCCAAAAAGGACCAAAGAACTTGTCAACTGAACTTTTTTATTAGGATTTATTTTTCTTCTTTTTACTAAAAATGATAGAGTAATTTTGAATTTTTCATGGTAACTTGTAAAATTGAATGTTTGACATACAAGCATTGAACGGTTCATGAACATATGAGACTCTCCTAGAAACACCACTTATCATTACTTGACCTTTTACCATGTTGAAACAAGTGTGCAAATTTTGTGATCCCTTTACTCTTTCTTGTCACTTCCAATGAAAGATTTAGGGAAATATTACACTAAAACATACATTAAAAAATATCAAACAATAACTGCTTTTGAAAGAAGCACTTTAACTCGTACGTTTTTTTTTTTTTTTTTTGGCTTGAAGAGCTTTTATTACAAACAGGGTGAAATTTTTATTAAAAGTCGAAGTTCTCATTTGGAAATTTTTTTTTAGGAAACACTTCACGTGTGCTTTTTCAAAAAGCAATTATACGACCTAGAAGAACTTCTATGTTTTTTATGCAAAATGCATGCAATAAAAAATGTATTCAGGACTTGTAAGTACTTTTAAAATGACTAAAAATGCTTTCAATTAGTACTTTTGGAACCAAGTCTTATGACTGGTTTGGTATTGCTGTACTTTGAAAAAAAACTACTTCTGATGTGTTATGAGAATAAGCTCATTTTTGCTGCTTCACGTTTTCAGCTTTTTCTCACCTAAAACTGTGAAAATAAGCTATTTTTAAGTATTTACCAAACACATTTTTTAGCTCGGTTTTATTTATTTATTTTTATTATACCTATTTTTTATAAAAGCACCTCAGTACCAAACCAATACTTAGTGAAATGTAAGTAAATTTTGGAAAAGCACTTGAAGTGCTTCCTGCAAGAAACATAACCGGGTGTTTCTTGCATGAAACACTTCAAGTGCTTTTGGAATCTAAAAACAATTTCAGTCATTTTAAAAACATTTCTAACCCTTTTGGAATGATACATAAACAAAAGCCTTTACATATTGTAACTGCTTAGTGTTTTCTAATAAAAAAAATTTGTAACCAATTTTATTCAAGTGATGTTGTAACTAATATATGATAAATTATTAAGAGAGAAATTCAAACACAAGTACATAGCGATATCATACAATAACCAATTTAGCTATGAATATCATATTTTTGTATTTAACTACATCTATATGTGAATATTTTCAAACAAAAATATTATTCATACAACATTTTTCACGCCACATTGGTAATAAAGATGAATCCACATACGTTGATGAGTTATACTCTATTAAAAAAAGAGTACAAATATAATACAAAAATTATATTAAGTGTAACATTACTCAATTTTAAATATTTTATATGTTGTTATAATTATTTTTCACAAAGGAAAAAAGGAAATATATAATAACCGGTTGCCCAACAGAATATGAAATTATTGCGCGAACCGGATTCCACCTCAAAAGAGAGGTTACAATAGGAAAAGCATCATCACCGGATCCTTTTTATGGAGATTATACGATCTTATGATCGTAATCGTTCATTGTATATCGTACGATCAGTTTTTATTAAGTAATTTTTATATTTAATTTTAAATTTTAAATTCATGATTTCTAACCGCACGATATACAATAAATAATTTCGATCACGGAATCTAAGATCTAAGGTGAGGATATTTTTCCGTTACCGTATACTATCTTCCCATATATAAACAACCCAAAATCCTAGGTTTTGCCTTCACACACAATCACAACCAGACAGTATGGCAGAGAAACTCCCCGAAACTGAAGCCGCCGCCCCTGCCACCGCTGCCGCCGCTGAAGATATGGACCTAGAAACTTCAGAGCCCGCCGCGGCTCAAAATCCGGACGAGGTCGAAGCTACTGACGGGGAGGCTGAGGCGAACTCGAAGCGGGTGAGGGACGAGGAGGGGAGTGAAGAAAACGATGCAAAGAAGACGAAAGTGGAGAAGTCGCCGGAGGAAGAACGGTTTGAGAAGAAGTTTGAGGAAGGAGAGAAGTCGGGTCGGGTCAGCTTGGGTCCGAAGAGTTTTGGGTCGTCGGTGGAGATGTTCGACTACTTCTACAAGTTCCTCCATTACTGGCCTACTGATCTCAATGTCAATAAGGTATCGAAACAACGCTATGATATTGTTTTTAATCTTTGAGCTCTGTTTTTAATATGCGGAAAGTTAAAGATTGGAACTTTTTGTTAGTGGATAGCAATAGAATGTATGATTTATTTAATTTGGTGTTTTGTAATTGGATTAATTTGGATTTGGGAAATTTGGTTTTGGGTTGTTTGCTTTCCTCTGTTTGGTTGATCATCAACTGCTGCGGGTTTGGTGTATTACCCAGTTTTACAATAGGTTTTTGTTTTAATCAGTAAAGTCGGAATTGTTGTATTTGATTTATTCAATCCGATTGCTAGAAAGATAGGAGGGGAAGAACATAAGATGCAAAAATCACTTTCCAACGGAAAATATTGGTTTCGAGTTGAATGCTATGTTTTGAATTTCAGTGAGTATTACCATTTATGCGTTTGAAGATCTAATTTAAGCGTGAATGTGAATTCTATTAGAATTTGGTAGGAAGCTCGAACATGGTAGTTCTTTGGTCTTTGCTACATTAAGAATCTGTTCACAGCATTCTGGATTCGAGTTGAATGTTATGTTTTGAATTTGAGTGTGTATTATTCATTTATGCTTTTGAAGATCTAATTCACGCGTGAATGTGATTTCTCTTCGAATTTGGTAGGAAGCTCGTTTGTGGTAATTCTTTGGTCTTTGCTACATTAAACCTAGAATCTGTTCACATCGTTCTGTATTTGAGTTCATAGAGTTGAGTTATGCTTACACAACGAGATCAGCTTTAGATTTTTCAACTAAAATGTGGTTAGTTTTGTAAGATTTGTGTGAATTGGTTGTGATTGCGGCATATAGTGCTTTGATTTTGAGTTTGGTGCCCTACATTATATCTCTCGTTATTGGATGATTTTTTTTTTTTTTTTTTTGAAATTCATGTTATATTTGCAGTATGAATATCTGGTTTTGCTGGACTTGCTTAAGAAGGGTCATGCCGAGCCTGATAAGAAGATTGGCGGAGGGGTCAAGGCTTTCCAAGTTCGGATCCATCCGTTGTATAAAAGCAGGTGCTTCTTCCTCATTAGGGAAGATGAAGTTGTTGATGATTTTAGCTTCAGGAAGTGTGTGGACCATATACTTCCCTTGCCTGAGAACATGAAAGCAAACGCTGAAGCCAATAAAGTCTTAGGTGGCAAGGGTGGCAGGGGTGGTGGCGGTGGTGGAGGCTGGCGTGGTCGTGGAAGGGGTAAGCCGAGAAACTGAAATGTAGTCTCTGGTTTCCCGTTGCTCGCGTTTGTGTTTAGCAAAGTTTCAAAGTAGAAAAGTTTTGGACCTGGTTATATTACTTCTGTTTTATTGAAGCTAAAACAGTTTGTTCTTAATGATTTTCGAGAAAGGTACCATTTATATTGATTTTCAATCTCAGGGACCAAAGTGATGTATTATGCAAATCTCAGAGACTATTTTAGCTAAAAAGCCTTTTGTGGTAGATAACCTTTCTTTTTTTTTTTAATACCAAAAACGTGAGAAGTTAAAGGTATGAGTCCGGCCAATTGGTGCGAGAGGTGGTTAAGTTGATGAATCATTGCTGGTAATACCCATTTCATTATAATGCTCGGTAAACATTCATTAGAGTATTTCAACTGAGAAATTTAAAAATCGAACTAGGCTTATTTACATTTACCAGCTAAGATGAGTTCTTTACACCTTAAAAACAAGAAATATAAAACGCCCATTTCAAAACATCTTACATCTTCCGGTAAAGATACCTTTATAAATTAAGATCCAACCATACAACAAAAATCCTTTTTTCTTTCTCTCACACATTGTTCAACTTATAACACGAATTAATTAACCACAATATTAATCAAGTTCTCGGTACGTGTTGTTTCACATTTTTGATAAATTGGAAGAGAGATTTTATTTTATTTTATTTTTTGGGAAAAATTGGAAGAGAGAATTTGAACTCAAATAATAATAATTAACTGCATAACAATCACCCCATTTTTGTGGATTAATTGGCCACCACTCAGACGCAATAACCAGAACGAAAATGGCTGCTTAATTAATCAAAATATTTCTAACTGTTGATAGAAAATTATGTCTAATCAACGTTCCCTTCTATCCTAATAAATTTAATAAAATGATTAACCATTACTTTGTAAATGATTATTGGTACGTTACATGCATCTATTTTAAAACCCAATCCACCCTCTGCAGTGTAATTAATCTGAGCCACGTTATTTTTCACGGTTAAAAAAAATTGAACAAAAACACCACTGATAATATAATGTATAATCTTATTTTTCAAATTAAAAGAATAGGGTAAATCAATGTAATGCCATACGATATTCATTCACGAATAAAAATATGCGGACTCTGTTAAAATCTTATTGGAAATTTTAACCTGTATCATGCGCATGAACTACTTTTTTCTTGTGCTAATATATACTTGAACCTCTAAACAGAGAAAAGGGTGATGATCCTAAAAATTATTAGGATTTTGAAAAATAATTTTCACCTATATACAATTCGATCAAAGGACGAACGAAAGACATGTCATAGATTGGAAAAGGTGAACAAACGTGACCGGAAATGATAATCATATACATATATATATAGAACGGCTATAGCAATACTACCACCCAGATTTCCAAGATTACTATACTCCAAGCAAATAGGTAGGTAGCTTCAGAAGAAGAAAATTCGATGACATGCGGCAAGCATGCAGATCACTTCAAAAGAGATATTTTTCTGTGCGACCAGAATACGAAACGTTACATCACGTGTCACTATTCAAAATTGTGAGATTTAAAAAGTTATTAACTTAAAAAATAAAAATTTTCACCACTTATATAAAAACACGTAATGTATCATTCCTATTTCGGTCACAATAACAAATTTCTCTACTTCCAAGTCCTAAAGTAATTATATTGCAGCCAAACAAATTATAAAGAAAAGAATGATTTCAGTTGAGTAGAGCATGGTTAATTAGCAAAATCAAGAAAGAAATTATAGGAGGGAAACTGAGAAAGGAAGAATAATCAAATTAATTAGGTGGCCTGTGGTGGTGGGAGTTGTGGCGGCGCACGTTCATGTAGGCTAATGATCATCGTGAACTCCTGATAATAAATTAAAAATAATAATTATGTGTTTACGAGGAGATAATTTCCTCAATTAATACATCTTTGTAACTCTCACTGGGTAATAATTAAGCACGCACAGTGAACAATGAATGAATAACACTTCATGTATGGGATTTTCATCCATCTGATATATATACCCACTCGTCTCTTCTTCTTCTTCCTCCTCCTCCTCCTGCTGTACGCTCTTTCTCTCTCTCTCTCTCTCACTCTCTCTCTCTCTCTCTATCTCTCTCTCTCTCTCTCATCAAATGACAAGTCATTCACTGATGGGTTGGCTGGCCAAGTGCGACGTCGTCAAGGATCTTGGTGAAGACCCATTTTTCTTCCCGAATCAACCTACATTTTCCACTGCACATGATTTCAGGTGTGTGTGTGTGTGTGTGTGTGTGTGTGTGTGAATATTACTGATGTTTGCATACATCTATACATACATACAAATATATATATATATATATATCATCTTGTTTAATTGTAGCGTTTTTTTCTTTTTTTTTTTGGTTTCAAAAGCTTAGTTTTTGTCATGCAATATTGATTTATATGTAATAATATTCTTCAATATTTCTGTTGTGGATGTTAAATTATTTGAAGGGGGTATGCTGCATTGGATTGGCAATTTGATTTGCCAATCGTACAAGATCATAGCTTTCTTGATCCTCTTCCACTCGAGAGCTGCGCGGATATTGATCCTATTTACTTCTCACTCGACATTCCACCAATCCGAACTGTATTAGAAGGTGTGTTTCAGTATTCCTGTTAGTACTTTGATGTCTCTTCGACGTTTTTGATGTACAGTTGAAATTAATCTAACGTTTAAAAAGTTAAGCAGATGATGGATTTTTCTTTGCAAACGAAACGGCCTTGTTGGGAGTTAATTCTAGTGATCTATGCGCTGGGTTAACTGAGGTTAACCACAACCATCATCAGCAATATCAACAACAACAACAGCAACCTTTGCTTCTGACATGCGAAAATGAAAAAAATGGCATAACTGATGAGAACGATTCAAGGGAAGAGAGAAATAAGGTGATTAGTAAGAGGCCACTCTCTTATAAAAGACATAGATCATCAAGCTCCTCTCTCTCTTCCTCCAAAATGTTGTCAAGAGAGACCGTTTCGCAGTACTTTTACATGCCAATCACTCAGGCAGCAAAAGAACTCAACGTAGGGCTAACCCTTCTCAAAAAAAGGTGTCGGGAGTTGGGCATTCGTCGGTGGCCTCACCGGAAGCTGAACAGCCTTCAAACCCTAATCCGAAACATTCAGGTTAACCTTGTAACAATAACTAATAATTTTATGCGCGTACCAACGTTTTTCATCCAATTTTTGGTGCTCATAAATAGGCGTTACATATTTGTACGTGTTCGTGTTTGATTCGAAAAAACTTAATGTGTCCCGATTATATCGTTTTTATTCATGCAGGAGTTGGGAAAGGAAGGAGAAGAGAGCTCACAGAAGCTTCGGAATGCGATCGCGTTGCTGGAGAGGGAGAGGAAGCTACTGGAGGAAGTGCCTGACATGCAGCTTGAAGACAATACGAAGCGGTTGAGGCAGGCCTGCTTCAAAGCCAATTACAAGAAGAGGAAGATCATGGGGATGAATGTTATGGGGCAATCACAATCATCTCTCAGTTCCAGCAACATTCAGTACCCAACAAGCTCGATGGATGCTGACGAGGAAGACGAAGAAATTAAGTCTCTCTTGTCCGACTCTTTTTCCTCAAATAACAATGCATGCAACACTCTATTTTAAATTTTAATCGGTTGGAATTGCTTTTTCTAATTTTAATTTAGTTTTCATGTGTTTATTTATTTTTTTTAATTTTCTCATTAGACTCCATGTTTTTGAATTTTAGTGATGTATTATGAGTGCGTAACTTCATGAGCAATGGGGCTCTGAATTTTCTACCATTATGGTTCCATTCCGGGAAGAATCTTACATAGCTTTACCGCGTAGGGTAACTCTCTCATGAGGTGATAACAAGACATCTTTAGTGTGCTGAAAACACAGTTCGATACACTAAGTGTCATAATAAAAGTAATTGACACTTGATGTATCGAGTTGTGTTCCTGACACATTTAAAAATTTCTCGATGCCAATGCGGACAAAATGAGAGTAATATACAAGAGATCTTATTCACTTGCGATGTCAATCAAACATGACAAGTGGTTAGGCGACTAGACGAAAGATCCTCCCATCCATGATACAAACACTTATACTTGGCATTTATTTTGGTGTTTTACAATTTAAACGTATTTGCAGCTCATAGAAGCGCTTTATAAAGAAAAATATGCCAAATTCTTTTTGACTGACGCTTCTAATAAAAACGCTTACGAGCAAAAGTGTTTTCTAGATCTGCAATTCCAAGCAACCCAAAGTCTTGAAAATTTACATTAGACTTCATTGCAAGCAAAAGCATGAGAGTGAAAAAATGACAGCGCTTCCAGTCGCAACCAAAGCTCAAACCTCTTCATCAACCCGTTTGCTGTCCCTCATCAAATCATGCACCACAAAATGCCATCTTCTCCAAATCCACGCTCACATCCTCCGAACGTCGCTCGTTCTGGACCCCACCATTTCCTTCCGGTTCCTGTCCCTCGTCGTCGCTCTTTCCCCATTGA
Organism: Pyrus communis; assembly: GCF_041283825.1. Lineage (NCBI taxonomy): Eukaryota > Viridiplantae > Streptophyta > Magnoliopsida > Rosales > Rosaceae > Pyrus > Pyrus communis. Next base: position 3,019,507 of record NC_142570.1, on the reverse strand, counting down.
AAAGCATGTATTCCCGCCAATTCTTCGACCAAATCGAAAAGCCGACGGCTTTTCACTACAACAAAATGATAAGAGCTTACTCCATGAGCGACTCGCCGGCGGAGGGGTTTTATCTGTACAGAGATTTGCGGCGGCGCGGCCTCTGCGCCGACGCTATGGCGTCGTCTTTTGTTATCAAGTCCTGCATTAGAGTTTCGTCGTTGGTGGGTGGGATTCAGGTGCATGCTAGGATTTTGAGAGACGGGCATCGATCAGACAGTCTTTTGCTGACCACTTTGATGGATTTGTATTCGAATTGCAGGAAGTATGATGAAGCGTGTAAGGTGTTTGATGAAATGCCCAAGAGAGATACTGTGGCTTGGAATGTATTGATTTCTTGTTGTTTGCATAATAACCGGACAAGGGATGCTCTGGGTTTGTTTGATATTATGCAGAGTCAGATACATAGGTGTGAGCCTGATGACGTTACGTGTTTGCTTGTGCTACAAGCTTGTGCCAGCTTGAACGCGTTGGAGTTTGGCGAACGGGTTCATAAGTACATTGAGGAACACGGTTATGGTGGTGCTTCAAATTTGTGCAACTGTCTTGTATCAATGTATTCGCGTTGTGGGAGTTTGGATAAGGCCTATGGGGTTTTTAAGGGAATGCGGGATAAAAACGTGATTTCGTGGAGTGCGATGATTTCAGGGTTGGCAGTGAATGGTTATGGTAGAGAAGCTATTGAAGCGTTTGAAGAGATGCAGAAAATGGGTGTTTTACCTGATGATCAGACTTTTACCGGAGTTCTTTGTGCTTGCAGCCATTGTGGTTTGGTTGATGAAGGAAAGATGTTTTTCGATCTTATGAGCAAAGAGTTTGGGGTAGTGCCAAATGTCCGTCACTATGGGTGCATGGTTGATCTTTTGGGTCGTGCTGGTCAACTTGATCAGGCCTATCAGCTCATAACGTCGATGGATATCAAACCAGATCCTACAATATGGAGGACCTTACTCGGGGCTTGCAGAATTCATGGCAGTGATTCCCTTGCAGAACGAGTGGTAGGCCATTTGATTGAACTCAAGGCTCAAGAGGCTGGGGATTATGTTCTGTTGATGAATATTTACTCTTCAGGTGGGAACTGGGAGAAGCTAACAGAAGTGAGGAAGTTTATGAAGGAAAAAGCAATTCAAACTACACCGGGATGTAGCACGATTGAACTGAAAGGAGTAGCACACGAGTTTGTTGTGGATGATGTTTCACATTTGCGGAAGGATGAAATCTACAAAATGCTGGATGAGATTAATAGCCAGCTGAAGATTGCTGGTTACGTTGCAGATGTAACATCTGAATTGCACAACTTGGGAGCAGAAGACAAGGGGCATGCCCTCTCTTACCACAGCGAGAAATTGGCTATTGCCTTCGGTGTTCTGTCAACTCCTCCCGGCACTCCAATCAGAGTGGCCAAGAATCTTCGCATTTGTGTTGATTGCCACAATTTCGCAATGGCTGTCTCAGGGGTTTACAACAGAGAGGTAATTATCAGAGACCGCACCCGGTTTCATCATTTCCGGGAGGGACACTGCTCCTGCAATGGCTATTGGTAGGAAAATTCAAGATTCACAGAAAAGATGAGCAACTGGGAACAATTTTCTGCAGATGAAATGGATGGCGGTACATAGTTACAGCTAAGTAACTATTGGTGCCCTAAACTTTACAAGATGAACAGAAGACAACAGTTCAGCTTTCGAAGAACAATACTCGCAGTCACGGTCTGCTTGCAGGCAAATCTGTTGAAATTTGCTGAATGATCTTTTCCTCCCACATAGCTTCTATGAGGGCAAGTTTTGTAAACTTTCATTTTGGACGATAAGTGATCTTTTCTAACAATCTAAGTATCGAAAGTAAGAAAGCTTGTAGAACAAGAAAACAAGTATTGCAATTGAAAAGTACGAATTCACATACTTTCGAATTTATTTGCCGCATCGGAAACTAACCCTTGCATACACGCATGATAGAAATACATGACATTCCTAAAAACTCATGATCGACCAGCCAAGTTATTTCAAAACTGTCACTACAAGTTTCCGCAAGAGAAGGTTAATATTCTTCAATCTACAACAACAGAAGCAACTCTATATTTCTTCCGAAAATCACTTCAACATAGATCGCTGAAAGGATATCGACTTCATTCTACAAAACTCAAAGTACTGATGTGATGCTAAATCCGCATAAAAATATCTGTAAAGCATTCACTGGAATGAGGTAATAGAAGCTTCTGATAATAGCGGCCTAAGCAGTCGCGGTCTGCTTGTTGGCAAAAGCAATACCCTTCTCAATGCTGGCTTTCAGTTCCGGCTTGAGTGCTTCCAAAGCCTTTTGCTCATACTCTGTCAAACCTTGGAGGTCAGACGGTATGAAAGCTTCAATTCCGTTCCTTCCAAGCTTAACCCTTGATGCAAAGAATGGAAGCTCGGTCAGATCAGATGCTACATAAGAGCACTCATAGACATCCCCATCTCCGTCCAGTGCCCGCAGAGATGACTCAACAAATCTGGCGGCTGCATATGCCATTGACAATGTCGCGGACCCAGCACCTGCCTTTGCCTCTACAACCTCAGTTCCAGCATTTTGGATCCTAACAGTTAGTTGTTCAACTTCTTCGTCAGTGAGGCTGACTGAGGGTTTTGTCTTGGATAGCAGGGGCAGAATAGTTATCCCAGCATGTCCTCCAACAACCGGGACATCAACATCAATCAGTTTCAGATTCTTCTTCTGAGCAACAAATGTGTTCGCCCTCACAACATCCAAGGTAGAAACACCAAAGAGCTTTTTAGGGTTATAAACACCCTTCTGCTTCAGAACTTCTGCAGCAATTGGCACCGTGGAGTTCACCGGATTACTGATAATGTGGATGAATGCATCAGGACAGTTATCAGCCACAGCCTCGATCAAGTTCCTCACAATGCCGGCATTGATGTTGAAGAGGTCATCACGGGTCATACCAGGCTTTCTTGGAACTCCAGCGGGAATGACCACCACATCCACACCTTTCAAGGAACTGGGCAACTCAGCTGCTCCAGTGAAATCGAGAACTTCGGAGGGAGTGTTGCAGTGACTCAAGTCAGCAGCGACACCCTTGACATTAGCAATATCATAAAGATGCAGGGAGGAGACCAAAGGCGACATCTTGATCAGAAGAGCCAGTGGCTGACCAATCCCACCAGCAGCTCCAAGAACAGCTACTTTATAAGAGGCCTGTGGCTGGAACTGAGACCGAGCCACCTGGGCATCCTTGTGGGCTTTTCGAGCGAAAGAAGCTCGAAGAGCCTTGGCAGTTTCTTTGCCCGAGAACGAGGTCTCGGTTTCGCAATTGAAAGATGTGGTTGCCTTGAGCCCATTGAAAGAGCTCTTGAGAAGGTTTTGGGAGTTGAACCTCAAAGCACAAGGCTTTGTCTGTTGAAACGACGCCGCCTTGTGGCCAAGGGAACAATTGGTTCCGATGGAAAAGGTAGCTGCTGATGTCGCTGCCATCTCTCACGCTCTGTAGCACACAAATTCAATCGAACTCAAAAACTCGAATTCATAAACACAAAAAAGCAAACACTTTTACACGATTAAATATCAAATGAACTGCAACCCAATTCACCAAATGAAAACATAAATTCTGGGCTATGCCTACAGCAATAAAAAAAAAAAAGATTTCCATCCATCTTTCAGATTCAGAAGCAAAAAAAAATGAAGAACTAAACAGCTGGGAAAATTCGAAAAAAAACCCCATCAGATCTGAAACTATTGCTCATATACGAATTAAAACAATAAAACCCAAATTAAATCTTCAGAAATTGTTTGAAAAGTCCTAACCTTGAGGAGGAAGACGAACGCCAACAAACAGGGAGCTACGGAGACGCGAATTGGGAAGGGAGGGATTTATAGGAGGGAGAAAGTGGTGGGTTTTTGGACCTTTTGGGGTTTTGCCCTTTGAGATCGTGAGAAGCTCCGCCAATCGACCTCGGATAAATCCACACCGTTGTCTTCAAATTTTAAATGTGTGTGGGACCCGATGCACACGGAATCTACCAATTTTGTTTGCTTCATCACGCCGCTAATCTCTGATCCCTTCCAACGGCTGAGATTAATCTAGAATAAAATAAGAAGTAGATGCTTAACAAGAAACTTGAAATAAAGTCAGGAGAATCCTTTTTACGAGAGTTTTGGATATTTTTAAATTGTGTCCGTTTATCGTATATTGTGCAGTTTGATCAGGTATTATTTATATTTAATTAAATAATATATGATCGCACGATGTACGATGAATGGACATAATTTGAGAATTATTAAGATCCTGACAAAAAGGATCCTCATCCGAAAAAAAAAAAATTAAAGTTTATGGAGGTTGTTGTGTATAGACATTTACCTACCTCCCACCTACGAATACCAGACATCTTTAGACACATCATACTAGTACAACAACAAAAATTAAAAAGTTACGAAAATTAGCTATTTGTAAAGGGGAAGGGTCATTTATACTGAAAACGAGATTACGACGGTAACTCAAATCAATAGAAATTATGAAAATTAGCTCTTTGTAAAAAAGAAGGATCGCTTATACTAAAAATAGAATTTTGAGAGTAATTTAAATTAATAACATACTTTTACATGTGAAACTTAAAACATATAACAAATTTAATACCATCTCAAGGACGATCGAGGGAGAGCAAATGACCAGTAGAGTAGGTGCTGCGTATCCTCCATGCAGCCAACCAAGAACAATTGCATCCCCACTTCTCACCCCAATGGCGCTCAGATTCAGGCTATACGAAGCTATTTGGATATTCCATAGCCTTCTTGATAGATTGTAAACATGGAGCAATCTTCGTGAGGTCGGGTAGCCTTAATCCATGTTTGGGCAATTTGGAGCATAAATTGAGTAAGGAATATATAATGAAGTTATTGCCCAAGAGGTTCTGCAATAACGTTGGCTCCAGAATTCCGGGAATACCCGGCTCAAAGAAGGCTATGGAGTAGAGAAGCGTTTGTAACAAATCATGTCGGGACTCTTGGTTTATTATTAGAAATTTTGGGTTTTTATTGAATAACTGGTAGTTTTGAATTTCGGGATTTGTTTGAAATACTAATAAAGTTAATTTTTTATTTGTTCTCTTTTCTCCAACTTGAAATGGACATAAACAACCCTCAGTTAATAGAGAAATTGACAAATTTGACACTTAACGCCAAATTAGCCCGTATTAAAAATTAGACGGGCTCATAACTAAATTAAAAGTTCAAAAGATAAATCATAATAAGGCTTAGTTCATGCCTTTTCTAATTTATTCACAATTTCAGATACAACAAAACCGTTAACACTGATATTATATCACAATTTTAGATACCTCATTACGCAAGAAAAAGAATACAAAAACAAAAAAATTTACACCACCAAGAAGCCTTCCTCCTTTCATACATTAATCTTTTCCATCTCCCTCCTAAGTGCATAAGCCCTAATCAAGCTCCCAATGGTATTCACAGCCAACTTCAAATCCTCCCACGGATTCCCCGGCACCACCCTCTTGTACAAGTAGCTATCGAACGTCATCTTCTGCACATACTCGTCCGCGCACATCTCCACAAACGCTTCCCTCGCGGGGTTTGACCTATAGAACACCTTCTGCAACACATCCAACACCTTGTAAGTAGGCCAGTAAGTCTTGTCCCACTTCTCCAAGTACGTCCTCAAGTCCGCCTCGTTCACCATCCTCTTCCCATTCTCCGAGCCCTCAACTATTGCCTCAGCGCACATCCTGCCACTCTTTGCTGCAAAGTAGATGCCTTCGCCGAGCATTTTGTTACATACCCGGCTGCATCACCAACGAGTGCTACTCTGCCTGCCAACCATTGTGGCCGGGGGTGTTCTGGAATTGGATGTGCCTCCACTCGGAAATTTTGCTGCCTAGAATCTTGTCCTTGGCTCTGTTTCTTGTTGCTAGTTGGAATTTCTTGATGTCTCCCTTGTGAGTCACAGTGCCGGTACCAACTGCTACATGGTCACATTTCGGGAACACCCACCCGTAAAAGTCTGGCAAGACATCATCGCCAACATACATCTCGGCGAGGTTCTCATAGTACACCATCTTGTCATCAGGGATTTTGATTCTCTCCTGTACAAGGCAGAAACCAAGAATTTAATAAGAACGAATCAAACATTGAACCAAATGAAAGTGTTACACCAGAAAGTATTGGCTTAGATCAAACTTTCAGTAAAGCAGACTTCTTAAACTTTGAATTTGTTGATCATTCGGCAACTTAGATTAGGTGATTAAAAACACAAAGCACAAAACTTGACTGCAAATTAAACTAAAAGTTACTTTCTTCCCCTATGTTTATAATTAAGTAGCAATTTTCAACACAAACGTGAGTTAGATCAGTTTGTTCGTTACGGTCACCTTGCACACAGAATTTGAGATTAGACTTGTTTTAAATATCGCAATTTCACACAACAACAAAGCCGTATCCCAAATAGTGGAGTCCGCTTTATTAATCTTAAAACGACATTGCACTCAGTTTTGCACCATTTTTTTTCCCTTAGCTCAAGAAAGAAAACAAAATGTCTATACATGCAAAGCTCAAAAAACAAATTAAAAACAAAGCAAGTTCATAATTAATTACCTGGAAGGCAATGGCAAACTCATAATCACCAGCATCAATGTTCTTAGCCACTCTGGAATTCGCCCCATCAGCTCCAATCACCGCATCAACCTCCATCGTCTTCTTCACGCCTATGCCGCCGGCCTTCCCGTCGTACTCCGTGTAATGCAGAACGTACGGCGCCTCCCCATCTCCCGGCTTATCCATCTTCAGAAACAACCCATTTATCACCGTCGCGCCGTTCTCACTCGCCCTGTTCCTGAGGTACTGGTCCAGCACCTCCCGCCTCACCATCCCAATGTACTCGCGCGGCTTCAGGGTCTGCCCGATGTCCACCGCCACGTTGACGGCGATATCATCTTCATCTTGGTGACGCGGCGGTCGATGATGTCCAGCGGGAGGTCGAACTCGCCCACCATGCAGAGCGGGATGGCGCCGCCGCAGGGCTTGCAGTTGTCCATTTTCCGCTCGATGAGGAACGTCTCGACGCCGCCCTTGGCGAGAGTTTCTGCGGCAGCTCCCCCTGCGGGTCTGCCGTCTATGACGGCGACTCGGAGGTTTCGGCCAGTGACTTTAGGGCTGGTTTTGGCGACTTTGACTTGGAGGGTCCGGTGGTTTGAGAGGTTTGGAGAAATGGGTTTTTCCTGGATTGTAGAATGGGGTTTCTCCGCGGCAGTTTGGCGGAGGTCGATGAAGGATTTGAGGGCTCTGGAGGCCATTTTTTTGGTCGGAGCAGCTGAAGCAGAGGAGGAGAAGGAGGAGGAGGCGGTGAGCGTGAGAGTGGCAAGAGTGTGAAGTAACTTTTTTTTTATTTGGTGGATACAGTTTGGGATACGAGTGGGAAGGTTGGCCGTTGGATTGGGGGAATGGAGGGCTGAAATGATTTGTGGATAATGAGTTGGATTTTTATTGATTAGGAAGGGAGGGGTATGGTTTGATATTTGTTTTGGGAACAGCATCCTCTCCTGAGCAAAGAATGAGGATTTTCTTGACCACACTCATCGAATCATTAAAAATTTATCCAACAATTACAATTATTATAACTTTTAAAGAGGTCCTGTTTGTAATCGTTAGATAAAATTTCAACGATCCGATAAGCTTGGTCAGAAGGATAGTCATCCTTTGCTAGAGGAGAGGATCCTGATCCTTTTAGAGAGGCCCCTATTTGTAATCGTTAGATAAAATTTCAACGACCCAATAAACTTGATCAGGAGGATCCTCATCTTTTGCTAGAGGAGAGGATACTGATCCTTGGTCTTGGAAATGGGAGGGGATGACAACAATGCCACGTTGTGTACTTTTGTAGTGGATTTGTCTGGTTATGTAGACTCTAGTATCGTTTACGTGCAACCAGTGGTTGCTTGCCACGTCAGTGAATTTACCTCTTTGTGTGGAAAGATTTTTTTAATGTCATCATCACAAGGGATGATATAACACGTGTCTCTATATAAATTATGTGTGTTAAAATGTTAATAACTTAAAATTTTCTCTTTGTGTGGGGTTAAGATCCTCTCCAAATTTTAACTATCTGGATTCTGCGGGCCACACTGCAAAAGGGGGTTGACGACGTCTCTCGAAGTTGGCAAATCTTCTTTAATTTGTTTCTCTAAAGGCTAAAGCATCTAAGTAGGATCGTAATAATAATTAGACATGCCATTATGTTTGTTAACCAATATATATGAAATGACAATATTAGGGCTAGGCACGGGCTAGACCAGACTCAAATTTGGAGCGACTGGACCGGACACGTATGAAAATGCAATGGGGCGGGTCAGGGCGAGTAATGGGATTTCAAATTTTGGAATCGGACCTAATCCAGCCCGTTTCAAACGGGTCGATTCGGGCCTGGTCCACAAGTCCAATCTTCGTCTTCTTTGATCTGGAGCTTCGCAATCTTCGTCTTCTCCGATCTAGAGCTTCGCAATCTTTGTCTTCTCCGACGGTGAGGTGATTTCGTGAGTCGTGACTCGTTTGGTGGGCCTGGTGGTTGTTGTGATGTCGACGCAGTCGAGGGGTGGAAGGGAGAAGAGAACGAGAACGAAGAAAGAAAGTTAGGTAATCTGAGAGTAGGGGATCTGTACAATCACATAAATCCTATAAGAAAATCAAGCAAATCCCACATCAAACATACCCCCAAACCAAAACCCATATCAGAAAATTCCCCCAAAACCCCACAAAAAACCAAACAACCCCAAACAAAAGCCCAAAACCCTCCAAAAACCTAAATCAAAACCAATCCGGGTTTCTTAAAAGTTGGAAGCAAGATTACAGCAAGGGGCTCATCGACCTCAAATTCTTAACATCGATGAACTCGTCCTGATGGTGGGTGGGAGAAACCTCCATCGACGCTGGAGATGGTGGTTAAGTGGTGGGTAAGATGGACCTCGATCGACGGAGACGGGGACAGAGTGTAAGTTCAGGATAAAGAGATTGTGAGGGAGAAGTCGAGAGGTCTGAGAGTCTGGAGAATTCTACATAACCTAAGAAATAAACGGTGGAAACGGTTCACGCCGGGGGCCCGTTTTCTCTAAAATTTGTACCCGTCCCACCCCATCCCGTTTTGAATTTACAATATATGTACCCACCCCGTACCCGGCCCGACCCATAGGTCCAGGACCTGTTTGCCCAACCCTAGCCAACATCATTAATTCAATACTTAATCAAAAATTAATATTGTAAAAGCTGATTTTTTTTTTAATAATTTTTTTTGTTGTAATGATTGTCTTGAGTAAAAAGGAAAATCAAGGGTAAACCCATTTGGGTGGGTTACTTGTACAAAGTTAGAAATCTTGTCAATTAAAAAGGGAATTAGGGGAGAAAATAAGGAATTAAAGATTGTGAGCCTCCTGAATTTCTTTTCTTTGAAGAAACTTAGAAAATGAGAATATATGGTTTGCCAACATGTTGAAAGAGAAGGCCACATTGGTAGGTAGGTGAACCCATACTTCCTTCTAACATTTTCACAAATGCAAAATCATCTTGACTTGCCACTTAATACTACGGTTTAGTGGTATTCTTCTTCACTTGTAAGTGAGAGGTCTTAGTTTTGATTCTTGCCAAAGGTGAATTTGAACCACATTATTACTAGCTCATTGCGAGGCTTGGTTGCCAACTCCCCCAATTAGTGTAGATAATATCGTTTGTTTAAAAAGATAAAATCATCTTGACTCATATATTTTCTTGAATTGTTTGGATTCAACACTAAGGTTTGAGGCTTGTAGAAAGGCTAGCAATTTTCACTCTCGTGTTTTCTTCTACACTTCTCTAATTTTTTTCTATAATACTTCTCATTTGATTTACTCAATACAAAGATTGAAAGAAAAAAAAAAAAAGCAGACAAAAAGAGAGTGCGAAAACTATTTTCCTGTAATTGGGACTTTTGGGGCACGGACCTTTGTAAACTTGTAACAAAAGACAATCATGGTTAGTTGCATTTAGGTACGTCCGAGTAACATTTGGTTTCTCCAACAAGCTAGCTAAGCTGCCCTCTCTGTTTTTCCCAAATCCATCATACAGTTTCTAGTCCTTCCCCAAATTTCACACGAAATCTAATCACAGATAACGCCTCCTACTTATAAATTCTCCCACATTGTGTTTAATCCAAAACCCAAGTCTTCCATCTCACATTGGAAGGCCTGAAAATATCTGCATTTTCTCGAGTTTTTCAACCATGAAGTTCACAGCTCTAGCAGCAATGATGGCGGCCGTGACTCTCTTCGGCCTCCTCATTGATGGCCACGACTGCAAAATCGTGCAGTTTATATTCGGGGACTCCCTCTCCGACGTCGGAAACAACAAGCAAATGGGCAGGAGTCTCGCCCAAGCAAGCCTGCCTTGGTATGGCATTGATATGGGCAATGGACTGCCCAATGGCAGGTTCTCCAATGGCCGTACAGTTGCTGATATAATAGGTAACATATGTTGCAACAGTTTTGACTCTGTGCAGGACGTCTTGTCTTTCTTAAACATATAGTTTTTCGTCGAGTTTATTTTTATGCTGAACTTGTTTGTTTATTTAGGTGATAACATGGGGCTCCCAAGGCCGCCGGCCTTTCTTGATCCGTCATTGACCGATGACGTGATACTTGAAAAAGGAGTAAACTATGCATCTGGAGGTGGAGGGATTTTGAATGAAACCGGCGGCTACTTTGTAAGTTGCAACCTTAAATGTAACAAAACCACATGAAGATTGAGCTTTTAATTAAGATTGTGCGTGATTTGACCAGTAATGTGTTTGCAGATTCAGAGGTTCTCGCTCTACAAGCAGATCGATCTGTTTCAAGGGACACAAACACTGATCAAAAACAAAATTGGCGCAAACGCAGCGGAGAAATTCTTCCAAGACGCTCGTTATGTGGTCGCTTTAGGAAGCAACGACTTCATTAACAACTACTTGATGCCTGTTTACAGAGATTCGTGGAGTTACAACGATCAAACTTTCATGGAATACCTAATGGGAACTCTAGAAAGACAACTTAATGTTAGAATATCAGTTTTTATTTTTTTATTTGTATCAATTTCTACCAGTCAATCGTAATACGTAGTTTCCTGACTAGGGTTTTACGTGCTTTCGAGCAGCTGTTGCACAGCCTAGGGGCGAGGCAGCTGATAGTGTTTGGGCTAGGACCAATGGGTTGTATTCCGCTCCAAAGGGTGCTAAGTACCACTTACGGTTGCCAAGAAAGGTCAAACAAACTAGCTCTCAGCTTCAACAAAGCTGGAAGCAAGCTAATGGAAGACTTGTCCAGCAAGCTTCCTAACGCAAGCTATCGATTTGGTGATGCTTATGATGTCGTCAACGATGTGATCAGTAATCCAAACGAATATGGTATGTTAAGACAGAACAGAGAACATGTAACATATCTCCTCGTTTCTCTACTGACCTTTTCTGTATTCGAATTCCGACCATGGCAGGATTCAGCAATGCGGATTCACCGTGCTGCTCATTTGGAAGAATTCGACCGGCTTTGACGTGTGTCCCTGCATCAGTACTGTGCAGTGACAGAAGCAAATACGTGTTTTGGGACGAGTACCATCCATCAGACAGTGCAAACGAGCTTATTGCCAACGAACTCATAAAGAAATTCGGTTTGTCGCGCGTTGATGAAACGGATGCCCCTTCCCCCGCACCTGCTTTTGCTCCATCACCAGAGGGATAAATACTAGTACAATAAACCAGCAGTGTCTGCTGCTCAAATTGCTTTCCTAAAAAGCAACTTCTTAGTAATCAGTAACAGCTTTTCATATACAACTATGGTTTGGTTTTATAAGCTCGAATATATATGTTTCTGATTATTCGTGATTTTGCGTATGAAGTTAAACATATTGAGCATCAATCCTTCATGAACTTTCGACTCACATATACTTGACAACCATAATATACTCATGAACAATCAAGAACTGTCCTCACTCACTAGTAAGACCTGCACCACCTCCTTACGGATACACATATACGTTGGCACTAATGACACCTAGTGCCATCTACTCCTGGAGTCCTACTCCATTTACGAAATCAATTTGGAACCTTACAGAGGCACAAACCCTAGCTTTACGGAGTTGCTAACACGAGCCCCTTCTCAACTTCCCGCGTACAACCCGGCTTCTTTTACAATCTTTGCATACATGTACTGGTTTACTGAGATTGTTACGGCTGAACTCGCCAAATCTTGTGTTCATGCTATCGTGCACAGCGAGGGGAGGGGAGTATTTTCTTGTGTGCCGCCTCTCTAGCTCGGGCTATTTCATCACCACTAGGCTGCAAAGCTGCAGAATTTACCATAAGTCAAAAAGAATGTGGGTGCAGTAGTACGGAGATGCCAAAATCTCAAACGCGCGACCCTGATACAAGGAAAAGCCGTTTCCATTCTTTTCTGTCGATAATTGGTTATGCCGTTGTTATGAGGTTATTTGGTTTTCGATGTTCCATGACAAGCGTGAGGAATCCAGAGTCTTTGATTTTGATTTGAAAAGAAATGAATGGTCGGAAGTTGACACTTCTTGTCACCGTGTAACTTTCTGAGGGAGGCAGCGGGATTGTCTATGCCTTGTCGCAGATACTAGGATATCCTTCAGAAAGTTCAGAGAGAGAGAGAGAGAGATGGTTCGTCATGGCAGGATTCAGCAACGCAGATTCACACAGCTCGTCATTTGGAAGGATTCGGCCGGCTTTGACGTTCTTCCCTTCACCAGTACTGTGCAAAGACAGAAGCAAATTTGTGTTTTGGGACGAGTACCATCCATCATATAGCGCAAACGAGTTTATTGCCAAGGAGATCATCAAGAAATTCGGTTTCTCGCGCATTGATGAAACAAACGGCCCTTTCCCTGCACCTGCCATTGTTTCATCAAGAGATAGGGCAAACGAGCTTATTGCCAAGGAGCTCATCAAGAAATTCAGTTTCTGTGAACTTGAATATATACGTTTCTAAACTTTCGTGATTTTGCCTACGAAGTTACACATATTTAGCATTGATCCGCCATGAACTTTCGACTCACATATAATATTCAACCATAAAACATAATTTATACATACTTTGTTAGATCTGCACACCTCCTCATGGGTACATACATATATATGTTGGCACTTAACAAAATTATACCTAGTGCCATCTACACTTGGAGTCCTACGCCATTTACAAAATCAGAACGGAAACTTACAGAGGCACTAACCCTAGCTTTACGGAGCTGTAAACACTAGCCTCTTCCCAAGTTCCCGCGTACAACCCAGCTTCTTTTGCAATCTTTGCATAAACGTACTGGTTTACTGAGATTGTTACGACTGAACTTGTCAAATATTGTGTTTCTGCTATCACAACGAGGGCAGGGGAGTATCTTCTTCTGTGCCTTCTCTCTAGCTCGGACTATTTCATCATCAGAAGGCTGCAAAGCTGCAGGAATTTACCAAACGTCAAAAAGAAAGCGGGTGCAGTAGTACAGAAACTTCAAAATCTCAAACACGCGAGATGTCAAGTCAATTACCAGGTCTGGACGAGGAAGCTTCCTCTTTGCCATCCTTCTTCTGAAGTTCTTGCTTCTTCTCAGCTGGCCTCTTCCTCTTTGCATCCCGCTTCTGAATTTCCAGCTTCTTATCCTTCACATCCTGTGTGAATGAACAGATGCACATGTCAAACAACGTCCAGTTTAATAATCTTACCATACGCAAACATACAGAAACCGGTTAATCCATGTTAAATCATCACTGTGTTGCGACTTCATGAGTTGGAACTTACCCTGTCATCCTCCTTACCAAGTGCCTTGTTCGCCTCTCTGATTTTTTCCAACTCCACAAGGTTTTCCACACATTTACTTGCAAAAGTGAATTAGGAAACCCAAAAGGTAAAAGTAACAAACGAAAACAAATGAACGAACAATCAAACAGATCACGAAGTGAAAGGATACGTCCTGTCTTCCAAAAGTTTAAGCAAGATCTCGGTGTTCTGTACACACATTCAGAATATAATAACATCAAACAGAAATCAAACCAAATAAATCATCAAAATCCAATTAGAACAGCCAAATCAGATTGATAAAGCGACAACCTTTGCATTTTTGGTTTCAGAAACAAGTTGGATGAGCTTCATGTTTTCCTGACAAGATATACATTCAGATCAAACAAGTCACACCAACATACTTCTTAAGGCCAAATCAGAGATTAAATTACGAGGCAAGATTGTACCTCATGGAAACTTTGAACCGAGACTGTAGCGAAGCCATCAGTTTGATCCCCAATCTTACACTTTTCCTTCTCATCTGCTATCCACACTAAAAATCTCAGTCCTTTTTCGGCAAAGCATAATCTTACAAAAAGTTCAGGGCCGTTCGGGATTTGTGTCTTGAAGAACTGAAAGTGCTTTCTGTCAACTAAAAAACGCTTCTAACTAACTACGTCATCTTACAAAAAGCTGAAAAATTGTAAAGGCCAGTTTTTTAGGATTTCTTCCTGGTAGAGCTAAAAGTACTTTCTATAGACCAAAAGCGCTACTGACTGTATTTGGAAGAAAAACTTAAAAACGGTTACTCAAACTCCTACAAAATTTTTGCATGAAAAGATGAGAGAAAACATTTTCCAGCTGAAATTCGGAAAAGGTGCAAAGAAATCATAGTTGTAGCAACGAATGAGTTTCATATGTGAACCCTAAACCATGAAAGTTGAAACAGAAAGAAAAGGAGAAATGGGAGAAATTGACCTTGACCACTTTCACCTTGTAAGCCGAGTAAATCAACTTGGTCGCCAATTTCTTCCCCACGACTAGTTGTCTCTCTCTTTGTCCCTCCCGGTAACCGCATACGAACCATCTCTCTCTCTAGCTGGTTCTTACTGGTCTGAGTTTTTAGAAATTAGAAAACGAGGGGAGAAAAAGTTCGCGACTTGAAGCAAAATTGTTAGTTGGTATTTTGTTTCTTTGGTCAGAGTGTTTTTTTTTTATTTTTTTTTATTTTTCTGTTATAATAATAGTATTCGTGCCGAGAATTTTCTTAGTTTAAGTGTGATTGTGTAAATTAATGAAGGATTTCTTCTCTCTCTTGTTACTATAAATAAAGACACTACATAGGAGAGAATAACACACACATTTCTCTATATAATTCTACAAACATATATCTCTCTCAATCTCTCCTTGTCGCAAGCCCCCTTTTCCCTTGTCAGATAAAATAGGCTACAACAATTCGTTCTTATTTACTCATTTAATGTATTTTTTTACGAAAGCTATAACAACATTATCGAAAAAAGATAATTGCTCCCCCATTCTCCGGTGGGCAGTGTTACAAGTTTAGGAACTAATATTCACAAATAGGTAATGTTAAGGAGACTAAATTTTGTAAACTAGCAATATGTTTGGATGAGGGAAATAAACTTAAAATTTGGATAAAAGTCAGAATTTATAAATTGACTGCACCAATTCCCTTATTTGGATTCATAAACATAAAAAAAATTAAATTTTCCCCTGAAATTTTTTTTTTAATTTGGGGCCTTCAACTCCCAAGTTTAAATTTCATGTAAATAGATGTCATTTCCTAATTTCTATTATTGAGAGTTTAAAAATAAGAAATTTCATATTTAATTCCATTGTGGTTTTAGGTTAACCAAACAAGAAAATTCACAATTTCTAGAAAATAAAATCCCGTCATTTTAAAATTCCTTAGTAATCTTAAATTTTTTTCATCCAAACATTGTGTAAATGATGTGGTTGTTGATAATTTAATTATAACTTAAGTGTTGATTAACGTGCTTATTTTTTATTAATAATACATCATTTGATTTGCAAATTTGATTTAAAAATTTGGTGTACCTAGCATTAATGCTTCGACTTTGGGTTTTCTTTAGTTCACACAAAAAAAAATATTTCAATTTTTAATTCAACTCTGTGCAAGAGATGTTGTGCATAAATCAAATCAAAGTTGAAAGAAACTTAGTAGAAGTCGCGCTTTCTCAATATTTCCTCTATTCAAAAGACAAGACGTGTTGCACAGAAAATTTCTCTCTAATAGATTGGCCATAGAATTTCTCAACGCTTTTCGGTTTGACTCCCCTTCTTTAATGGATAAATCATTTTTCCTTGGAAAGCAATACTTTCATTAAGAGTTTTACTTTTGGTAATATTTTAAATTTAAACCAATCATATGGTTCATATATTTTAGTTTTCCCGCGAAATATTACCTGATTGCTCTGAAATTACACCTCGTTCACAATCATAATAAAATTGTCAACCATAACATATCATTCAAATCTCCTCCGCAATCAAAAGCTGTCCTCACTAGTAAGATCTGCAGCACCTTATCATGCCATCTATTCCTGGAGTCCTACTCCTTTTACAAAAACAGTATGGGGAACTTCAGAGAGGCACTAACCCTAGCTTAAGAGAGTTGTTAACGCCACCCCTTAACTCTCTGCACATACGTTTTTCTTTACGTAGATTGGAATATTTGAACTGTTCAAATCTTGTGTTCAAGCTTTCGCAGCGAGGGCAGGGAAGTATCTTCTTGCATGCCTCCGCTTTAGCTCGGGCTAATTCATCAGCACTAGGCTGCAAAGCTGCACGCATTTACCAAATGTCAAAGTAAATGTTCGTACAGAAGGAGATGCAAAAATCTCAGACGCGTGATGTGTCAAGTTAATTACCTGGTTTAGAGATGCAGGCTTCCACTCTCATATCCTTCTTTTGAATTTCCGGCTTCTTCTCACCAACGCTCCGCTCCACATCCTGTCAATGAACAGATGTACAATTCTAATCATGCGTACAGAATGGTTAATTCATGCTAAATGACACCATTTAAACGTAGGAAGCGAAGGACTTCATCGGTTGAACTTACTTACCCTGTCCCTAACGAGCACCTTGTTCCCCTCTTTGATTCTTTCCAACTCTACAAGGTTTCCCACACATTTACTTGCAAAAGTGAATTGAGAAAAATCCCGAAAATGCCGAAGTGATGGATGAACAAAAACATAAATGATCAAATATATCACAAAGGATACGTGCCGTCTTCCAAAAGTTTGAGCAGGTTCTCAGTATTCTGTGAACACATTCAGAACATATCAAGGTAAATTAGACGAAATGAATCATCAAAAACCAATTAGATTAGCCAATTCAGATTGATAAAGTTACAACCTGTACATCCTTGACTTCAGAAACAAGTTGGATGAGCTTCATGTTTTCCTGACAACATATAAATGCAGATCAAACAAATCACGCCAACTTGTTTATAGCAAATCAGAGATTAATCACGCCAATTTGTTTATAGCAAACAAGTCAAACAAAGTCACCCCAATCTTATGCCTGTTCTTGCCATCTGCTATCCACACTAAAAATCTCAGTCACTTGTTGGCAAAGCATAATCTTGCAAAAAAGCCCAAAATTTCTTAGGGCCCATTTGGGATTTGCTTCTGTTTAGACAACCAAAAGTGCTTCTGATTACCTTAATGCATTTGGAACAAAAACATTATAGTTCTTATAGGTTGTAGAAGTGCTTCCACTTGGAGTATTTTTATAAAAATTTCTACTTGTTTATAATACTACAAGCATTTCTAGCATAAGTGCTTCCTACAGAAGCATTCCCAAACAAAACCTACGTCACTTTACCTCAAATTTCTACACAAGGAAAAAAAAGAAAAACAACAAAAAGCATTTTCCAGCAGAAATTCGGAGAAAAAATTGCAAAGACACCATAGTCGTAGCAATGTATGACTAACATATTGGAACCTTAAACACGCACCGAGAAATGCAGGCGAGAGAAAGAAATATCAAGGAAAGCAGAAATGGGATAAACTGACCTCGAGCATTGTCATCTTAGTGTTTTTTTTTTTTGTGTGAAGGAAATCCTTGATCTGTTGGCCATGCTGCAGAAATCAAAGAAGGAACCCCTTGCTGGGCTTGAAGACGGTGGAGAGGGAGAGATGAATTTTTTTTTTTTTAATTTTTAATTTTCACGTGGATCTCTTGATGACACGTGGTGCTTAGTCATTGTCCACGTGGAATTGACTAATGCTTCTTGTGATTAATATGTGTAACTTCTTAGGATGGACGACACGTCTCAAGGGTTATATAGTTTTTCAAAAGGTTTTCACAAAACTTAATAAGTCTTACATGTTCACATTTGATATGGATGCCACGGACGGGTTACATGTTAGATATGCGTTCTATATTGGAGGTTCCAAGTAGGATATATATTAGGAAAACCTAACATTCAATTATGCATGTGTAAGTCATAAGTAATTGTAAGAACTACGTATGATTGTTAAGGTGATAGCGGAACCCTAGTGCTTAAATAGATTTTCAAAACTATTTTCTTTTGTTTTCTTTACTTTCCCAATTTATTTAATTGTTTTTAATTAAATTCGTTTTTAATATTTTAGGCAATTAAATCAACCTCTTCCAAACTTTGTTTTCAAATAATTATTTAAGATTTGGTTTTAACATAAATTATTCATTCAATTCCTATGGAAAACAACCTTACTTGAGCTGCTATACTACGATAATCTTATACTCTTGCAGGTATTTTTAAGTATTTTTATTCCTACTTTTACATGTGGTAAAAATTCTATCATTGTGTTTTCTCTATTCGGCCTTTTTTTTCTTTTATGGATGGACCTTTGATTTTTCTTTTGGGAAAGCCTTTTGCTTAAAGAATTTTACTTTGATATCAGCTATTTAGAAGTTTAAGATATATCCTTTTTATTGTGACTGTGACAGCATTTCAAGTTAATTAAATACTTTTTATGTGTTTTAATTTTCTTTCGTGAGAATACAATATTTCTCAACACTAGGAGAATGAAAAGCTTTCTAACAACTTCTTCTTAGTGATGATTAAGATTTAAGAAGTTTTTCATATACAAACTAGAATTATATTTGCGAATTCAAAAAGTGTTTCTAATCTTGGAATTTTGCCCTAAAAATTTCACCCTCTGCAGTATATATAGCCTATGGAGCATCAAATGGCCGTGAAAATTTCAACTCAGATATAATCTTGTCTCTTATAACACGAGGTGTCCAGACTCCAAATTATCAAAATTTTCACAAGATTTCTCGCTAAGATGTGAAATAATCTGCTTAATTTTACGAGTTAACGAAAATCAAAACTTTAAACACATAGTTAACGAGATTATCAACAGCATCAAAAGCTCATACATTCATTCTGCTTGATCAAGTTAATACTCTTCATAATCATTGTACATATATATTTGCATTAATCCATGATTTCATTTCACCTAATGCGTCTAGTTCCTACATTCCTACTCCGTCTAAACCCTAACATTAATAAACTTAAATGACTGATATAGAAACAAAAATCTCTTTTCCAATAGTTCCATACATAACAGTACATTGTAAACCTTAAAACCCATAGTTCCAGCAGAATACTAGCAACCAGTGCATCTTCCAGACTACGGCTTCGGGGTGTGGCGGTTGTTGGCGCCTGATCCCGGGTAGTCATTTAGCTCCACATCCATCCTTTCACTGATAGCTCTCTCATTATAAATCTTCTCTGTGGTTACCTGTTTTGAAAGATGAAAATTAAGAGATGGAAGGCTAGTAACTCAACACATCTTTTCCCGGAAGCGCTTCTCGTGAATTATACTTGTACTATGAATACATGTCTATTAAGATCCCTAGAGGATCCTCGCGAGTCGCAAAGAACTATAATATCGAAAATATATGGAGTAATACCAGTTTGATACTTCCTGCAATTTGATGAAGTTGAGGTCCATGCTTTAGGCTTCCAATTCCTGCATGTTGTAAAAAGCAAATGAGAACAAGAAGGAGAAGAATAAGAAGAAGATGCAGAAGCAGAAAGCTGTTACAGGTTTTACTTGTAGCTGGGATGGCATTCAAGAAGATGAGTTGAGAAAACCCTAGCAAGATCACAAGCACATGAAGGAGACTGCTTGCCATTTTCTCTATGAAGTTGAATGTTAATTGTCTTAAAGCTATCACTACTCAATTTATACAACTCAAAAAAGCTGCTTTTCTAGACCTTTGTTTGAGTTGTTGGGATTTGGGAAAAAGTCAAAAAGGCGAAAGAGAAGAGGAGTGTAAATTGGTGGAAATTTACCCAAAAATGCAGTTAGGTTGTTGGGAAATTGTTAAGTGGGGCAATTGATTTTTAAGTGAATGTGGTAGTGGAGGTATCACAAAGGATGATATCGTGGCAAAATTTGAGCTCAGGGGTCTCATGCACTAAATTGTAGGTTAAGGTTTAGTGGGAGTCATCATCATTGGACACAGCTGCACAAGGATATTCAATGAAATGGAAGAAGAAATCACTAAAAAAGCAAAGCAATATGGAGTTAGATTTTTTGGGATTCCATTTTAGTGGCATGTCAACTAAGGGGTAGGGAAAACAAACAACAACCACCAAATGCGATAGCATGTAGTATTGCAGTACAAGTACGACTTGTTTGAAAATAAAAATAAAAAGTTGAAGAAGACGATGACATGTTTACTTGGAACATACTTGTATTGAAATTTTCGATTTTTGATGTTTGCTGACGCATGAGTATTAAAGTTAGTATGATTCATGATTTCACATGGGTTTGCTCTTGATTGATGCTTTCACATGCATTTGCTAATACCGTGACACCCGCGGACTAAAAAATTATGTGACTCATACGTTATAATTCGTAACTCAAAATCTAAAAAACAAAAATTAAATTAATGAAGGAAGCAGTTAATCTCATTTACATTCCTTATCTTCTTTATTTATGACTTTTTCAGTTCATGACCTCCTTGTTGAGAGTGAATTCCACATAAGGGAGAGAGGGACATTGTGTACTTATAATAGTTGGGTTACTCCGTGTATTGTCAAATGATTTTATGGTGGAAGCTCAACCTTCTCTATGGTATCAGAGAGCAGGTTGTTCGTGTGTGAAACCCAACGGCCACACGTGCTCCACGCCACCCAACTTGTGTTGTTCATGTGTTAGACTTTAAAATTCATCACACATGAGGGAGCACGTTGAGAGTGAATCTCACATCAAAAAGAAGAATGACGTTTTATGTAGTTGAATTACTCCAAATATTATCAATTGGTTACATGATGAAAACTCAACTTTGTTTTCTCTTCTTATTATGATTTATTCTTCTTTCCAAGAATAAGACACACAATGATCTGGTTGGATGATAAGTGCAGAACACAATTAGAGTTGGCAACACAATCAGTTTAACCATTCAACTTTGTTCCGACTTCAGTGGACATATTGGGATCAAGTTATCATGCTTTTAGTTTAAATTGTTTGACTTTATGAATCACCAATCAAACTTTACAATGTGTTTGGTGGGTCACTGCCCTTACATGGTGGCATGGTTACAGAGTGATTAGGTTGTAATTAAAGTAGTTATTGACAATGAAACAAACATGGCTGATGTATTAGCCAATTCCAAAAGGTAATTAACAAAATTAATTAACTAATTACAAAGTAAAGCTAAAAGCCTAAATATCCGAAATGGGGCTGAGAAAGTAGAAAAGATATATAAAGCAAGAAAAGTTTAAGGATCCATCCAGAATAATCATACCATGCTTTCTGCTGCTTTTGCATGCTTCAAAATTTATCATGCTACATTTTACTCAAACTTAGTCAACCCTTTCAGATGGGATGCTGTCCGTTGATGATGCTTGTTTGATCTCACCCAATTTAGTCGGTCCTTTCATGCCCATGGGAGCAATATGTCACACACTTCACATTGAGTTTATGTGCTTAACAACTTACATGAAACGTTCACATAATCTTCTTTTTTTATCATTAGGGTGGATCTTTCTTCTGGTTTAGCATGTTACATGATGAAAGGGTTAATCTGATTTAATCATTGAGGTAAATGTTACACAAACTCATGATATCTAAGATTTCTTATAGAGGATGATTGATGTCTAGCGAATAATCATTTTACATCGAGAGAGGTCATATGGGGTCGTGCTATACACGTCTTTTAAATGACTTAAAAGTCATTTGTTAAATTGATAGGAATTTTCACAATTAGTTGTTAAATACCTCAATGACTTTAAGATTTTTCTGGATCATATGAACTCGTGATAGGTAAGTTTTTCTTCCGAAGATGGGCAATGATTGACGAGACTTTCATTTTAATTTCGGGCCATAAGTCAATGTTTTTTGGGGCCACCGTGGCAAGGACTTTTGGGTTTTGGGACACCTTACACTATTTGGAATCCCAAATAAACCTCACTCTGTGCCCACTGGCAAAGCTTTCACTGGGCTCGGGACGTCACTTAATCCCTATAAAACATGGGCCATATTACAATCACTTTCAACCTCAATTGAACATGTTGTTCTGATGACAGACACCAGGTTCAAATAAATGCGAGATTTTTCATTGTTTTCGTATACTTGACGGAGCATCTCATGTTATTATATAATTAGAGAATTTTTTTTTAAGTGTTCCTGCAATTCTATAATAATAATGGTGTTTTGTCCCGTATTCCAAACACACTGAAAAATCTCTTCAAATAAAGCACCTGTCAACAGCCAAAAAGCTATATATATATATATGTGTATATATATATATATATATATATATTTGAAACATAAAATAAAATAAAAAATAAAAAACTAATGAAAATGACTTGAAAATTTTGAGTTTTAACGATAAAGACAAAATAAAAAATAAAATGAATAGTACCATGATTGATTTTTTTAGTGTAAAAATATGATTTTTCGTTAAAGTGAACAGTATCGAAAACTTTTCGTTAAAGTTTCCTAAAAAAAATGAAAAGAAAGAAGGGGACTAAGAGATTGGAGAAATTTCTTCAAACCTTCCATCCTAATCTCATCTTAATCCTGTCCAAATCAAATGTTTGGTATGTGCCTCCGAATTGAAAAACATGTTAGCCGAAGTACTAACCGCCCACTGGCTAATCCGACATTAAACAAATCAACTTTAACTACCTAATTACACTTGTTTTATTTTGATTAAAAAGAAAAAGTTGACTTGTTTAATCAATAGATGAAGCATGTGATTAAGGTAATCAAAACCATTTGACCTTTAACACCGAAAGACCAAACTTTAGAGAATTTTAAAGGATTTAACAAAAAATATTTCTTTGAAGGTGTCTTTGTTTAACCCATTTGACACTTTTACGTAATTTTAAAAATTTCACTCTGACCACTAAAGCTTTGGGTTACTATCACTATCCATTAGAATTGTGACTCGCAGAGTCAACTTTTGCTTCCTTATCTTCGAGGTTCATTATCTCCTTCTTATCCTCTTAACAAGACAAAATATAAACAAAACGATAAATAATAATAATAATAAATAATAATAAATAAAAATAAATAAAAAATAAAAAGGGGAGGCCTTCTCATTTCTGCGTAAAGCCATTTGTGCACACCTTATCGTTCTCCCACTCTTTCAACCAACTTTCTAGATTTTATTTTAAAATATTAATATCTTAACTTTATTTATTTTATGAGGTCCAAATTTTATTTTCAAACACTTATATCAATAATATTTTAAATAAAATAGTTTGCGAGATCGAATTTGCTAACTTAAAAAAGTAACAACTGATATTATAAACTTACAAGATCAATTATTAATTCTTTAATTTGCTAACTAAGTTGTTATCTCCATTAAAAATTTATTTTTACTACGCAACATAACAAAACTAACATCGTCAAATGTTGCTTTCTTTAGATATACTCTTATCTTTTAACTTTCTTCTATCCCCCAGGAGGATCTTCGTCGGATCCTTTTTGTGAGGATCCACGCAGGATCCTCTTTGTGAGGATCCTGGGGGTCTTCTAATCACATCCGTTCATCGTACATAGTGCGGTAAAAAATCATTGTAATTTTTTTATTTAAAATTGAATATAAACAGTACCTGATAAAAACTGACCGCACAATATACAATAAACAGATATTGTAACATCCCACATCGCCCAGGGGAGTTTAAATGTATATTCTCATCCCTACCTAGCACGAGGCCTTTTGGGAGCTCACTGGCTTCGGGTTCCACGGGAACTCCGAAGTTAAGCGAGAAGGGGGTTAGAGCAATCCCATGATGGGTGACCCACTGGGAAGTTGCTCGTGAGTTCCCAAAAACAAAACCGTGAGGGAATGGTAAGCCCAAAGCGGACAATATCGTGCTACGGTGGTCGAGCGGGCCCGGGAAGTGATATGCCTCAGACCGGGATGTGACAAATGGTATCAAAGCCAATCCTTGGCCGGAAGTGTGCCGACGAGAACGTCGGGGCCCTAAGGGGGGTGGATTGTAACATCCCACATCGCCCAGGGGAGTTTAAATGTATATTCTCATCCCTACCTAGCACGAGGCCTTTTGGGAGCTCACTAGCTTCGGGTTCCACGGGAACTCCGAAGTTAAGCGAGAAAGGGGTTAGAGCAATCCCATGATGGGTGACCCACTGGGAAGTTGCTTGTGAGTTCCCAAAAACAAAACTGTGAGGGAATGGTAAGCCCAAAGCGGACAATATCGTGCTACGGTGGTAGAGCGGGCCTGAGAAGTGATCCGCCCCGAACCAGGATGTGACAGATATGATTAGAGGATTCTTAGAATCCTCACAAAAAGGATCTGGCCAGGATCCTTTCTCTTTTATCCCTACGTTAAGATTGTACTAAATCATATTTTTTTTACTTTTATGTTGCTTAATTTTTTGAAATATTAAAAAAATTAAAATGTCTACTGATTGGATTTCGTGTCAAGAAATTTTTAATTGTGACGAGAACACAGATGGTACACCATGTATTTTTATGTAAGTGATGAAAAATTTTAATTTTTAAGTTATTAACCTTTTAACAAACATATCTTACCATTTATATGGAGACACGTGATGTAGTATCTTGTGCAACGGTTACATTGAAAAATCTTTCTTTGGTGTCATCCTTTGAGAGCTCTGCTTACGTACAAGTTGGTCGATGGTATACGCGTGTCATGCGCTAGGACACGTGTTGGTCATTTACGGGAGATTGTGTAGATATTCTGCAGGCTTTCAACTTTGAGCTTTTTGGGGTGGGACCCATTGAAAAGTTTCTGCAGCTGATGTGGCGACAAACCTTGTTCTAATCTGAGATTAAATATTAAGTTAGCAAGATAAATGAAATAGAAAATATATTCAGTTAGGTTAGAGTCTTCATACACAAATAATTAAAGAGATTAAATTACATAATTGCTTAGAGTATTCATATTTAGTTTACTTTTCACAGACTCCTTATAATTTATGTAATTTAATCTTCTTTAATTTGTTCAATTCGACGACCAAAATTTAAGGGTGTTTGTAATCCTGTGTTTTTTTTTTTATGGAAAGGTACAATTTTAGTAAGATGCCAATAAAATACATACAAGAGGATATGACATAAAAATGAAGTGAATCTCTGAAGAATAAAAAACTTTGTCAGGACTTTCAAACCGAAAACATGAAAAAAGAGGCCATCATTGTAGAATAAAATAGAACATTGTAGTCACTGAATAGAACTATTCTCAATCAAGATGTTTGCTACATGTCCGATGGTTCTTCAAACTAAGCCACCTCATGTTACTCTCCAGTTCCTACTCTTTCAAGCCCATGTGATGCTTGATTTGCTTATTGTCTAACATGACTTAAGCCTGAATCGAGAGAAAGCTTGAAGAAATAAGTGACTATCATTAATTATTAGCCCCAAATAGAGGTGTCATCACCTTCTTGTTGGATAGCAGCTATTGCAAGGATAGAATCTCCTTCAAATTCTACTTAAGCAACTCGCAACTCCGTTAAACAATTTCCTTACAAGAAAATAAGAAAAGTTGACCCAACCACTATGAAGGATTCCTCGAAGAGTTAAGGATTAGTAATCCTTTTCAGAAATTAAATGGATTCGGTCTTATACATACTCAAGGAAGGTAATAAAAAAAACCTATTTTTGCTCGCTTGGCCCTGTCCTTCTCTAGGGGTATTTTAGTGATAGGTGTTATAGGAATTGGACAATCCTATTTGGTCAAGTTGTAAAAACTTGTGAACAATAAAAAACTAAAAAATTATACTATGCTTCGATACATTGCATATACTAAATAAATGAAATGTTAATTACGCAACTAAAGTTCTGAAAATGAACTCAACGACTAAAAATATGAATGTCATCATACATCGGTGCATACTAAAAAATTCGTGACAATACGAGGAAGAAAAAAGATATATATATCTCTACCGGTAGCACCGAATTTTCCATGCACCCAAAGGAATGTTGACAAGGAAAATCTGGAGGCCACAAGAACTTGTGGCTGAGAATCAAACGCCACGTTGTGACGTGGCACCCACTTCCAGCTAGTTTAAACGGATCAAAATCGTAGACGACGTTTTACCACGCCCAATGCCACCACGACTCTCACCCAAAAGAAACGAAAAGGAAAACACCTCCAACACTCGCGCCTCTTTTCCCACTGTTTGGCCGCCGAGAAAATGCTGGAAACTAAGGACCCCGCGATCAAGCTCTTCGGGAAGAAGATTGCCCTCCCTGCCGACATCGACGACTTGGGTTTTGCTCGGCCTGTAGAGAAAGAAGTGGAGGTAGAGTCAGAGGAGGAGGACGAAGAAGAAGAGGATGCAGAGACAGAGCAGGTAACAGTTTGTAACTCAGAGAGAAAGTTCTTGTCTAAATTTTCGTTTGGATTCGACCCTTTTGTTAAAATGCTGAGAGCTTTGAAGGGTCGAGCTTGTTTTCTTGATTCATTTTCATTTTTCTATTTTTGTTTGATTTTTTGATCCTGTTTAATTAAGTTCATAAATTTTAGCAGATGAAAGAATCAGGGAAAGAAAGTGGAAATTCTGAGCCTTTTTTTTCCAGTTGAAAGTTGAAATCGAAAATTTGTTGCCTTTTGATTGTTTGATTCAATTTTGTTTATCAATGAAACGATTTTCAATCAATGGATTTCACTCCAGCTTTTGGAAAAGTATTAAATTTGATCAGTTTTATTACTTCTTTGTTTAATAATTTTGGTTAATTAAGTCCAATTTACATATAGCTAATTAGATTGTTTTAAAGTGTGACTGCAGATAAAAAACTGTGAAACTGTTTATGCTTCTTGATTTTCTCCTAATTAAGCAGCCAGATTTTCAGCTGTGAGATTTATTTATTCTTCATATGAAAGAAATCTGGAAGGTTTTCTGTTGATTTTCTGAGCTGTTGTTTACATTAATCTGGAAATATTACCCGATTCTAAATCGTATTTGTAAAATTTTCAGGATTCGCCATCACGAAAATCGACAGAGAGCATAGAACAAGATGATGGTTCTCCTCCTAAAACTGAAGACCCTGCAAATCTGGAAATATTACCAGATTCTAATGTGAACCCGAAGACACCATCAACAGATGAAGAAAGTGCGCAATCGAAAACTGCTCAGACAGAGAAAGAACCGAGTACTGAAAACTCGGAAGAGAAAACCCTGAAGAAGCCTGACAAGATACTTCCATGCCCCCGCTGCAATAGCATGGACACTAAATTTTGTTACTACAACAATTACAATGTCAATCAACCGCGGCATTTCTGCAAAGCCTGTCAAAGATACTGGACTGCAGGCGGTACCATGAGGAATGTGCCTGTGGGAGCTGGACGTCGCAAAAACAAGAACTCTGCCTCACATTATCGCCACTTCACCATTACCGAGGCTCTTCAAGCAGCTCGGATTGATGCTCCAAATGGAGCTCACCACCCTGCATTAAAAAGCAATGGTAGAGTCCTGAGCTTCGGAGTGGATGCACCTATTTGTGATCCTATGGCTTCTGTTCTAAATCTTGCAGATAAAAATGTTTCAAGTAGTACTCGAAATGGTTTACATAAAGGCGAAGAACAGGTATTTCGAGCTCCTTGCAAATCTAGGGAAAATGGTGATGATAGCTCCAGTGCATCTTCTGTAAATGTTTCAAAACCACACTTGCAGAATGTCAATGGCTTCTCTTCGCAAATTCCTTGTCTTCCCGGTGTTCTGTGGCCTTATCCATGGAATGCAGCAGTTCCCCCACCGGCTTTTTGTCCTCCAGGATTTCCTCTATCATTTTGCCCTGCACCTTATTGGAACTGTGGCGTGCCTGGCACTTGGAACGTTCCTTGGTTTGGTCCACAACCCCCTTCTCCAAACCAAAGGTCTCCCCACTCTAGTTCAAATTCTCCAACATTGGGGAAGCATTCGAGGGATGAGGACGTTGTAAGACCAGAGAATCTGGATAAACAAGAGCCATCAAGACAGAAAAATGGATGTGTTTTGGTTCCGAAAACATTACGGATTGATGATCCAAGTGAAGCTGCAAAGAGTTCAATATGGGCAACGCTCGGAATCAAGAACGATTCCATCAGTGGCAAAGGACTGTTCAAGGCCTTCCAACCAAAGAGTGATCAAAAGAAAATTGTCCCTGAGACCTCCCCCGCAATGCGAGCAAATCCAGCTGCATTGTCTAGATCCCTCAACTTTCATGAGAGCTCATGAAGTAGCTAGCTAGCCAAGTAGCCATGAGTTTTGGCAGATAACCCCATCCAGCTAGGCCATTTTAGTTGAGCTGGTCGAATCGGAGATGCAGAATTGGAGGGGCAGTCTCTACTCTCTAGGGTTCCTCAGTATGATAGGGGAACTAATGTAGGATAAAGCGCTTGTGGGAGATTGGTTCCCTCTAGGATAAAGCTCTAGTGGCAACTACTTTCGCCTTTTTGCGCTATGCACTGGTCCCTTCTGATGTACTTAGTTTTTCTGAGGTTGTGTTCATGTACGTATCCATAATCTCTATATATGTGAAATACTATGATAGAATTGGAGATCCAAAGATCTTTCTATTCTCTTTTCTTGGGGGCCAAGGAAAAGAGCGGATTTACAACTGAGGCACTACTATGATAATATTTCAAACTAATCAAAAAGTGTTGCGTTTGACTCTTGTTAGTAATGCTAGTTGATTAATTTGAGATACCGTCACAGTGACATTTCCGTTATAATTAAGCTGTCTATCCATTCATGCCTTGGTGGCTATTCTCGTGGGGCTAAAATGGGGATGGCGACAAACCAACAAAATTGTTCTTTTGAGTCCCTTTTTCTTTGTAGGATAAGCTTGAATTAAATTCCTAGCAAGGGCCAAATTGCTTTCCTTTTCACCACCAAAGGATCTGAACAACTTGCACAAAAGTTTGGTTGCAGACCGTCCGATATTATCTTGCTGTCCTTTTCCTCCTTTTTTTTCTTTGAGAGATTTTTCAGTGTGTCTGGAACACAAAATGATACACCATATGTTATTATACAATTGAATGAACACTTGGAGGAACAGGTGGTGTACTGTCCCATGTTCCGGACATACTGAAAAATTTCTCGTACTCTTCTCGTTCAGAAAACAATTATGTTCATTCCCTAAGAAATAATAAATCAACACAATTATTGAAGCCAAAAATTGCCTACCTACATAAGAAGGAAATTTTGAAACAATGGTATGGTATGGTATTCTACCAGAGTCTTGGATCATAGCTTCAGTTCTCAATTATGCGTTCATGGTCCTTTTTAGCAAAAATTGTGTTGTATAAATTGATGCTAAAGAAATCACATTTTTTAAACACATAACGGAATAATTTGATGCTATGATCAAAGACTCTGTTAACCTTAATACATGTGTTCAACCCTCGATTTGATTTTATAAATATATATGTTTGATTCTTTTTTCATTGATTTCTATAAATATATATATGTTCGACCCTTTATTCAACCCTAAACGACTACTCGTTAAAACAACTCATCTCAGACACATGCCTCTCACTAGCTAGTGACAGAAACTTGGGATATTTCCCCTTTGATAAGAAACTATGGATGTTAGGATTACTTGGTGAAATACATCTTACCTAATTTCTTTGCAAAGCAAATCGTTAGATGCATCAACATCAGAGATAGGTGTGTCTCTCAAAACAATTACCAATTAAAAAACGCACAGATATTTGGGTTCAACAAGCAAATGCAGGCCACATTTTTTGGTAAAGATGAGTTGTTATATGGGACCCCAATTCCACACATAATGCCATGAATATTTTGGCATTCTCTCTCTCTTGATTTGAGGAGCAATTTATACAGAACGAGTTTGATGTTACATAGCGTTTCGATTTGATTATGCAATGCTATGTGGAGAGGAATTTATGCATAATATTGTGTTATTGAATCAAACGCAATAATAACGATAAATCTGTTCTATATAAGTCATTATTTTGTCTCGCTTTCGCTTTTCTATTTATTTCTTCCTTTTTTTGCTCTTTTCCTTCATCTTACACGAAAGCAATTGTCCCTCTATTTTCATCCATATGCCTAATTTTAATGCTTGTCTGGGAGACAAAAGAAGATACAATGACAGAAGGTTTTTGAATATTTTCTGGATCACAACTCTTTAGCCATATGGTTTTTGATTTTTAATGTCGACTAAATATTGAACACAACCTTACATCTACGGCACATGAATATGGACAAAGGAACACAACACGACACGACACGGCAAGACATTAGGATACGAGAGGATACCACCATGATCATGCATTGCACTCTTACATGTTTAACTTTATTGAGGATACAAAATTCTAGTGGCAAACTTGGTAACGTTGCTAAATAATGGTGTTTCCAAATATGGGGAATTGAGCCTTCCTTCTAACTAAAACCCCAAAAAGGTATCTTTGTAGAGAAATGAAAAAGGAGGAGACAAGGTTTGTTAGTCATGTCATTTTATTGCTCCAACAGACTAACATGGTGCTCTTCCATTTTTCTTAAAAACCTCCCTCTCAAGGCTTGACAATATGAATATTTTACAAGGGAAAAAGCAAAAAGAAAGAAAAACTCTTATAAAAATCTTAATCCTTAGTTTAATCCCATCACTAATCCTCTCACCTCGAACGCTCATGCCACTTGTCCGTGCATGCAAGAAGTAATTCATTTAAGTATTCAATTAAATTTTTTTTTAATGGAACGATGATAAAGAATTAGGCAAGTCGAACTACACAAAAGACTTGATTGTTGGATTATACTACTAGCCTTACTATCTAAACTCGCACAAGACGATTAATAGGCTAGATTAAGCAACAAAGTATCATTTAGTAATTGATTAATGCTGATATTTGAGTAACAGAATATTAGGTTAGGTAGAGAGCCACTTGTAATTGTTTTGCTCATTTTTTTTTAATCATGGTGGATTCTTAACAAACCAACCAAGTCTTCTTGCATGTTAATTATTACAGCACCAAGTTACAAGTTATATGTGGTTTTACCATCTCCCATTTGGCTCAATTCATAAATTCATGTCCCCTTCCTTGAAGGAAAAAATGTGGATTAAAATTGTAGGTTTACACCTTCATGTTTAAGGTGATTTTTAAAATGGATCGTTAGGCTTCAATTTTCTCATATTATTCATTCTTTAAGATTTTTAAATTGCATCAATTAACATCTTTTGAATATTAGATATTTGAACGTTTAAATATCCATTAAGTTGATGAGTTTTTTAGTCAATATGGTGCAAATAAGCTTACATGTCACATCCCGGCCCGGGTGGCACCACTTCCCGGGCCCGCTCCACCACCATAGCACGATATTGTCCGCTTTGGACCCCGATCACGCCCTCACGGTTTTGTTTTTGGGAACTCACGAGCAACTTCCCAGTGGGTCACCCATCATGGGATTGCTCTAACCCCCTTCTCGCTTAACTTCGGAGTTCCTAAGGAACCCAAGGCCAGTGAACTCCCAAAAGGCCTCGTGCTAGGTAGGGATGAGAATATACATTTAAGGATCACTCCCCTGAGCGATGTGGGATGTCACATTACATGTAATCGTAATTATGGATTTCATCCTCACTATGTCATCAATTTAGTGAAGATTCAAATAATGTGTTATAAAAAATAAATAAATTAATACAATTTCAAAATAAAAAATGTGAAATTTTGTTAAAAAAAAAAAACTAATGAAAAGAGTTTGAAAACTTTGAGTTTTAATGATAATGACAAAATAAAAAATGTGTGAAATGTATTTAGCCCAAAAAGTGAAGCTCATTGAATTTGAAAAGTGCCTTTTGGTACGATGGAAGTCATAGTCAATCTCCCACTATTCTAGTGCTCTTTTTATTATCATTCAAAAGTCATCCAAGTTGCATAGAATGAGGGGAAATTTGGCTTTACACGCAGGGTGATTTTTCATGAAGAAGTCAGTACAAAATTTCAATTAATTGTAATTTGATGTACTAGACTGTGTTCTTATACAGTACAAAATTTCTCCTACACGCATGTAAGCAATGAATAACTGTTGTTACTTGAACATGTACCTACGATCAAGCTTCACAATATACGGCCCGTCTATTTGTCTAGTGCGTCAATGGGAAGAAGGAAGAAAATGCTGAGCCAAAATTCTCATATATTAAAAGGAACTTTAATGAAAAGCTTACGGTACTGTTCACTTTAACGAAAATCACATTTTACATTAAAAATGTAAGGGATGACATTCTGTGCAACTTGATACAAATATTTCCCATCCAATTGGGAGACACATGTAGCAATGCTAGTCTCCAGTTTCCCCTTCCATCTTAGGATAAATTCTACAAGTTACACGACATCTTATGTTGTCATTGGATTCTACATCCCCCTGAATCTTGTCCACGACGGACGTTGCCATAGGCTGACAGTTCGAGAAGATCCATGTCACGACCTGCATTTCAAAGCAATACACTGTCACTTGCTACTAAATTAGTTGAATTCATCCCTGGAAGAACTTCCACAAGATTTTGAGGTTTCTTGGGCTTACCTGAAACCCGACAGTAAGAACTCTTCTGGATGAGCTCGGCTCTAGAAAACTCAGTCCGATTTCCTTTTGATCGATTGACTGTTGCCTACAGTATGCAAGAGAAGATGCTTTTATTAAGAGTAAGATGTAACATATTAAATTCAAGGCAAACGTCGGTTTCAATCATGATCTGAAATTTGAATGCGACTGTAGAGTGCCAGACTTCCTATGAAGGGAAAATGAGACTTTGTGGAGATCGCTCTAAGTTGTTAAGAATCCTAAGATAACTCTAGTAGTGTAGGTATTTTGGCAGCCTTTTGAAGGTCAGCAATAGAGAGTAGGAATCTACTGTGCGCTAACATCTACCGGTGAAGGGTTTCTATGGAATGGAGATACCACCCAAAATCAAGATACAAAAATCGTGTAATAGTCCAAGGTTCCAAAGAGGAAGGAAGTCCATACCTGTAAGACCTGGCAATTTTCGAGCGTACTTTGTCCTCCCTGAAATGTGAAAATAAAAAAGATTAATCCTCTCTCCGAAAGTAATTTCAGGGATCAGGAGCCTGGGGAAACAAAATAAAGAATTACAAGTTCAGCTATCAACATTATCATATTAAATTGGGATACCACAGCAGCCCATTTCTGAAGTCCTTGTTTCCTCTAATATTCCTTTCCAACCAAAAGCAGACAAAAGTCCACAGAACGAAACATCTTCGGTGTTGGTTTCCAGACTTTGTCACAAATTTGCGGCACCAAAACCAGTACTTTTATGAGTTCACCATAACTTTTCAATCTGCACGAAACAGATTGCAGAACAACCTTCATCTTGAAATGTGCTAAGTCGCTCCTTTTTCAAAACCAATGCCTCAGCCAATGCATATTCATCACTGGATTATCTTCTAGTGCACTGTCAATCGGCTCAATCCTAATCATTTGGAGCCAAGTTGGTAAAAAATGCAGCAGTGAATCAAGCCTGCATTACAGTCAAGTGAAATGATCTAGAAAATGGGATTGCACCTCAAGATTCCTCAAAGGCCTAAACAAATCCTTCACCTATATTTGTATCACCATGATTAACCATGTTCTATCACAGGCTAGTATGAATGCACATAATTCCACAACACTAGTCATGCCACCCTGCCGCTCTCCACATCTACGGTCGCCATCTAATATGAAATTTGGGACCTCATAGTCATTCTGCTCAATCAACTGCCATAACAACTAACAAGACTCCAGTTTACCTTACATGCATTTTCCACCAAAGGTGAGAAAAGCTTTCTACCTAAGCTTGTACTAGTACCTATCACCTCCAGTATCGTACGTGCATATATTCAAGTAGCAGTTTCATATAACCATGTTCGCGTAAATAATAAGCAACGGCAGACTACATAGCTACAAAATAGCTCAACTTTGACAGCAGCATTACTAAATGTATGAAATTCAATAGCACAAGCATTTCCAAATTGCATCTTCTTTCCATACAGAAAGCTAAAAATTCTACCCACAGAAATTATAAGATTCAATGGGAAAAGCCACCAAACAAAAAGCAAAGAAATTTGAATTTGTAAAAATATCAAATGCACCCCAAAAACAGAAACTCAATTTCCAAATCCAAAAGGAACCCACCTCACAAAACTCCAATCACAAACCAAACAAGCAATGCCCACAAACAAAACCACTAAAAAATCCATAAAAATGTGAAATTTGGTGAAAAAGAGAGGAATTTCACCTTGGAGTAAGGCACAATGTGATCATAATCATGACATAAGCAACCGGGGCAACCCACGAGCTTCCGAAAAATGGTGTTTCCGAGAGGGTCACGGCGCCACCGGTCCGGGTCTCGACCTTTGATCTTCTCCGCCTTGTCCCAGCACTGCTGCTTCACGCTGTACGGAAAGCTTCGTGGGTTGTTATTAAAAGAAGAAGAAGTCGCGAGCTCTTCTTCGAAGCGAGTAGTGGCAGTGACGTCGGTGACGACGAGGTCCCGATTGAGAAGAGCGGAGGCGCGAGGCTTCGGTGGTGAGCTGCTACGTCGTTCGAAACGGGCGGAGGGCGCGGCGGTTCGGTCCCTGAGTGGAGACGAAGGGCGGCTCCGCCTCTTTGGCTCTTTGCCCGGCCTCATCTTTTCTCAGATTATCACGAAACTGGAAAAATTGGAAAATTAAGCCATCCATAAATGTAAAAGACGATAATACCCCTTAATATTTTGTGAATTATTAGGATAGAAACGATGGTATCTATTTGTATTAATTACACCTACATTCCTTGAAACTCGATTTCTTCTTACTTTACTATATGATATTTAAAATGTCTCTCACTTTGCTATGATATGTAAAGACGTTGAGAGCGTTATTATCATGGGAAATGTGAGTGAAGATGATGAGGATTTGTTCATTTTTATTTGTATTGGGTGTTTGTTTGTTTGCCACCCACTCACAATGGGTGAGGCGCCCTACCTACCCTAATATGATAAGACGTGTTTAAAGTGACTTCATAAGAGTGGTGAATAAATTTCAAATATCATGCCTCATTTGATCAAAGCTCAATCACTCATCAATCGCTTTAATGTCCTGCATAGTTACAAGCCTACGCTATCAGGATGAGCAGGATTTGGTCATTTTACTTGGGAAGGAAGTTAGTGATGAACAGATTCAACGTCCTTTGTTTTTTAGTTTTGTCCTACAAAATCCCTTTACTAATATGGGTAATGAGTTTGATGACATTGAAAGGGGCTTTTGCCCCATTTTTTACCGTCGAATTCTAAGAAGGTCTGATGATTTTTCGTCGGAGAAGATGGCGGGTCATATAAAATTCAAGACTGAAATTTCTACCTTGGATATATTTTGGCTTCTTAACATTGTGCTCACAAGTCTTCTCTCAGCAGGTCTTCTCTCAGTAGAAGAAGACTTGAGAGATTAATTTAACTTCTTTTTTCACACATGAAATTTCTCTGCAATTTGGCCTTTCCTGCATGGGATATGATGCATGCAAAGACCTGGAAATTTCCATGATGTAACGACCCTGATGCCTAATGGATTAACAAAGAAGAGACGAGTAGTAGTAAGTCAACAAAGTTTCTCTGCAATTTGGTTTGAAATTTCCATCACTTTCTCAAATTTTTTTAGAAATTAAGCAACTATTTAGGTCTATATATTAAAAACCTAACTCCGTTCTGCTTCCCACACTCAACTCTCAAGTCTCTCAACACTCCCAAGTCGTAATTAATTAAGTTACGAGCGGTTCAATTAAGCAATCTCTCTACTCTTTTATTTCTTCTCGCTAGTTTTCTTCCCACCCACGACATGGAGAAGGCGATGAACGAAGGCATCGGATGCAGCCTCGTTTCACTTGTTGCACTTCTCTTAGTCCTAATCATTCTTAACTGGCTCATTTTACTGCACTTCCAATCGAATTTACGCTACTTGTTTTTATGCTTCCCTTGCGAAGTTATGCAGGTTAAGACCGTTTGCCAAAGAAGTTGCACTGATGAGAAAGTATGTGATCACAAACCATCCAAGGGAGTTGAAACCAACTCTACAACAAGTTCTGATCAAGTCCCCTTGATTCATGCCGCGGAGATTAGTTACACTCGCGAAAATGTTGTAGATGGCAAAAAGAATCTGTGTTTAGGAGAACTAGGACTAGTGATGGAGAAACTAGAAACATTAAGTGAGGGGGAGGGAGGCTCGAAGGAGATTGCTAACTTGTTTGAGGAGGTCCCGAGCTTGGAGGAAGTAAAAGAAGCTTTTTGTGTGTTTGATGAGAATGACGATGGATTCATTGATGCCGGGGAGGTAAAGAAGGTTCTCTCTGTATTGGGTTTCGTTGAAGCTTCAGAAGTGGAATGCGAAAGGATGATCAAGTCGTTTGATGATAACGGAGATGGACGCATAGATTTCAACGAGTTTGTTAAGCTCATGGAGAACAGCTTCTGCTGAGTTACCAACATAAAATGCTCACAGATTTTGGGAAAATGAGTGGCTAAGGCCGCTCGCATCCTTCTCTTTCTTTCTTTCTTTCTTTGCGTTTGTTTTAGGCACCTTGTCAAAGCTTTGAGTATGTCTTTAGGCTCTTATAAACGATTTAATTGCTTTCATGCGTGTCATTGT
This sequence comes from Pyrus communis, assembly GCF_041283825.1. Taxonomy (NCBI): domain Eukaryota; kingdom Viridiplantae; phylum Streptophyta; class Magnoliopsida; order Rosales; family Rosaceae; genus Pyrus; species Pyrus communis. Next base: position 2,982,583 of record NC_142570.1, on the reverse strand, counting down.
TGGCCTAGTTTTAGGTGCCTTGTCAAAGCCTTGAGTATGCCTTTAGGCTCTTATAAACAATTTAATTGCTTTCATGCGTTTCATTGTTGGCCAAGATCAGCATATTGATTGTTTCTTAAGTATTTGTCTAGCTTGTTTGCTTGCACCGCAACAAGTAAACTGGACTTCTTATCAAGGATTGTTTCATGGAGGGGTTAAATCCATGTCAAGTTCTTTTTCATGCCTTGCTGACAAGGACTTCTATATCGATGCCAAGAGAAGACCACAAACTGATTAGAAGTGATCTAAGTCAGTTTGCAATCTTCGTTATGAATGTAAAAGCAGTAGGCGAAACAAAACAGAATATAAGTGAATGGATGAATGTAAAGTGCTGTAAAGACTTGCTGAACATTAATCAAAAGCATAGTAAACTGCATAGAAATATAACAACTTGAAAATAAACAATTAATACAAGTAATCAGACAAAGATTAAACCTATTCGGGCAAGTTTTACCCAGAGTCGGGCAAACTTGTCCACCGATAGGGCAAGTGCTAGTAAAGATAGAAAGTGTTTGTGGAATAGATTTTAATACAAGAGATTGATACTACAAATAATGTAACAGAGCTATAAAGGTAAAAGAGTGCATGAAGTACAAAAGGAATTTGTAAAAGTAGGCTTGCAGAGTTTTGAAGTTTTTTTGTATGTTAAGTGTTCATTTCTTCTTCCTTTATGCTCCTTTTTATAGAACCGACTCTTCCTTCTGGAGTATGCTTTTCTCTCTCAGTTTATTACCTCTAATTTAAGTTATTGATGTGATTGCTGTCAGATGATGAGTTTTTCCTTGGTAACTTGAGCTTTTACCCTCTCAAAACTACAAGTTTGCAACTCTTTTAAAAAACTGGGCTGGGCACTGTTCATTTTGCTGAGAACCCATTAAACTTTTACACTTAAATCCAGTGTTTCGGGATCAACTAGATTGCTGTTTCGCGTCCTAGTAAATATATGAAAACTGATAAAATTGGAGAGGTAGATAAAATTAAGCAGCAAACCAATTGCACTAGCACAAAAGTTTTATCCCCCAAAGTAATTAAAGTCTCAAAACATAAAACTTTCAATAGCTACTATAGTTAACAAAACCGACCTAAACTCATACAATCAAAGCTCAATAACCTGTAATGAAAATTAATGGTCAATAATTTTTCTTAACTTTTCGACCTGGGACAACACTCCACGTACTCGTATTGTTGCACTGACTCTGCAAAAAGTGATCATCTTTGTGCTTAAATTGGTAGTGAGAGTAGGATTTGGATCCTCTCCGAAGCCCCCAGGAGAGAATCCTCCTGACCAACACACGTGGACTATTGGATTTTCATCAAACGACTATTATTATTATAACTTTAAAGGGATCTCCTATTTGTAGCTGTTAGATAAAAATTCAACGGCCCACATATGTTGGTCAGGAGAATCCTCACCTTGAGCTCGGGAGAGGATCCAAATCCATGAGAGTAGAGTTGTTAGTACGAGTAGGTATTGTGTTGGAGCGTTATGTACAACAACTCCGATGAAGTGAAAAAGTTTCCAACAAACAAATGGGCCACTATCCATTTTGTTGTTGAGGATTGACAATTGGGTCGACAGTCTTTGGCCCAAGTTTTCTTCATTCCCCCAATGAACCTCACTCTGACTTTCAGCACCATTACTGTATCTCTCTCTCTCTCTCTCTCTCTCTCTCTCCCCGCCGCAGGGGGCAGCTCGCCGGTGTCGTCGCCCCTGTTTTCGACCCGATAAAGGTAAGACCTTTGGCCTTTGATTTCCATATTGTTAATTGTATGTTATTTTTTCCTTCTCATTTGACATAGTCCGATTGTGTTTTAATTGTCAGATTGTGTGGCTAAGAAGAAACACAGATTCATCTTTTTATTATCGTTTTTTTATAAAACGATTTCGGAATTTATACTGTGAATGTGTGTGCGTGTGTGTATATATATATATTATATTTATAGCTTGGTCAGAGGGGAAATAAGCAAAACCCAGTTGCATGCTGTTGCCCAATTTGTATTTGCAATCAAAGATGGAAGCTTTTCTGATGAATTTTCACAGTTTAATTAGCTAAAACAATGTTCAGTTTCATTTTCTGTGTGTGATTTTTGTTTCTGTGGATGTGTTTTGATGGATAGGATGGTTTCATTGACTATTCCTCAAGGAAGAAACTTTGGGCTTCCATTCATGAACCTTGTTAGATTAAAGGGAATTCCCATTCTCCAACAGCTTCATTTAGAGGAGCAATTGCTTCGGACCTCGTCCGATAATTGGTGCATTATAAATGATGGAACTAATGATCCTGCTATTGTCATGGGTGTTTCGGGGTAAGATGAGCTTCAACACTCCTTGTGACCTTGTTTAAGTTTGTAGGTTCTTTCCTTGACTACCATTACCGAGCTAGTAGCAAACACGTAGATGATGTTGTCGTGATCTGTCCAAGATACGAGTGTCATGCTTGGTCAATCGTAGACTTATTTTCCAAATTACATGATTCTGGCTATGCTCATTCTCTTAGGTTTGTGATTTTGTTATTTATTTATCTACTTTTTTGTATTGGAGATTGTAAAGGATCCGTGTGTGTTCTGCATAGAAAACCTGCAGAGCTTCTTGAAATTGATTTGGTGTTACGAGACCAGATTCCCGTCATTAGAAGGTTTACTGGAGGTGGTACTGTTACTGTTGATCAGAATACCCTATTTGTCACTTTCTTATGCAACAAGGATGCGGTTCCTGGCTTGCAACCATATCCTCGACCTATAATGTCGTGGAGTAGCCTAGTATACAGCAAAGTGTTTGAAGGACTTGCTGATTTTCAGCTTCGTGAAAACGGTACCTTAACTAACCTTTTCCAACATTATTGGTGCCTTAGGCTTACAAGATTATGTGTTTGTCGTGTTTATTACCCTGATTTGTTTTCTTTTTCTGACCTCTTTTGTTTCTTGCTATTTTGATTCGAATTTCTCGATGCAACTTGAGGTTCTTTATTTGATGTTTTCTGTGTGGTATCAAATGTTAGTTTTATGTTTGGACTGTGCCCTAATAACATAATTGGTCCTGTTGGATTGTAGATTATGTATTTGGTAACCGCAAGTTTGGTGGGAATGCTCAATCTATTAGTAAAAACCGGTGGATCCACCACACTTCCTTTCTATGGGACTATGAGGTTAGGAACATGGCATACCTGAAGCATCCAAAACGGGTTCCTGAATATCGATTGGTATGTTATGCGTATCAATGTGTGTTTCAAATGTGCCTGAAAGAAAAAAACTCTGAATTTCACAGCTTAAATAGCCTATTAGTTTATTGCTTGTCATTGAGGCCTATATTTTGATGCTAGTATGCTATCTATTTCCTTTGCAGGCAAGGGACCATTTAGAATTCATATGCCGCATGAAGGACTACATCCCAAGATCAGTTTTTCTTGAGAAAACAGTTGAGGCACTCGGAACCCAATTCTCCGTGAGACCCGAACAGTCAGACACCATTGAAGCTACCTCGAATACAAAGTTTGTGCCCTCAACTAGACTTTTGACAAGGCAGGAATTAGAGGAAGCTGCAGCTTTTGACTCTCAAGCTGAGAGAAATCTCACTCAATCATTGTCATTGTAATGAAACTGTAAATGCTAAGGAAGACTTTTAAAAGTGGGACTCTCTGCCACCTTACGTTTTTTATGCAATGTTTTATAATGTTGGCACGAGAGCTAATGTTAAATTGTGAGATAGCACAGAGTCCATGGAGCTTCTCATTGTTGAGAGAGTCTTGTTAACATTTTCTTTGATTATTCATTAAAAATTTTCAATAAATGTAACCCTTTTTTCTTCAAGCAAAACAAATGTTATATACGACAATGAAATATGTCAGTCCAGTTTCCAATGCAAGTTTTCGAATACATGACCATCGGAGAAGAACTTCAGTACACTAGGGATGCTATTTTCGTTATTACAGTCTAATCACGTATTGCCACGTGGTATCAATATAATCACACATTTCAATATGAAATACTGCATGATTGACTTGGAATATCGTGGTATATGCAAGTTTCTCAAGTCGACCCGCCTACCATGTTAACCGCAAAGAGAGCCATGTAGGCTTTCTTGGTGGAGAAGCTTTTCGCATTCCCAACCCAAGATTTTTGTTGTTTTTTCCTCTTTTCATTCTCGGTGCCACTGCAAACTCACAAAGCGCACCGTTCATTACACCTCTCTCTCTCTCTCTCTCTCTCAACACAATCTCTCTCTCCCTGCCGCAGTAAATTTCTGGTGGTGGTTCTGCATATTTTAACGACCGAAATCACAGCTTGACCCGTCGTCTGCAAATTCGTAAGCTTTCAATCTTAACACCCCATTCCTTTCTTTCCCTCCATGTTACTCTGCTTTCAATCTGTTGTTGTTTTGAATTTCCCTTTTACCATATTCATAAAAATGTCACCTTTTCACATCGATTTTTAATATTTCTCATTTTGGTCCACGCTTTTGTGGATTTTTATTAAATTTTTGGTTGTTAATTTCGTGAATTATCAACTTTTGGGATTGCAGAAATTTGCTTGAATTTGTCATTAGGTGGTCGTTTTCTTTCTGGGATTTTAAGGTTTCACGAGATTGTCTGCTTTTGTGATAAGTAGGATCTGTTTTCCTGCACAAAACAATTAATTGTTCAGAATTGGGGTGGAATTTGTTTTGTCTTGTCTTTTTTTTTTTGAATAAATGGTTATCAAGTTCTGGTTCCTGGGATGAAAGCTGCATTTGGAGAAGTGCATTTTTGTTGTGTAATTGAAGTGAGTCAGTGTGCATTTCAACAAGAAACAAGAGTATTGAGAAATCTTCGCAGTTGGCGCTTCGTAAGATTTTCGAGGGGTTTGCTTGTTGGATTGCAGGATGGGAAGGGTTAAGTTAAAGATAAAGAAACTAGAGAGCAGTGGGAACCGGCAGGTTACGTTTTCAAAACGGAGAAATGGGATCTTGAAGAAAGCTAAGGAGTTATCAATCTTATGTGATGTAGATATTGTCCTTCTCATGTTTTCCCCCACTGGAAGGCCTACATTATTCCAAGGGGAGCGCAGGTATTGTAAGCGGAAAGTTTACATTCGTTCTTTGATCACGATTTTGCGGACAACCTAGCAGTAAACTTTCTATATCATATGCTAATATAGCTCCCTTGCTTTCATGACAATTTTTCAGTAATATTGAAGAGATTATTTCAAAATTTGCGCAATTAACTCCGCAGGAGAGGGCAAAGAGGTACTACAGTACTTGCAACGAGATTCTGACTTTCTCATTTTCTAGCTGATTGAGTTTGGATGGCATTGCAGCTAACTATTTGTCCATTTGTCTTTTACAGGAAATTGGAGAGCCTTGAAGTAAGACTTTCACAAATAGCATTTCAAACGGGAACATTTGTTTCTCTTGCTTTTGTTGTATCAAACGAAAACTAACTTATGTCACTTCGTCCATTCTATACTTGTATTTTGGTGGTCTTTTTGTGGATATAGGTACTGAAGAAAACTTTTAAGAAGTTGGATCATGATGTTAACGTACAAGATTTCATGAGTTCAAGGTATGTGATTGTTTTTATCGAATTTGTCATTTCCCTTGAGTGAAACCTACGGGGATATCTAATCCAGCCCTTTTCTTAATGTTCTTTTTCCCTTCTGTTTCTTGCAGCTCTCAGACGGTTCAGGTATATATTCTTTACCACCAATACCAATTATAAATGCTATTCGATTTCTTAGTTTAATTACAACGAGTGATGTTTTGTGATAATTTGCTATTGGCAGGATCTGACTCATCAAGTAATGGTATTGCAAGCCCAACTTACAGAACTCCATAGGAGACTGAGGTGCACCTTTGGAGCTTTTGGTTGTTAAAGTATTGCCTTGTCTTTTTGGTCAAATTACTAGTATATTACATTGTGTATTTTAGCAAATGTAAATTCGATATTAGGGCATTTCAAAGTATGAACTTGATATGATAAGGGAAACAAATAAGCAAAAGTGATTTAAGTTGCTTACGAGTGTAGTTTAGGGATTCACTGCCCAATTTGGGGATCAATTTGAGTCGTATTTGTGATTTTCATGTTATGGGTTGAGTTGCACATGCTGCATCCTAATAGCAACCAAGATGACGTATTCGACGGGCTGGCTAGGACGAAGATAACTTGATGTGTTGGACCTTAGCCACCCTAAGAAAATTATATAAAAACTCTTTTTTCTTTAATTTTCTTGTGTGTTCTTGGTTATATTATTTTTCTCTTGACCTGTTTCCTATTAAAATTTTCATTGAATTTACTAATGAATATCGGATTCCAATATGTATTGATCAGTAAGGTATATGCATATAAAGAATCCATGTGATAATCAAGCTGTTGCCACTTTTTCAGCTTATGGAGTGACCCAGATAAGGTTGACAATCTTGAACAGCTTCGGCAGATGGAAGACATGCTCAAGGAATCAATCAACCGAACACGTCTGCATAAGGTATCATTTTGTTTTTCAAGTTACAGTAGTTGCACAATAAATTCTAAGGCTTATGCTGTGAAAGAAGAAACGAGGGCTTTACGGTTTTGTATACCAAACAACTGAAAAGTAATGATGAAGTATGAACAGTGATATATGGTTTTGGTTGATTTTGGTGTCATGGTGAGTTTAAGGAGCCATGACTTTCCTGATCCGCCTACGCTGCTACTTTGTCTACCTGCTTTGATAGTAACTTATGTGGGGTTGGCTATTGAATCGATGCTAATATTTGATAACTAAACTTGTTAGGAAAATTTGGGAAAACACCAACTGACATCACTAGATTGCACAAACCAGGTAATATGTACTTTAGCTGATGAAGAATTAATTCTCTCTCTCTCTCTCTCTCTCTCACACGCATCTAATCTGAAGCTTGATTTTTGTGTATCAAAGTTTCAAAATGGAATGCCTTCGTCTTTCTTAGTTGGTGGTTCACAAGAAGCTCAACATATAACTTGGCTTTTCAATGGCGACAATCAGCACATGATATTACCGAAAGAGCAGAACTATCTGCCATATAGGTTAGTCTACTGCTGTTATGCATCTACCATTGGATATGCCAAAGAGCCTAATGCCTGAGAACTTTCTTTCTGATAAATTACTGATGCTATGATTATCTCTCTCTCTCTCTCTCTAGAGGTGTGGAGTGCTCAACAAATTCCACAGTTCCACATTATACTAATTACTTTGGCACTGGGACTAGCACTAGCTCTAGCACCGGAAAACAATCTGAGGCCGGTGATCCATTACAGCTAGATACTATGGGACAAATTTCTAATATGGAAGGGGGCGGTGGCTTCAATGAGTTTGACATTAATGCTTGTTTAAGTACGGAATCTGGTGAGCATTATGCGTATCCAACATATTGTAGTTCTAATGTGCCAGACGATAAGAAAGTGAAGCCGGAGAATGAAATGAACATACCAGCAAATCCAGTGGATTATCAACTAAGTAGCAACTTTGAACTGCCAAGATCTTTGTATGAAAATGATCATCATGCTTGGCTTTCTTCGCCTGGCCCTAGCGGCATTGCTGTGTACAAGGAGAATACCTACCAGCCGGTGAGCATTCCTTCCATCGATGTTTTTCATTCTGTTTTTGCAAGCTTATGAAATAACAGATAAATTATTGGTCTTTGTATATTATCATTCCATTGATGCCTTGCGGCTCTTTGTTTTCGTATCTTGTAGCAACCAAACGTGAGATTGTAGCTGACAAAATCAGGGAAGGATTTATGGGCACCACACACCGAGCAAATGATGTGAGTTGTAAAATGTTAACAGTTATCTAAGATATGTATTGATGCTAATAGGCTACTTGGGGGCATAGATTAAATCTGTATATATACCGTACAAGACATATAGGATCAGAGTTCATCTGTATACTAACATGGTTGGGTTCCTTAGAGCAACCACCACTTTTGTAAATTATTACTCATAGAAAATGAAAGCAAACATGATGAATTTCTTGAGCTATTTTTGTGATTTATATTATGTTAGCACACAATCGAGCAATTTCTAATCCAGCAAGTCTTGGCAATGGAAAGGTTGTTCCTTTGTGATCAAAAGGTCACGGGTTCAAGTTGTGGAAACAGCCTATTTGCAAAATAAGAGTAAGGCTGCATACGATAGATGTTCCTTTCTTGACCTTCGCAAAATGGGGAGCCTTGTTGGCTTGGGGTCGCTCTCTTAAACACAATTGAGCAATTTCTAATCCAGTCTAAATTACGAGGAAGGAGATTCGAACTTGGGTGTAGATGGAGCACATGTTTAACGATAATGATAATATTCATTGCCACCATGGTTCCTGTACACTGGTAAAACCTTTTTGTCTACATTGATGCTCACCTTCCCAATCACTCAAAGACCATTAATTCATTGTTACAAACTAAATAAAAACAGATCTTCCATCTTTTCTGCTTTTGCATTGGATCTAGAAGCCTCTTAGGGTTTGGACAATGGTGTTGTGCCATGGGTCTGAGAGGTGCTGCAACAGGTTGTCGAATGGCCCCTTTCCGGTCACGTTGTGTTGAACCACAAACCCGAGGAACGCCAACATCGCCAGTCTCCCTGCATAACACATTTCAAACAACATATTAGACCTTATTTCAAACATAAAAGCAAACGTGGGTTAGGCTAGTTGGTCGGGGCAGTGTGTACGCCCCTTGGATGTGAGATCAAATGCTTACCATTGGCAATTTCCTTCTCCTTGGCCTCGAGAGTGGGTTCGAAGTTGAGGGGGTTGAAGATGCCACCTGGGTAGCCCACCTCACCTGGGGGCAAGCTGTATTGCTTGAAGATGGGGTCTTGGTTCACACTTCCCGGGTTCTTGATGTCTTGCCACCGTCTGATCTCGACGTAGTGGAACAAGATGAACTCGATCACGAAGAGGGTGGACGAAGAAGCGAAGTACTCGGCCTTTCCGGCATCATACCATTTGGGAACGTTAAGGATCCCAATGCTGGTGAACACTTCAGGCAATAGCATCCCAACAACGCCCAACATTGCCCATCTGCCATTGACAAGCTCAGCTTGGACATACCACCTTAAGTTCTCTGGGTCCTCAGCAAGTGCCAGAGGATCAAATCCATTGTCACCAGGAAGACTGCCCACAAAAACATATCTTAGTCAATCAATGTTTTTTTCCCCAGTCGAAATATTTGTAGGACTTTTTTATCGGTCATCTAAAAAAATCGTGATGCACTCCTTTAAAAAAATTAAGTTGTAATTGGAGAAATGTATGATGGTTATTTTAGAGTGTGAATGATAGTTTTGTTAGTGTAAACGTGAAATTTTTAACATACCTGCCGGTGAGGTAGTCTGGTGAAGGCAAGCCAGGTAACCACTCACCCTTCTTAGCCTCAACTTTAAAAGAAGCAGCAGGAGGAGAAGCCATGGGCCTAAAAGCCACTTCCCTATTTAACTTACTAGAAGAACCCGAAAGGAACCTCGATTTCGAGTTGACGCATGGCCGGAAAACGGCGGCCGAGGCCTGAGTTGTGACCGTTGCCATTGTTTTCCCCACCTGAATTATGGTCAAGAAAATGGATTTTCAGGTAGGGATGGGGAGTTGGTGTAGAGGAATAGAAGGGTATGGTTGTAAAGGAACATGTAATGGTGTGATGTGAGTCCATGGCTTCGTATATTTGATGCCAAATTGTCAATAGGGGTCTTGTGGAGGTTGTTCTTTGATGGAATTTGACCGTTGGTTTGCAAGATTTTTAGGATCCAACGGTGTAGATGTGCTTGTGGTTTGAGATTGGCCAATGGGAAGTCCTTGGACCTTATCTTTTTATCTTTAGGGTTGTATCCACCCAGAGCGAGGATCCTTGTCGGATCCTCTTTATGAGGATTCCGGAAATCCTTCAATCACATTCGTTCATCGTATATCATGCGATTAGTTTTCATTAAGTATTGTTTATATTTAATTTTAAATAAAAAAATTTACAATAATTTTTAACCGCATAATATACGATGAACGAATGTAATTTAAGAATTTCTGAAATTCTTGTAAAAAATATCTGGTTAAGATCCTCACTCGTATCCACAAATCTATATCTTTGTTGCTGTTGGCTGAAATGAGACTGTGGGTTCCACTTTTGGGCCACGTATGAAGATTTTTTTTATAACAGGATATCGATATGGGATTCTGAATCCTTGGATATGATGATTGGATCTCCTTCCACGTGGAATCTGAGGGAGCCTATAGTTGCATGACAAGTGGCTGACTCAAACTACACCTTAGCTAGGAAATAATTGCGCTGCATCGTCACAATTTAAAACATGTGTTATGTGTTATTGTTTCGGGATATATGATGATGTCCTAAATGTGTAGGATAAGTTTTGTTTTCATGTAAAATATGATTCGTTTGGTTACAAATGCACATTTAATTGGATCAGTGTGGTATTACTTAATTACCCCTTGTTTATATACACAATTAAAATAGGTAAAATTTTTAATCAAAAATGAAATTTAGAGGACATTAACAGACAATGTCTTGTATGAAAATACGAATTTATGTTTGTGCGTTTTCTCTTTTTAATTTGGATAAGAAATTATTACCGAAGCTCAAAAGCCATAGACGGTAGCTTGATTTTTAACTCTATGTGACATCGAGTCGGAATTTGATAATCGATGTAAGGGTGAAATTTTAGGGAACTATGTCATCATATAGCCCTTGGAGAGGATAACTTATTCATTAGTCATCCACTTAAACCATGAGACAGACATATGGAGCCAAGGATGATTACAATGGCTTGTGGGGAAGTAAAGAAGCCTTAACATTTACATGTACGTCTTCACATCAATAAAACATTTCCAATTGACAAAATTTCTGGTACATTTTGAGAAGTTAACAAATAATAAAAAGGTGAAAATTAGACAAGACGACCTATCTCATTCAAGATTTGACTATAAAAAATAAAAAAAAACCTTAGGATTAGCTCAAGTGGTGAGGGAGGGAGTTTAGACTCTTCCAATAGCAGCTTCCTGCCTCAAGAGTCACGACTGCTATCAAAATGAACTGTTATCGATAATTTGGATAGAACGAGACTTTGCTCACCCTATCTATGCTCGTGCTCGCAGGTAAGGACATATCTATGTGACTCGCTAGGCTTGCTTGCCCATTTCTTGCTGTAAAAGCAAACCCACCGTTGTAGTTAACTAGCTTTTAGCAATGAGAACATACAAGCATCTAATCTAGTACTGATCAAGTCACATTGAAGCATTTAGTACTCATTAACAGAAATATAAAAACGAAATATGTGAAGAGGGTGGAGAAAGAGAAAAAAGTTACTGAAACTAGTGTTTGGAGTGTCTGAGGCGCATGCTTCCGTTACAGTGAAGTCCAAGGCGCATGCGTTGGTCGCCTTATCTCTAGCATGCTCTGAGCACATACCCAGTATTAGTAATAGTATATGTGATCAGTTTCGAAAACACACTATGCTAGCCGTCAAAAGAGAAAAGAGGTTGTCTAAAATCAAAAGAGATAGTAGCTCACTTCAAAGTCCACGTTTAGGCTTGGAGTGTAGCCGAAGTCTGATGGTTAACAAAGAGGGGTTATAGATTTTTAGCCCAAGATGTGTGATCACGAGATTCACGACAAGTTTTATGAACAAAACCATTGCTCCGATTAAACTTCTTTAATCACGACAAGTTTTAATTACACGTATTATCGTAACTTTGAATATCATCTTGTTAAAATAGGCAGAAATTGTTATGAAGCATAAATTTCACTCATAGATGGAATGGATACAAAATTCAAGCAACTACTTTCATCCTCATAAAGAGAGGACAACTTTATTTTACTAAAATCTTACAAGATAAGGCGCATTACAACATAATTGAACCGAACCGAACCGAACCGAACCAAACCACGCGGACACGTAAGTAACCTTAAAAAACCCGGCGGGTGGTTTTCTGCCCACCGCTGCCGAAATCTCTGCCTTCCCTTTCCAAAAGAGAGGAGAGCAAAGAAGCACAATAGCCCTCATAATTTAATTTGAAATGATAAAAGAGCCCTCTTAATATAAGCCCTTCTCAGGTTTGACTCTAAACACTAAGTTTCAATAACTGTGGCTACACCCTAAACAAATGTAATTATAATTTGTTTAAGGTTTATGGTGTTGTTTAGAACTGTAGGCCGCTGAAAGTTTGGCCAAAGTTCCAGCCGGCAGGAACAACGTTGTTGGAGACGATCGTGCGGCCGTCGCTGGTTGTGACCTTGAATGAGAGGCTCTGGCCGTTGAGGAAAGAGTTGCTCTGCCAGTTTTGGCCCCAGTTCCTTGACATGGGTTGCCAGCCAGTTCTTGACCCTTTGATGGAAACTGCATGAACATCACCAGCACCTCCAACGTTTGTGATCAGCACTAAATTAAAGTATGAGTGACCGTTGATTGTGAATCTAATACCTCCTTTCTTTAAGCAAGGCACCCTGCAAATTTAGAACAACAAATTATCAGTCAAAGCAGGCGATAAAGTTTTTGGGTATGACGGTCAGGCTGTCAAATACTTCAAATAATTTACGTGTTATAATATAAGTGGACAACATAATTAATATATTATGATATAATACTAGCTATTAGTAGATTGCTATAACCACGTGATGATACTACAGTCGCATAACGTTGAGAGGGGTAGTTTTGAAAATTTAAGAAATTGGAAAAGCGGACGTTTGCTAAATTGGTTGGATGGTAAATTGTCAAAAAAAAAAAAAAAAACACATTTGTGTTATCTGTGAACACCCCTAAGAATTTAAAGGGTGTATGTGCAATTTTCCCTTCGAAATTTTTTATTAAATTTCCAAACAGTCCCTACAAGAGTTGAGTCTCGAAACATAAAACAAGCCAAGCCTGAATTGCATACCTTCTGTAAGACACAGGCACAATTCCAGCTCGGTATTGAGCAATCTGCTGGAAGATGGGCTGGGCGAGATCGAAGTGGTGCTGCGGTGGGTTGCACCAACCGCCGGCATTGTTCGGAAGGGCATTGTTTGGCGGGCAGAAATTGGTCGCCGTGACCATAATAGAACCCGGAAGACACCATTTGGGGTCACTCACACACCTTATCTCAAAACAAGCCCCGCAGCTCAGACCATTGTTGAACAGTGCTGTGCTCAGAGCTGCCGTGTTAGTTCCATACCCTTGGCTATACAGATTTCCATAGCCACAAGCCCCACCTGCAATTTAGATACATTGAAAGAAAGTTAAGAGGGTATTAAAGAACAGACTGTCGATATGCTCTAACAAAATGTACCAACATGTTGTTGATGTCATTATTGATGCATGTATGTTATTTTTAACGTCCTGCAATGTTACTCACCCATTGTTCCTGACGCATCACCTCCGCCATAGAAAGTGGCATGTGCATCAACCCAACCACTGTCACCTCCTCCATATCCACAAGCAAAAGAGCTCAAAGAAAGAAGACCCACCAAGAGAAAACCAAGAATTGCCATGTTTTTTCCTGCACAGCAACCTTGTACTTGTTTTTGAAGCAGAAACACCACTTTCGGTAGTGTCAGAAAAGAGAAAGAAGCAAAAGAGGCTTTGTGTTTGTGAGTTGTGAGGAGAAGTGGAGGGGGTGAGGTGGGGGATAAATAGATGCTTGGAGTTGGATGGAATGGGCAACGTCACACCAAAGTTTTCAGGTGTGGGGACCTTGAACCGCCAAGTGCAAGCGGTTTTATGCATGTGCCTGGAACCAAAGCAAACTTTTTCTTCAAACCACGTGGTTTTGGAGCCATTCACATTTCTGTGTGTTTGGTGTTGGTGAGTTAAAATTCATATACATTCAAAGACTGAACTAGTGTTCACGACCCCAAATTGGTTTTTGCAATTCGTACCGAAGGTACCGTTACAGAACTGTCATGCCCAATACACTTCATCAATCACTTTTACTAATTTACGTGTTATGACATGTATGAACGAAAAAAAATTACCTTAAACATGATCGCTTAAGTGACGATATTCCGAACTAGTACTATACTCTAAGTCTGAGATGACACAATGACATCCTAAATGGTGTAGTACACAAGTGTTTCTAGCTAGACGTGTAAACAACATGCGCAATATATATGTTATGAACCTCGGATATGTTATGCGTGTCACAACTTAAGTGACTAGGTGAACACCATGCAAATGAGTTAGTGTCACACTGAAAAACTACTCCTATTGGTGTATGTGTAAGTTGTAAATAACGACCATTAATTGTATCTATCATTTACTACACCGTTGCACTAAACTAAGTCTTTTCGTTGCAGTTTGCCTTTTCCTCTGTTTTCTTTTAGCAGCAGCTTCAGCCTCTTTAGCCAAGAGGAAAACGCATGCAGATGCATCAAATGGTCCCGTGCCGTTAATGTCCAGTCCAAAAAGGTAAAGAAGAAGGGCTAATGCGGCTAAAGTGGTTATCATAAATAGTTTACTTTGAATAATCTACAAATACAAAGTCAAGATAAGTAACTAGTTGGTCGATATCCCAAATTTCTAACCATCTTTCAGTCCATGTGCAATTGAAAAGCATGTTGAAACTAACTACCAATAAAGTATATATCTTTTACTTATTCCGTATGCATGGTTGTTGAATGTGGATGAATTCACACATACACATCATTTATTCGAGAACATTGTTTTGCTCTTTACAGTTAATGAATTATTTTTATTACCTGTAAATTTGAGGTTTACACTTACATTGAAATGGCTAATTAAAGATATAAAAGGAAAAAAAAAATTACATGTCAAATTGTGAGTTTTCGCAAGAAGAAAAAAAGATTGAAGCAAGTCTCTGAATTTTTGTCTATTTGAAGGTTTGGTCATTGAGTATAAAATGTGTGAGTATTAGTCAAATGTGTGAGTATTAGTCCTTAAGTGTATAGACAACATCTCTAATTAAGCGAAGGCTCATAGACTAGTTTTTTAATTTTCTCTAAACAGAGAGAGAAATTATTTTTTTCTTGAACAGTTCATTTTTATTTTTTAATTCTTCTTTGATTAATTAATATTAAAAAATAAATGATACTAAAGGAGTCAAATATTTCATTCAATCCCACGAACATGAGTAGCTAGGACTGCCTATAGGCTTTAGGTAAAGAACTGAACTTTTGGTAACATGCATGGAAATATTTGGAAAACTCGATAATTTTCAGACCGACAAATGGCGAAATAAAACATGTTATGGCTGTCGAGTGTTGACTCTATGACCAATATATATTTTCAGACCTAATAACTCAAATGAGAAAGTTTGACCTAGTTATTGTGCTTGGGATATCTCAATTGCAGAAACCTCATTCAATGTTATCGGTTTGACACTTTGGTTATATATAGACACTTGGACTTGGAGTGCACATGGATGATGACAAAAAATGATTCTTTACCTTTCTATTTTTCTTATAACGTGGATGATGAAATGTTTGTAATGTTGATAAGCAGGGTTCATCAGTCTGTTACATATCATGATCGATCGTAGAACAAAGGGAGTTGATGAGGGAGAGGGAGAAAGAGAGAGAGGGAGAGGGAGGGAGTTCTAGGACCATCTGATGAGAAACCACACCAACACCTGAATCCCATTTATTATATTTCACTAATTTTGTTGCCAACTAGTTCTGCAAAAGCTGCAAACACATCCGTCTCTCAAAGTTGCATGCATGTGCAATTTCGTTATCAAATTGAAAATTGCAATCATAAGGATGCATGCATGAATGTATCGCGCATATCCGGCTATACATATGTTGTTCAAACTTCTCAAATGAAATATAAATTTAACATACAGGTAACTCATAGAGTATACATATGTAGAAACCATACGCGATGTATAGGGATGGAGTCAAAAATTTCTTCTAGTGGGGGCAACCGAAAATAATTAAGAAAACCTTATTATAATATGGTTATATGCAATATGATATTAAGGATGATTTCAAATGATGATGTATCACAATTCCAATGTTACAAAAATTTCAACATAGTAGTGGAAAGTGGCAAAGTGATGAGAAAATATATTAGTACATTATAGGGGGCAAATGGATTTTTTGGTTTGAATGACAAAACAAGAGCACTATTGCTCATATAATATTTGATATGGAGTATAAGTAAAATGAATGTATGTTGGATATTAGATACATATATTTTTTTCAAAGATAACCTATGTATATTATATAATTGTAGTTTGCAACTAAACAAACAAATTAAACATATTGCTTAAAAACTTGCTAGCATCAATCGGCGAGAAAGTTTGTGTGACGGTGATGCTTTGAGGGACTCACATGCTGCAATCTTGTTTTTAGGTCTCCTTTTCAAATCAATCAACGTATTATTAAATTAGGTCGTGTTTTCAGTATATTAAAAAATCTTTCCATGGAGGGGGTCATACACGAACTCCGAGAACGTGCATGATTTAGTTGGTGTGGTTATACGTATGGTATATGTGTATATCCTATCTTATCTTCTGATTCATTACAAGGAACATCAATTGTATTTTACCGTAAAAATAGACCTGAAGCATAGTCAATACTACGTACTCGGTATTATCAATCAACTATAGTTCCTATTTCCATTCAACATGTATGAACTCTTTAAATTTCCAATCCACAGTGGCACACAGTCACATAAGTTATATGGCACAAAAAAGTTGGACAATTAAAAAAGAGACGAAAAGAAAAAGAAATAATGATAAGGGACACATGTTTAGATTTCACAGTCGAGTCAGTGGTCCGTTACTAATGACACAAATATTAGCATAGCTTAACCACATACACAGTTTGATACATAAATGTTGAATTTTATCATAAAAAGTTTTGGTACAATTAGTAGTAGAACTATTTATTTTTACAAGTAGTAATATAGTATGTCAAGTTTTCGACATGGAATTACATTCTTCGACAAAACAAGAGTTGTGGTGGAATTGTGCCACCTATTAGATAAGCAAGCTGGCTTAGCTCTCATGGAAAGCAACGTGAACGGTTTTAATATGGGATCGAACACGTACGTGCTGCACTAGTTTGGCTCCATTTTCAGACCATGCAGTCGTCATTTTTAGCTGTACACGTAGCTTTATTATGAATTAGGGTTTTGTTTTTTTTTGTCCTGTTATTTCCTTATCTTTCACGGATTCTTTCTTCAGAGATGAAGTCTACTGAGCGTCGAGACCTAAAACCTGGAAAACAACCAGGAAGCCACCAACACTAGTTTACAAATACATCATGCAAATTGACCCATGCATACATATGTGAATGAATCATGAAAAGCCACTTTTCAAGCCTCTCTTTCAAAGCTTTGATATTTTTGGGTAAACTACAACTGCACCGTTTGATTTTCTTTTGATTTCGTGAACAAATATATACATGATTATATATGATCAACATAAGATTATTTATCTACAGTTCGTTGGATATTTGTTTCTTATCAAAATATGTAGTTTAAATTTACAGTCTCACGAGAATCGTTGGGCATAAAACAATAACATTGCTATTTTTCAGGGATGCACCGAGGTGTAGTCGCTGCATAAGTTAGAATTTATGAAGAAAATGTGAATCCTGCCGTTCATTGCAGAGGAGGAAAAACTGAGTATGTGAACAATAAGTCAATATATATAAACGGCACACAGAGGGAGACGATAATATAAGCCCAGAAATGTCAGAGAAAATCGTAAATTAGTAACTGAATTTATATGTGGCGAAACGGATTAACAAGACAACATAATTGTTTGCAAGTTGCAAGATATTTTATAGCTTGTCAAATTTTCTAACAAATTATAGTCATCTGTCAGATAAATCCTACTTCCCTCGATATGATATGAATAGCGTGGTGCTATTCACATATCTTTCATTATTTTTTACATATATTTTTATATTTTTAGTCATTAAATCGAATGAATTGAAGAAAATTAAATGATGTAAATTAATAGGGGATGTGAGGGTAGCACCACCCTATGAATATTGATTCATTGGACCTATCTAACAAATGGAATTATTCCGTAACCAGTAATAAGAAGGTTATTAATCTCCATATATAAAAGCAGTTCCAACACACTAGGGCGTTATTAACTTTGCTAGAGCAATATGCTCTCCTCTTTCCACTCAAGTTCAAATCACTACTCCATAGTTTAGAGTAGATAATTCCAAAATAAAAAGAGACAAGGAATGAAGATTCAAATCCAATGTATTTGGTGCAAAGAAATAAACCATAAGACTCTAATTGTATTCTATAATATATGAGAATTAACTTCTGGGTTAAAAAAAAAAAAAAAAAAAAAAAAAAAAAGTTAAGGGAAAAGACGATAACTATCCAAATCCAGTGCATTTGATTATATAATATTTGCTCATTTTAATAAAGAATACAAGAAACAAAAATGGCGACGGTTCTCTAACACAGACAAAGTGCAAGATTACATTCAGATTATATGACAATAAGTTGTCGATGTTGATCTAGGTTGATGGCAACCTAACTAAATAGCTAAGATACTATACATAACCGATGTAGACATTACTCTCTCTAAGTACTTGGCTACTTTACTTTAGGGAAAAAAATAATATTTTTGAGGCATGCATGGTTATTGTTTTGTTATATATCATAATTCGTTGTATTATAATATATATATATATATATATATATATTTTTTTTTTTTTTTCTCTTTTCAAATTAATTGATTTGAAGTTTGAAGCACGATGCTTATTTCATAACTACAATTAGGGCTGGTTTCGGGGGTTAAATGATGCGAATAAGTTTGGGAATTGAAAATCTATACTGAAACCGCAACAATGGAGATTATAGATTGCTCTAGATCGATGGCTCTAGATCTACAACGATGGCTTTGGATCGACGACGACGGCTCCGTTGGCAATGGGCGATGACTAGATGGCAATGGACGTTGACTCGACGACGTCGTCTATGGCTATATGCTAGACCGAAGGCAATCTCAACCAATCCAACGCATCTACAATAATTTGCATCAATTATATATTTAAAATTAATTAAAATTATACATATATATTAATTCGGTTCGATTATCAATTATGTTTTATAGATATATATTAATTCGGTTCCAATGCATTTGCAATTTATCAATTTGTAAGTTGAATGTTTCATATTCCACTTGCTTAGATAACGAGTTTATATTTGATACCTCGACTAGTAACTATTTGTGATTTTTTTTTCGACACAAAAGGCCAGAATTCATGGAGATAACGTGCAAGAGGAGGCGTGAAAGAATTATCTTCCTCGAGTGCATACATATGGAAAAGTAGATGAAGTTTGAGCGAATCAGGAATCCATGATTAAAGATAAGTAATCAAGTTTAACTTGGAGACAACTCTTTAATCTTTTCGGCTCCTTTTTATCTTGCCAATGGTAAAGCAGCTTTTAGGGGAAGAGATACCAATGAGCCAGATAGGTAAGCATCGCAATGCATATTTTGTGACATGCATGGAAGGAATATATTCTTAAATTTAGATAAGTGCAACTCATTTCTTACTTCCTCAACTCATCAAAAAGTTACAATATAAAACTAAAAAGAAAAATAAATACTTATCGAAGATGTCATATCTCTAAGCTCGGTAGGGAATCAAGGAAAATTTTCTTATAAATATCAAGATGAAGCTCGCACACTACTTTGACTATATACTATTTCGTTTGTCAAAGATTTTGCACCCGTTGTAGACTTATAGTCATAATCAGAAGAAAATGAAATTAACTTCAAATTTCACACGTAGTAATAGTAGTGACTCAGGTGCAAACACTATCTCTTGTGTGGATTCGCCAATGCCCGCACATATAGAAGAGAAAATGTTAAGATGACTCTAAGAAATGGGAATCTATATAACTCTCTGTCATTTCACAGTTTAACGTTAATTCTCATGTCAACATTATAAAACATTGTACTAGGAACATGAGATGACTGAAAATTATAAAAAATCTCACTTTTGAGAGAGTCCCCTTAGCATTTAGCCTGTATAAAAGATTGCAACATTTCAAGTACCATATAGGTCATTCATGTACTATTTATGAGAGCATCCTCAATGGGGACTTTATCCTCCATGAGGCTACAATATTTCAAGCCTCAATGAGAAATTTCATCCCCAATGAGCAGGAAAATGGAGCTAGATCCACCACTGGAGCTAGCAACTTCCTTTATTGGGCAGCATAAAATTGGGCTACATCTAGCCCCAAAAAGTTGTGGGTCCCACAAAAAGTAGCAACTCATGTGAGAAAAATTTTATCACTCTCCCTCCATTTGCGAATACAGTTGTACACTTTTTTTTTAAAATTTTTTTTTTCTTTACATACTTTTCTTGCAATTTGGCTAATTAATTATTGTTTTAAATTCCATAAGAATTAAAATTTTCAAATTGATTTAACGCTCAATGGCATTGTGGGTGAAATTTTCAAACAAACTTTTTCAAAATTGTATGATACTACTATACAAATTGGTGTTAGATAAATTGTTGTGTTGTACGTGAAAATCAAATTATTTCAGAGTGTGTTTGTATCTTTCAATGGATGAGATTGACATAAGAGAATTTAATCTAACAAACAATTCATAAATGATGAAATCTAACTTTGTCACAATTTGAACTTTTTTAGGTTGGAAGGTTCATAAAAAAAGTTTAAGATAGCACGTCCAAAAATCAACTTAAGAAAAGTTAATAAAACAAATTATCTTATAATCAAATTACTACGTAAATAAATATTTATAACCCTAAATATAGTCCGAAAGAAATAATTCTTTATTGGAAGAGATTATTTTATAAAACCCCAAAGATTTCTAGAATTTTTTTCAGCCTCATATAAAACTCTTCATTGGGGAATGGGGATGCTCTGGGAACCGGGCTAAGGGCTGGTTTGGTATTGCTGTGCTTTGAAAAAAAAGCTGCTTCTGCTGTGCTGTGAGAATAAGCAGCTGTGAAATAAAGCAGCAGAGTGTTTGGTAAACTTTTTTGTAAAAGTGCTTTTGAAAAAAAAAAGCAGGATTAGAGTGTTTGGTAAACTTTTATGTAAAACAGATGTGAAAAAAAGCCAGTTTTTCAAAGCTAGGTTTTGCAGCTTCTTGTTTTTGGCTTTTTTTTCATACAAAACTGTGAAAAAAAGCTGAAGCTGAGTGTTTACCAAACACAAAAACAACTCCCAGCTTTTTTTTGATAGCAACTTTTTTCAGAATCACCTCAGTACCAAACCAGGTCTAAGTCTTTATCTCACTTACTTTTGCACATTTTCCGTTCACAATTTCGATGATGTGAGTTAAGTTTTTTGAAAACTCCAAAACCCAAAACCCTAACAAAATCCATCTCCTACCCAACCCAACTATGGGCCAATACCTAAACCCTAAAAAAGTCCCCATCCTACCCAACCCAACAATGGGCCGACTCTGGACATTGGATTATAACTTTGGAAGCCCCAGTGGATGATTGGGTCCATTAGTAGTAGGCTGTTTTATCATATTTGGGCTTTTTAGCCCACTTATATGTTGACCCACCACCGTGTCACAAATGAACGGTCCTGATCAAACTGTCCGTTTTTTGCTGTGCCCTAATTCCTCCCCCCTCACTATATATAATCACACTCACAGTCAAAACCCTAGCTCAGTACCCTCTCTTCTCCCATCTTCCACGACCTCCCATCTCTCCCCCTTCCAACCTGCCCCTTTTAATTTGAGATTCACACCACAATCCCAGGTTTAATTTGGTCTTGAATTTCTGTTTGTTCATAAGATTTCTGATCTGTTTTATTTTTCTGATGTTCTTTTGCTCTGTCTTTTCATCTGGTTTATTTTATTTATTTTATTTTATTTTATTTTATATTTATTATTATTATTTTTTTTTTTTTATGGTATTATTATTAAGAAGGTATGCTCATGCCTATGATGGCGTTAAATATACTTTGAGAGTAAATTCTATGAAACAAATTTACATCTGAGGCATGAGGATTTACACTTCTTTACCAATTTTACTCTTGATTTTTTACTGAAATTATTAATCTTTATTTATTTCTGGTTGAAATCTTTGATCGTTATGCTTAATTCTCAGTTTATGTTTCATGGGTGACAAGAAAGTATGGTTTTTTAGGTAATTAGAGTAAAAATTGTGGGTGTTTGGAGTTGCAAATGATGATAAAACAGACAGGGACATCTGCACTCCATTGGAGATTGATGACTAGTCTAAATGGGAATCTCTCTGATGCATTTGAACTTTTTATTTACTCCCAATGATTTGTGTTCTTGCATGATTCAGGATTGTTTACTTCTGATCCGGCCGAGAAATTTTTATGGTTACCGGGAACATGAGTCATGTAGTGTCTCTATCTTTATGTGATTGCATTTGAGGTTTTGTATGATTGAATGTAGGGAGTTTTAGCGAAATACTTCCGGTATTGTTCACTTTTAACGAAAATCACATTTTACCTTTCTTCGTGCTATTCACTTACATATTTATTTGTCATTTTTCATTAAGTTCTTGAGAACTTTTGGTTAGTTTTCCTATGTATTGCACGTGACGATAAAACAGACAGGGACATCAGAACTCCTTTCGGAGGATGGTGAATTGTCGATGGGAATCTCTCTGATGCACTTAATTAGTATTGTTGTTAGAATTTTAAGTTTTGCCAATGATGCATTTCAAATGCACGTATTATCAGATATAGATATGATGATATATGCTAATATTGTCACTACCTCTGAGGCAAAATCTGTTTGCTTGCTTTGCTTGAATTCTGTTGATCGTAAGTGTTTCTTTGCATAACGGTATTCTGTTCTTCTCCCTTTTACGAGGAAGATGATTTGAACATTGTGTTACAAAGTTTGAATGCCATTATCTTTAGTGTATGAATTTGTTTTTGAATGCCTGGTGATTGAACAAAAGAACGGAGATTTGAAGTATTGCTTTTGTGGAAGCTCGACACTGTCGGGCTCCAAAAGCAACTTATGAAATAATCGTTCACGCTGGATAGTATATGAAGGCTTTCTCACAATTTTACATCTTGTTTGCCATTTCTGTCAATTATCTGTTTGCTGGTTAGCTCGTTTGAATGTGCTTTTAAAATGACTGAAAGTGCTTTTAAAATGACTGAAAGTGCTTTTAAAATGACTGAAAGTGCTTTTAAAATGACTGAAAGTGCTTTTAAAATGACCGAAGTGCTTTTGGAAAAGCACTTAAAAGTGCTTCTTGGAAGAACATAACTGGTGCTTCTTGCAAAAAGCACTTTAAGAGCTTTTGGAATCTAAAAACATTTTTATCTAAAAGTGCTTTTAGTTATTTTAAAAGCACATCTAAACGAGCCCTGAATTGTTGTGATTTGGTTTATTGGCATCCAACTTTTAATTAAGTTTAATTAATCACAAGCTTTTGTCATTCCTCTTCCCAAATTAGTCTTAATTCGACCTTTTGTTGGGAAGTAAGTAGATAAAAGTTTTCAATTAGTTGAACTTAATTCAAAGTTGCGTTTAGGGGTTTAGGTGATGGTTGTTGCATCTAACAATTGTGAATATTGAAAATTGATTTAGATTGCTGTTATGTCTGTCCGTTTATTCTGTTTTCTCCTGTGGCGGAGAAAATAGGAGAAGTGGGTGGGTATAGCAGCACTCTTGTTTTATGATTGAAGTTTTAGTTATATGGTTGGGGCGGAAATAAGAGAGGTCGGGTGGACGAAACAGCGTTTAATTAAAACAAATTTTCATTGCATTATGAACGTTGTGTTAAGTTTATGAGCTACTTTGACAGGAGGAGAATGTCCCAGGGAAAATTCTTGTGAGCTAAAGCTTGCCGGCATTCTTAATTGTTTCAATCTCTTTAAATGAAGTCATGAAATAATGTAATTTTAGAAAAGTGATTTTCGCACACTTTTTTGAGTTTCGTACAAACGTTTTTTTTTGTTTTTGTCGCTTTTGTTTGATTTGTTCAATCAGATGTTCAAAAATAAAAATGGTGTTTAAGAAGTTAAAAAGAGTGTGAATATCACTTTTTTAATTTTATAGTATTCCAATTATTTCTTAAATACCCTTTTGTAATATATTAATTTATATTTTTGTTAAAATGGTTTAGACTTTTGTTATAGAGCCGCTAACGTGGAATATTGAACTACTATTACAAGGTCATGTGAATTGCGCGCATGTAAGCATACGCCCTTGTATTGGTCGCGCAGCACGCTATAATGGTGTTGAATTTGTACTATACAAATTTTGTTATTCAAAGAGAGTAGTTTTGTTCCACCTCTAATTCTGGTGTATATCTACTGTTCTATGTATAAAGGTGAGACTGGTGGTAAGCAAAAACGCACTTTGTATTTTGTGGGAAATTTTTGGAATTAGAATGTTGTGTGATTTATCTTATGTAATCTCATTTTGGAATTTGAAATTGACAACTCGAGAAGCTAATTGAGCAAAGCCGCATGGTTTGGTTTTGATTAGTTTGCGATTCGATTTTCGTTACAGGTGAATTTTAATCATATTATTGCTAATTTATTGTAAGGTTAAGTTCATCTCTGTTAGTGCAAACAATGTCGTTTATTAAAAAAAAAAGAGTTGCGAAGTTGATGTTATAATGATGATGTTTTATAAATTGATAGGTTGACAAATTTTTATTTTCTAATATTTACTTCCATATTGCTTTGAAATTTTCATTCAGGAATAGATGCTTGTTAGCCGCAAACCGTACCAAACCAAATCAAACCGCGATATTGGTTAGCCGGTTACATCGGTTTTAAGCCATTGTGGTTTGGAAGTTTAGCAAAATTGAAGCATGCTGTTTGGTTTTTGTTTTGACCCAAAACTTAACAACCGAAACCGCGCCCACCCTCAAACTGTCTAACGGTTACTCCAGGATTTGACGGCTCATGCTTCTTAAACACTGAAAATTTTAGATTCGTAATCAAATGGTTAAACGGTTTCTAATTTGGTTGGTTTTATTGCGGAGTAAATCTTTAAAGATTGATATGAATTTAGAAGGTAAAACAAAAATGTTCCGAGTGATAAGAATATGACCTTATGAATTTGAGAGATAATGAGGGAAAAATTTGCTAGCATTCTTAATTACATTGAAAATTGCTAACCTTAGAGCTCACAATGTACCGACTACCAACCAATTATTTGGGCGTAGGTTTACATTGAATTTTGGAAAGATCAATTTTCCAAATACGAACTTCGCAAAAGAGTGCTGTTATTCCTACTTCAGTGTTGTATCTCTTGGCTCACTTTTTAGTGAAATTTTTTATAACAAGTTTGCCCATTTATAAAAGGACCGAGAAGAACCTTAAATGATATATAATAATAAAAATGGATTGGGCTAAAAAAAGTAACATGAGCTTTAGATTTACATTGAGTTGTGAAAGGAATGGACAATATGTAAACCGAATTCGCGGAAAATACATAAAGGATGAAGATAGGAGGAACTTTGGAATGTAAAAATGTAGATGCCCTTTCCAATTAAAGGGTAAGAAGCTAAAAATTGATGATGATTGGATGTTGATGGTAGTTATTAGAGTGTATAATCACACAACAATAAAAAATTCGGAGGGTCATTCATTTGTTGGTAAATTATTGTCGGGGGAGATTTTGTTGTTTGGGAATATTTCAATTTTTATGTATAATAATGTGTGGGGAAATAGTATATTAGAGGTTATTTTAGGAATAATAGTGAGTGTAAAAATAATATTTCAATTTTTTAACGTTTTATGGTATATGAGATTATAATGTGAGTAGAAAAATACGACAATAAAGTGGATCTAGCATCTCTGTACAAAATTATCAAATTGTACCATATCCAATAACTTATCCAAATATTTTAGAAAATAAAGATAAATATTTTATCCAGTAACATGGAAGTGGAAAATAGAAACCGCAGGTTGTTCTGGATTCCATGAATTCTGCATGATGATTTTCCAAATACATTCCTCCCCGGGACCCATGCTGAGTAGGATTCTGGGCCCATCCACGTCAGTTCCACGTTAGGTGACCAATCAGAAGTTGTTTGCCTACTATTTGCTTATTTAATTTTTTTGTTTAAAACATTTTCCAGAATGTGTAGTACACATGATCTTATCCAAATTGGTGCTTGCATAGTACAAATCACACTCTGTAATTTAATTTGTGTTCATCATCCGAATCCAAAAGAGTACTAATTTTAATATCTTCTTCTTTCTTTTGTGCTAGATTCTTGTGTTTCCACAAAAATGTCATATTTCATGTGGCCATGTAGTTTTGTAACATTTTTGTTAAAATGGGAATCGTTTCAAGTAGGCGGAATTGTTCATGACTTAACTCGTTACCAAATCCTCGCTTGTTACTGTGACTAACTTTGAGGATTTGTAACAGACATTTTTCGAACTAATTGCAATCGAATTAGAGCATCTCCAATAAAAATATGGAAATTTAAGAGGTAGTAATCACAGTTACATCTCACTTTACATTTCCGAGATATCTAAATATGAAATCTATTTTAAAACTCATCGACTATTGAGTTTCATCTATTTTGATAGTGTTCATATAAGAACAGACTTAATTTATTTGGTTCATATGAGATGTAATGGATGCCACAGTAGAGTTGTTTATCATTTTTTTAGTTTCATCGCTTGATTGACTTCAAACACCAAAATCATAGTGTTTCAGTTCATATAAGTTGTTCTATTTGGTATGACCTAACTTATTCTACACCCCACGTTTGCCTTGCTCACCCCATGTGACACGCCCCGACCCCGATATTCCCCAAATACCAGGATAAGCACGTGCTGGCCGACACCCGAAGGTGACGAAAGCCATTTATTGAGTGCAAATGCTGAAAACAAGGGATAAATAAGGCTTATAAATATAAAAGAATAATGAATATGCAAATAAGGACCCTTGTTCACAGCACACCTCTAATCTAGAACACTAAAGAAAAATAATATAAAATTGAATGAACCAAGGAGTGGGTCCTACACCGAGAGGACTCGAAGATGCCGATGCGGAAGTGCCTGGACGTCGGGATTGTATGCCTCGATTCTAAGTCCTGAAGGGGGCGCAAAACAAACATGAGTGGACCAAGTTGATATATATATATATAATAAAACAGTTATCAACGTACTAACCCCCAGGTTTTATGAAAACACAAATATAATGATAAACATAGGTTTTCCGAAACCTAGCATGTCGTGCAATGTCTCAAATCATAAATCGCATAAATAATAAACACTAGTGAATGTCCGATATAACACTTCAGGCCCCATGCCGGCTCCCCGTCTCTGAGCAAACAGTCAGAGGAAAATGCACTTCAGGCCCCTTGCCGGCTCCCCGTCTCTGAGCAGACAGTCAGAGGAAAACACACTCCAGGCCCTATGCCAACACCAAACCGTCGCCCGGGACGGACCGGATCTATCCCTACGTCCCGTAGCGGAAAGGACCACTAGGTAAGTACAAAACCAGTGAACATACATATATTGAAAATCAACTTCATAGTATAAAGTCATCCATCATCTATACTATAAAGAGGTGTTCTAAACATGTTCTAAATATCATATCGTCATCCATCAGATATGCTATAAGAACATGGGTTATAGGAAAAATAGTAATAATTCAAACTAGCCTCAGTAAGCATGTTATCTCGTAAAACGTTCATAAAACATAATCGTAAAGTCATGCTTTTCTGTGTATGCAATTCTACCATAAAAACATGCATTTTTAGAAGGGGTCCACTCACAGTACTTAGCTGCCGAAGAGCCACGCAACTAGCGAAGATGGAAACGCCACAATTAAACGCCCCTAAGCACATAAACGGTACATTTAGTCAAACTCTACTCAAACGATTGAATTTGGGAAAACGGACATCGGAAATGGGTTCAGGACGTCGAAATTAGCTTAGGAGGGGTCCCGCACGAAAACCCAAAAGTCAACGGTCAAAGTCAACGTTGACCTTGACCGGGTCAACGGGTCACGGGTCACGGGTTTGGGCTTTAGGGTTTTGGGTTAGGGTAATTGGGTTTAGGTTTTAGGTGGGTTGGGTTTGGGTTAGAAGGAAAGTGGGTTTGGGTTTGAAACCTTATGGCCCAAGGCCTAATTAAAAAGGGGAAATGGGTTTGGGTTGCAACCAAGGCCCTAAGGCCTTCTGGGTTTTTAAAATGAAATAACTAAAAATAAAAAAGGAAAGGGTGAGGGTATTGGGCCAGAGACCAAACGGGCCTAAGGCCCGTGTGTGTGTGTGGAGAACGGCCCGAAGGCCTGGGTGCCCGGAGAAGAACACCGGAGCTCGGCCGGAAAATTCCCAAGCTCCTTTGGAGCTCAAAACTCAACCAAAACATGTCATTCAATATACCAAATTGAAGCCCCGAAGGTAAGGAATCGAAATATACCCTTGGTTCCCGTCATCGTGGTCGGAGTTGGCCGGAAAACAGCCTGGAAGCCACGGGTGTCCGCCGGAACTTGAACGCCGGCCAACTCGCCGTGGTTTGGCCGGAAATTGCCTCAAAAGGGGCGGTGCTCGCCGGAAAACTGGGAAATGTCTCCGAGGTGGTTTCTTCATGGTTTGACGTCCAAAACACATCCACGGGGTTAGAAAAGAGCTATAGGTGTGGGCATGGGTGTGTATGTGTGTGTGTGTGTGTGTGTTCTTGTCGGAGGAAGGAGCACCGAGAGGGGAGGGATGGAGAAATCAGAGGAAGAAAGAGAGAAGAGAGAAGAGAGACTTTTCAGAAAAAAACAAAAGAAAGGGAAAGGGAACCGGGACACAAGACAGGGGGTGGGCCCCTTGGGCTCACCAATTAAGGTTCAAAAACAATTTTAAAAAGAAAGGTACCCCCAAACTTAGTGAAAATACAAAAATACCCATTTTCTTACGTAAAACCCGGGACGGGTTCTTACACCATGCCACCAAGTAAATAGGCCATTAAACTCAGACAAGTTTTAGGGAGTTGGATGTTGAAAACAACACAAACTTTGGCTCTCCAACAACCACATTGATTCAACCACTACGAGCTGACTCAATGGTTGAAGACGAATTCCAGGTTCGTATTTCACACAACACGTTTTGGGTTTAATTCCTGACGATAGTGAATCACACGATGATTGCTAGAAAAAGATTGAAATATTTCTGTAAGTCTTCTCAGCTCCAAAAATGATGGATTGCTGACGACGCCACCAATTGATTTCATTTTCTTAAAATAAAAAAATAAAAAAATAAAATAAAGGCTACCACATTGATTCCAAAACGACAGATCATAATCCAAATCCAAGATGCAAAGCCAACAAAATTTAGCTAGTTGCCTACACCATACTTTCTTTGTCAATATTCAAGGGGCCACAAATTAAAAAAAATTAAAAATCCACATAATGTTATACCAACTGCCTAATTGATGCCCCATAAAATTTCTTTTTCATTTTTTGAATGAGTCATGGCCTACTTAATTGAAAGGAAAGAAAATTTGATAGCACCCTCGAACTTGTGACTTTCTTCCGAGTTCGATTTACCCTTTTATCGTTCAATTTGGTTATGAATCTCCGTCAATCTTAAAATACATAGCAATTGGTCTCCAACCGTCAAGTTTTTCACATTTATATAATTTTTGGAATGGGAGCTAAAAAAATACAGGGACTTGTTAAAAATAACCCTGACTGGAGCATGTGGTCCAATCTCCTAATAAATAGAGTGTTGTGTTTCTACTACGTTTTGATTTCGAACCTCTCTCTCCCCTTAATTATGTCATAATTTCAAACCCTCTATCTTCCCTTAATAATAATTTAGAAGAAAAAAAAAAACCCTAGCCGAAATTACTGACCATGTAAGTTTGGGGCCTGCAAGAAGATCATTTGCCTCCTATTTGCTTATTTAATTTTTTTGTTTAAAACATTTTCCAGAATTTTCCAGAATGTGTAGGGCACATGATCTTATCCAAATTGGTGGTTGCATAGTACAAATCACACTCTGTAATTTAATTTATGTTCATCATCAGAATCCAAAAGAGTACTAATTTTAATATCTTTTTTCTTTTGTGCTAGATTCTTGTGTTTCCACAAAAATGTCATATTTCATGTGGCCATGTAGTTTTGTAACATTTTTGTTAAAATTTGATATAATTCCTTATGGGGTTCGTTTCAAGTTGGCGGAATTGTTCATGACTTAACTCATTACCAAATCCTCGCTCATTAATGTGACTAACTTTAAGGATTTGTAACAAACATTTTTCAAACTAATTGCAATCAAATTAGAGCATCTCCAATAAAAATATAGAAATTTAAAAGGTAATAATCACAGTAACATCTCACTTTACATTTCCGAGATATGTAAATATGAAATCTATTTTAAAACTCATCGACTATTGAGTTTCATCTATTTTGACAGTGTTCATATAAAGAACAGACTTAATTTATTTGGTTCACATGAGATATTTTGATGTCATGGATGTCATAGTAAAGTTGTTTTAAAGTCTGTTATTTTTTAATTTCATCGCTTAATTGACTTAAAAAACCAAAATCATAGTATTCTGAGTGCATATAAGTTGTTCTCGATTTCTATTTAGTATGACCTAACTTATTCTACACCCCACGTTTGCCTCACCACATGCCACCAAATAAATAGGGAATAAGATTCTCTTCCCTTCTTTTTCCATCCCTTCCTCTCACATTTCCTATTTTGTCTTTCTCTTTCTATAAAAAATTAATATAAGATGTTGACGTAATTTAACCGTGATCATTCAAATAGGAGGGAAAGGAAAAAAAAAGAGGGGTGAGAATCCTACTCCAATAAATAGGCCATTAAAAAAGGTGCTTGATGTTTTCATGTGAAACGTTTATTAAACTCAAACAACTTAGGGAAAGGAAAAAAAAGAGGGATGAGAATCCTACTCCAATAAATAGGCCATTAAAAAAAGGTGCTTGATGTTTTCATGTGAAACGTTTATTAAACTCAAACAACTTTTAGGGAGTTGGATGTTGAAAACTCAAACAACTTTTAGGGAGTTGGATGTTGAAAACAATACAAACTTTGGCTCTCTAACAAGCACATTGATTCAACTACTACGAGGTGGTTCAATGGTTGGAAATGAATTTCAAACTCGTATTTCACACAGCACGTCTTGGATTCGATTCCTGACGATAGTGAATCATACGATGGTTGCTAGAAAAATGCTGAAATACCTCAGTGAGTCTTTCTAACCTCAGAAAAGATAGATTGCTGGCAACGCCACCAATTGGTTTCCTTTTCTTAAAATAAAAAAATAAAAACTGCCACATGGATTCCAAAATGGCAGATCATAATCCAAATCCAAGATGCAAAGCCAACAAAATTTAGCTAGTTGCCAACACCATAACTTTTCTTTGTCAATATTCAAGGGGCCGCAAACTAAAAAATAATAAAAAAATAAAAAAATCCACATAATGTTACACCAACTGCCAAATTGGTGCCCCATGAAATTTCTTTTTCGTTTTTTGAATGAGTCATGGCCTACTTAGTTGAAAGGAAAAAAAATTGATAACACCCTCGAACTTGTGACTCTCTTCCGAGTAGGATTTACCCTCTTAACGTTCAATTTGGTTATGAGTCTCCGTCACTCTTAATATACATAGCAATTGGTTTTCACATTTATATAAGTTTTGCAACGGGAGCTAAAAAAGTACAGGGAATTGTTAAAATACCCCTAGCTGGAGCATGTGGTCCAATCTCCTAATGGATAGGATGTTGCGTCTCTACAGCGTTCTGGGTCCGAACCTCCCTCTTCCCTTAATTATTGTCATAATTTCGAACCCTCTCACTTCCCTTAATAATAATTTATAAAAGAATAAAAATACCCTAGCCGGAATTACTGACCATGTTAGTTTGGGGCCTGCAAGAAGATCATTGCTAGGACGCAGTCAAGATTGCCATACAAATTCGAAAGAATTCAACGTGAAAGTTTGACAAAAAGCACTTCCAAGAAAAGCATGCCCTGGTGAATGCAAGCGTTTGAATAGATGAAATATAATTAATCAGATCACAATATCCAATCTAAATAACAGATTAACCAAACTAGGCAGGGCTCCATGTAAAAAAGCCAGAGCCCCCTGCTTATGGGAAAACCCAAAGTTAAAAGACATGTACAACAACACCATGTAGGAAACTGTCCTAGAGAAGCTGCTTTTAAACCTTCACCATGGAACCTTCTTC
Organism: Pyrus communis; assembly: GCF_041283825.1. Taxonomy (NCBI): domain Eukaryota; kingdom Viridiplantae; phylum Streptophyta; class Magnoliopsida; order Rosales; family Rosaceae; genus Pyrus; species Pyrus communis. The sequence goes on along the minus strand of NC_142570.1, from coordinate 2,950,470 downwards.
CTCAAGTTCTATGCTATCGCTTTCATTGCTCCATACACCCGAAAAATCTACGCTTTTCGTGACCAGATCCTCCAATCTTTCTTCCTTCGTGGAAGGCGATGATGTTGTTGTTAATATTTCACCTATTGAAGCTAACTTTATTATCTCAGATTCATCTAACCCTTTGGCCGGCCCAAGATTACAACGATCAGACCCGTGTTTTGCCAATGCATCTTTGAATTTCTTAATCTGTTGAACAAGGAATTCTGACTCAGTTTCTTGATCCACAAACAATTTCGCTAATTCATTGCAATTAAAGCTCGAGAAAGAAGATTATGATTTCAGGGAATACTCACAGTTGCATTGGTGCAGCTAAAGCTACACACACGACCATCTGCACCTCTAAAGAATCTAAAGAACGGCAGCACATGAATGTTGAGAGCATGACACATAGTCTTGTGCTCTTCATAGTTAACTTTGAGGAAAATCGCATTCGGGTTCGATTCAGCCAGCTGACAGATCTAATAAAATGGCAACTATTGGTCAACAAATTTCACCATAATGTTCCAGATTAAGGCCCTAACAATTAAACCAGAATGCCATAATTCCGAGGCGGAATTAGTGGGCCACTGGTCCGTCTCTCTGAAATGCATAAAATGGTTGCTAAAACATAAACGAAAAATCAAATATATATACCTTGGGATGGAGAGCTCTGCAGCCTCCACAACCAGGTGAGTAAAAGTCAACCACAACCAATCTGTCTCCAGCATTCTTCAAAGAATCAACAAGTTCTTGAGCAGAATGGATCTCCACCATGTTGGGGTGAAGGGTCTTCTCCCACCATCTCATTGCTCTGCTTACACACAGAGATGCTTGTGCCTGAAAAACCATAAATTCCCAATTAAAAAAAAATCGCAAAAAAAGAAAAGAAAAATGCATTGGGGAACACAAAAATCCTACAAAAAGTAAAAGCCAAAAGGCAAAAGCTAAAAGCTAAAAAGAGAGAAAGGAGAAAGCTTTACATACATGCACAGAGAAATTGCTTGGTTTTCTGACTCTCCAATTCTCGAAACCCTGATCTGAGAGAATCAAGGGTTTTCCCAAGAAATCAACACTCAATGCAGGAAAAGCTCTTGAATTTGCATCCTGAAATTGGGAGGTAGGAGAAACCCTAAAATCCCCTTTGGGGGATATGGAGCCAACTGCAATTTCATCCAACCCAGAAGAAATGCAGAAACCAGTCTGTGATGCAAATGCATTGGCCATGTCGACTCAAACGCCCTTTTCCGAGATTTCGCAGCGAAAACAAGAAAACCCACCAAAACCAACTTGATCCTCTGCCTGAAATACCACTTTTTCGAATCGAAACGGCCGAAAAATGGATTAAAATTAACCCCTTGCAATCAAAATCTTCAACAAAACTTGTTCTTTAAACAAAAAGTTCAAAGCTTTGAACAAAAAATGCCTCCTTTTTACTAAAAACCTAATTGACAGAGTTGTGTTCTTTGAAAACTTGAGAGAGAGCGAGAGAGAGAGAGAGAGAGAGAGGAGGAGGAGGAGGAGGAGGAGGAAAAAAAAGTGGGGGTATTTAGAAAACAAATTGAAACAGGGTAGGTGGGGTCTTTCTGATATGGATTTTTCCTCTTATCCAAAAACTTTTTATTTTTATTTTTAATTATTATTATTTTTTTGATAAATGACCCAGATTTATAGCTGTTGTTTATGTGCAATTTACCGTCATTAACGAGGAATATGCTGTGTTTTTCGGTTAAGTTTTTGGATTTGAGTTGGCAATTATGTAAAAATTGCTATATTTCGGGAAAATGTTTGGTAGTCAAATGCTCTGGTTTTGTGTGAAAATATTAATTGAGATATTTCTCCACAAAATTATGGAAGTGGATAAATTTGAGCAGCCGACTCTGTCTGCTTCATCAAATTTTGAATAATCTGATTTATCTTTTTATCTCTCATTTTACTTGCTGGGGTAGAATTGTTTTTTGTTTTGTTTTGTTATTTTTTTACTTTTGTCTTTTTGAGAATGCTATTTTGGCTAGTGAAATTCTTACTATTTATTTTTATTAAAAAGTTATGTTTTTGATTAAGAGATGCATATCAAAATTTTCTTTTCATAAATAAAATACTTTATTTTATAGTTTTTTAATTCCACATACTTTTTTCTTTTTTTTCCAGAAATTGAAGAAATACGGCTTTACCGACTTACCGTTTACAGACCACTTCATAACAGTTGTACCTAGTAGTCACCAAATTTACTTCAATAATAATCGTATGGTATATCATGCAATAGTGTATGTTGTTATTTTTTCATTACAATTTGATGTAATATGGTCCGCAGGATTTAAAATAATAAGTCCGAATCTCTAAGTTTGTTGATTGTAGAGATTCAAAGAGGAACTCAGTTCGTCAACTATAATGAAAGGAAAAATCAAACTCATACACTTAATTCAAATAATATTTTAAAAGATCCGAAGTTCAAACACCCACCATCTACGCAGGGTCGTTTCTGAGATTTCGAATACCCTGTGCGAAATTTGAAAAAGAACCCCTCCTTAAGATAGTTTAAAAAAAGAAGAAAAAAGACAATGTATTGATGCTAGAAAATTGTTACTTAAATCAAAACAAATTTTAGCACTCATTGAATGCAAGTTTACAAATGTCATTAATTATAAGTAAAAAGAGTTACAAACATAACATTCACTAAATAATCAAAAGCAATTCATTTTTAAACAATCAAACATGAGAAACAAAAAACTTCAAAACTCTAACTATGAAGTTCACTTGAACATATAATATTATTATATATATCGTTTTTCGGGTGTTATTATTGGCACACAAAATATCTCATTGTACTTCAAATTTTTATATTTAGAAAGGAAAAAAAAAATTACTCTTATAAGAGGTGCAAAATGAGATTTTATGTAACATCCCACATCGTCTAGGGGAGTGGATCTTGTAAGCTTTATATGTATATTCTCATCTCTACCTAACACGAGGCCTTTTGGGAGCTCATTGGCTTCAGATTCCATAGGAACTCCGAAGTTAAGCGAGTTCGCACGAGAGCAATCTCAGGATTGGTGACCCACTAGGAAGTTCTCGTGTGAGTTCCCATAAATAAAACCGTGAGGGCGTGGTCGGGGCCCAAAGCGGACAATATCGTGCTATGGTGGAGTCGAACTTGGGATGTAATGGGGGCCTGAGCCGGGATGTGACATTTTAAAGTACTAACAAAAGCAATTTTTTTTTTAACAATTTTTTTTTAAAGTATAAAACATTATTACATAATATTAGATGACAATTTTTTTTTTTTTTTTAAGGCTATATACGACTGCACAATTCGCTCCCCTCAATGCCTTCTCTACATCTACGCTAGCAAAAGAAAACACGGGAGCGTTTGATCATATGTGTAGGGTAGATTAACTTCATACATAATCATTTGATCACATGAAAACATGGGATCCTCACGAATGCTTTGTCTTTTTATAACTACCCAATAATCTTCCTTAATAAACAAAAGAATATGGTGATGCTTTGTGGTCAGTCTCCTGCTTAGGGCTCAATCAATGATGACAAATCTTGATCAAATCGCAGCATTTAACAACTCCATGATCATAAAATACGTGTTAAACATTAAATTAATACAAAATATATACTGCAAACACACGATGGACGCACTAGGGTTTGAGATGCAGATGATATTTTTCCCATTAAAAATCATGGGTGCTGAGTTTCCTAGGAGTTCCAAGCTCTGCACTTTACTCAACTGAAGTCTCTTGGAAAGCAAGTCAGTTTTTGTTCTTTGCTTTTTTGGTCAAATAAGTCAGTTGTTGGATTAAGAGATTATTGATTTTATATTTAGTTGAAGGAGAACAAAGATAAATTAATTAAATGAATAATTTCAATAAAACAAAATAGAGACCATGTATCTAGACATTCCGAAATTCAACTTTGATGAACTTATTTTTTGACACGATCATTTAGATTTTAGAATTTAAGTATCAAAATTTGGACTTACACCCTGAATTGGAAGCTCGATTATGTACGTACGGTAAAAGATCAATCATGTCAAGATCGATCAAAATTTAAAATACTGTATATGGAGAAACGTTAAAAAGACTCTCTTAAAAGTGAGATTCTCTAAGTATTCTCTAACACCTTATAGTTTAAGGCCAATTTCAGTGCCAACATTATAAAATATTTTGTTAAAACATGAGATGTCAGAAAGTTTATAAAATGTCATGCTTTTAAGAAAGTCTCCTTATCATTTCTCTAGTATATATTCATTTCACTTTATCCAAGTTTACAAATTAACTGAGGATCCCCATCCCCCAAAACAAGTCCATTAAAATGGCAAATCGAAGCTGCATGCAGTAAGAGAAATTTTTCAATGTGCCGGAAACACGATATAGTATGTCAAGTGTCATAATATAGGTTGTTGAATTTTTATTTTCAAGTATCCAACTACTTATATTGTGACACTTAATGTACTAAACCGTGTTTTTGGCACACTGAAAAATCTATCCAAAGACAGGGTAGGACCAAAAACCCACATATAGATTATGGGAGTGTCATGCAAGAAAGTTGGCTTGGATATTTTTCATCTGGATGATATTGCGTGACAATGAGAGCACCTGAAATTCTAGATGATGGATTAAGCTCCACTACATCTGCATGTGCATGCGATCTGTTTATTTCAGTTCATGAACCTCTTTGGATAATTGGATTGCTTGATAAATAGGCTAGAATTTTATGATAATATTTTTAATTATTTGCCCACAGATTTTGGAGCATTTTTTGTGTGCTAAAGGGTAGGATAGCCCATAGGTTGTGATTTTGGAACACTGGTTTGCAAGAAAACCAAGGGAAAAGGCTATCTTCTAGAACAAGTCCATGAGTTTTGGAACTGTTTTTTGAGTCCACACTAAGCAAAGAAATAAGAGGCATATCAGTGTGCAGTATTGTTCTCCATAACCCTAATATTCCAATAATCCATCAATCCACCAGGTTCCATTTTACAACTTACTAAATTTTTACTGATTTTTTTATATTTTTTAATCTTTTATTATTATTTTTTCTTAGTTCTCTTATGATAATATGGACTTGCATGCAACTGGGACATCGAGATGGCAGTATCTCAAATGAATTATGTAATGCCATGTAGGTAAGTTAAAACACATAACAACACGTGATAAGTTTGAGATATTGTTATTTTTCCGTCTCAATTGCATGTAAGTTTTCCCCTAACGAAATCACCAAGATTGTGAGGTTTTAGTGTTAATTAGCTAATGAATTGCTCTGTACCAAATACAACCATTGTTCGTGTGTCGTTGAAATTGTTGATCATATCCTTCCTACATCGAAGGATCGATGAAGGTTTAGCTTAGAGCTTAAAGATTTTGAACCTTTTCCCTTATTCTCAATTAGTGTTGGAGTGAATGCTTACATTCTAACAAAAATCGTCATCGGATCCAACGCAAAGGCATAACATTTGACAAAGGTCATGGCACGCAGCCTGACTGCTGAATTCATGGCAGTTAAATTGCAACAACTTCATCATAATCTCCAAAAGTTGGTGTTTCTTTCCATGAGAATTTATCTATATTCAAACATGGTATGTATACAATAACGTCTGGATGTTTGAAGGCCTGGAAGTGGAACTGTGGAAGAATATTAAACAATGCATAATGATTCACTTGACAAGCTCCTCCTTCTTGCCAGCCTCTTCCAACTCTCTTAGACTTCCAACCTTCTGCTCTATCTCCTCAATCAGCTCCTCCCTCCACAACTCTGCTCTTGCTGATTCTTCTATGTCTTCTTGCTGCAATAAACAGTTCCCAAAGTTGGTCACTAAACAATGAGGAACAAGAAAAACACCCTATTTGGTTGAAACGCCCGACAAGGTTTTAATTAGACTATTCATTACACCTGGTCCTCTATATGTTTCGTTCATCAAATAAATATCGTTATTCACTAAAAAAAAATAGAAGACCCTTAGCAATTGCTAATGTCGAGTGCAATAACAGTCGGGTTTAGACGAGGCTTTTCTTCAAGACGGTCATTTAAGTGTTTTTTTTTCTTAATAAGAAATAGAGTTTTGAAGATCTTATTTGTGAGAGAACTTAAAACTATAACTAGCTCGTGTTATCCTCATTTTCTATGCTTTTGAATAATCTATGACTTGAATATCTAATCTTAAGCTAACTCAAAAGTGTGGAAATAATGTTTGATGCACATAATTTAAGTAATAATTAAGGGTTAAATACCTTCTCATAAATCCAAAATCCAGTGCCATCCCCTCCATCTCCTCTATACGTCTCTGAATCATAGTATGGATCCTGAAAACATTCCCCAACCTTTCAAAATAATCTCTAAACTAATGAAATTATATAACCTAATTAAATTTTGAAAAAAAAAATGAAGTGAGAGTAGCTGATTAATTACCTTCATGGAACCAAAGAACAAGCATCCCCAACAAGTGAACATGATGTAAAAAGTATCTACAAAACAAAAAAAATTGTCACAATTTTCAAGCATTCCCAATTAAAATCCACCACAATTTACACAAAAACTAATAAAAAATTAATTAGGAAATACAATACTTACAGACATTCTTTATGTTTTCATCACTGAGATGCACGATAGATTTGTGGGTTATGAGGTCTCTCTGGCCTTCTATGTGTTCAACAAGAACTGCCATTAGAGGCCAATCTGGGAAAGCATTTGTTCTGCAGAAAGAGGCTCTTTTGCTCTTTTTCCCTACTTCAATCTATAAAACCATAATATATTAATGCTGTAAATTTTTTGATATATTCACGAAAATTAAGTTCATTTTTTGGGGACAAAAAATTTACAAAACTCGTTAATTACCTGCTTGCACCCACTGAAAAGTTCAGAGCTTGAAGACTGCCTAAGCTGCAAAATAAAAGTACTCAAAAGCATTTCGTGGATATGGACCATTTTTTTTACAAGACAATACACTCAACTACTCTAATCTACGCAGGGGAGAGCGGGGAAACTGTTCGTACTAACTGACTTAACTCATGTCTGTCCTTGTACCGTTTCAAACACAATAAGAAAATATGCAATACAAGTGATTAATATAAGAGAAAAGTTGAATTTTTACCAATCTGATTGATGAGCGACTCATGTCCAATTTTGTTGTTTGGAGAGAAGAGCTGCGAATATGTGGAGTGGTAATGGTGAATCCCATGATAGCTTTTGCCATTGTCTTCCAATGAGTTTGAGTTCAGAAGATGCACTTCCAAATTGGATTGTAAGAGTTTGGGTTGCAAATTTTGTTTTCATTGGTTTGGAGGGAAAGTGGATAAGAGAACCATTTGCAACCACCCTTCTAATGCAGATATAGCCATACGAAAATTTTAGATTACCAATAAATAAAAGGCTTTAACAGAAATCATCAACTGGCCTATTAGCTCAGCTGGTTAGAGCGTCGTGCTAATAACGCGAAGGTCGCAGGTTCGAGACCTGCATGGGCCATATTTTTCCTGTTTTAGTTTCTTATTTTTTGTACTTTTGTTGCATTTTCATTCACCTTCCCAATCTGTTTTCTAGGAAAATCCGTCCATTTTCCCGGAAAATTTCATGGGTTGGACCGGATTGTTCGATCTGGAACGGCACTTCGCCTTCTACGGCGCTTATCACAGGAACCCAGTTAACATTTTGATCCACAACTGTTTGTGTGGCCGATTTTCTTCATCTCTCTGGTTCTCTTCTACTTCACACCTTCTCTCTACAGTTCCCAAATGGGTTCTGTTTGAATTTAGGGTTTGCTTTCACTGCGATGTATGCTTGGATAAGAAAGCTGGCTCCATTGCTGCTTTGCTCTGTGTACTCTTCTGGGTCCAATCCACCCTGCTTGCTAGCCGTCTTGGGTTTTCTCTGTCATGGAAGGTAAAGCTGAAAGCTCTCTCCTTTTTGCGATTTCCGGGTGATGGTTTTATGGTTCTAAGGATTTGGATTTTGGGTTCGATGGAATGGTTTTCTAACTTTTTAATCTGATTAAATTTTCTGTCTTTTGATGCCATTAAGTTAGGGTTAAGGAGTTCAGGGTTGGGAATTCTGTTAGTTTTGTTGATCAATTTGGACAGGATCCTCTTCGGATCTCTTCCTCTTAATCCACCAAATCCGAAGATATAGATCGTTAAAATTTGATCAAACGGCTAAAGTTATTATAATTTTTAAAGTGGATCCCTGTTTGTAGCTTTTGGATCAAATTTTCAACGGCTTGAATCTCCTGTTTGTAGCCATTTGATCAAATTTCAACGGTTTGGATCTCCAGACTATAACTTTTAAAGTGGATCCTTGTTTGTAACCGTTGGATCAAATTTCAACGATCCGGATCCTCGGACTTGGTGGATTAGGAGGAAAGGATCCGGAGAAGATCCTTGTCTGATCAATTTGACTTGATAGGACCTAGTTGTCCCACATCGGAAAAATAACAGATCTCGGAGTGGTTTAAGAGCTCTTGGCCACCCCTTAGCCGGTTTTCAGGGGCAAGTTCTACCCACGGTGTCTTCACAGAATTTGGAATGCAGTCCTATTTGGGTGAATGGTTGAAATTTCTTGTCCATGAAGTTATGTTTTATAGGATGTGAATGTGTTGTGTGGGGTTTAGGGTTTTGGAGGCAATGACTTTGAATGGAAGGGCCACTCGGATGAACTCTGCCTTTCTGTTCATCAAGAGATGTACGTCTCTGGTTTGTGTGTTGGCTTCGGTTGGGCGTTTTGTCCTCCTCAGGTCTTTCCGTTGATAGTCATGTTTGTCTAGCTCTGGTTCAGACTTTAGCTTCTCCGGTTTTCCCTGTTCTGGTGCCTTTGCCTAACATAGTATACATCTCACGATTATCATTTTCGTGATTGAAAGCAGCAAAATATGTATATATACCTGACGATAACATTTCTTTTCAGAAACGAGCACCAGCTCTTCCGGACAACCTTGTTCAAGCGTTTCTAATGGGTCCTTTCTTTGTGCTGCTTGAGGTAACGAATCTAAATCCTTTCTGAATCGGAGATGGTTTCTCTTGTTGATGATGGGTTAGTCAAGTTATTGTTGCATTGTGCAGTGTCTTCAATCGGTATTTGGCTACGAACCTTATGAAGGGTTTCATGCAAGCGTGGAAGAAAAGATAGAAGCTCCGATCAAAGAGTGGCAGGACAAGAAACAAAAGAAAATCACCAAGCTTAGATGGGTTATATCAGACTGTAACCCTCTGTAAAGAATGAGATTATGTATAAATCTGTATCCGTATTAGTATTGTACACCTTACCAAGCTCTGGTTTTGGAACTCCCTTTTCCTTCATTGATTCTCTCTTATAAGAGCATCCCCAACGAGGGCTTTGTCCTCCATCAGGCTACATTTGAAACGCTAGCGATATATCTCAGCAAAAACAAAACAACTTTTTAGATGGAATGCTACAAAATTTTCGAGACTTCATACAGAACGCAGAAGTAAAAGTGGTCATTTCGAAATGATCTCTGACCTTTAAACCAGGCTATTACCGGGCTCTGGTTTTTGAACTCCCCTGTCAATCATTGATTTTCTCACTCGTATAACTTCGTTCCATTCGCCTGAACCTGCGTACATGTTCGATAGAAGAACGTAGTCGCTGCTGTGATCTGGTTCCAGCTCCAAAAGATGACCCCTCACCTTCTCTCCGAGCACAATATCACCGTGCAGCCGACACGCTCCCAACAATGTCCTCCATATAACGGCATTACACTCCATCGGCATGCTCTTTATCAACCTGTAAGCCTCCTCCATGCATCCAGCTCGCCCCAACATATCCACCATGCATCCGTAGTGCTTCATTGTTGGTTTGATATGATACTCTTTGCTCAATACATCAAAATACCTTCTTCCTTCATCAACCATCCCTCCATGGCTACAGGCAAACAAAACTCCCAAGAAAGTTACTTCATCCGGCATCTCAAGCTTTTCCTTCAACATCTTCGAGAACAATTCCAATGCATCGTCTGCACGCCCATGCGTTGCAAGCCCCAGAATCATCGTATTCCACGACACTATGTTCTTCCCCTTCATCTTACAAAACATCTCATATGCTTCTTCAAAAGCTCCGCACTTTGCATACATGTCAATAAACGAATTAGTCACCGTCACACTGCTACTAAGATTCAAGCGATTAATAAAAGAATGAACTCTCCTCCCAAAATCTAATGCACCCAATGTAGAGCATGCCGAGAGGGTCACAACCACCGTGGCGTCATCAGGTTCTGTGCCACTGTTTACCATCCGTAAAAACAAGTCAAGTGCTTCCTTACACTTTCCGCAATTGACATAACTATCAATGATAGTGTTCCAAGCCACTAAATCTGGTTGAGGCATTTCATCAAACAGATGGAACGCAGTTTTGTCATCCTTCAACATCCCATACATATGAATGAGAGTGTTCCTTACAAAGACATGAGACTCCAACCCATGCTTCAGAGCAGCACAATGCATCTGTTCCCCCAAAACGTAAGAACCCAATTGCCCACAAACCTTGAGCAAGAAGGAAAGTGTGAAATTATCAGCCATCTTTCCATTCTCCTGCATTCTCTTATAAAACTCAAATGCCCTTTCAGGCTTCCTGGTCTTCCCAAACCCTCTGATCATTGTGTTCCACAAAAACCCATCTGGGCTTTCAACGCTTCTGAAAACAGAGACGGCATAGTCCATGTCTCCGCGGTCCGAAACAGCGCAGAAAGAGACGATCTTGCCAAGAACAAAGACGTTTTGATCAAGCCCTTTGTGGATTATGTGGCCATGGATTTGCTTTACATGTTTCGTGGTGGTGCATTGCTTGAAAAGGGACATAACCCTGTGCACCTTTTGAAATATGGCATCGTGCATTGAGGTCTTTTACAAATTACAGGTTTTGCGAAGCGGTAGGGAAGATTGACTGTCTTTCTTTGGCTTTGGCTACGGAGTTTTGGAATTTAGGCGCCAAAGGTGGTTAACGGTCATAAGTAAACGGACTGCAAATTTTTCTTGGAGATTTCATATTTTCATGGTGCGAGAACAAAGTTACAAATCCTGCCAATCATTGCATCAAATACCAGATTTGCAGAAATCTCTGAAACGGTATCAGATGTTTGGTTGAGGCCATTGCGTTCTTGGGCCTTCAGCTTTTGATGGACCCTGTTCTCTTTGCTCTTTTGGGCTTCTGAAAACTGGTTTTGGACCAAAATGAATAAAAAGGAATACACAACGCCACGTGTCTGATGATGAGATCGCGAGAGAGGGATGTTAAAGAGAGTACATACAACCTACTAGCCTACATTGGAGCGATGTTCATTTTCACTGGGTAAGTGTGAGATCTCCTTTTCGACTCTTGTCCTATGTATGGTGAGTTCGATAACTATGACAGACCCATTTTGTGACTTATCTCAAATCTTCCCCCTTGAGCAGAATATTGGGTCTAAAAATAGAAGAGATTATATCGAAGAATTTCTATAGAAAGAGATTACAGTTTCCTAAGCAATACTAACACCATCTCGTTTCGTGTGAAGACATAGATATTAATAGTGGATATCCTCAGTTGCACGCAAGTATCACACTGTAAAGGGATTATAGTTTACTAATGCACAACAGCTCTTATTGTTGTTAATTTTATCGATGCACAGTAAAAATTACACCAAGTATCGCACTGTAAGGAGATTATCTTAAATCCTAAATTGGCAGTCCACAATAAGCATCACCAGTTATGTGTGTGTGATTAGAGTTTTACCTTTTCCTTTTTTAGACGAGTACTTTGGATTTACTTTTTCCTTGTTTGGATAGATGCTTTTCTGTTGGACTTGAAAGAAAGTTTAATTTTGCATGTATCAAACTCCAAGCTGCTGTTAGATGAAAAGAATGAGTGGGTTCTGGTTTCTGAACTATCTTCCTTGTCCTGAATTGATATTGCTCACATGGGTCTGCTTTAAAAGATAAATGCATTCATCTCAATTAGGGTTTGCAGTTGTGGTGTCTGTGAAAAAAAATAGACTATATATATAGGGACTGTGAGAGCCATTCAGAATGGCAATGGAAAAACAAATTGATAGCCTCCCCTGAATATATATATATATATATATATATATATATATATATATATATATTGACTGATACAAACCAAGAAGAACTCCTGGAAAAAGTGTACTCAATGAAGCCACAACTCAAATGGCCATTTCTACTGTGGCTTTTTTAGCATTTATGAGCTCCACTTGTGACATTGCCCAAGAAAAATGCCTTCCTACCCACATGCCCAAAAGAGCTTTTTAGCTCTGTTGGTGTGTGTAGAAGAAGCTCACAAGTGCTTTTGTATTTACTCATTCCTTGTTAGCTAGGCGGTGTTAGGCTGTTTCACACATGGGACTCTGCTTGAAAACCAAAACAAACTGATTGAAATTATCTTGCATAGAGTTGAGTATAATTTCTTAGTGGCTAGTGGGCAAAAGAAGAGAAAAAGCATAGTTTTATAATTTTTTAATTTAAGCGATATTCTAATTTGACTTAAACTAAAACTAAATTATGACAGAGATTCAAACTTTAATATAATTAATCAAGGAGAAGTGCATTACTCTAGCAAACTTGGCTCTTTCCAAGTTTACAAATTAGTATTTTAGTATAAACGTATCAATTACATCTATGACTAATTAACTGTATCAATTAGACCTACGACTGTACTTTCATGCATGCATGCCATAATGGGGTAGGAACCGGCCTCCTTTTATGGCAATCTGTGTAAGACAATTCAAGTTCATAGAAGCTGATCTTCTTCTATAATTGACTTTGGCTTTGATGAATTATTGATCACTTTATGTCTTCATCAACCATAATTAGAGACTAATTGCTATGACTTTTACTTCAAGCATGAAATGCATATGAAGCCAATCTACATTTAGACACACTTGGAATCATTTAGATTAGTTTAATTCGATGTGGTTCAACCTGCCTAATCTTGGGATTAAAAAGCTAGGTTTAATCGGCCGACAAAGTCTATATCATGATAATTCAGGGTTCATTTGATAATGTGTTGAAAATTAAAACTAAAAAGGTGAATGTAAAAATAAATAAAAACCCTGTCTCTCTACTTTGTTCAAAAACATCAAAAGTTTGAATTTTCTGTTCTAATTAAAATCAAACTGAAAATTATAAATATATATATATGTACTGTTCCATTGTGGGGGTATATTTGAAGGGCTGTACATTTGCTTAGTCTCTAGTACCTGTCTCATGGAATAATATGGACTTGAAACCCTAGGCAAATAAACTTTTCATCACATCAAGGTTGGCTAATTATCGATTATTCTGTTATTGTTGGCTTCATATGCTTTGCTTCATTACTTTATATGTCATAAATCACAATCTCTTTGATCACCTTGTCCAACCACACCTCTATATACACTTGAAATATACATGGTACCCCACACATTGCAATTATTAGAGATTGTTGCCAATCTCTTGAATGTAATTGCGGCCATTATATATTATGGTATTTACATTTTTAAATGTTTTGAATAGATGATTACAAAGTTATAATATATTCACGACAGTGGCAGCTTTGGGGAGTGCCAAAGGAGCAGTTGCACAGCCCCCATCTTCAAGGTCCACCAACATTTAGTTATATATATATATATGTATATGCAACTTAATACTATGATCTAGTGATATTTCTCTTCACTTATAAGTGAGAAGTTTTAGGTTTGAATCTCTCCAAAAGCAAATTTGAACCACATTATTGCTAGTTTATTGTGAGGCTAAGCCCTCCCCCTCCCTTTTAGTGTAGATAATATCATTTGTTTAATATATATATATATATATATATATATTTCAGTTCTAATGTTTCTATAAAAAACAAATTCTATATATGCATAACTTAGTTAAGTACAAATTTGAAAAATATCCTAAGTTATTTTCTGTTTTGGAGAATACTATGTCTTATAATATACTTTCTTTTTTCTTAGTTAAAAACTTAATATCTTTGACATATACCTTCCTTTAAGTTCTTCTACATCTATTGCTTAGTATTGTGTTACAAAGTTGACTTTCATGCTAAATATACCATAGAAGAAAAAAAAATGTTTTAAACACCAAAAAAAAAAAATCTCATACGTGAAATTGCCCTATTTTAATTTTCCCACAAAACCCCTGAAATCTCATAGACGCCCCTATTTCACAATTAGTATATGAGTTATAATATATGTGCATGTGTATTGATACACAACTACAAAAAACACTTTGCACGACGAAATAAGATTTGTTGCGCAAAGTATGATTTCGTCGCTCAAAACCTTACGAGAGAAAATTTTTGCCACGCATGATTAGTCGCGCAAAGCTCGTTACGATAGGGTTTGCGTGACAAAAATAAATATTTGTCGCGCAAAGTTTTTGCTTTTTTATTTTATTTTATTTAATTGAATTAATTTAATATTTTGCACAACAAAATTAATTGTTTGTGAGGCGAAATATTTTGTTGAGCAAGGTATTTTATTTATTTATTATTATTTCTCTTATTTTAATTTAATTATAGTAATTGTTTGCATGACGAAATATTTGGTAGCACAAGATTTTTCGAATTTTTACCTTTTTAATTTAATTTAATTGTATCTTAATTTTTTTAATTACTTTAATTTAAATTGACATATTCAAAATAAAATTACATATGAAAAATAGTGATCAAATTATCCAGAATATATATTATATTAAAAATGTACACATAAATTACCAAAGTACAATAATAAAATCCTAATACAAGTCTAATGTGGTGGTAGTGACAGGGGATATGGTCTGATAGCGTCCTAATCCTCAACTTTCACCATCAAAGTCTCGACAATTCCCTACGAACAAAACAAAAATGGTCAAATAACAAAAAAAACAACATAAAATAATCCCAAAAAATCGGCATAATCTCTCCTAAAATTGGCATACCCCAAATCCTACCCCAAACTCCACCCCACACCAAACTCAATTAATTAACTCCAAAAACACATATTAATGAAAAAAAATTAAAATATGGGGAGAAAATACCTTTTGGCAAGATTGAGAGTGAGTGAGAATGAGAGAGAGGAGTGAGTGTGAGAGAGAGATGAAAGAGTGAGTAAGAGAGAGAGATGAAAGAGTGAGTAAGAGCGAGAGATAGAGAAGAGAGAGTGAGTGAGAGTGAGAGATAGAGAAGAGAGATTAAGTGAGAGGAGTGAGTGTGAAAGAGAAGGTCGGATTGGGGGAGAGGAAAAGAGAGGAGAGGTAAGAGAATAGAGAAAGACATTGAGAAAATTGTAGATGAGTTATTTTAGTTTTAAAAACTGTATCACTTTGCGCGACAAAATATTGGTCGCGCAAAGTCTTAAAAAAATTTAAAAAATAAAATTTCCCGCATCCCATTTTTGGTGCCCGCCCAAATTTAAGGATTTTGCATGACGAAATATATGTTCGTCACGCAAAGAAAATAATTTAGTTCAACAATATATAATATAAAATTAAATAAAAAACAAGTAAATAGGGTTTGGGCAATGAAATATTGATCTTCGCCACACAAAGTTTTTTTTAAAAAATAAAAACTTATGAAAATAACTATATTTTAAAATTTATAATATAAAATCAAATAAAAAATAAAAATTTGGTTTAGGCGACCAAATATTTGGATTTCGTCATGCACAGGTTTTTAAAAAATAATTTTTTATTTTTGTAAAGACTTTGCGCAACGAAATTTTAAATTTCGTCGCGCAAAGGAACTTTGAGCAATGATGTTTGTTTCGTCGCCCAAGAGGTTTTTTTTTTACTAGTGATATGATACTTTCAAGTGTAAACTCTTCATCCACCTATACTGTAAAACATGAATTGGCTATACCAAGTTACGATATTCTAGTGCACATAACAATTAGTTAAAACCTTAACTAGTTAAATGGAAATATGCATTGGTCTCCTTTAATATACGTTTAACTTCATCATCATATATACGATCGATTAGTTGAATCAAATGGTCAGTCAAAGTATTAAGTTTGAATTATTAATGAATCGTTTAATTAGTTAATGAAATCCTGTTAAACCTAGTTGCTAACTGATATTTTTCAATGAGTTGTACATTTAAAAGTTTATTTTTTCAATTAGCATTTGTTAATTGCATGAGTTTTATTTCTTTTCCTTTGTCTCTTGCCTCTTTTTCTCAACTACTTCCCTAGCCCCTACTTAAATATGATTTATTTACATAATTAAATAAGCTGCCAGTACTACATAATAATATTTTAAGACTGTCTGTTTAACAACTTAATTACAATATTTAATTTGTGGCTTTCAAACAAAATATTTTAGTTTGTGGAATGTTTATTCTTCTTCTTTATTTGCTTCAACTTTTGCATACAGAAGCAGACACGTCTGCAATAGCTTACTTCATATCAGATTCTTGCGGGTCTTGCTTTCTGGTCATCAAAATCTGCTGAATATAATGTGAAAACAACACATTATTTTGCGTAATGATCTTCTCTTGATTACTTTACTAGCTTGCTTCTATTTGACTGTCGGTCGGTCAGTAAGTTGATATAAGGATGGCTTAGACTAATTAGCTGCTGCTCAGTTAATTTAATTTCTTCAAGATGATTTGTTCGTTAAACTAATGAATAGCGAGTCAAATGAAAATTGTCAAGCATCATAATCTCTCCCTAATACGAGGAATTTGGATCAAACCAAATCATCTTAGAAATCTATATAACACTACAATTTTTTATCTTTCTAATTACTAGCCAACTTTTTTTTTTCCTTCTTTTTTCTCATTTTGTAAGGGATGACAACAGGATTACGAGAGTATATTTATGAATCGGACAAGGAATATATATACAGGGGAAATGTTGTACTGCACTTAGGTCATTCTCACACACTCTTTCACGTGCATCAATGACAAATCAAACACACAGGATGACGTGGATATGTAGGCGAACACGCATACTCTTATACCATAAAAGAAGTTGAGGTTGCACTTCAAAAACAAAGGAATTATCTTGCCTCTGCAATGGATAAGGATGGGTTCCTCCTTAAGTCACTCAGATCCGATTTGATGGAACTTCAAGTCTATAGATTAAATTCCTTTCATATTATAAAGCACTTTTTAAAAATCATCTTTGTAAAAAATTAATAAAATTTGAGATCATTTAGTCATCAAACTGTATAAAAACTAATGGATGTATTCTATTTGCTACAATTGATTGACTAAACAATCTCAGTTTTAATTAATGTTTTGTGAAGATGATCTTTACAGAGAGCTAGATTTATTATATTAATGGTTTCAATTATAAATATAAAATTCTATGAATCAGTCACTAAACGAATTGAGAGGAAACTCTTCAATCTTGAAAATCCCATCATTGCTAAAAAAACAAATTGACAATAAAAGAAATTATAAACTCCTGCAAGATTTTTATCCATCAACCCCGGCATGATCTCCACATCCTCACAAGTAGTTGGGTGCATTATATACAAAACAAAATTTCTATCCATCAATCCACAACTCCTTTAATTTCTGCCTTAATATTAGCCAACACGGACTGCTTATTAATTCTGAATCCACTACTTTTAAAATTAGATGAATCCAATGATCAGAAAATGGCAAGTTTGAACCACAATTTAGGTCAGCTTCAACATATATATATATATATATATATATATATATATATATATATAATCACTGCAATCACATTCCAAGTTAGGCAGATCGAGCCATGAAATAGTCAATCATCCACAGCTTGACAGCTTCAAAATAGAACCGCTGATAGTATAAATGGAGATCTTCATCTTCATACCTCTCAAAGCAAAAGTTTACTTGCATATATATTGGTCTTTAATAATTTCAATCAATTCAGCCGACCTTTGCCTAACTCAATATTTCTTATATGGTGATATAATTCTCTCATCCTGGCTTCTGGACCAACCCGTCCTTGCCACATATGTGTTTCTTTTCACTACCACATGTTGCAACGAAGGCAACCGGACCCACGTAAACAGTCAAACCCTGGAGATGATTAATTAAACGAATCCAGTTTTATTATTCTTGTTCTAAAATTAGGGCAACAATTTTCAAAAGAGAGAGATACCTTATTCGTGGTTGGTTTTGTGATCAGGTGCGGCAGTGTCCATTCTTTCATTCTTGGCACATACGTGGCATGATGTGCACACCCATGATTGGTCCATTTTTTGAGGTGACCTACATGATTGAAATACCACGGACAAGCTAAGGGCATGCGTGTCCAGTCGTGGTTGGAAGTTTGGAATTGTTTCCTGAAAAGGAAAGGCCAGTTTCGCTAATCGTGCAAAAGTTGAAAGTGAACGTGGGCGTGCATGCATTCGATATACAGATTGAGATTTTTATTTTTTGAGAAGAGAAAAATAAATAAATAGTCTGGGGAAACAAATACTTCAGAGACTTCCTAAAAAAATAATAATCCAATAATTGGAAATATTTTAGCACCTCAAAATAATGCTCAATCTCTCATTTCTCACTTATTTTGTTTGTTAGAAAAAACCGTAAGATTACTATTTAGAAGTGTTAACGACAAGTTACATTATAATTCTACAAATTAAATGATTATAGGTATGTTGGATTCGTCTAATTAGTCAACTGTAGAAAGTAAAACAAAGATATATAGGCCTTTTAAGTTGATTAAGATTGAAATTGACAAAGAATGCGAGTTAATTAAGAGTCCCTCAACATGAGTGATCAAACAATTACATAAATCCAGATGGCCTCCAGAGTCAAACTCCATTAACCAATTGGTTTTAGGTAGACAACATGAAATTATCATGATATTTTTGCTGATTTGATTTCAACCTTAGAAAGGCCATAATATTTGACCTAGTCTTAAATTAAATATGGTGATTAATAGTTAAGAAACGAATAAGTCAATTTCACTTCCTGAATTGCCATCAAAATGGGGAACTAGATCCTCTCCTGAGCTCAGGATGGGGATCCTTCTGAGCAGCCCATCCGGGCCGTTGAATTTTGATTCAACGGTTCCAAACAGGGGGCCCTCTAAAAATTATAATAATTGCAGCCGTTGGATCAAGTTTGAAAAGCCCGGATGGGTTGCTCATGAGGATCCCCATCCTAAGCTCAGGAGAGGATCCAATTCCTCAAAATGGAGCTATATTTGAGCTAAATTGTAGACTGTTTGCAAGTATTATGTAGTGATCCCTATCAAATAGGGAAATGTTTTGGGGAGTGTGCAAGGAACACGGGGTGGTATTTCACATGTCATTATATAAATAGAGGAAAGCTTTATTTAAAGTTTACCACCACTTGTGTAATGACATGTGGTGTACCATCCCATGTTCTAGACACTTTAAAAAATCTCTGTAAAATATGTGATCATATTAAATTAACATACATGCATCACTTGTAC
This sequence comes from Pyrus communis, assembly GCF_041283825.1. Taxonomy (NCBI): domain Eukaryota; kingdom Viridiplantae; phylum Streptophyta; class Magnoliopsida; order Rosales; family Rosaceae; genus Pyrus; species Pyrus communis. Next base: position 2,931,086 of record NC_142570.1, on the reverse strand, counting down.
AAATTAATTAAGCATTATTCAAGATTTTTATGAAATAAAGTCAAATCAGAATTCAAAAAGCAGGTTTTCATTTAACCATAAAGGAAAAATTACAAACGTTTAAAGGTTCATATAGTTGAAATTGCACTAATCTTCTTAAGAGAGAGGACAAATTAGCTTAATTAGATACATTAACAAATTCATTCAAAAATTTCTTTCACCTAACCACTAACCACTTAATGGCTTTAATCACTTCAACTTTTACATGCATCACCCTTGCAACAAGTTGGAACTTTGATTAATTAATATTATTGTTGCCAAGGAGACATCGTATAGTAGTTGTTTTTTTAACGAGAAAACTGTCATAATATGATCAATCTATCATTAATTAAGGGAGCAACTTGATCATATTTTACACGAACTCACTTAAATATGAATCTGAAATCTCGTTCGACACTAATACATTAGTATCTTTAGGCAATGAACTAGTTGGCAAATAAATTAGGATTTTGATTACAAATAATGCAATTTAATATTTAACAGATTAAAAATCATTCACGTCTTGACTACATGGCTCAAATTTGAATTCTGATATTTGACTTAACCTAATTGTTATCATTTTCAGTGATAATTGCATGAAAGTTCTTGCAGTGTCTGTTTCGGCCGGAACATATTCCCTCTGGATCCGAACCATCCGGATCCTCCAGACCTCATAATTTTGGTCGTTCCCGTAAAATCGTGCGGCTGAGGTCACTCTTCCTCTTCAACTTTTCATCATCTCTTTCCCTTCAACATCGTTGCCTTCTTCTTCAACGGCGATCAACGAAGCAAAACTGTAGAAGGAGAAAGAAGAAGAAGAAAATGGAAAGGGGATGGGGAGGGGGAGAGGGAAGTGAGTGATTGTAGGGAGGTCCGCATTATACGGATGGTTCGGATCCGAAGAACTATTCCCGTTTCGACCTTATCTTCATCTGTTTTTTTTTATTTTAATTTTTTTAATTATATATATATATATATATATATATATATATATATATATATATGCTTTGGAAAAAAAGGGTCATAGAGGTCCTTTTTGCGTGAATATAGTGTGCTTTGTCTAATTTTTGAGAGCTGGACACAGCAAAACTTTTGTAATCTTCTATGCATTCACACAGCTGGTATCACTATATTTGCATAAAATATGTATTTATTTTTGTGAATGCCCTAATTTTATTTCAGCAAAAATAGATTATATTCCAATCTTCTTCTAAGTGCTTCACACTTTATTTATTTATTTTTGTCACTCTCTTTGTGACGTGTGCTGATGATTCAGGTATGCAAATATGGAACTGGATGCTCTTCTGAGCTCAGGATAGGGATCCTCCAGAGCAGCCCATACGGACTGTTGAAATTTGATCAAACGGCTCCAAACAAGAGGTCCCTCTAAAAGTTATAATAATTATAACCGTTGGATCAAGTTTGAACGCCTCGGATGGGCTGTTCATCCTTAGCTCAGGAGAGGATCCAGTTCTTGCAAATACAAACAAACATCCAGTAACATCCGAGTCCTATCCACTCATCACAATGAATATAATTGGTTGAATTAAAATATAGTACAATTTATTAAAAAAACATACAATTGAAATTTTAATAACTTTTTAATTTGCCAAGTAAATTAATATTAAAATCAAAATAAAGTATTCACAAAACTGAAACATTGTAAATTGGTGAATCAAAACAGAGTTTTAAACTGTTAGATTTTTGAACTTTTGATAAAATAAAAAAATGAAAATCTTGACCTTTCATTATTCGGTGCAGACTATACACCGTATGTCTGGAGCATAGTAAAATTTTTGTAAACTACAAAACCAAAACATATTAAATTGGTGGTAATGAAATCAAAACTACATGCATAGTATTTGAATGGGTTGTTTGTTTAAATGGTCCAATTTTTAAGATGGGGGTAGAATTATTGCAGAAAAAGTTAAAGAGAAGCTAAAACGGCCTACCTAAGTTGCCTTCCATTCCACGTTTCTTGCTCTTCAAAAGCACCAGTATTTAGGGGCTTCTGCTTCCCATAGTGCTTTTCTTTCTCTTAACATCTGAATCCATCTTTCAGCTTATACAACAACTTGTTCCCATGGCTTCTTTTCTTTTATTCCTCTGTATCCAATTACCCGTTCCCTTTCCTTAAGCTTTATTTCTCTTTTGCTCCTTAGAAAAGCACGTTTTGCATGAGTCTTTTCTGGTTCTGCTTTCTATATAAGGTGTTTTAAGATCTGGGAGTTGAAGCTGTTGGTTGGAAGAAGCCATAGAAGTTTGAGAGTTTGTGAGGAGTCTACCGAGGGTGGATTGCGAAAATACTTACTTTTCAATCGGAACCAAGATTTCGAATCAAGGGTTTTAGAGAAGAATCATTGGGGTTTTAGGGTATCATAAAAGGAAGAAATGGAAAACGTTCCAGCTGGGATTGTTGAGGAGGATGATCAGATCGATTTGCCGCCGGGATTTCGATTCCATCCAACCAATGAAGAGCTTATTTCTCACTACTTGCACAAGAAGGTGATCGATACCAGCTTCTCTTGTAAAGCAATTGGGGAGGTGGACTTGAACAAGTCGGAGCCTTGGGAATTGCCTTGTAAGCTTCCTAGAACAAAACCTCTAATTTTGTTTTGTTTCTATAACACAATCCTTTTTTTATCAAATTTGTTTGGATTTTGTTTGTTTCGATTTGATTTACTTTTTATTTTTTCAAATGAAGGGAAAGCGAAAATGGGAGAAAAGGAGTGGTACTTTTTTTGTGTGAGAGACAGAAAGTACCCAACTGGTCTGAGGACAAACAGGGCGACAGAAGCCGGATACTGGAAAGCTACAGGGAAGGATAAGGAGATTTACAGAGGAAAATCTCTGGTTGGGATGAAGAAAACCTTGGTTTTCTACAAAGGAAGAGCTCCCAAAGGAGAAAAAAGTAACTGGGTGATGCATGAATATAGATTGGATGGTAAATTCTCTGTCCACAACCTCCCCAAAACTGCAAAGGTATGGTCATTCCCCTGTTTTCCCCTATTTTCTCCTGTTTTATGGAGTTGGATCTCCCTGCAACGGGGATGTCACTGTGACGGTATCTCAATTCGAGCATGTGTTGTTGTATTCGAAAATTAAAACGCATGGCAGTATATAATTGACTTGGAATAGTACCGTAGTAACATCCCTGGTGTAGGTAAGTTTCTCTCTGGATTTTGCTTTTTTTAATTTGTTCATGTATTTTGATGGTAATGGTATTTGTGCCTTTTTTTGTCTTGCACTTCGCAGAATGAATGGGTGATCTGCAGGGTTTTTGAAAAGAATTCTGGTGGCAAGAAAACCCATTTTTCTGGATTTGTGAGTTTGGGTTCTCTCGGAAATGAAATCGGTCCTTCTGGCTTACCGCCATTGATGGATTCTTCGCCCTATAGCGCCGCCAAGGCCAAACCTGCTTCCGAGTCCCATTACGTGCCCTGCTTCTCCAACCCTGATCCCACTGATGTTCAAGGAAACCAAGGGAATATTGTTGATTACATGAACAACAATACTCTCTTTGGTGTTTCTTCAAACACTTCAAACTCTTTCCCAATAATCCCATTTCCCAATTCATTCTACTCTGCTGATAATGCTCCGATTTCACCGAATTTTCAGTTCCCGTGTTCAAATTTACTGCAAGATCAGTCCATCCTGCGGGCCTTGTTTGAAAACAATGCAGCGAACATGAGGCAGCCTAGCTTCAAAACAGAGAGAAAAATGGTGAGTGTGTCCCAAGAAACCGGCCTCACAAGCGATATGAACACTGAAATCTCTTCAGTCATGTCAAATCTTAACATGGCAAGAAGGCCATTTGGTGTTCAAGATCCTCCAGCTGCAGCAGCAGGGCTGGATAATTTTTGGAATTATTAATAATTTCAAACCAGCAAAATAAGGCTAATATATAGTTTTATTATTAAAAAAAAAAAAATGCAGCTTCAGCTAGTATTATTGGTGTGAGTTGATAGTGTACAGATATTCTGAATTTAAAGTGAATATTGAATGAAAGTGAAGCATATAATTATGTAATGCAAGAAATTATATGGTGTATTTGTTTTTCTATTTAATTTTTGTGTAAAAACAATGTTGGTGACATATGAGAATTAGATTCAGTTGGTGGTAATGATTTTATTCGTGTATTTTAGTCATTAAAAGTTTGTATCCTTTCTTAAAGTTTTCTGGATTTTAATGAACGCTTACATCACGATTTTATAATCTAATTTTTTTTTTAAACTACAGAAGAAATATTTCAATTTGAACACAAATAAATGAGCATACTACCTTAATTAACTTCGCTACGTCAAATCAAGATTTGAACTTAAATATAAATAAATAAGTATACTGCCCTAATTCGCTACATCGAATCTCCCTAATGAGTTTTAGTATTCTATTCCATGAGTTTATAGTGGGGACTCAGGTAAGTATGCTATTGACAATTTCATTGTCTTTCTTTCAAACTCTCCTTCTCTCTATCACACACACATGTGCATGTCACACTCAAACACAACCATGGTATTTATAAAATTAAAATGTTAGTTAACCAGGTAAAATCATTGGACTAAGGCTTGACATAAAGTAATTCTGTCATTTTATAAATTATAACTTTCTTTGATTAATTAACTTTGACTTGCATGCTATAAAATTTGAATTCATATATTTTGTGATGTTGAAATGTCAAAAATCCTAATCCTCTATTTTATTGACCATGTTTTCTAAACAACTTCATTAGAAAATAAAGCATAATCAGTTCATAAACAAAATTTGGGATGCTTATATATAGGGTAGTGCTATCACACATGTCTCAATTTTCGATCGTCGAATCGAATGAAATAAAGAAGATTAATGGCAAAAAATTAACAAGGGTGTGTGGAAGGTAAAATTGTGTGTCAATAGAATAGTACTACTCTCTCTCTCTCTCTCTCTCTCTCTCTCTCTCTCTCTCTCTCTCTCTCTCTATATATATATATATATATATATATATTCACACAACCATTTTTACCTCCCACATATCTTTGTTAAGTTTTTGCTATTGATTTCTTCAACTCATTCGATAGTTGAAAATTGAGAAGAATGTGTGAAAAGTAAAAAAGAGTGTCGATAGCACTACCTAATATATTATTGTTGAACTGCTAATTTGAAACACACATTTTAAACAAAAAATCCTCTAATACGTAATTTAGGTTGATAATGTCACAACAAAGGATAAAGTACGATATTTAGTCAAAATGATCTCTGAGATTGAGATAACTTTTTACTTGTCCTTGATAAAGAAAATTGATAGATAGAATGGTCCATGAATTTGTCTAACGTGAATCATTATGGTTTTTTCATGAAAAATCTGTCAATATCTTTATTAAGTGATTGGTTTGATAAAAATTATCCTTAAAAAGGTGGTCACGTGGTCGTTCATGTGACAATTTAACGAGAATATTTACAGATTTTTCATGAAATGACCATAATGATTTATGGTGAACAAAGTAAGAAGTTACCTCAATCTCATGAACTATTTTAGCTAAGAAGGCAATAACCATGTCAAATTGTTTGATGAAAGAACAATAATCCTCTTAATTAGTCGGTGATTAAGAGATGTTGAATTATTAATTCCATGACTATTTGACTAATCAAATTTCTTACTTTCTTGCTCAAGAGATATTGAACCAAACTGCAGGAAATATGCAATTAAATGAAGTATTGAATTGACAAATATTGCAAGAGAACAAACTTACTCACTACCCTTAATTGTTATGGATTACCACCAAGTCATAGTAGTGAGATTTAATTTACCCGCACCTGAACCTTGAAATTTAAATTCACCGAATGCACATAATGTAATGGTAGCTCACTCCCAAATTAGAGACGATGAACAAATTTATTCTATGAATTAAAATCATGGAAGTCTAGTGGAAAATGGACATTGAAGAAACTATTGTGGATTCGTTTGGATGTGCTTTTAGAATGACTGAAAAATGGACATTGGAGAAACTATTGTGGACTTGTTTGGATGTGCTTTTAGAATGACTGAAAGTGTTTTTAGAAAAAATTGTTTTAGGTTTGCAAGAAGCATTAGTTATGTGCTTCTTCCAAGAAGCACTTTAAGTATTTTTTCAGAATTCACTTGTATTTTTACTAAAGATTAGTTCTAAAAACATTTTCATCAAAAACACTTTTAGTCATTTTAAAAGCAAATCCAAACAAGCTCTGTAGCTCATTTAGAAGTGCTTTTGAAATGATTAAAAGTGCTTTTTGTGGAAATGCTTTTGAAACTAATTCTTAGTTAAAATCCAAGTGGATCTTTAAAAAACACTTTAAGTACTTTTTATAAGAAACACATATTTGATATTTTTTCAAAAAATCATTTAAAGTGATTTAAATATTTTGAAATCCAACATCAATTTCACCAAACACACTTTTAATTATTTTAAAATTACATCCGAACCATCCCTTTAATTATAGGAAAATAAAAAGGAAAACAGCTGTCCAGATTCATCAAGTTCATATCTCAGGATAAGAATTCTAAAAATCCAGAAAAGTCTTGTTACAAATATACTTTTTGGTAACAAAATCTTATTATAATAATATGAAGGAAATCTACGTCTTATGTAAATATTTATTATCTTTCGTTTTCGTGGAGTCTTTCAACCGCAGAATTCGTTAATATTGGACTAATCTTCAAATCTGTCTTTTCAAATATTTTATGAATTGTGATGCATGCAATCAGTTTATCAAGCTGTAAACCCTGACGTATTAATGTACGAACGTTTACCATTATTATTTATTTATTATTAAGTAATATTTTTGTAACATGTGAAGTTTTATTTTTATCACTTACGCACGAGCAAATCTCCAACCACGAATGAATTTGAGTCCTGCACGACAAGTTTCATTCTCATCAGTAAATTTGTATTTTTATATATAAAAAATGGAGCTATTCCCAAAAGTAATCATCCAATAGAATCAGGTTCCCCCATATACTGAACAATATTTTCTCAGGCTACCCCTTCATCGACACAATGTTATTATCATACTTTCAAAGTGTCATATAAACTCATTATCCAAATATATTAATCAACACGGAGTGGTTCAGTAGTTGATGGTGAATTTCAGGCTCATATTCTATACGGCACGTCTTGAGTCGATTTTTGACTCTGGTGAATCACACGATAGTAGCCAAGAAAAGCTGAAATGTATCTGTGAGTTTTTTTTGTCCCAAAAAAGTGGATTGGTATGATGAAACCACGATCTAACTCTTTATTTATTTATTTATTTTAAAAGGCCTATTGAATTGGATTATTATCATTCATGCGGTTAACCATTTAATTTATATATACACATCAAGTATTGAGCTCCTATAAGAAATATAATCTTTAGGGCCTATTTGATGGGCTGGTTGAGATAGATTGTAACAAATTAAAATGGAATTGTCTGATCCGTTGTTTGTTATGTCAAAATGTGAGATGGATGAGATTGGACATAATGAGTTATGAATATGGAGTAGGTTATCTAACCTATGGATATGCACAGGTTACAAGTCTTGCCTAACCAATCCCAGCAAATCCAATCATATCCCTAAGGCCAAATCTCATCCAGCATACTAAACAGGCTCTTAAAGAACAAGAAATTTAAATTACAATTAATTACACTTGTGGGGCAAGATATCGCAACTAGAATTGTATGTGTATATGTGTGTATTTTGTTTTCTAGATCTAGACGTGGATCTAGCCACAAAGATTGAGGCTTTGGTAAGGTTTGCGACGAGATTAGGCTAAGGATTAATATATTATTGGAGATATTTTCAAATATAGAATCGCATGTAGCATATTCCAGTTAAAATTAGCATACTTATACCAATTAAAAAAAAGGAACCTTGGCATCTCTTCGTATCCTTAATGTGTATTAAGGGAAAGATTTCTATATTTTTATGTTAGTTAACCTAGTTTTTTTAGATCGAATATATTTGATTGTTAATTATTAATTAGTTTGTCTACCCAAACATTTGATAATTGAACCTTGTGAAATGAACCCATATTTCTAGGGCATTTTGTACCATGCCACCTAGGCACTATTTTCTAATCGTGTACATCATGATGGGGTGGTGGTTTTTTCTTCATGAAAGTATTTTGGATGCGTTTGTTGTATCGAACTATCTCGAATTGGACTTGCTCTAGGGACTAAGCTGAATTGGCTTAGAATAGACTAAGTTAGACTAACTTAATAAAACATTTGGTACAGTGTCGGACTAAGAAACGAGACTAACTTCTAATTCTAGTTCAATTCCTAGCCTTCCAATTAAATTAACAAATTTCCTCTATCTTTGCACAAAATTTTCCACAAATTTCTTGAAGATTTCAATATTCAAACAAGAACAAATTTTTGCATAAGATGATAATGAAGCAGGGATCAAAAACATTGACAAACATTTCTATCATTGTCGTTCGCTGGAAACCTCAATATTCAAATTGATGGAGAGATTAGCCAATCTTGAGTGGCATCTCTTCTGCGCAGGACAATCAGTTACCCAGATTTGGTTCAGACAAGGAAATGGCAGGGCATTGTCAATTTGTCACATATACTCTTCAACACCGATAGTGATTGCAAACACAAATCTGTGATTATTTTCCTCCAAATCAATTATTTTCTCCATTTCAGAGCATTCGGATACACTTAAGCGGCCGAGATTGGGCGCCGAAATCAGCAACTTCACGAAGCTGCAGACAAAAAGAAGAACAAAAATTGAATTTAATATCCATTAAGATTTAGAATCCAGTCGTTCAATTTCTGCTTCTGCAAAGTTATAAACTTTTGATTGAATTTGTTTTGAATCAGAAAAAGAAGAAGAGGTGGAAGAGATAACCTTGAGTCGAAGATAGGCAGGACTGGAGAAAGAGAGCTTGTTCTTTGCCGTCGATCGAGCGAGGCGAGGAGTCGAGCGGGACGACGCGAGAGAGAGGTAGTCTTAGCAGTCCGCTGGTATTTGGGGGGCTTCACTAAGACCAGCTAGAGAGCCCCTTAGTCCATGCGAGTGAAGTTTAATCCCGCTAAAGCTAGTCCATTCCTTTAACAAACATGAGACTACACTAATTCTTAATCCAGTTTAATCCAGTGAGACCTAGTGAAGGCAAACAAATAGATTTTGTAAAAACCGTATTTAAATTTAAGGGCTTAAATAAGATTAGTTTTTTATTATAACCTGGATGGTTTTATAAATCTGATTTTAAGTTCAAAATTTATAATTCATTACCACATCATGTTCAATGCATTTGCCCATGTTTATTACTTTTGAATTTTTCCATCTAGAATTCAGTACTTAATCAAATCAAATTCAGCAATTTAAATTGGAAAATTTTAAATGAACATTATTAATGAGAAACTATATATAGCATACAGATACAATCAACTATAAAATATTTATAAGTACATAAATATATATATATATATATATATGTTCATGTGGATAGCAGTATAGGTACACAAAGTATATACATAGGTGCAATATATCAGTACATAAATATATACAGGTTCATAGTGTAGGTACTCAACTATATGTGAAAATAGAAGTGTAGAGATAAAAAGAGGATCTTAGATTGGTTCAAAGAAAAAAAAAAAAAAAAAAAAAAAGATCTTAGACAAAAATATTGCAATGTAAATCATTACTATGGTACCGGTATACACGTTAATGTAATTATTTATCGAATTTGAATACAAATTAAAGTAAAAATCTTCTTTCATTTCATACTCAATTTTTTTTTTTTTTAACAAATGATATTATCTACATTAAAGGGGAGGGAGGGGGGGGGGGTGGGCTAAGCCTTACAATGTGCTAACAATAATGAGGTTCAAATTCGTCTTTAGCGATAATCGAACCTAAAACCTCTTACTTACAAGTGAAAAAGAATACTACTAGACTATAATACTAAATGATTTTTTTTATACACAAAACTATACAAAACAAGTCAATGACACTAGTAGCTAGATTTTAGGTGGTATATAGAAAAAGTTGAGTTGGATATAAAGGCAAATGACCAAAATCAATATTTAATCTTATCCCTAACTTTTGTGAAAAAATTGATCTTAATTAAGGATTATTAGCCTCTTGCCACACAATCACCTATGTGATTTGGATAGTTTGATATCTTCTTTGGAGTTTCTATCCCTTTACCTATTGTTGACCCTAAAAATTACAAAGCCTACGAGGCACGTAGGCCGAGTAACTAATAAATTAACTACGTCATTCGGTTGAATGCGGGGCGTGCCAACTCGTCGGCTGAGCTCGGCCGAGGAGTAAAATTTGTTGATGTTGCGTTGAGTGCGTTGCTGACTTCTTTATCTTGCGACTGCGGCTGAGGAAGGAACAAATCTCGGCCTTTGGATTCTCGAGCCTGAAGACAAGGTTGCTAGTTCTGCGAAGTTCACAAATCGCCGGCGCCGGATTCGGTCACAGTGATTATATTTGTGTGAATATAAGCACATTGAATCGACACCAGACTGTACGGACACAAGTATTCAAAGGTGATGTATGTCTTGATGGTGAATGTGGTTCGCCCGTCAGAATGCCGAACTTTGAAAATCACTTGTGAGTATCCAATCATAAAATCACTCGGCGTTCAATGCGCCGAATGTCGTAACTCGTAACACCTTATTTCGCTGAGAAGGCTAATAAGATGACCTCTGTCAATAAGGATTTGGAAACCTTTCTCAACGGAGACTTGGATAGGTAACCAGTCGGCCTCGACACAGTGTTGTTTATCCAAACTGAAGGTGCTCATCGGTCGGCTGATTCCACAGCAATAGTGCTGTTTATCCAAACTGAAGATGTGTCGGTGGGAGAAATAAAAAAAAAAAAATATCGAGATGTTGGAGAGGTTTTGCACAGAGCAATTGTGTGTTGAATTAGAGGTCTTTAAATTGCACCCTCATTTCTCTATTTATAACAGCAAAAACCCAATCCTAACCATACTCAAACTAGGACTCCTTACCCCAATCCATCTTATCTCGGCCAATCCCACTTCTATTAGGACTTTTAACTCACCCCCTTTTGAGGTCATATTCATTGTTGGTCGAGAATCCAAATTGCACTAGGACTTAACCACTTCATTCATCTGCTTCGCAATAGGGCCCATCTACTTCCTTCATCTGGAATATTCTTTTCCAAACAGGGCTTGGTCGACTTTTAGCTAGGCGGCCCATGAACCGGCTGGTTTGTAGCAATCCTCGAACAGAGCTTCTGGGCCGAGAACAATTCCATACTCGGCCCAACCTAATAATTTTAGGTCCAAACACCTATATATAATATAGATAAACTAATTTCATGCAATAAAAAACAGCCATGGGAAACAACGTTGGCAGAATATCATGGTAATTCTTGAAGAACACAGCAGGTATTTGTGTCAATCTAAAACTTGAAGCACGTCTCAGCCACTATAAGTGCATCACGTGGCATTAGGTGTTGTAAGGCCGTCTAACAGTACGATTCGGCCACTTAGTACAACGATTTAGTAGTATTCTTTTTTATTTGTAAGGAGTAGGTTTTATGTTCGATTCTCACCAAAGACGAATTTGAATCACATTATTGCTAACCCATTGTGAAGCTAAATTCACCCATTCCCCCTTAGTGCAGATAATATCATTTACTCTCCTAAATTCACCACAATCCCCCATTCCCCATCACACACTCAAAACAAAATTGTATATATAGTATTTAGATGTGTAATGGTATAAATTAATTAATTTTCTGCTTTCCATTTTGTTAAATAAAAAGTTAGTTGTCCCATATCTAAACTATGTATTAATAGAACTTTAGTTGTCGACTAAAATCTCAAGAAATTATCATTCTAACCCTGTAACTAAAAATGAACAGAAATAAAAATTATGGGCAATTTAGTAATTACAACAACATAAAATTTTAATTTTTTTTTATTAAAGCATCCGACACATGTGATATATTAAAAAAAAAAAAAAGCCTATCTCCCCTCTCTCCCAACTCCCATGTTCTCACTCACTCTCTCCCTCTCTTTCTCTCCTTCCCATTTAAAAAAATAATAATATTCAGACACACAAAGTGTGTAGGCATATGCTATTTATTATTTATCAAGTCATGATGTTAATTATATTCCTAATATTGATCAATTTTAATATGTCGTACACTTAAACAGTAAAAGTTGAATTAGTTCATATTAGCATTTGCCTACACACTTTATGTGTATGAACATATTTTTTTAGAAAATGAGAAGGAGAGAGGGGGAGAGAGAGAGAGAGAGAGAGAGAGAGATAACGTGGAGGGGGAGTGGGAGGTTTTTGTTTTTTGTTTTTTTTTATTTTTTATAAATGTTGGAGGTATTTTAACATCACCTGTAGATGATGCTTCAATAAAAACAGTAAAATTTGGACATGTGAAATTACATTATTGCCCATCGTTTTTTTTTTTTTTTTTTTTTTTGTGATAGAAGACTAAGTAATATTTTCACCATCTTTTGGTTGACAAAAATAGTTTCATTAATTAATAGAGATACAGTTACGTTGCCTACAAACTCTTGGTTTGTTGGACAAAAATTGGTCACCTCATAGACTATATCATAAATATGGTAAGGACTTCTGGAAGGAAAAAAATTGTAAAAGTGATTAGGGATGAATGGCAAAAAAAAAAAAAAAAAAGCAGTAATTTATTTGGATAGTGTTATCCACGCACTTATTTTTACTTTTCACACAACCCTCTCAATTTCTAGTTGTCCAATCAAATGATTTGAAGAATAATAACAAAAAATTAACAAACGTGTATAGAACGTAAAAATGACTACGTGAATAGTACTATTTATTTTTTTTTTGGTACATAAAATGGGTGATATATGCCCTGTTGGGTTCTCAAAATAGTAACCAGTTTGTGATGTGGTTAATGGGGGAATGAATTTGGAGACGATTTACGGTTGGTTCGGATAGGGTATGATGCGGGTCGATCTTATCCTTATTAACCTTTTATGCAAGGTCCAGTGTTTTGCTCCCAAGCTAGATAAAGAATTAGAGATAAGATGGAGGCTTTCGTACTATTTATGCTTTGGTTTACTTTTTAAGAACGGGTTTGGAGTCATTATTCTTTTCTGTTTTGTTTGAAATTTCACTGCCTTAATATTTGCAGTTCTTGTGAAATTGCGATTGGCAATTGTTCTAACGCTCACAATAGAAGGCCTAAGTTGAATGCAAAATTATAGCCCACATTTGGCTAATTTAACTGCATGAGCCAACCCAAAACCCTAGTAGGGATATGGAACATATTTGTTGGGTTTGGCATATTTGACAGTGTTGCTTTCTCTTGGTTAAAATGTCAACATATTTTTGGATGGGTTCGGTTCAATATTTTTTATTTTATTGCATAATTTCACAAAAGAAGTAACCATCTTCGTAGAAAAAAAACATAAACTAAAAAACAAAAAATAATTACAATAATAATGCAACCCAAAAATTTGATTAACCACCACCGGATGACCTAGTGGTTAGAGATGAATTCCACGCCTATATTCTACATGGCACATCCTGTGATGGATTCTTGGTTCTAGTAAATCAAAGGATGGTGAACAAGGGGTGGATGAAATGTTTTTGTAAGTCTTTCCAGTCCCCAGAAGGATAGACAGCCATGGCGAAGCCACCAACTAGTTCTTTCTTCTTCTTTTTATTTTTTATTTTTTATTTTTTTATTTTTATAAATTGATTTTTATTTTTCCATAATTCTTATTCTTGTGATCATTTAAATAAGCATAGATGGAATCACTTAATCAAATAGTGAAATGAAACCCTTTTGAATAATGTGGCTAACAATTTAATTGTGTGTCTGGAGTCTGCTTTTTAATGCTTGCAAGTATTTAATATAATTATCTTGATGTATTAAGGGATAACTTGATATAGATCTAATTTTGTGAGCCATTAGTAGAATTAGTCCACTTCATTGAAATAGGTTCAATAATTGAGATTTCATGTATGTTTATTTGTGGTTTGTACCACATTTACCCCTTAGGCTTACGAATTGTAGTAAATACACAAAATTTCTTAATTATGAGATAATTGTGGTTTAAGTTGCAGAGAACAATCCGAACTGAGGCAATCTTTCCGGATTCGCTCTGCCTTACATCCTTGCTTCCCATTGTAATTGCCATTGTAGCACGTGTGTGGCCCAGCCCATAAGGGCCATGCGGACTTGATGTCACATCCCGGCTCGGGGGGCACCACTTCCCGGGCCCGCTTCACCATCGTAGCACGATATTGTTCGCTTTGGGCCCCAACCACGCCCTCACGGTTTTGATTCTGGGAACTCACACGAGAACTTCCCGATGGGTCACCCATCCTGGGAATGCTCTCGCGCGCTACTCGCTTAACTTCGGAGTTCCCATGGAACCCGAAGCCAGTGAGCTCCCAAAAGGCCTCGTGCTAGATAGGGATGGGAATATACATTTTAAGGATCACCCCCTGGGCGATGTGGGATGTCACAATCCACCCCCCTTAGGGGCCCGACGTCCTCGTCGGCACGCACGCGACCAGGGTTAGGCTCTGATACCAAATTGTCACATCCCGGCCCGGGGGGCACCACTTCCCGGGCCCGCTCCACCACCGTAGCACGATATTGTCCGCTTTGGGCCCCAACCACACCCTCACGGTTTTGATTATGGGAACTCACATGAGAACTTCCCGATGGGTCACCCATCCTGGGAATGCTCTCGCGCGCTACTCGCTTAACTTCGGAGTTCCCATGGAACCCGAAGCCAGTGAGCTCCCAAAAGACCTCGTGCTAGGTAGGGATGGGAATATACATTTTAAGGATCACCCCCTGGGCGATGTGGGATGTCACACTTGACGTCATCCCCACCTTCCTCCCTAATCCCTTAATTGTAGGATTAGTTATAGCCATATAATCACCTCAACCCCCATTCTATTTCATCCCTCCTTTTTTCCTTCTTCCAAACAATTCCCTCTATCAATTCTCCTCTTTTTTGTCTCTTCTTTTCATGGGTGATATTTTTGTTTTTCTCTCCAAATTCGTTCCTTAATGGAGGTATATTATATAATATTTTTATTTTTATGTTCCGCCATATAGGTTCCCAGCATTTTTCTTCCAATACAATAAGTAGTTTATTTTTGTTTTGCGGGTAGATTATATCTGCTTTGTAGGTATAAAGTATTTTCTTCCTATACAATAGGTAGGTAGTTACTAGATTATATCGGTCTTGTTTTCTTCATAAATAGTAGGTAGTTACTGGATAATATTTTAGTTTGAGTATTTAAATATTCAAAATTTAAAAACTGAATAAATGATAATAAAAAAAAAATTAAAGAAATTTAAATATTTTTATCTGAAGGGGCAAAATTGATATCAAAATATGTAATTAGATAACTGGACTCGGTCCCAAAAACTATCTAAATTTTTGAACGTAGATCCAAAAGCCTCTTGTATCAAATATATGTACGTTTTGTAGTCAAATTCGTGACAAATTTTCATGATTATATTTTAGTGATTACCATTAACTGAAGTCCATTTAAAGGAACTAACCCATTTCATTTTTTGTTTCATTTTCTTTTCGAGGATTAAGACAACTCAACCATTAAAGGAATGTCTGGTACGTGCATGTCACGGTCAAAGAATGCAACAAACGACCTCAAAACATTGCGTTAATGAACTCTTCAACTGAGAATGCATGGGCAGGTAGCCACATACATATTATCATACTTCAACAACATGGATCGAGCATTAATCAATTAGTAGTTTAGCCTAATCACTAATCCCCTCAAGAACAAAGGGTTGAGTTTCTTTTCAATTTTTTTCATAATTAACTTTAGAAAATTTGGTTTAGGTCAATGAATAATTTCTTATTTCAACATATGCCAATTGTCATTTATTTACTAGCATATATAGGTCAATAGAAACAATTACTCCCAAAAATAGCTTTGCATTTCTCTTTATCGTGTAAGTGCGATTATGTCTATGTTTATGAGAGAAAGATGATATACCATCTTGAGTGTTTAAGTTGATGCTGTTATTTAGAATTAGGTTTATCCAAGTTAATTAAAGTAGTATTACTAAAAAAATAAAAAGTTAATTAAAGTAATGTGTTCCTTCCGTGCATTAAATTTGAATTTCCCTTCTCATAATTTATTAAAATAGTGTAAAATACTATTTGCGTCAAAAAACAAAAACAAAACAAAGTTTCATGTTTCGCATATTTCACTACAACTAGAGAAAAGCCCAAATCATATAATATATAAATAGCAAGGTCCATCCACTTATTGGTACATGATATCTTGGACTGGCAATACAAATTCAAATAAAAATTTAAAAATTCATTGAAAATTAAAAAAGATAAACGTGTTGTAAACTTCCTATTAAAGTATGATTGTGTAAATCATAGATTAGATTTGATTCTAGTTATCATTTCCTATGTGATCTTGTATTCCTTGGAGATAAAGGATTTCTTATCTCCCTTATTACTATAAATAAAGGCACTATGTAAGGGGGATAACAACACATTCCCATACATCCCTACAAACACATCTCTCTCTAATCTCTCCTTGCCGCCGGCCCTCTCTCTCCCTGTCAGTTAAATATAGGCCACAACACGTTATCAGCACGTTTCTATAGTTACACTTAGGAATCTGACGAGAAAGTTTTCTGCACCACAACACGTTAATCAGGTTCTTCCAAAACAACAGTTTTTATCTCGATATTTTTGCAGCCCTGATAGCATGAACATTTACCATAATGCATGACCCAACTTACGTTTTTTGAATTTTAGATTCTACATAAATTGTATATGCATTATATTCATTATTGTTAAATTATGTGAATTTGATATTGCTATGAATTGCATCAAATACATGTTCATCCATTCAAATTATATGTGCATTGAATTAATTGAAAAAGAAAATAAATTGAAAACTGTTTGGGTTCTTCTAACCCATGACTTGAACCGTGCAAGCCACCAACACCAGGCCAACAACTTGCATCAGCTTGGCAAGCCCAACCCAGCCACGGATCTCAAGGCAACAAGCCCATAACCGAACGGTGCATTTAGGCACCATAGTCCCAAATCTGGAACCCTCAGCCTGAAGCCCAATTCCCTCCCCCCCCACCCCGCGGTTAATTTTTTCGACGACAACACGACCGACAATCGTGTGATTTGGACAAAACTCATCGTTTTCACCAACAATCTTCGACATTTCACAAGAATTTTATGATTTTTAGGTAGGATTCACTCGAACCATTTTGGTCTTCACCACCCCCAACGTTGAAGCTCAACCTCTGTCGACAAATATTGGTTCTCTGATGAACCATGGCTTGCACCGACCATGGAACACCGCTTGAAGCAGCGCCGTTGACCATCTTCGATGGATCCCCACACCCAGCGCTATTGGGGTGGCCTGAAGATCCAAACCCAAGCCTTCTCATGCCTCAGATTCCTTTGGTCCATCATGCACATCACCTTTTTATTGGGCTTGCTTGTGCCTATTGCCTTAACCTACATCACCAGCCCTTTGGGCTTTGGTAATAACCCGGCCCGAGAACCAGTTGAGCCCTTATAGGCTTCTGTGTTTCTCCCATGTAGTGCGTCACACAGGATCCCAGCCTTTGTTGGTGTATATGTGTGTGCCGCACTGGATCCTAGCTTTGCTAGAGTATTTGTGCTCCCTACCACATCTGATCGGTGCCTATATGGATCTCTATTTTGGACCCTACTCTTGCAGCCTGTTTACTGCTATTAGGCCTGCAACCCAAATACTGTTTAGGGCATGATCAACGCGTGCTTAACCCAGCCCAGTTTTAGGCCTGGACCTCATGGCACTAGTTTACTCAGCCCACCCGTGGGTTTTGGTCCAAGTTTTTTGACCCCGAGTTTAAATCTCTAATTTTTTTAGGCCCTATTGGTTTTTTCTTTTTCACCCACACTTTAAATTTGGCTGGAAATCCAAATAATTAATTCAATTATAATTATAGACCTAAAGTTCTATTTGCACAATTCTTTTTGTTGCATACTTATGTTTATATATTTGTATTTGTTTGCAGGAACATATGAACCTAAAGTTCATAATTATTTCAAAACCTGAAGTTTCTAATAACATGCCTTGTTTGAAAACCTGAAGTTTTCCTTAAAAACATCACCAATGAAAACTCGAAGTTTTTCATGCAAATTTAAACCAATACATGTCTATTAGAATATGAATGTTCTATTCCTATGTGAATGTATTGATTTTTTCTCCATTACACTAACCACATCTTGTCCATCTATTTTGTGATAAGAACATGTTGAATTTGAACAAACTCGGCTTCATTGCCTTGGAGGTCTCTAAAATGAACTACCTCAAGTGGATCAAAGATGTGAAGCTCCGCCTCACTGAAAGAACTTGCGTCCCACCATTGACGATGAGACGGACAATTCGGTTGGCGAAGTTAAGAAAGCCACTGCTATGATCTTCATCCGAAGACGTATTAATGACGCCCTGCAAACCGAGTACCTTGATAAGGAAGATCCACGAGCATTATGGGTCACTTTTGGCTAATCACTTTGATCACCAAAACGACATATTCTTGCCTGAAGCAAGACATGACTGGCAGCATTTGCGCTTCCAAGACTTTAAGTCTGTGAATGAATATAATTTTGAAATTTGTCGAATTTGATCACTTCTCAAGTTTTGTAACAAAACTTTGACCGAAGAAGATCTCTTGTAAAAGACTTATTCGACATTCTCTACTACTAATATTGTCCTACAACAACAATATAGAGCTCATAACTTTACTAAGTTTTCGGATTTGATCTCTGTTTTACTTCTCGCTGAAAAGCAGAATCAGTTGTTGATGAAGAATCATCAAGCTCGAAGACCACCCAAAGGAGGAAACAGTGCCTCGAAGCGCCCTAACCTTACTCTCAAGTTCCCAAACTTCAAGAATAAGGGAAAAGCACATGAAACCATGGATGTGGATATGTGTTATCACTGTGGTTCAAATGACCATTGGTCCTGTGTTTGCTGAGCTCTTCAAAAGGTTATAGTTGAATATCATTCTCTTCGTAAGAAGACTGAATCAAACTTTATATAAGTGGACGAACTGGAAAGTACAAAGATGGAGACTTTCAAGAGGTCATTACCCCTATGGAAGATTAGAATCTTAGACATAAACTTTTTTTTTTAGTTGAATTAGACACTGGGGCCTAATTCCACAGTAATGGCTGAACCCCTCTTTGTTTTTTGATTAAATTTTGAAAATTTTTCTTTTATGTTTAGATTATTTGTTGGTGATTTGTTTTTGGATATTAAGTTTTAATTAATTACCAACCTTGAATACTTAAATTACTTTGAATTGATATTTGTTTAAAGAACTTTTATGCATGTGATCGATTCAAATTAATTTTTCATTCTAGGTATGACTAGTGGGGAAGTTAGTTGTCTAGCAGATAGTGCAACCACATACACCGTTTTGCGTAAACGCATATATTTCACTAACTTCATACCTAAGAATGCACCTCTGACAACCCTCTCAGGCCCATCCAACCTGATCGAATGATACGGTAAGGCACGTATAATGTTGTCAAATAGTACACTTTTGACCATTGATGAGGCACTCTACTCTCCGCGTTCCAGAATAGCGTTGTTGAGTTTCAAGGACATTAGAGATAATAATCACCAAGATGAAACCTATGTAGAAAACGGAGTTGAATTTGTATGCATAACTTTCTACGAAGATGGCCAGAAGCGTATTCTAGAGAAGATGGAGCGTACCCCGAGTGGTTTGTATACAAAGACCATACGCCCTATAGAGAGCCACTATGTGGCCGACCCTAACTATGGGTTGCGCAAAAAATTACACTTTGGCATGATCATTTGGGACACCCTGGATAAACAACGATGTGCCGTATCCTCAAATCATCACACGGGCATCCACGAACCCAAAATTTAGGTTCGATTTAAGGAATTGCATGTCAAACCTGCTATATGGGAAAGCTTATCATTTAGCCTTTTAATGACAAAATTTGTTCGAATCTTCCCATTTTTCTACAAAGAATTTAGGGGGACATTTGTGGACCAATTCACCATCCATGCAGACCATTTAGATATTTTATGGTTTTGGTTGATGCTTCTACACATTGGTCACACGTATGCTTGTGTTGGCTCAAGTTATCAAGCTTAGGGCTCACCACTTTGATTATCCACTCAAATATATATAATTGGATAATGTTGGAGAATTCACATCTAAAACTTTTGATAACTATTGCATGTCAGTTGGGGTTGAAGTTGAACATTCAGTACCCTATGTTCACACCTAGAACGGCTTGGCATATGTATTCATTAATCGCTTACAAATGATTGCTCGATCGTTGGTTATACGTACCAAGCTCCCGATCGCTGGTCGGGGCCATGCAATATTGAACACAGCTATATTGGTCTGGCTGAGGCTTGTTGTGACCCAACCATATAGCGTCCTTCAGTTGGTTATCGGATACGAACCCGACATATCGCATCTATGCGTTTTTGGTTGTGCAGTCTATGTGCTGATTTCACCGCTTTATGTACAACAATGGGGCCTCAACGAAGGATGGGAATTTATGTCGGATGTGATTCTCCTTCGATTATTCGTTACTTAAAACCTTTAACAGATGATCTTTTTACCACTCGTTTCGCGGATTGTCACTTCTATGAGATAATCTTCCCGTCGTTAAGGGGAGATAAGAACATCAACGTTCTTGAAGAACGACGCGAATTATCATGGACGACTCCCACTTTGTCTCATTTAGATCCTCGAACCGTTCAGTCTGAAACCGAAGTGCAGCGCATATTAAATCTACAGAGCATAACTTAGAGCATGTCATATGCTTTCACCGATCTAGTGCGAGTGACAAGATCACATATTCCAACTACGAATGTGCCTGCAAAGATGGATGTACCAAATGTATGATGGACTTCCCTCCTGGAAGCCTAGGACTCTATTTTGGCCAATCCACGTATATTAGTGGCTAGCCAATCATCTGCCCTTACATATAAGCGTGGCAGACCACTTGATTCAAAGGATTCACACCGTGAAGAGGTTATCGTGAATCTAAATGTCGCTTACTCATTCTATCCAACTTATGAAGAAATTCTAGATTACAGAAGCGTCCTTGAAGAGACGAATCCACCTCTCGAGAATCGTGAGATTTTAGTCTATTATGCTAGCTTAGATAATGTGTGGTGTAGAAATGAGATGATCATCAATGATACATTAGCATATATAGTAGCTACTGAGATCATGTTGAGCGATGACATTGAAGGAAGTTTCGTTGATGAACGTCGATGTAGAATCGATTGGTCAAACTGGAAACAAGCAATCCAAGTTGAACTCAATTCACTTGTGAAACATAAGGTGTTTGGACCTGTAACTCCTACTCTTCCACATGTGAAGCCCATTGGCTACAAAAGGGTTTTTGTTCGGAAGTGTAATGAGAAGAATGAAATTATGCGTTACAAAGCTAATCTTGTTGCGCAAGTCTTTTCATAACGCTCCGGGATTGACTATCATGAAACTTATTCACCCGTTATGGATGTGATTACTTTTCGCTATCTTATAAGTTTAGTAGTTTCCAAAAAACTAAGTATGCAACTAATTGACGTAGTAACCGCGTATCTCTATGGGGATCTTGATACGGAAATTTATATGACAGTTCCTGAATGACTTACATTGATTGGATCAAATATTTTCAAACCCCGGAACACGCTCTCAATTCGGCTTAAGCATTTACTCTATGGTTTAAAGCAATCCGGAAGAATGTGTTATAACCATGTGAGTGAGTATTTGACTAGTCAGGGATATGTGAACAACAAATTATGCCCTTGTGTGTTCATTAAGAAGTCACATTCCGGTTTTGCAATTGTTATAGTATATGTCGATGACATGAATCTCATCGGAACTCCTGAAGAGCTCACGAAGACTGTCGCGCACCTAAAGTCGGAATTTGAGATGAAAGATTTAGGAAATACTTGATAGTGTCTCGATCTCGAGATAGAGCATCATTCAGATGAAATCTTAGTTCATCAATTGAACTACACCCAGAAGGTGTTGCGCTGCTTTAACGAGGATAAAGTAAAACCTTCGAGTACTCCTATGGTCATTCTATCACTAGATACAAAATGAGATCCCTTCAGTCCGAAGGAGGATGATGAAGAGATTTTAGAGCCTGAAGTTCCTTATCTAAGTGCGATAGATGCTTTATTGTACTTAGCTCAATACACTAGACCTGGCATCTCATTTGCTGTTAATCTTTTGGCAAGATACAGTAATACACCAACACATAGACACTGAATTGGTGCTAGAGAAATCTTTTGTTACCTTAAGGGTACTACGGATTTGGGCTTGTTCTATCTCTACGGATCCTCGAGTGATGCCGCACCCTCGCTTTTCGAGTCGATTCTCGCCTTGTTGGTTATGCCGACGCAAGATACTTATATAATCCGCACAAGGCCCACTCTCAAACGGGTTATGTCTTTATCGTTAGAGGCATCACAATTTCTTGGAGGTTAACTAAACAGACCTCAGTTGCCACTTTGTCTAACTATGCTGAAATTCACACATTACATGAAGCAACTCAGGAAGGCTTTTGGTTAAGAGCAATTGTGGACCATATTTGAAGCTCCTACGATCTTGACCCACGTCGTTGTTATCTCAACGACGATCTACGAAGACAACGCAGCTTGCATTGAGCAGCTCAATAAGGGTTACATCAAAGGAGACAACACAAAACACATTGCGCCAAAGTTCTTCTTTTCACATCAATAACAAGAGCATCAAAATATTGAAGTCACGCAAATCCGGTCACAAGACAATCTGGCCGACCTTTTCACCAAATCACTACCGAAGACGACGTTTCAGAAGCTTATTCAAGGAATTGGTATGCGTAAACTTTCTGAGTTGTAACATTGCTAGTTCTCTTTGGAATTATGTCAAACTCAGGGGGAGTATCCTGAAGTATACTTGTTTGATCTTAATGTACTATTTTCCCTATGATTAGGAACATTTTTCCCACTAGGTTTTTGCTACCTAACTATGTTTTAACGAGGCACCCACCTTGAGTCGACTTCCTCAACTTCTATATGATGCCGAATCTACCTTAAGTATTTATACACTCAAGGGGTAGTGCATAAGTGATCTATAAATTTGTTTTATGATTCCTGAATGTAGTTCGTAATCTATAAGGTTCATGAACCTAAAGGTATTTTAATGCAAGTGGGATCGTTAAATTTGTTGTCTCCTCTGCTTGTAAAAGTAATGCAATTATTGCTTAGAATTATCAGAGAGACACGCTAAAGATTCACTTCCAATAATATCAATGTTGTCCCCAACTTCTTAACTTTTCCTAAATTGATTTTTGATGTGTTATCTTAAATTTTTCTTATGAACTTGTCAATCTAAAAAATTCAAATTATGAAAAAAATTAGATTTCGTCACTTATGCACCGTTAGATCAGATTTTTTATTTCAATCTCATCCATTGGTTTGTTTCTATGAAAGCATAGAAGATAAGATTTCATTTCATAACAACCATTGGTTTTGATTGTTTATGCTTTCAAATAACAAAATTATAATGCCCTCAAATTTTTATGTTGTTTATTTGTGTTTTCGGTTTAGGTCTCTAATCTACTAATGTAAAATTTCATCACTTTTTATGAACTTTTCAATCTAGAAAATTGAACACAAATCACAATATATTTTTCTTAATCAATAACACAAAAAATAGCTGCTTGTTTATGTTTTTTTTAATCAAACAAATGGTTAAAAAATAAATCTTTAAAATCATGTTTTGGAATTAGAAATAGGGCCCACCCATTTCTAAATTGAGAAAAAAAAAATGAAGATTGGGTCTTCAATTTGGTGCGGGTCCTCTGCTTTTTTAGGCTAGATGTAGTTTAATTTTTGCTACCCAATAAATGAAGTTGCTAGCCCATGTAGTGGATGTAACCCTATTTTTCGACTTATTGGGAATGAAATTTTTCATTAGAGCTACAAATGTAGTAGCCTCAAAAAGGATAAAATCCCCATTAGAGATGCTCTAACACACATTAGTTTCAGTAAGTGTGATACCTATATATAGGTATCAAACAATCTGAGTTTGATACCTATAACACTGCTGCTATACTAGCATAAACTCAATATATTGGTATCACACTCATGAGTTCAAAATGTAAATTCAATATATTAAACTCATGAATATATTTATAGCATCACACTCATTTGCAGCCCACAAAATTTCTACATGAATTCAATATAATGATATCACACTCTCCTTCTTCTTTCTTGTTTTTTTTTTTTTTTTTTTTTTTTTTTTTTTTTTTTTTTTTTTTTTTTTCAGTCTACTGTGAAAAGACTTAGGGTGGTGGTCAATGGTCTTTTTATATAGTAATGTCTTCCATAATTAATCAATACAAACAAATTACAATTGTTGCCGGCGAGATTTCATGTCATGAAAGCATTGCATAATAGGCTCATTATCAATAAAGCAAATTATTCGATAAATCAAAATTCAATTCAACTAATCATATGAATACAACTAATAATCAAGAATTCAAATTTTTTTCACCCTAAAAAATAATTTCATATCAATAATCATAAAATCATATCAATAATCAATAACCAATAACCATATTAGTGCATTACCATATGATTCTATACTAATTAAACGAAATTCGTATTAAATAATTAATTAAGGTTAGGGATTATAAATTTAGGAAATAAAAAATTTACCTTTGATTAAAGGCTGGAAGCCGGCGGCTCAGACCTCAGTGGCTAAAGAGTGGTTGGTGATGGCTGCAAAAAACCAACGGGAATCAACCTTCCTAACTTTTCCGTTCCGTTGGACGTTGGCTGCTAGGATTTAGGGGGCAAAGTTGCTCTCTCTCTCTCTCTCTCTCTCTCTCTCTCTCTCTCTCTCTCTCTCTCTCTCTGATTGGTGAATGGGAACGTTGAAACAATAAAGGGGGCACAGGGCTGAAGGGAACGAGGGAAGGGGACACGCGGTCCCCCATATAGATATATATGTATTTTTATTCAAACACCCAAAACGGCACCATTTTATTTTAAAATATAAAAAAATATTTACCAAGACTCGTTTTGGCATGGATGTTTAAAAAAAAAAAAAATTCAAATTTGCAGCTGCTGCGCACAAACAAAA
This sequence comes from Pyrus communis, assembly GCF_041283825.1. Classification (NCBI taxonomy): domain Eukaryota; kingdom Viridiplantae; phylum Streptophyta; class Magnoliopsida; order Rosales; family Rosaceae; genus Pyrus; species Pyrus communis. Next base: position 2,905,909 of record NC_142570.1, on the reverse strand, counting down.
CACCGAAAACAGAGGGTTGCACCAATCGGTTTTCCGGTAAGGGGAGGGGCTGAACCCAACTCTCCTGCTGAACGGAGTGGCGGCCGCCACTCCTCGCTCTCATGTGGCTTCGCCACTGGCAGTGGTGGTTGATTTTCCATTTATAACTTTCTAACTGGTACGTAACCACTATATCTATGATACTAAATTTAAATAATAGCATGATGATGTAGGTGGAGGAAGTTAGCTGCATTTTCCATTTCTTCCGTCTCTGATTCTGAGTACTCGTACTATGTAGCAATACTTTTCAGTAGACGTTACATTCGTATTAAATATAGGAATAGGATTCTCTTCGAATTCTCTTTACGAGGATGTAGATGATTAATTAATCATGTTTATTTATCGTACATCGTGCGGTTAAAAATTATTAAAAATTAAAAATTAAATATAAATATATAGTACCTAATGCTGATTGCACGATGTATGATAAACAGACACGATTAATTGATTTCCGGATCCTCACAAAAAGGATTCAAAAAGGATTCGGAAAGGATCCTTGTTCTTAAATATAGATCACTCCCCCAGAATTAATCAGTCACTGATCATGTTTTCTGAGACTAACATATGCATGAGAAAGGAAAAAAAGAAAAAAAAGAGAGGCTAACAAATGCATTGAAGAATGTAAATACTGACACAAAATCAACTTCTTTAACTTGTTGGTAATTAGTACAAACTAATTAAGAAATTGATGAAGCATTGTACGAGATAGCAGCATGTATAGACACATATATTCATGTTGTGGCCAACCGCCAAGGTCCCCAATTATTTCCAGTTATGATGCGGGATAAGTTAAAGGCCATCATTACTGTAATAAATGAGTTTTTAGTCGGGTGAAAATTTATGGTGTATGGTAAAGAAAAAATCTATGATCATATATTGTTCTATAGAAGGCAACTGGCAACTGGCAACTCACAAGCGTTTTGATGTGATGCATGCGTGCATGGTTTTGTGTATATATATTTGGGGATTAGGCATCAAGCAACAATCGTAACACGAATATATTTAGGGTTTAGGCAACTAGCAACAATGGTTGAATTTTTCTAGGAGACTTGGGTTTGACAAAGTTGGTTAAAATTGTTGAGAGTTGTCCCACATCGGTGAGGGATAAGGTTTGCTATGTACTTATATGGTTTTGAGCTACTTCTCATATTGCCGATTGGTTTTATGGTGGAACCTCAATTTCATAAAAAATAATGGGCTTTACTTTTTGCACTCAAATTAAAATTTTTTTTTCCATAGATGAATTTAGTGTCCTATTGTTAATATAAATAAATAACTCACTAGCCATTTAGTACTACGGTCTAATGGTATTTTTCTTTACTTCTAAGTGAGAGGTCTGAAGTTTGATTCTCACCGAAGATGAATTTAAACCATATTATTGCTAGCCCATCGTGAAGCTCAGTCATCCCCTCTCTTGTTTAGATAATATTGTTTATTTTTAAAAAAAATCACTTTGTATATTTCATTGAACGAAAATAGGCTTTGTACGGTTTTTGTAGAATTTTGCAAAACCAATAAAAAAAAAAAAAGAAGCGTGTGTAACATGTTTGTGAAAATTAAATGCAATAATCACTACAGGAAAATGAATCATTAGGGGCAGATTAAAATGAATTATAACTTTAGATTTTTTTTAGGGTAAGATATCTCAGGAATTAACACAATTAGTTGCTGCCAATGATGAAGAGACACCGAGTTAAAACAAAAAGCATATGTAATGGTGATGGGATTTGAGAGACTTGATAGAGTTCGTGGTTATGGAGCGGGGGTAACATTGGATATGGTACCTTGGGTTGAACAAACTTAACCAGCATCTTCATCACGTCGTTAATCACGTAAGGGACGAGATTATGCTTGTTTGGAATCTTAATTTTTACAGCTTCAATCAAATTATGCTCAACAACAATGAAGAGTAGTCTCAGCAAGATCGAAAAGAGGTTCAGAATTTGAAGCAGGTTATATCTTCATTAGAGAAACGTCTTCTTCCACACTCACAACATGAGTCTTCTTCACAACAACAGTCTCCTTCTGAACGTCAATCTCCTTTTCCGCAACAGTCATCTCATCAAAATATACTTTATCAACACTTCTATATTGTATTATGTACTCTGAGACAAGTTTGATACCTTCGTTTTATGTATATATTTAATGTTAAAATTTCAATAATAATGCACTTAGCTTTAATAATATGAATTTAAATTTGGTTATTAAAATTATGAATGAAAAAATTGGTTATTAAAATCAATTATAAATAATATTGACGCTTTATTAATTTAAATTTTATTTGGAGTGAATCGCCAAATTGTAAAAAATCAAATATAATTAAATGATATATTTAAATACATATAATAAAGGAGGGGCATTATAAATCGCTCCTCATTCTATAAACATTCACATCAATATGTTTTTCACGCCAGATTAGCTTACATGGCAAAAAATGTATTAGGGACGGAATAGGTTGCCCCTATTTACTAATAGCAACGCCACTTTTAGGTGCAAATTTAATATCTGCCACTCCTAACTATAGGTGCGGAAAACCTCATTATTTGCCGCTAATTTAAACTCATAGGTGCAAATATTTTTGCCTCTACTTGTTCTCAGTTTTGTAGTGAGTTGAGTTTCTGCAAGATACTTTCATGCTCGGTAAGAAAATAATATAAATTATTTGAAATCGGTCTTATCATTTATTAAGTCACACAATCAACACTAGATCAATAATATGATACAAATATAAAAGATATTCTTATCAAGTTTGTGCACCCAATTAGCAGAAAGTCTTGAGTGACGTTGTCTTATGGAGCACACACTACTAAAGTTGTGGGATTAGAGAACATGTTTCCATGCTACTGCATTCATGAAGAAAAACTTCTTTTCCATGGAGGTAATACGTTCATTTCTTAGGATCTCTCTTCACGCTAAGTCAGGCATAATGATGAGATGCAGAAACATCAGTGTGTACCCTCAGTGACATGCATGGAAGTTTATATCGCAGTCATGGTACGATCGAACTGAAGGGTGTTAAGAAATTACGGTATATGAAAAAGGATTACAATACCATAAGATAGAGAGACTCTGAATTGCATGCAAGGATGCCCTAGTACAATAATACATAATACTATTTGATCTCGGATCTCGCCATCGGGATTATTCAGGACTGGCACTTAGCTATGCTACTGGCCTGTTAAAAGCTTAAAATTGAAAGTACTCCACAGCAGCTAGATTGTGATAGTGTGCTCTGATCTAACACTATTTCACTGTTGATTAAGAAGAGTTCCTTTGGTACTGAAAACTTGGAGATTTGAGATCATGAATCACGATATATAATTATATATGGTGCTGTGTCTGCGTGCTAGCTTAGTCAGGACATGAATAGCATTTCTTCAACCCGACCCCACTTATTTCGCATCATTTGCAAACCCGAATGATTAATATTTCTGTTATGAGTTATCACCCAAAGTGGCTCAGGAATTCATCATCAAGGTTACAGATTGGTGATAGCACACTTTTGCTACAGTGTTACACTATTAATAGTCTCTCATCCATCAAACCAAAGTGGAAATCAATGTGGTAACACGTACGTTTGCTCAGACTTGGAGTTTAGTCGTAACAATACTTGTGCGAAAAATAAAGATGATGTGGAAAAAACTTGCAGAGTTGGCCAAGTATGATACAGATCAGAACTTATGGTTCACAATGCATGCTTCTTCAATGTTGACAAAATTCTTAAATACGCTAGATAGCGTTTGAATTCGTTGTTGGGACACAAAACTCTATCACATGGTCATCAATTTATGGGTTGTTTTGATTACCATTTTATTTTTAACTATCAGTGTTGTTTAGTGACTACTTTCAATTAAAAAAATGAAAACAAATAACTAAAATCTGAAAATTATTACTTGTAAGTTTTCAAAATTTTGTGGGAATAATTTTCAAATTTATAAGAAAAATTAAAAACTGAAATGGCTATCAAATGTACATTAAAATTTCCATATAGCCTGTCCTTAGTCCTTCCCCATCAACATCAAGTACCCTCTCAATCGTTGATGGTCTTTCCAAAATTAAGCTAAATGTCCACATTGGTATGGCTGTGTATGCATTGGACATACTCACACTAACATTTTTAAACAGTAATAAAAAGGGATATGGACATATTTATCAAGAAATTAACACTTTGGTAAGAAATTGAAAAAGGTGCGGGTTGATGTCATTTGTGGTTCATAAAGTTGCTAGAAAGGGTAATTGAGTCATTTGCACTATAGATTGGTTAGTACAGAAGGTTGTTGAAAGATTCATTTACTGCATATTGTAATAGTTGCTCTATCAAAATATACAAAGCTTTCTCTCCATCTTTCTTGCTATTCAATCCTTCTGCCTTCATTGTCCTTTTCATTTCTTCATATCTTCATAGGTTAAAATGATGAGTCGATTTTACACTATATAGTATTTCCTATTCTTAGTATGTTTTGGTTATTATTTTGGTGAGATTTTGATGATTTGCTATGTGTTTTTAATGTAGGACATGCGAACTTGTTTGGAGCATAAAGTAACCAAACGGTGGAATTTTTTAGTGATTCCAATTGGAGTGGATTCCTAAATCTGTCAAATAGGTTGTGTTAAAATTTCATAATTTTATTCCGAAGCATCTGATCGTGACAGATTAATTTATGCCCATCGTGCAGTTCTGACAGATTGGACTGCAGAGCTTATTTGTGATTTTTGGGCTGGAAGATGATGGATTTTAGATTTGGGCTCTTCTTGGAACTTGAAGAGGAGGTCTTAATCTTTAATTTGATTCGTTTTGGGCCTGTTTTGGAGCCTTAAATGTCCAGAAACGTGGCTATTACTGCGTTGAGCAAATTTCCTAGTCATAATGGGAATGTAATTCTTAGTTATCCTTTTATTATTTTATTTCCTAGTTTTTAGAAAACCTTTTTCTAGGATGGTTTTAATTTGGGGTTGTATAAATAAGGTTTTTAGCCATTAGGATTCTAAACGTGACATTGAGAGAATTTAGCACAGCTTTGGAGAATTTCATACTTTTTACCTACAAGGTGTTTTCATTCTTTTTCTAGTTAATGATATTTTCTTTGATTTTTATTATGAGTATGCGTAACTAGTTCATTTTGCTAGGGCGAAGCCTTGAACCTTAGCATGAATATGTAATTTTTATTTAATTGCTTATGATTGATTGCAAGCATACTTTGAATTATATATCACCGTGATTAAAACTATCTAATTGTCTTAATGCCTCATCACCATTAGGATCTTAAGAAAAGTAATTTGATGTAATTTTGGTTGAAAGGTTCCCTGAAATTGGAGCTGGCTTCTTGTGATTAATAATTGTAATTTCACTTAAGACGAACACCATGTCTTAAGGGTTGCATGGTTTTTCAAAGGGTTTTTATAAAGCATAATGAGTCTTTCATGTTCATATTTGATCCGAACGTCCGAATGGATTGCATGTTAGATATACGTTTTATGTTGGAGGTTCCAAGTAGGATATATATTAGGAAAACCTAACCTTCAAAGTGGCATGTGTAGATCATAAGTAATTGGTTAAAAATGCATAGGATTGCTAGGTGATGGTGAAACCCTAGTACTTTTATAACTTGGTATTTAAAAAACAGTTTCCTTTTTCTTTAGCTTTAATATTGCATATTGTTTTATTTTTATTAATTAAATTCGTTTTATTAGATTAGGTGACACACCCCGTCCCGAAGGAGGGCATGCTGGCCGTCACGTGAGAGTGACGTAACCATTTGCACAGTTCGGAAGCTTTAAAATATACAACTTCTAAAATGAAACACCCGAAGGTGAGTCCTTATTTGGTCCATTCTGTCAGAACACCGTTGAACTTCCTCGTAGTCACCACACCTTTGCATTTCCTTAAACCTGGAGGGGCGCAAAACAAAGTTGAGTGGGTCAGTAAAACAATTCTTTTCCAATTCCAAACACTTCTCAAAACTTTGTAACCCCTCGCCGTAAAACAAGTATAATTTCCCAGAAAATAAACATATATACGTATGTATAGATATGTCAATCATGTTCCATGATATGCCATTCATGCTCACAATATGCCATTCATGCTTGAGAATATGCCACAATAGAATCTCAATATAAATGTAAATGCTCAAGCGTAATCACATCACAATATATAATCTGGCAGCCGGGAGTCACCTAACGTGACATGTACCGCTGCACTTAGAGCTCCACGCTCAACTCAATCACTGAATCTGCACACGAGTCGGAACCACCTAACGTGGTCTGCACGACAAGCTGGGTGTAATATATATGTATGCTCTAGTGCTACGATCACGTGAAGCTGTGCGATAAATCGCGGGTCACCTACAAGTCGGAACCACCTAATGTGATCTCTACGACAGGCTTGCACCTAACTTGGATCCAAGACGAGCATGCGGTGCTGGTGAACATACACGTGAAGGCTGTGCCCTGGCCCTGGACGGGAGCACTAACACCAGGGGTGCAGATTATGAGCTCTCTAATCCTCTCAACCTACTACTGCATAACAACATGAATACCACTTACCTGGCACTTACCTGTGCGTCCACAGCACCAATACACATATATAAATGTATGCCACTACTAATGCATGTGATGATAGTATTTCAATCGTAGCTTACCTGGGCCTCCTCAGCACCATGCAACAGTATGCATAATTATGGTAATGCACATATTAAAATATGATGCATATATGACAGGATAATTAATTCGTATTTCTTTTAAAATACGTTTCTGGGAAATACGTCAAGATATATATATACTGAAAAATAACTGCCCACTCACTGATCACATCGACGTCTCATAGGTCCCTGAACCTCCCCTAGCTTGGTTACATTCTTCCTCTGTATAATTTTCACCTATACAAAAAGTAACCAAATTGACGTTATTTAACGCACATACACCAAACATTCGTCCATAACTTTCTCATACGTTGCTCAATTTGGGTGTATGAATATACCACGGTGATCTACACGACGTCACGAACGCGTGACAATTTTCAGAACTCAATTTGGAGCTCTCACGCGCCCCCACGCGCACTGTTCACGCGCTGCCCACGCGCGCGTCTTCTTCCTCGCGTCGCCGGACTGGTTTCGCCGGAGTTGGTGTTTTGCCGGAATTTCTGGGAAAATTTCAAAGTGTCATAACTTCTTCATTTCTTAACCATTTTCGACGTACTATATATCAAATTGAAGGTATTGACGAGACGAACACATCCATACCTGTCTCGACCCCTGAATCGCCGTGGTTTCGCCGGAAAACCCCTCGAAAGCTCCGGCCAACTTTGACCACGATGATCCCGACGTCCAAACTTCTCCAACGAAGTACTCCGAGGCTCCTTGGGACCTCACTAACACATCTACAAGCTTCAAAATCCCAAAAACACGCTAGTTTAAGTTTGCATGAACAGTATCGAAATCGGAATACCTCGAATCGACACGAAAACGAAGGATTTCTCACCTGAAAATGGTATGGTTGCACTCGTACGAGCTTCACGAGTTCGATGGTGTCCTTAGTTCCTTCGATCCATCAAGGTTTGGGTGATTTGGGTGTCGTCCGTACGTTTTTGAAGAAAGAAGAAGGAAAAACGGAGCTTGGGAGAGAGAGAGAGAGAGAGACAGAAAAGAGACAGAGGGAGAAGAAAACACGGGAGAGTGAGACGGGGTGTATGAGTGTGTGTGTGGTCCTACAACACCACACAACACAAAACTACACGTAAAATAACGAACTAGGGGTAAAATTGTAATTTCAAATGTACGTTTCGATATTTCCGGGACGGGATGTCACATTAGGTCATAAAAATCAATCATCTCAAATTTCTATTTTAAAATAATTAATTGGAATTTGGTTTGCTTCAAATTATTTAATAATCCATGTGGAAAACGACCGTGCAAGATCCATTTATACTACAATAACCTTGTCATTCTTGCAAGTATCATGGAGTTTTTAGCCCGTTTGCGTGTGTGGTGAAATTCCTATCATAATACACACGTGCTAACAATGTTCTTCTATCGGTTTATACGCATTAAAAAAGTTACAATGCCGAATTAGAAGTATTATATATAATTATGTGTGCAATGTACGCAACACCATATACACTACTACTTTATATAGTGTACATAATCCTAATAGGAAACACTCATTTTAAGCTAATTAGAAGCCCTTATATATTTATTAGTTAATTAGCTTAATCTAGCTGTATAACGGTAGCAAACAGTTCTTTTCTTCACCTGAGTACAATCATTTACAGTTTGGTTCAGGTAAGATAGTGTAAATTAGCATCTAGGTTTGGTTTAAATTGGTTCCATCTCCTAAATTTATTAGTGTTGGAAAACTATTTATCTATATTATTGTTTGGGTATGAGCCTAACTCATCTGAAATAAAGTTTATTAGTTTTTGCCTCTATAAATATAGCTTATAGTTTAGTATGAGAAAGAAGTCCATCAAGTTGTAGTTTCTTTGTTTTATGTAGCCTTCTTGACAATTATGTAGTTCTTTCTTTAATAAAGTTTTATATTCCAATAGTTCGTATTCTGGTTTCAATTATTTTAATAGAATACAGAATAATTAGGTTTAGTTACCTCTAAGAACCAAATCAAATCTGCTCGAGTTGCATGTATATGCACCTCATTAGCCATAAGCACATCGCCGAATTCATTGTACTATAGTAGATTAACCCATACTTTGAGTTTAAGGGGCATATATACATATTCCACATCATCCAATTTTATTATATAAGTATTAGGCTTAAAAACCCCCCCACATATAAGGAGCATATGAGAATGTGAAAAGTTGCTTCACATCAAAAATTTATCAAACCTTCTAGTTAATTAGTTTTATAATGGATAGAAATCTCAACTCTTTCAAAATCACCCTTCGACGCCCTGTTGGTATATGGATTCGATCGAACTAAACTTAAGGAAATAAAACATGCGTCTTTAGACTTTAGGCATAATGAATCGGGAATATGGAGTTGGCAAAGTAAATATGAAGGGACCTTGTGGGACCTAGACTGATCTTGGCTTGCGCCCTGTTTAGTACTGTCGTCCTTTGCCATAAATCCATTGATGAAGACCTGAGATTCTTCAACGCCCTCCTTCCCCAACCGTTAAAGGTCAGGATCGATTCTATTTCATATATTTATTTATCGTCGATGTAGAAGGTTGGTTTGAACCAACCTATTTGTTACTATGAAGAGTGATAACGTACTGCTGTGGAAGAAGAATCCAGAGTGAGAAGTGAAAGAAGACAAAGGTGAGAAGTGAAAGAAGACAAAGGTGAACTCTGTATACTTTGTATTATATATTTGAACATCATCAACTTGTTCTTCAATAGTATTCAAAAGGCACATATCAAACAAGTGTTGGATTTGTTCAATATGAATAAACCATAAATGGTTTACTATATGTAATAGGAATGTATAAGTTGGAAATCAGTAAAGATGTGATTTGATTCTCATGTATCAAACATACATTTAGGGCTGGTTTGGTATTTCTATGCTTTGAAAAAAAACTGCTTTTATTGTGTTGTGAGAATAAGTAACCGTAAAATAAAGTAGCAGAGTGTTTGGTAAACTTTTTTGTAAAAGTGCTTTTGGAAAAGAAAAAAAAATAGTATTACGGTGTTTGGTAAACTTTTATGTAAAACAACTGTGACTGTGTGAAATGACCAAAAAGGGTATAATACTAGATGTGTCATTAATTTAATTTTCTTAACAAATAAAGGTGATTTACTAAATATACTTATTTTTAAAAGAAAAATATTTATAAACTTTATCTTAAACATATAATCCAACATTTAACAAGAAATCATAATCCAACATTCAACATATAATCCAACATTTATGCTGCTTCACGTTTTCAGTTTTTTTTCAAAGCTCATTTTTGCTGCTTCATGTTTTCAACTTTTTTCACCCAAAACTATAAAAATAAGCTGTTTTTAAGTGTTTACCAAACACCTTTTTGAGTTCAGCTTTTTTTTATGCCCACTTTTTATAAAAACACCTCAATACCAAACCAGTACTAAGTGTCTTCCATTCTAAGTAGGTTTTCATTAAGTCCTATTAATAATACATGATTATGATACTTTACTTGACAACAAAGAAACAAAATTTTTAGCTTTCCCTTATGGACGAAATTTAAAGCTTTTGGCTGGTATAAAATCACCGATCCCTGCAAATTCCCTAGACACAACAACTAAGGCTTCCCATAGAGCATTGTCGTCAAGCTAGGAGTTCGCCAAAGAGTTGGTGTTTTGTCATTCTCGGTTCTTAACAAGATCATTGCTTCCGTGGCTGCAGCTGCACCTTCTTCAGGTAAGAGTTTTATATTTGCTCTTGTCAATTATTCAGCAAGTGTTTTGATCATATAAACACTATGGCTAACAACAAGGACATCCCTATTTCACGAACAAATGGATTAGAGCTTAGGCCAAGTCAGAAAGGTTATCACGTTGAAGTAAAGGTGGTTCAGATAAGAACACATGCATGAAGGTCGCGCAACATCTGTATGATCCAATAAACTATAGAAGCAATGTTCGGCAAATGAAATTGTTAAACGCCGAAGAATTCATACACTGACACGCATGGTTCATCGAAAACGCTGTCTGGCATGATGAAGGTGAGGTATTGAACTTCTTCCACTAAGCTCCTATAAAGTGTACAGGGTTTGGTAAAAGAACTCCTCCATTTTTTAATAAATTACATATATATGAGGTGTATTACATATCCATGCAAGCTCTGGAAAGCAAATCCTTAACATGTAAGCCTACCTTGATTAGGGAAAATGTCCCCATTTGATGCATAAGAAACCTGAATTTTTAGAAATAGTTACATATGGCCATGTCTTTCACAACAAAAACAACACCCAAATCATCTATTACACTTTGAGCCAAGGACATATATAGAAGATCCTATTAATATAATGTTATCAACATATAATAACAATCTAACCACATCAGCAACAGGTTGTTTAACAAAGAGACATATGGGTCAGTTTGAGAAACTGTTAAACTGAGAGTAAATTTGATTTTCCATGCTCTTAGTGTAGAGTTATCAGAGAGACGAGCTTAATGTCTACTTCCAACAACACCGATATTATCCCTAATATGGTAATTACCTATTGCACCATCCGTCAAGTATGAGGTTTTATCACAAAATACCTTGGTATTAATTGGAGTGGGGTTTTTAGGATATTTAAACTCTTCTTTTCTTAGAGGAACGGTTGATGTCACGTGAGACTCAATTAGTGGGTTACACGTGAAAGATACACACATTGACAACCACGTGGAGCCTAGAGGACTCACCTACATGTGGGGCCAAGGGACCCACCATTATCGCAGAGGGCCAAGGGACCCACCCATCATGTGGTAGTATGGATCTGCTCCTTTACTCTGATACCATGTTTTTTTTTTTTTTTTGTCTAATACTTTAATACCATGTTGAAAATATGTGAATTGTGAGAGAATTTCTCCTGTATTGATTGGTCAATAAACAAGATGTAGAGCTATATTTATACAATCTATAATGATCTATTCTAGGCGCAACTATATACAAATTGTCAATTACAATCAATCTTAATAGCTAATTGATACGTCGCTACAATCAAGCAATCTTGCTTTCTTTCCGTTAATACTTAGTGCTTGTTTCAACTTAAAAATTTCAACAATTTACGTACAAAATCCAGATGAGCAAAATCTTCAAAACCCTAGTCTAACTAATACAACTTATATTAGATCCCAGGCCCTTTAAGGGAAAGGATCCTCATTTTTCAAAAAAAATGGGAACACCCTCTTGACCATTAGATTTGAGTTTAATGAAATTATGTGGTTGAGATTAAATCACAGACCACAGAATCTCAACTACAGGATTTCATTAAAACCAAATCTAACAATTAAAAGGATGTCTCCTTTTTTTTTTTTGAAAAATAGAAATCTCTTCTTTTAAAGGCTTCCTATCAGATCCAAAAGTACAAATCATATGTGGTCATGGTAAGCGAAATAAAGGACTTAATATTAGGCCGAATCCCTCTCTCTCCTTTATACTCGGTGAATACATTTGTTGCTTTTCTTTTCGAATATAAGAAAGGTTATTTTCAGATTTGGAACCGACATATAATACCAGTACATTGACTGAGTGGCATTAAAATCGTTAATGTAGAAGAAGTTCAATCTGCACGTGTTTTTTACAATTTCATTTAAACCCCACCATAAATTTCAGTAAATATTTCACCAAAGAAAAATGAGGAATTAGTACCGAAGTATAAGTGCAGAGAAAAAGGGTTTGATGGCTTGACCTAAAAACAGTTTAAAATGCATATATTGGATAATATAATTAAATGAGTATTTGAAAGAAAAGAAAGAAAAAGAATAATATCTATACTCCTGCTACAGTAGTATAGAAGTTTTCGTGTTCTCTCTCTTTAGCCCAAACTACAATGCAGGTTTTTTTAATGCGGATTCAAAAGCACACACGTTAATGCATATATAACAAACACACGCAAAAGGGATAAAACGCAAAGAATCCTTGGCGCTCAAAGAGTAAATAATATTCCAAAAATCTTCCCTAAACTCTAAATTACATAGCTTATATAGAAGGAAAAAAAAAAAAAAACCCAAAGCCTTAATAAGAAATAAAAATACAATAACATAAATAACATAATTTGTTACAGAAAAAGAAATAATGATTTCCCCTGCATCACTTCTTTAACTTTTTTTGTTTCTTATTTGAAAATAAAGATTAATTGCACATTCAATTCACTATAGCTAAAAGGCCGAAATCAAACTTTGGATCATCATAAATGATGATCAATTGTTTTATAACTTGGCTATAAGATTTAGGGTTGCTTTTCCCAATTAGTACGTCGTTCTAACAATACTGTAAACCTAATTGATCCATGCAATATCTTGTTAGATGCATAGTAATACTTCGTAATGTTTGGTGCGTGATTCTCTTTAGTTGAAAGCTCCATTAAAATTTTAAATGAGGTCACAATTTCCTGCACCCTAAAAATACCAAATTCACATCTACATTCGCTAACCCTAAGCGATGTATTTTAAACAGAAATTGTGACCTCATTTAAAATTTTAATGACATCGTAAACTTGAATCATTTTTTAAATGAGGTCACAATTATAATTACTTCTTAGATTTATGATTTTTTTTTAATAACCAAACTTTTTTGTTATAATTTTAAAGTTTTGGTGGGCCAAGGGTCTGCCAAGCCATTCTTTAACAGAGAATTTAACTGATAAAATAACGGACATATGATTTTGAGAGCAAAACGTAACTTTAGGTATAAAAGTGATACAAAAGAAGTAAAGTGTTAATTTTGATAAACTTAAGGGTAATAAAGTATAAATCATCCACAAATTAATTATTGGAAAATAAACTTTAAGGGTAGCTCGGTCCGATATGATGTTTTCAGCTAGAAGTGGAACACAAATTTTTACTTCTTGAACTGCATGTATATAATACTCATCAATAATCACAACGGTTCTAATCCTGGCCTCTGGCCTAGTAAATATAGTAATCCAATCTATATTAATTTTTACAGAGAGAAAGGGTAGTCTGGATAAATAGATTTCCATGTTGGTGTTAAAAAAACAAATAAATAAATAAACCCATTTGTGCCCGATATAAATAGTAATGCAATGTGGCCGTTCTAGGTCGTGCCAAAAATCCCAACACAATATCTTACAGAAAAGGAAAGTCTCTAATTGCTGGCAAATTAGCTACCACTCTAGTCTTACCATCACCATTTCCACCAAGATATAAATACTAAATCCTTCAAGCTAGACAGATGGGAAAATCTAGTTGCTATGCAGCGGCGTCAGGGATAAAGAGAGGTCCATGGACTCCTGAGGAGGACAGAAAGCTTTTAGCTTACATTCAACTACACGGCCATGGAAGCTGGCGTTCCTTGCCCCAGAAAGCTGGTACGTATGATGGGTTGAGTTTAGAGTTGTGGTTATTTTGGGTTGTACGGCCTGTAGACGTCTTTGATGTACGGTTATCTAATATCTAATAAAAATATTGTTTCCTTATAAGAAACCCTACATATCTTCCTCTTCTTTCATGAAGTAATTAATTTGTTGATCATAGCTATCCCTTCTTAACTTGGCCTTCTGTTTATGTACATACAGGTCTCAAAAGATGCGGGAAGAGCTGTAGGCTAAGGTGGAGAAACTACCTCAGACCTGATATTAAGAGGGGAAATTTCAGCTTGCACGAAGACCAAACCATCATTCAACTCCATGCACTTCTTGGCAACAGGTAAAATATATTATTAAAGTTGATATTCTCTTAAACATTCATATACAGCATATAACTTTGATTCAAAAGATTCCTTATATATGTGGTTCATGCAAGCATATATACTATTGTAGAACTTAATTTGTTGGGTCTCCTTTTGTTTTTGTTTTTGGTTTTGTAATTTTTCTTTTGTGGACAAAATTTACAAACTAAATTATCTGTCCCAATAGGAAATGAGCATATTTATCAACGCTTAAACAATAATTCATTCATCAACTTTCATGTCATTTCATTTATAAAATTTTATCTACAAATTTGGTCGTCATTACTCTATCAATAAAACTCACAACACAGAAACATTACCTTTCAGAAAATTAAAATAATGATAGTGCAAATGCTTATGGTGTATAGTTTTCCTTCACTCTTATACCGTATATAGTACTTCCATGCGAGCTAATATATATAAATATCCATGTACGGTATGTAGGTGGTCGGCCATAGCTGCCCATTTGCCAAGGAGAACAGATAACGAGGTCAAGAACTATTGGAACTCACATCTGAAGAAAAGGTTGGCAAAGATAGGGTTTGACCCTGTAACCCACAAGCCCAAGGCTGCCATTCTTGGCTCTGCAAATGGCGACCCCAAAAACTGGTCAAATCTTAGCCACATTGCTCAATGGGAAAGTGCCAGGCTTCAAGCCGAAGCAAGATCTGTCAAAGAATCCAAACTGCGTATGCATGAATCTGCGCCAGCGCCGTCGCTTTACGATGATCATCATCAGTTTGCTCCACCACTAGTTCCACAGTGCCTTGACATACTACGAGCATCCGCATGGGAAAGCCTAATATCCATGTCAAGGTCATCGTCAAGATCGGCTGCCCAAACCAATATGAACGGCCAGGGTAATGTCTCATTTGGTGATCATCACCATGTTCATGATCATGGTATTAATATGAACGCCCAAGATTATGGCTCTAATTTTGAGGCTCCAACATCTGATCAACAATTATCAAGCCTGATGGGATATGATGATGCAACGCTCATGTCATCAGTAGCCACTGGATCGATGGATATTAATGAACTGTTCGGTGAATACTGTGGTGATGAATGCAGTGAATTATTGGCGGCACTCCCCCACGATACTGGGTTTGAATTCGGGGATGCTTGGACCAGTTTGGAACAATTAATGTAAGAAGCAGTGAACAACATCATGACGACGTGAACGATCAGTAGTCAGATTTTAACTTGACGGAGGGATTAATAAACGTGTATCTAATGTTATGGTTATTTCTTATGAATAATTCTCCACCAGTATCATCTGCAAGAAATTGTAGAACTAGCTACTAAAGTTGGCGATGGTTTAGTTAGGGTTTACGAAATAATATTACGTATTGGACAATTGTAGACCATCTATTAATGATGTATAATATTGAACACCAGTTTTATAGTTGATGTGTCTCTTCCACTCTAGTTTTACTAATATAATTATGGTCAGCCTCAGCCTCATACCGCCAAGAAACAAAAAAAAAAGGAATGGAAAAAGAACATGAAAAGAAATATATAACAAAATACTTTGTTTGGACCTCCCCCTAATCTTATCAAATAAACATTTATTTATATTATTAAGGTTAGTTTTGTAAGGATGTGATGGTGAAAGAGTCCTACAATGATAAAAAGAAAAACCGTACACAATAAATGTAAAGGTAAAATATTCTTACGTCGCTGCAAGTGTTTCTTAAAGATGTTTCTCTGAAAATAAGAACTTTGGGCTACTTGTGGGCAAACACTGCTATATATACTATGTTTTTGGTTAGTTCAAATTTCTTTTAGCATTATTAAAAAACATTTTCAAACATATCCTTAATTTTCTAGAAATTTTATGAATTCCATATTTATTTTCTTATCTTCATTTAAAAGCTAGAGATCTATTGTACATCAACGTATAATACACACACACACTCTTTTAAGTGGTTCAGATTCCTTTGCTAGGTTAATTGTAATCCACCACATCCCAGGCTCGACTTCACTTTAGTACGATATTATCCTCTTTGGGCCCCGACCATGCCCTCACGGTTTTGTTTCTGGGAACTCACACGAGAACTTCCCAGTGGGTCACATGAGAAATTGGGAATGTGTGATTTGAAGCACATATACTGGGAGAAGTATTATATGACGAATCAGCTGGCAAACTAGAGTAATCATATGGATATTGTCCTTCATGTGTTTCATAATTGATCCTCCTACTTAGATTGGATCACCTCTAATCAGAGGGAGTGTTAGGGTGTGCAAAAAGTGCAGCGGCACAGGCCCCGAATTTTTTTGGGGCCCCAAAATTTTTGGTCCTCCTATATATTACTAATATAAAAAATTTTGATGGAAAAGAAAAATCATGACCATATGATTTTATCTATATTACAAGTGATTAAGTGGAGCTTAAAGTTACTATATTAATTTTTCACTTTTCTCTAGCATAAAAAAAAACTTGTGTATTACTTTCTTCCGCTTTTCTTTAGCAATACAAAACTAACTTTTTTATTACTTTCTCCACAAAGCGTACTTCCACATCTCTCTTGTAGTTGTGCTCCATTCTTTCATGGATGAACCCTAAATCATAATTTTATGGCAATTGGAGATTATTCAATTAGTAAGAGTGAGACACTGATTTTGATTAAGTTTGAATATCAATTGTTGAATTCTGTATAAATATGTTGTCCAAAAAATATTATTTTTTAAATAAACAAGGTCGTTTCATTTAATCTGCATAAAGCCACTAAAATGTTAGAAACGACCCTACCTCTCATAAATTAAAGTTTGGGGTGTCTCGGACTTCTTTTGTTTTCTCTGGTGTGTCGAGTTAGTTGTTGGGTTGTTTTCCTCATTCTTTACACCAAAAAAGAAAAACAATGAAGAACAATTTGAAACTTGAACTTTCTACATTAGAAAGAGGAATAACACTAAAGGGAGAAGGCTCTTTCGGTTATGTAAAAAAAAAAACACTATTATACTGCACTTGGTTGACCAAAATATTAGACAAAAAGCACTGTATCTTAAACATTATAATAGGAAAGAAGCATCTAAAAATTGTAAAAGCCAGTTCTACGATTGAATAAAACAAAGGGGAAACACAAAAAAGGACAGTTGTAGTAGGCAAGAAGCAAACATTTGAAGGGCTTGTATTGCTTGATTGATGTTGGTGGGAATTAGATTTGGGTTGCTCAATACTTTGAGAAATTTTTTAATAGCTGAGAACACGGACTGGTATACTAAGTGTCATAATATAAATGGTTAAATATTTTTTTCAACCATCCAACTACTGTTATTATGACAATAAACCGTGTTTCCGGTATACTGAAATATCTTCCAATACTTTTGAAGATTAATGCTAGTTTTGTGTTCATTTTGAGCTTTTGGACCACAAAAGTGTTCGTAGAGTCTTTTAACTTCTGGAACTGTCTCATACTACATCGTACACGTTATGTGGACCCTAAGCTTATATAATCACTTTAATGTCTTCATTATTTCTAGAACACGGCCATTCACAATCTAATAATTCACTGTCCATAACTCCATATCCATATTATAATAATTGGTTGGAATTAATAGATTTTAAGTAATTTAGCAGGTGAACTTGGCCCACTTAAAAGACTATATAGCATATACTGATACAATAGGACTCCACAATTTGATACATAAGCAAAAGTAATGCATTAAAATTACAAAACGAATAAAATTTATATTTACGTGTCAAACTATTTTTTACAAGTAGTAGATTTCTTAGTCCTTACACGTAATTAAGAAGCCAAGTATGTTCCATTATGGATTGAAATCTTCTTCGGGTCTCACACTCTAGTGTTTGTGGACTGAGTAAGTCGAATTGTTCCATTTAATTAAATTTTGCAATCCTCATTAGCGCATTTCATTGGCCTACCTCACATACAATCTTTCTTTTCAACACCCAAATATCTCTCTTTTAAACGTTGCGGATTATCTGATCCGTGGACTCCGGAGTTGAGATTTAGAGGTCCTCAATCCTTCCCCTATGATCATGTTATGACAAGTAAACACTGTAGGCCATGCATGAAACAGAACTTGACAAGACATAATAAGCCTAAGCATTAATGATCGTGAATTGTTTAACAATACAGGCCCAATTTGATAAAAAAAATTACATAGGCCCAAATAGTTTTTAGTTTTTAATTAAAATCTAAAATTTGGACAATTTTAAAATTTTAAATACATTAAATTTAATGATTGAGATCAAATATAAACAAATTTAATAGTAAAATAAAAGATCTAATAGTCCAAAATCAAATCCATCGGCTAAAATAATTTAAAAAAATATTTAAATCAAAATTCAACCAAAAACTCTATAAATACATATTTCATGGGGTCGGTTTAGTAATTATCATAATCTACGTAAATATTTTAAGGTTAAAATGTTATAAAAATAAATTATGATAATCTACACAAATTTTATTTTGAAAAACAAGTTACCGAAAATAAAAATTTAACCAAAATTTATTCTTTAATAGTTTCAGGTTAAAATTTACTCAAAATCATTGGAGCAAAAAAAAAATTGTTTTTAGGTTAAACTCTAAACTAGGTTTAAAAATTTAGGTTTGAACCCAAGAGATGGAAAGGGTCTAAACCGATCGCTATCCACTAATGCATGTATTCCATGCGGCACATCCTGAGTTAGATTCACGACGTTAGTGAACCACACGATGGTGAAATGCCTCTTTGAGTCTTCCTAGCCCCTAAAAGGATAGATTACCATGGTGAAGCCACCAACTGATCCCTTTTAAACAATATATATATTTATTTATTTATTTTTCATGATTCTTATTTTCGTGATCATTTAAATAAGCTTAGATGGGATCACTTAATCAGATAGTGAAAGGAAACCCTTTTGAATACTAATATTGCTAAAAATTTAATTATAAGGTAAATGTGGGTCTGATTATATAATACTTACATATATTTAATATAAAATATCATATTGTGTTATATTAAATATATGTATGTATTGAGTCAAAATTCGTGACGAATTTTCGTGATTATATTTTAGTGATTGCCATTAACTGTAGCTGTATTCCATTTAAAGGAACTAACACATTTCATTTTCTGTTTCATTTTCTTTTAGAGGATTAAGATAAGTCAACCATTAAAGGAATGTCTAGTACGTGCATGTCACGATCGAATGCAACAAACGACCCCAAAATACTGCGTTAATGAATTCAACTAGGAATGCACGGGCAGGTAGTCACATACATATTACATACTTAAGCCTAAACACTAATCACTAATCCCCTCAAGAACAAAGGGTTGAGTTTCTTTTCAATATTTTTTCATAATATAACTTTAGAAAATTTGGTTTAGGCCAATGAATAAATTCTTATTTCAAACATATGTCAATTAACATTTTATTTAGTAGCATATATAGGTCAGTAGAAACAATTTATCCCCCAAACCAGCTTTGTACTTCTCTTTATTGGGTAAGTGGGATTCTATCTGTGTTTATGAGAGATAAATGAGACACGAACTCGAGTTTTAAGTTGACACTGTTATTTAGAATTAGGTTTAGCCAAATTAATTCAAGTAGCGTGCTCCTCCAGTGCACAAAATCTAAATTTTCTTCCCATAATTTATAAAGTTAATGGAAAATACTGTTTGCGTCAAAACCAAAAAAAAAAAACAAAAAAAAAACAAAAACAAAACAAAAAAACAACAACAAAGTTGGATGTTTTCGCCCATTTTACTACAACTTAATAAAAACCCAAATCGTGTAACTAGCAAGGTCCATCCAGTTATAGGTCCATGAATATCTTGGAATATCAGTCCAAATTTAAATAAAAATTAAAAAATTCATTGAAAAATAAAAAAGATAAACATGATTTTATTTGAATTTTTAGGAACATAATAGTAATGAGAAAGGACAAGGGTAGCTTTTTGATCATAAATTTCCCAATAGGCTCCTCTTCTGATATTTTTAGTGAAAATCTTGGAAATTCGTAAATCGTATTTATTCATCGTACATCGTGTGATCAGTTTTTGTCAGATACGGTTTGTATTTAATTTTAAATAAAAATATTTAAAATAATTTATAACCGCACGATATACAATGAACATATATGATTCGCGGATCTCTAGAATCCTCACAAAGAGAATCCGGATTCATAATTTCAAGTTGAAAACTTACACAATCATAAAGTGAATCGTCCGTATAAATGGTGGTCCTTAATCCATACGGTTCATGAACCTAAAGTTATTTTAATGTACGTAGGATCGTTAAATTTGTTTTCCCCTTTGCATGCAAACGTAATGCAATTATTGCCATCCACGAAAAATAAGCTTTCAAATTAAGCATCAAATTTTCTGCCCTCTCCTGGATGCCCCCGACCATAAGTCTTTTTTTTTTTTTTCATTATGAGATTCATACTCTCAACACATCTCTTACATGTGGCAAATTTTTAAGCCTAATATGTGGACAACCTGCTTTGATACTATGACGAAAGTTGATATTCCACCATAAAATCAATAGGCAATATGAGGAGTAACCCAATTACGTATAAGCAATGCAATTTCCCTTCTTTTTCCGATGTAAGTTTCATACTCTCAACAACTATATATGGCCTTATACCACAAAGGCATGCATGCATTTTTAATTTATTTCACCTTTTATATATATGTTCTAGTTTCGACTCACTGAAGTCTCAGGACTGACCCTGAAATATGCATGTACATGCTATAATAAGGCCTTACACAGTGTTGGGGCTTATTTAAGAAGGCTTTGTTCTAGACAGAAAACATCCCAAAGGAGAAGTAGATCCTCGGGAATACTTTGTTGTTCCTCTAGCAGCTCCAAAGTGTTGGGTCGATCTTATGTTGAAATGCTCCCAGCGGTTCAGTTCTTCTGGTTGTTGTTGGCGCTTCCTAAGACTTTTGAGGTGGTGAGTTAATGTCAAAAAGGGCTTGGCATAAGAGCTTGAAGTGTGGGAGCCAAAGATCCACAAGTTTATTAAACCGTCTCCAAACAAGGGCTAGGCCAAAGGGCTCGTGGGCCGCACTAGACAAAAAAAGGCGAAAGGGCCAACCGGTCGGCCTAAACCAGCCAGCTAGCTGGCCCTGGGCGGGGTTGAAATTCAAATTTGCAACTGCTAGCTGCTGACATCAGCTAGCCCTTTTTTTTTTTTTTTTTTTTTTTATCAAAATTTGTTTTAAAAATTGTAAATATATATATATATATATATATATATATATTTTCCATATAACTTCTTAAACCATTAAACATTACATAACATTAAGTAACATGAAACAACATTAAACAATATTAAACAACGTTAAATAACATTAAACAACATAAAAATTATACAACATAAAAATAAAACATTTAACAACATAAAACTTAAACAACATTTTTAAAAACATTTAACAACAGAAAACTTAAACACCTACTTCATGCTTATTTTGGCCCAAAGATGTGCAACAAGATCCTGTCGTAGGTACTTGCTTGTGGCACGAGAATGAATTATTCTATAGCACCTCATGTACTCATTTAAAGAGATACTACCAGTTCTTGGATTGAAAGGCAAATTAGGCCTATCATATATTTTTGCACGAGCGCTTCTTGACTTATTTGGACCATATTGGTCGTCATCGAAGTCTCCATCAATATACCTATCTCGCTCATCCTCCATAATCATGTTGTGTAATATGATGCAAGACATCATGATGGAGTCCAAATTTTCTCGACTCCACCCTATTGATGGTTCACTGATGATATTCCATCGTGCATGTAGAATACCGAAAGCTCTCTCAACATCTTTCTGATATGCCTCTTGGTGTAAGGTAAACAACTTTTTGGCATCATTCATAGGGTTTAGAATTGATTGGACAAGTGTTGCCCACTTTGGGTAGATGTCATCTGCCAAGTAATACCCCATATTGTACTGACGGTCGTTCATGTAGTAGTCAAGTTGAGGTGCTTTACCCTCTGTCAGGGTGTTGAAGAGGGGTGAACGCCCAAGAATTGTAATGTCATGTTGGGATCTAAGGACTCCAAAGAAAGCATGCCAGATCTATGTGTCATACGAGGTAACCGCCTCTAACACAACAGTTAGCTGTTGGCTTTCTCAACCTTCTGCATAAGCCTTCTTGCCATCTGGTGGGACAGTTCTTCCAATCCCAATGCATGCAGTCTAATGACCCTATCATGCCTGGAAACCCATGGTCCTCAGAATTATGAAGGAAACAATCCAGATCTTCTTGATTTGGCTCGCAGAGGTACTCATCTTTGTAAAGCTGAACAATTGTGTCACAGAATTCAACAAGATTATCAAGGCATGTAGACTTAGACATACTATAGGCTTCATCCATCAAATCAGTTGGGGAGCCATAGGCCATCATTCGAAATGCAACAGTAACCTTCTGATGAGGTGAGAAACCAGGACGGCCTGTTCTGTCCTGCTTCTGTCGAAAGTATGGATTGACCTGCTGGACATGATGAAGTAAACACTCGAAGACATGACCCCTCATCCAAAAGCGACGTCTAAAATCCTCTTATGTGTACACCAAGTTGGGGTTGAAGTAGTTATTCATCATATTGGCATGTGTCATCGCTCTATTTCATGGTTTGTAAGAGCAACCAGCAACAAAGCCACCCCATTGAGGTTGTTCCTGAGTTAGCTGACACACCATGGTTGTTGCTCTGTTTTGTGTGTTGTACCATGCTTCATCTTCTTCATCAGACTCCTCATCTTCTCATCTCATATGCATCCATTTTTCTTCTAATTTGGAATTGGATAAGGACCCTCAGTTGGAATTTGAAGAGAATCCAAAGTTGGAATTCATTGCAAACTTGAGTTGAAAGAGATTGAATTCAAAGGTGTGTGAATTATAACCCAATATCCACCCTATTTATAGCCAAAAAAAATTTCAAATCCAACGGCTAGCTAACGTCACACCCTTTTAACTACATGGCACTAAGCTGAATTCATTGCAAACATATATCGTGGCACATGAAAGGAGAATGTATATGTCTTAGGTGGATAAGCTGAATTAGGTTATTGTCATGGACAATGCACGCCTAAAAAGGTGTTGGAAATTATCTCATTTGCTTATCCGGTGTGAGATCACTCCAATTATGGCTTGGACTTTGGTGCTCCCAAATTGACCAAAGTCTCCATTATCGTAGAGTTTCTATGGGCCTTGTTGACCACCGTAACCTTCCACACCTCAACCCTTTTAGCAAGCCCTGAAACCACATGTCTTGGGTCATGTGAGCTTGATAGGTGTCGGGTTTAAACGAATGTGCTCGGCATGGCGTGATATATATCTTTGTTTGGCGTGACATGATAATTAATTAAAACTTGTGTAAAACTTTGCTTAACTACTAATTTTCAAATAAATTATGATATAACTGGAATTAGCATGAGGCCGTACAACTGTAAAAAACAATGGGCCCTTAATCCACTTGGCCCTTCCGTGAAATTTTTTAGCCTTAACACACAGTAGTTTGAGCGAGTGTGATATATACAAACAACATGAGTTTGATAATTATAACATTATTGCTAAACTAGCTTGAGCTCAATATATTGGCATCACACCTATGAATTTAATATATTGCACTCATGATCAGTACATTGGTATCACTTTCAAATTTTCTGCCTTATTATAAGAGTGTGATTTTTATATCAATCCAATATATTGGTATCACACTTTTTTTTTTTTTTTTGGGTATAATGTAAAAAGCGTAAGGGCACTGGTGGTAGGTTCACCATTTATAACTTTCTGACTGGAACGTAACCACTGTATCTATGATATTAAATCATAAAATGATGATGGAGATGTAGGTAGCTAGCTGCATTTTCCCTTTCTTCCTCCTCTGATGAAGAGTTCTAATACTATGACCAATACTTTTCAGTCGACCTTATGTTCGTATTAAATATAGATCGATTCCCCAGAATTAATCAGTCTCTCCGCAATGTTTCTGAGGCTAACAAATGCATTGAAGAAAGGAAATAATGACACAAAATCTTCTTTAACTTGTTGGTAGTTAGTTAATTAAGAATTTGATGAAGCATTGCGTGAAGAATATGTATGAGATAGTAGCATGTATAGAGACATATATTCATATTCTGGCCAAACGCCAAGGTCCCCAACCATTTCCAATTATGATGCGCAATAAGTCAAAGGCCATCATGACAGTAATAAATGAATGATAGTCCAGTGAAATTTATGGTGTATGGTAAAGAAATTCTATAATCATATATTGTTGTATACTTGCATGGATGGCTACTAGCAACTGAAAGCGTTTTGATGTGATGCATGCATGCATGGTTTTGTGTATATATATTTAGGGTTTAGGCAACAAGCAACAATCGTAATATGAATATATTTAGGGTCAACTACGGTTAAATTTTGGTTGGAATTGGCTAAATAATGTGCTTTGCTTTCTGCACTCCAGTTAATTTATTTTTGCGTAGATGTCCCGTCGTTTAATTGAACGAAAATAGGTTTGGTACCAGTTTCGTAGAATTTTGCAAAACCATTAAAAACGTATGTAACATGTTTGTGAAAATTGAATGCAATGGTTCAGTTTCTGCAAGATGTTTTCATGCTCGGTAAGAAAATAATGTAAATCATTTGAAATTGGTCTTATCATTTTTTAAGTCTCATAATCAACTCTAGGTCAATAAAATGAATATCTCTATTAATTAATGAAATCCTCTTTATCAACAAAAAAAAAAAGGTGAAAAAACTAATTAGTCTTCTATTACAAAAAAAAAAAAATGATTGGCAATAATGTAATTTCATAGATCCAAATTTTACTATTTTTTATTAAAGCATCACCTACAGGTGATGTTAAAATATCTCCAATATTTAAATAAATAAAAAAACCAAAAACAAAAACCTCCCACCCCCCCCATTCTCTCTCTCCCCCTTTTATTTTCTAAAAAAATATGCTTATACACACAAAGTGTGTAGGCAAATGATAGTAAATATAAAAGCTATTCAACCTATTCTTATCAAGTTTGTGCACCCAATTAGGAGAAAGTAGGGATGACAAGGGTTCGGTTTGGGGACTGAAATGCTATATTCATCTTCATAACCACGAAAACTAACCATATCCATAACCGTCAATTAACCATCGGGTAACGGATTCCCCATCGGTTAATGGTTATAACCATATCCAAAATCATAACCGGATATTATTCATGATTTTTCCCCATATCCAAAATATACCCGAATATTCATACCCAAATCCAATTCATTCGGACGGTTATCCACGGTTATCAGTTTTAACGGTTAGAATTGTCATCCTTAAAAGAAAGTCTTGAGTGATACTGTCGTATGGGGCACACACTCCTAAAGTTGTGGGATTAGAGAACATGTTACCATGCTACTGCATTCATGAAGAAAAACTTCTTTTCAATGGAGGTAATAAGTTCTTCTCTTTGTAAATCTCTTCACATTAAGTCATATAATTAAGAGAACATGGGTGTTTACCTCGGTGATATGGAAAGCTTATAAGCATTCATGGTACGGATTGAAAGGTGTTTTGAGTTACAGTGTATGAAAAAGGATTACATTTACCACAAGATCGAGAGACTCTGCAATGCATGCAAGATGCCCTAGTACAGTAATACTTGTAATATTATTTGATCTCTGGTCTCTCCATCAGGATTATTCAGGACTGGTACTTAAATATGCTTCTGGCCTGTTAAAAACTTAATATTGATAGTACTCCACAGCAGCTATTGTGATAGTCTGCTCTGATCTTTCCCCTATACTTCACTGTTGATTAAGAAGAGTTTCTTTGGCACTGAAACCTGGAGATTTGAGTTCTCTCATAATCATGATATATATGGTGCTGTGTCTGCGTGCTAGCTTAGCCAGTGTGAAGAAAATTGAGGTTTCAATATGGAGAGTAGCACAAAAGCTCTTATAAGCTTTTAAAAAGTTTCTCTTTTAACTGATGTGAGATTCTTTTACCTTCACATTCTTACACGCTTTGTCATGTGTGACAGATTTTCAAGCCAAATACATGGACAAAGTGAATTGGGTGACGTGGAGCATGTGTGGCCATTGGGCTTCACACGTGAGCCAGTCTGCTCTGATACCATGAAGAAAGTTGAGGTTCTATAAGACCAATTGGCAATATGGGGAGTACCCAACCTCTTATAATCCTTTGCAAGGTTTCTCATTTTACCGATATAAGACTATGTTACCTTCACATCTTTAGATAATGTACGTGACTAATAATGGTAATAATGGGGTAGCTAGAACTTGGAGTATGGGAAAAATCACAAGTACCATAACTCTCTGCTATGAGTTATCACCCAAAGTGGATCAGGAATTCATCATCAAAGTTACAGATTGTGGTTGCACTTTTGCCACTGTTACACTATTATACTATAGTCTCTCAACCATCAAATCAAAGTGGAAATTATTGTGGTAAACTAGAGCACGAACGTTTGATCAGACTTGGAGTTGAGTCGTAACAATATTGTACTTAAAGATGATGCATGGAAAAACTTGCAAACTTGGCCATGTTTGATACAGAGAAGTTATAGTTCACAATGCAATATGCATGCATGTTGACAAACTTCTCTTCTTATATACGCTGGCTAGCTTTTTAATTCATTTTTGGGACATAAAACTCTATCATGCATGATGGTCAACAAGTTAATTAGTTATCAGTTTTTGTTTAGTGATTGCTTTTAGTTAGGAAAAATGAAAACTAAAAATTACTTTTTAAGTTTTCAAAATTTGGAGTGAATAAATTTCATTTTTTTAAGAAAAAAGTTAAAAACAAAACTGAAATAGTTATTAGTATGATTATCAAAAGGCTCTTGGACAAAAAAAAAAAAAAAATTTAGCTTAATTATAATAATGGTCCCTGAAAACATTTACTTTAATGTGAAAGTGACCAACTATTCATATTCTAAAACCATCGATCTTAAACAGAAAATGCATGCATAATTGCGTATGAATCCATTTACTATTGAATTAATTTTTTTATACAATCAACCAACAGAAAAGGGATCCTCTTCGGATCCCTTTCACCAAATCCACCCAATCACTCAATTCGAACATTTAAAATTTGATCCAATTGCTAAAAACAGGGATCCTTTTAAAAGTTATAATGACTTTAGTAGTTTGATCAAATTTCAAGAGTCCAGATTGAGTGGATTTGATGAAAAAGATCTGAAAAGTATCCCCTTCCCAACCAACGTGGTATCATAACATTAATACGTATATTATATACTATATATATAAATTAAACGGAATTTTTACTTTATCATCTTCAAATTTATCAAAATTCGTTTTTTACTACACTTTTTTTTCGTCTTATTTTTATATTTAAAGTTACAATTTCTTGTCAAAATCATACTTTTCTTAGTCTTTTTGTTAAGTTCTCCATTAAACAATAACGTGACAGGTTTTTGACCCATCAAAAAGTTTAAAATTATCCAAAACTCATAAATCCTTTTTTATTACTTAAAAGAATCATAAATATTGGAATTTTTTTTAAAAAATTAAAATACAAAAAATAAAAAATATTTTCTCTGCCACTCCCATTATCTCATCCTCACTCGTGCAACCTCCTACACAACATTCCCACCGCCACCGGACTCTCCCCCACCCCATACCAACCTGACCCACTCCAACTCTACACCAACGCAACCGCAACCCCCTTATCCTTATCCCGGCGGGTACTCGTCCCACTTGTGTTTATCTTCCCGTCGAACATGTTCGTGTAGTCCTCTGTCGCGTTGTCCAAAACGTCATCGCTTGGCATTGTGTAGCTGAGTCTTGGTACGAATTGATTATAAATGAGAATTTGGTTTGGCGGTGAATTTGAGAATTGGAGTTACAATGACTTGTCGTAGGCGGTCTAGAATCGACTTTGACTTGGTGGACGCATGTTGGGGGCTTGAGCGCTGAGAGCAGATGTGCGATGCTCTGTCTCAAAAGTCCAATCTCAGCCCTTGTGGACGAGAAATTTTTAGTTGTGGTGAGAACACAAGTGATACACCACGTGTTTTAATAAGAATAGATGAAAATTTTATTTTTTAAGTTATTAACTTTTTAGCACACATATCCCACTATTTGTTTAGTCACACGTGATGTACCACCTCGTGTACCGGTCACACTTGTGGACAGCCTACGCCCCAGGTTAAACGCTCCCACTCGCCACTCCTCATAAGAGATGAGAGATTTTTCGGTGTGACCGTCACACGAGGTGGTACACCATGTGTTCCTATATAAATGGTGGAATATGTGTGTTAAAAAGTTAATAACTTAAAAATTAAAATTTTCCACCACTTACATAAAAACACGTGATGTACCATCCATGTTTCCATCACAACTAAAAATTTCTCATAAGAGACAAAGGAAGAGGGTGAGATTGTAGTATTGTACTGGTATTCGAAAAGTGCAGGCAAAGATTTTAATTTTTTTTTCCAATTTTGCAGGTTTTCGAAATATTTTTTGGTAAATAACTAATTGAGTTTATTTGTTGACTTCTTTGATTTTTTTTTTTTTTTAATTTTTATGTCACACCATCTGTTGATTCTAAAAACTACAAAACTTATGTGGCGCATAGGCCGAATAACTAATGAGCTAACTACGTCCTTCGGTTAATGCGGGACGTGCCAACTCGTCAGCCGATGAGTAAAATTTGTTGATATTGCGTTGAACGCGCTACTGACTTCTTGATCTTGCAACTGTGAGCGAGGAAGGAACACGTCTCGGCTTTCGGGTTCTCGAGCCTGAAGACAAGGCTGCTAGTTCTGTGAAGTTCATGAATCGTCAGCGCCGGGTTCGGTTTGAGTGATTATATTCGTAAGAGTATATGCACGTCGAACCAGTTCCAAACTATACGGACACAAGTACTCAAAAGAGATGTATGTCTTGATGGTAAATGTGGTTTGACCGTTAGAATGCCGAACTGTGAAATTCACTTGTGAGTATCCAATCATAAAATCACTCGGTGCTCAATGTGCCAAATGTAATAACTTGTAACACCTTACTTCGCCGAGAAGGCTAATAATATGACTTCTGCTAATAAGGATTCAGAAACCCTTCTCGACCGATACTTGGATAGGTAACCAGTCGAGCTCGATGCAGTGTTGTTTATCCAAACTGAAGGTGCTCATTGGTCGGCTGATTCTACAGCAACAATGCCCAAACTGAAGGTGCTCATTGGTCGGCTGATTCTACGGCAACAATGCTGTTTATCCAAACTAAAGGTGTGTTGGCGGAAAAAATAAAAAATAAAAAATCTCAAGATGTTTGAAAGATTTGCGCAGGGCAATTTGTGTGTTGAATTGGAGGGGCTTTAGTTGTTTGCCGTTTGGTATTTATAGAGATTTGCATGCCAAGTCGCGAAAACCCAATCCTAGTTGCACAGTGTCTCCGAGTCTTTATTGGTTGCTAACCTCACGTTTTTGTCAATCAAAACTTGCTGTCATCTTGCAACCTGATGCAATCTTGTTTTGATGTTTTGACTAAATTATTGGCATAATTCCAAGGATATCCAATGGTACTTTTATCTCATCATCATAACCTTTATCCACACATGCATAATAACCTTATGCCCATGTGCATGCATGATGACTCATTTACCAACTTAAACTCTTAAAAAGTAATTCTAATTGATAAAGTATAATCACCAATTCCTAGATAAGACCACGTGCACCAATCCCATCCATGAATTCCAAGTCAATTTGAACTGCACCACCTACTTCTATATCAGAAAATAGGACTTAAGTTTTGGTAATAATTAGCCACGCAGGAGACTGCATGCACTTGGAGTCTGATATGATGAGCCAATTCGAATGTCTCCACACAAGAAGACATATCACATCATCTTTTCCAAAACAATATATCAAAAATTAGGTTTTAACTATCCTAGTTAATATTAACAGATAATATTATGATTAAAATTATAATATTACTTCTCAATAATAACTAAAAATCATTTCAACCACCTTATCATCCAACGGTCTAATATCTGCTTATTCAACAGCCTCGATTGCTCGAGCCAATGGTGTAATTGTCGGCCCAAACACCATCATTTAATGGAAGACTTAATCGACAGACTAACAGAAATATGATTTTGGAAGAAACACGTACTTTAAATATGAATGTAAAACAACAAAAAATAAGTATAGTAAAGTGAGAATTTTGATAAACTTAAGAATAACAAAGTGTAAATTACCCATAAATTAATTATGGAAAAAGAAACTTTAAGCGTAGCTGCTGTCTGATATGATGTTTTCAACTAGACGTATGTGGGACACAAATAGGGATGGGCAATGGTTATGGTGGACGGGTAATCGCAGTTATTTACCTATAACCGTTTATACTCATACTCGCATAACTGTTTACCTGTTGGGTAATTGCCTAAACGATTATACTCATACCCATAACCTTTTATAAATGGTTAACCATACCCATAATTGCATACTCATTTAACCGTAACCATATACCCGTTTATCCTTACTCATTTATCTATTTTTTTAACCCATTTACCCCTTTTTGCGCCTATTTACATTTTTTTTTAACCATAACCATGTACAATTCCAATAATTGAAATAATAAAGACGAACGATAGTTTTAATCAATCAAGGAAATATAATATATTTGCTAATAATTGATTTTTTTAGTAACAAAATACCTCTCATTACTTGAGCAAGCATATTGCAAAGAAAATTCATGTATTTTCGACATATTTTTCTTCTATACCCAAGCAAGTATTCAATTATAACATTAAAAAAAAAAAAAAATCAGAACGGCTCTAACCATGGCCTAGTAAATATAGCAGTCCAAATATTAGTTCTCAGAGAAAGAAAGGATAGTTGGACAAATAGATCATAAATTCCACATTGGTGTTAAAAAAAATAAAAACGCATTTGTTCCCGATATAAATAGTCACGCAATGTTGCCATTCTAGGTCCCAACACAATAGTAACGCAATGTTACAGAAAAGGAAATTCTAGTTGCTGGCTAACTAGCTACCTCTCTAATCTTAACATCACCATTTCCACCAAGATATATACTAAATCCGTCAAGCTAGACAGATGAGAAAGTCTGGTTCCTGTGCAGCGTCAGGGATAAAGAGAGGTGCATGGACTCCTGAAGAGGACAGAAAGCTTTTAGCTTACATTCAACTACACGGCCATGGAAGCTGGCGTTCCTTGTCCCAGAAAGCTGGTATGTACTTGTGGGATGATTTTAGGGTTGTGGTTATTGCGAGTTGTACGGCCTGCAGACGTTTTTGATGTACCGTTATCTAACATCTAATGAATGTTGTTTCCTTAAAAGAGCCTAAATATCCTCCTCATCTTGCATGTAGTTAATTTGCTGATTATACCCTCAATTAACTTGGTCTTCTGTTTACATCCATACAGGTCTAAAAAGATGCGGGAAGAGCTGTAGGCTAAGGTGGATAAACTACCTCAGACCTGATATTAAGAGGGGAAATTTCAGTTTGCACGAAGACCAAACCATCATTCAACTCCACGCACTTCTTGGCAACAGGTAAAATATATTATTAACATTAATATTATTCTTAAACATTTACATACAATAACTTTGATTCAAGAGAGCCTTTTTATATTAAATATTTAGGGCATGCATGCATATTATCGTAGAACTTAATTTGTTGGTTTTCCTTTATTTTTGTTTTTTTTTGGTTCATTTTTCTTTTGTGATATCAATAAAACATACAAAACATTCTTGAAATAGTTACCTTCAGAAAATTAGAATGATAGTG
Source organism: Pyrus communis (assembly GCF_041283825.1). Taxonomy (NCBI): domain Eukaryota; kingdom Viridiplantae; phylum Streptophyta; class Magnoliopsida; order Rosales; family Rosaceae; genus Pyrus; species Pyrus communis. The sequence continues at coordinate 2,873,818 of NC_142570.1, read as the reverse complement.
AAAATGCTTATGTGCCTTGGTTTTCCTTCACTCTTATACTATATATCGTACTTCCATGCGAGCTAATCGTGGATGTATAAATATCCATGTATGATCTGTAGGTGGTCGGCCATAGCTACATACTTACCAAAAAGAACAGACAACGAGATCAAGAATTACTGGAACACACATCTGAAGAAAAGGTTGGCAAAGATAGGGTTAGACCCTGCAACCCATAAGCCCAAGGCTGCCATTCTTGGCTCTGCAAATGGCGACCCGAAAAACTTGTCAAATCTCAGCCACATTGCTCAGTGGGAAAGTGCCAGGATTCAAGCCGAAGCAAGATTTGTCAATGAATCCAAACCACGTATGCATGCATCTGCACCAGCGGCGTCGCTTTCCGATGAGCACCATCAGTTTGCTCCACCACTAGTTCCACAGTGCCTGGACATTCTACGAGCATCCGCATGGGAAAGCCTAATATCCATGTCAAAGTCATCGTCAAGATCGGCTGCCCTAATCGACGATACAAACGGCCAGGGTAATGTTTCATTCGGTGATCATCATCATGTTCATGATCATGGTGTTAATATGGACGGCCAAGATTATGGTCCTAATTTTGAGGCTCCAACATATATTCCAACATCTGACCAGCAATTATCAAGCCTGATGGGATATGATGATGCAACGCTCATGTCAGTACCCACTGGATCGATGGATATTTATGAACTTTTCGGTCAGTACTGTGGTAATGAATGCAGTGAATCATTGGTGGCACTCCACCACAATATCGGGTCTGAATTCGAGGATGCTTGGAATAGTTTGGAACAAATTATATAAGAAGCAGGTGACATTTCTGATGATTAATTCTCCACGGCACCACTTGCAAGAAATTGTAGAACTAGCTACTAAAGTTGGCGATGGTTTTATTAGGGTTTACGATGTAATATAAGTACTTATTGGAGAATTGAAGATCATCCAATTAATGATGCATTAATATTGATCACCAGCTTTATAATTGATGTATCTCTTCTACTCTAGTTTAACTAATAATATTATTATTTTCAGCCTCTTACCGCCAAGAAACAAAAAAGAGGGAATGGAAAAAGAACATGAAAATAAATATATAACAAAATACTTCGTTTGGACCTCTTCCTAATCTTAACAAATAAACATTTATTTACTTAAGGTTAGTTTTGTAAGGGTGATGGTAAATTAAAGAGTCTTACTATGCTTTTCCAGAAATTTTATGAATTTCATAATTAGTTTCTTATCTTCATTTAGAAGCTAGAGTTCTATTGTACATATATACATACTATTTTTAAGTGGTTGAAATTCATTTGTTAAGTTTCATTGTAATCTTTACTCTTGAGATAGAACGTCCAACCTTAAAATTTCTACACTACATATTTGCTATACATTTGTATATCGTAGAAGGCAGAAAGAGATCCTCTCCAGATCTCTTCCACCAAGACCACCGGATCAAGTGATCCAAGCCTTTGAAATTTCATCTAACGGTAAAAAATTATTATAACTTTTAAGGAATCAAAACAGATGGGTTGTTGGATGAAATTTCAAGGGCTTGGATTACTTGATCTGGTAGCCTTGGTGGAAGAGACCCGGAGAGAATCTCTTTATGTAGAAGGCAACCCAAGCGTACCCCTGCACATTAATTTGGTGATGTGCCAAAACTTGAATGTATCATCATGTATATATGGACCGTGGCCTATATTTAAAAACTGTAAACAAATATAGTCGGCTATATATAATATATAATTCTATATATTTAGATTGACCGCACGATATATGACAATATATAAAATCACATGCATCTGTGGATATTTTCATGTATTAATGTTGTCTTTCACCCCAGATACATATGGACCATGTTAGCTATGACTTGTGACATGCATATGTGAGCTAACTACGAGTTTGTTTGGATGTGCTTTCAAAATAACTGAAAGCGCTTTTAAATAAAATGTTTTTGGGTTCCAAAAGCACTTTAAGTGTTTTCTCCAAAAAGCACCATTTATATGCTTCTTTCAGAAAACACTATAAGTGCTTTTCAAGGATTTACTAACATTTTTTCTAAGGATTGCTTTCAAAAATATTTTCACCAAAAGCACCTTCAGTCATGTTTTAAAAGCACATCCAAATGAGCCGGACATCGTTGATTATTTGTTCAACATTATGCACTTGTGTCCCGCCATGCATGCCCTAAAATGGTAAACTGTTTTATTTGTTTAGTTAAGTTCTGCCTTGGCCTTCACAAACTTCAAAATTAAAGCCTTCATATTGATAAGTTATCTTCATGTAACTTTGGCGTACGTAGGGTTCCCACACCATCAAATCGCCAAAAATATAACACCAACAGGCAAGCACTGTGTCGGCCTATTACATTGTGATGGGTACAGTTAATTAGTTAATCTTCTTGTGAAATATTATATGGCGGATCAGTTGGCAAACTAGCTAAAATAATAATATAGATATTGGCCTTCACGTGTTCGATAATTAATCCCCTATTTGGATTGGATCACCTCTTAGAGATGATAATTTTGGGGTGTCTCAGACCTTGTGTTTTCTGTGATGTTTTGAGTTAGTTGTTGGGTTGTTTCTCCTCGTTCTTTACCCCCAAAAGAGAAAAACAATCAAGAAAAATTGAAACTTGAACTTTCAACATAGAAAGAGGAATAACACTAATGGGAGAAGGCTCTTTCGGTTATGTATTCAATAACCAAAATATTAGACAAAAAGAACTTTATCTTACAAGATTATAATAGTAAAGAAGCATCTAAAAACTGTAAAAACAAAAGAGATACATAAAAGAGACAATTGTAAAAGGCAAGAAGCACACAGTTGATGTAGCTGGGAATTAGATTGAAAATCACATAGTACATAGTAATATACATAAATATATATGTGCGTGTGTGTGTGTGTGTGTATATATATATTGAATATAATCACCGGTTTAGTGGTTGTGCGTTACAGCTTTTCAAGAATTTCAGCGGGTGATCCTGAGCCGCTTTAAAGGCTATATATTATACTAATATGCAATAGAACTCGACAATCTGATACACAAGCAAACGTAATGCATTAAAATTACAAAGCAAATAAAGTTTATACGCATGCACCAAACTATTGCTTACAAGTAGTAGATTTCTTAGTCCTTACACGTTAAGAAGCCAAGTATGTTCTGTTATGGATTGAAATCCTTTCCGGATCTCACACTCTAGAGCCTGCGGACAGTTTAATTTAAATCTTGCGGTCCCCATTAACGCTTCTCACTGGCCTACTTTACAATTACACACAATCTCTATATTCAATGCCTATATATCTCTTTCTTGAACGTTATGAATTGCCTGATCTGTGAACTCCAAAATATGAGATCTAGAGATAATCTCAATGCTTCAGTTATGTTAATTAGTTATGGCAAGTAAATACACTAGGCCATGCATGAAAATTGAATTAGAGAAGACATTATGGGCCTAAGCATTATTAGTCTTGATCTGTTTAACAATATAGGCCCTAATAGTTTAGTTTTAAGCCCAAAAGATTTGTGGTTCTATTTTTTGTTGAAATATATTTCCATACTTAGCGTGTATTACAAACATTCCAAACGTGTTATTCAATCCGGAACGGGATCCCCTCTGTACCCTTTGAAACTGAGTCTCCTAATCAAGGAATTCAGATCGTTGGATCAAATTTCAGCTGTTCAGATTCCTTGATCAGAGGCTCAGTTTACAAAGATCCGGAGGAGATCCGGTTTCCTTCAACCCCAAATTCCGTTGACTCTCCGTCAAAATACCAATCACATCCTCACACGTGTCAAGTTCCCGTAAGCCGATCGCTCTCCACCAATGCGCGAGTAGAAGTAGACTCTCCTGTTTGTCGTCACTTGCGCCATAATATTGGGCTCACCGCTACTCGCAGACGGCAGTCTCTTCGTCACTCTCTTCTCTGCAACCGGAACCAGAAATTTTCCGCTGCGGTTGAGCTCCATGGTAAAGCCTGCGTCTCCGGCCGCGACGAAGTCGACGGCGTCGGTAATCAAAGCCTACTCTTTGCCTCTGATTCTCTTCGCTGCCGCCATGTTCTTCCAGCTCTTCGTTATTCCCAAATCCTTCCCTCCCTCTCATTACGATAGTAACTCTCTCTCTCTCTCTCCCTCTCCCTCTCTCTCCACACACACATATACACATATTGTATGAATATGGATTGTGAATGATTGCTTGGTTGATTGAATTGTTGCAGTTCTTGGTATAAGGAGCTATAGCTCCATTGAAGAAGTGAAAGAGGCCTATGAAAATATTTCTTCAGTCTGGTATGTCGTTTTAATGGCTGAAATTGCTCAATTTGATTGGTTTTGGTAATTTCCGGAAGCAGAAGAAGGCTCTGTGTGTCAAGGTTTGAAAAAACACAATCTGAAATGCTTCAATTTTTCATGCTTTTCAGGAATTCAGACGGGCAGGCTCCGGATACTTCCGATTTGATCAAGGTTAGTGAACTCGGTGGTTTCTCCGCGGGGCGGAGTTTTATTGTTAACATGTAGATGAAAAACTTCATGTGACGTGATTTATCAAATATGCAATCAGATGATAAAATTATATGGCTTTACCAAAGAATGAGAGAAAATATGTTGAATTGGGCATTTTTTATTACTAATATTTTGAATACATTACGCGAAAATGGTCGTTTTCTATATAACAAGGAAAAGATGCATCTTTTACTTAAAAAGTATGAGTTTTTTGTTCACTATTTTCGAATAGAAATAATAAGATAACTGCTGTGTCAATGCTTTTAGAATGAGTAGTTTTCGTAGTCAGTATTTTGGCTTGCTCTCTGTTCTTTCGTTTATACTATTGATCTAAGTATGACATCGGGATGTAAGTGCAGATTCAATATGCTTATGAGTTGCTGGCAAATCCAGTGTGGAAAAGAAACTATGACATATTCGGCATTGATGAGCAAATAGTGAGTTCTCCCTCCCATTCCAAGGCTTATCGACATCTTACGTGTCCAGCTTGTAGTTCCATCCATGTTCTTTTTTCACTAACCTCTGCGGCATGCTCAACTGTCCTATTAATTTCCCTTTTTTGACCTTAGGATGTGGTTGAGAAGGTCACAGAGCAATATAAAGGAGAAAGCTTTTCGAAGATAGACCTTCCTTTGCTAGAGTCTGTTGCTTATGGTTGGAACTTAATCTTTTCATCATGTTAACATTTCAGTTACATTAACGTTGTTTTTTTTTTTTTTTATTTCCTTAGAACAATTATTAAAGGATTTCCATTATTTCTACACTGATTAATTTAATAGAAACTGAAGACCATGATGGTACAGTCATGACCTCCAAGGATTTTCAGACTATGTTCGAGGGTAACAAACCATGGCTGATTCAGGTAAAGCCACGTTATAAACGATGCTTTGCATGCCATGTCCGGCATATGCTTATATCTTCTCTTTGGTTTACCTCCCCTTCCATTAGATTTTTACTTTAAATTAATGAGGTACATGCATAACCGGACAGACTAACCTATTTTGTTATAAAGTTCTAGCCAACACATAACTAGAATGTGCTTACATGTTCTGTCATAAAATAGCCTTATATATATTTCTTGTCGTATTTTGTTATCAAGATAACTTCTTTTATTTATCTTTTAAAAGTTACTGACTCTGTGCTTGTTGGGATTTGGACCAGGTGTGCTCATTTGGGAGCAAAAGCTGCTATCAGTTTTCTGATGTGTGGAAGAAAATTGGTACGATTTCAGTTTGGAGAACCTGATTTAAGATTCTTTACCTGTATTTGAAATGGTTTCGTGAAAGGTGAACACATGTTTAGTGGCTAATTCATGCACTAAACAGAGTGGAGACCGTGTTTTACCAATTGATTAGTTGGTTTTGTCTCCATAAGTTTAACCATTCAGATTTGACTCACTCTTTAAATTCCAATATTTGACTCAAAATATTATTTTTATTTATGACAATTTTTGTTTGAGAATATGATCATTTTGTTTTGTTACCCTCTAGCTGTTTTTCTGAATGGTGTGGCAAATACTGGTATGTTGGAACTTGGAGAGCTTCAGCTAGCGACACATTTTGCTGAGAGAAAACCAACTGGACAACCTTTCTTCAGGAATGGTAAGTGGTTTGATAATGATCAATATTACCTGCTGTTATTTTCCAAAGATTCAATTCGTATTTAATTGCAGGTCTTGGAATTTGTGAATGTGAACTAAAAAACTGCTCAAGAATATGCATATTTTGATAAATAAATGGTTGGAAATAGACGAAGTTAGGGGCATAAGCTTTAGAAATAAGATCTTGAAACTTAAGGGATATTCATTACACATAATACTGCATCTTTTATCCCTGGGCATTGTATCTATTGTGCCAACTGGTACCAGGACTATGGGGCTGCTGAACTACTAAGCAATCGTAAATTTGACTCTGAATTTTTTGGCACGGAAACTGTTTCGTGATGAAGTCTTTTCATTTCTTGTTTCATGTTTCTAACTGCATATCAATCTCTTACAGGCATTCCTTCTCTTGTTGCTTTTCCGCCGGGGTGTAAAACTGCCAATTGTTTTATTAGGTGAGGTTTTCAGTAAGCTGTAAGATTAACAATATTGTAAAGATTGATTTTTTATTTCCATGGCAGAAGAGTTTAGATACTCTGCTATATCTATATATAAGGGCAAGTATTTCTTTCTGTCTTTTCCTTCTTGCTTGATATGATCAAGCACATCATGTTTCCTTCGTTAGTTATGGAATGACATCTTAGTCTGAGTCTTTTGTCTCAGGTATGAAGGAGATCTCTCTGTTGATTCAATCACAGATTGGTTTGCAACAACCATACTTGGTTTGCCTCGTATTCTTTACTACTCAAAGGAGACACTGGTAATTCTATGAGAAGATTTCTTTCCTTCTCCTCTATAACTTAAGATTAAATACAACTTTGTTCAAAATATAAGTTTGATGCAGTATAAGGTTATCCAATCTGCTTTTGTCATCTAATTTTACTTTTGCTTCGCTGATTTAGGCGTATTATTAATTCACCTTTCATTTTTTTCCACTTTTCTGCTCTTTATTTTCCGTCACCCAAACATACCCCAAAATGATATGAATGCGTACTTCAATTTTCAGGGGCAGAAGTTTCTAGCAAAAGTTAGTCTTCATAAGGTACACTTGCAGATTCAATATTTTTCTAATGCATTTAAATTGATTAACGTATAAATAGATGCCTCCACAACATGCTGCTATCTATTGTTAATACTTTTGACCTGTCACTTGGATAATGGTTTTGTTCTTCTGGCTCATAGGTAAGAGTCATTTTCTTCTCAAAAACGGGGGTGCGTGCTGCTCCATTCATACGCCAAGCTGCTAAAAATTATTGGGCTCATGCTTCTTTTGCATTCGTGTTGTGGCAAGAAGAGGAATCTTCCTTTTGGTTTAATTCGTGAGTGGCTAATCTAATTATTATTTTTTTTTTTTGGTGAAGAGTGGCTAATCTAATATTAATCCTCCTGAAAGAGTACAGTTTCAGATTTTCAAAATTTTTATGTGAACTGAGTCTATAATAACACAAACACCACTATTGTCAGTTGGAACTTGAACTATTACCATAAGTTGGATACCAAAATTTATGCATCTGTGATTCAGAAGAACTCTTATGTTTTCCAACAGGTTTGAGGTGGAATCTGCACCTGCTATAGTGATTTTGAAAGATCCTGGTGTCAAACCTGTTGTGTACCACGGTACATAACTCTCTTAACCCTCTAGAACAATTTTATAAACATTTGTGCTTCATGTGATAACCAAAGCCGTATGTTTTGACTTGCAGGATCTTTTGACTACTCACAGTTCTTAAATATTATGGAGCAAAATAAACAACAAGGTACTGTTATCTTCTTGCGACATTCTTCATTTAATATGAAAGAGTGCATTACAAAGCTTACATAGGTTGGCCTTGACCTTAACCTATTAGCAATATACCTGGACTCTCAAAAAAGTAGGTCAGACCATACAGTATATTCAATAAGCTGCTTTGGATTCCCTATTCATTTACTAGTGGATCTATGTAACAAAAAATAATGCATCAAATTTTCTGGTGGTAGTGAAGTGTACTTTTGAACTTTTTGTAGTAATTTGCAGTAAGACTAATTAATTCCCATTTATTTCTCACACGTTCTTTCAGAGCTACCTCAGTTGAGGAGTACGACATCCATGGAATTGGGTTGTGATTCTCGAGGTTATTCTCGTGCTGGATATGATACCGTTACTTGGTACTGTGCTGTTGTAGCAGGGAGGCATAGCCCAGAACTCAGTAACATGCGTGGAGTAAGCGTCTTTCCTGTCATTTTTTTTTCCCACAATATTGCTCTAATTTTTGGTTTGTGTCGATTGTTTAGAGTTGTTTCAGATAGCTGTAGATCAACAAGTTATGTCAGAGAAATCCTAAACCCAATGTGCATCCATTCTAAAAATTACTATATTCAGAGAAGCAATCAAAACTTCTGACTTTATGAGTTTTCTATGCAATCTAACATTAAGTTTTTCAAAACTTAGCAATTGGTGTGAATGACATAAGTTTGATAGGCCATTCGCAGGGTTCAAGAGAAATTGTCAAATGAAGTTGAGTCAAGGTCAGCTGATGAAGTGCAATCTATAGCACCAGCAGCAGAAGCGCTTAAAAGCAAACGACTGACATTTGCTTGGCTTGACGGAGAATCCCAAAAGGTGAACCTTTGTGTGTTGTTTGCCTTTTAACTGTTATATCATTGAGTGTGGTCTTGAAACTTTTGTCTGACCAAAGATTTAATTTTTGTTCAGAAATATTGCCTCTTCTTCCTCCAATCTGAAAACAGCCATGAAACTTGTGGAGAAAGGACAGATATGACCGATGTTCCTCAGTTATTTATTGTACGCTATAAGAGGAATGTGACAGAAGAGAGTGAGAAGCCCGAGAAGAAGCCAAAAAGCATATGGGATGCAGTGCAAGACCAGGAATTAGATCCTGCATCACAGCTTGTGGCAAAGTACAACGGTTCAGATGATACTCAGGAGGTATCTAACTCGGTTTTGAGAATTTCTTGACTTTGCATCACAATACTTTAAGATACAATCAATGCCTCAGACGTCACAGAATACAAATTTTCTCTAAGTTGGTTGCTTCATTTTCACCTTTCTCATGCAGATTACTAAATGGATCTCGCAAATAATCAACGATGGCGACTCCAGAGATCTTCCTCATTATGTAAATAAACTTGGCCTTCTCATACAAGCAGTTTCATGAACTACTTTTTTTTCAGGAGCTTTACTTTATGTTTTCGTTGCAGAGAACAAGAACTCCTCATTTGGTTCCTGAGGATTCAGAGCCAATATGGTCAGCCGGTGTCCAAAGAATTCCTTCAACAAACACGCTCATGCAGAGCATCCGTGGAATGTTACGTGGAGTCTATGATCGCGTTGGAGATCCAAGGCTTGGTCCAATGCTGCTTCTAGCTGCATTGATGTCTTTCGGTACCATCTGGCTTCGGAGGAGTCAAGCAACTCCAGTGTCTAGTCAACCAAATCAGCCAAATTCCAAGGTGAGCATTAAGAGCAAAAATATAGCAGACCAACTTAGTACTTTAGTACACTTCACCCATGTTTTTGGTCTAGATCATTCCAATGACATGTTTAATCTCCGTCTTACAGGATGAAAGTAGACGAAGAAGGAGAGACCGGGCTAGAAACGTGCTTAATCAAGACCTACCCCCTTCCATCACCGATATGGAACCAAGAGACTCTTATGAAATGCCACTGTCAGGTTCCGACTCCGAGTAGCGGATGCTGCTAGCTTTTTGAAGGTTTGAAAGAAACCAAATCCCTGCTGATGTTGAAGGGTTCAGGTGCAAACATAATCGTTGAACCAAGCTGTCGCGAAATACATGGGAACCATGGCTTGTGATTCTCAAATGCAGGCGCGGAACCTCCCTTAAACAGAGCCTGCAAGTTATAAGGAAAAAACTCGTAGGTTGGCAAGTAAGCAAAAATAATATTTCCTCAATTCAATTTAGATTGTTTATTTTCTGTACTACTAGTTAGTACGGACTAGACTTTGAGAAGAGATATGATGTGACTGTGGGATGCAGTGGGTTAAAAGAAGATGAAGGCCTATAAACCACTTGCTTGTTTATTTTAACATTTGTATTCTCTCTTTTTTTGTTTATTTTAATTATTTTTTTATTTTTTGTTATTTTATTATGGAGGGAACGGTGGTTCAAACTTTAAACTTAAGAGAAAGAGACACACTGCTCCTCACCGGATGGTGCAACCCACAACTGCAACATTAGATACTAAACTCGTTATCTCTGAGAGCCGAACATGACCCCTATTAGCTTCAAGTGGATAATAGTGCTAGTGGCTCGATTACTTAGGCAATGTTTGATGCCAAGTTTTGAACTAATAGATCATGAAGTGTTATGAAGAGAGGATTAGAAAAGCCTGCATGATCAAGGCATGTGAGCGAGATTTGTAGATAACACCTCCCAAGTGGGGTATGAATTAGAAAATTCCTCTTATATGTATGCACGTAATTATATTTGGTGGAGGAAATTGGCCAACAAATTTAATTTGAGTCTTTAATTTTCTAAATAAGAAGTTCAGAGGAAAAATCGGATAAATTTTGACAGTTTACTCTTCCATTAAACTCAAAAATTTATAACACAAACTACAACCCTATAACTCGATGTAATTGAAATGGTCAAGTCCAAATTGACATGCGAAACAGTTATGAAACAACCTAAGAAATGAGTGGACTAATGTTAACAAACTAGGAATGAGATTCACTTTGGATCTTTGTGTCTGGAATCCTGGACCGAGATCGTCGGTCATTCATTTTTTCAAAATGTGGGCTGGTGAGATGTGTTAATAGGAACAGTAAATTTGAAATTGAGTGGTCTGAATCTCTCAGTTCACAAGCTCCAAACACAGAATTCCAAAGTACATCTCGCTCCAATAAACTAAGCTATAAATCCCCACGTAGGCAAAAAGGCCTCTACTTTACTTCAAGAGCCACTTTAACAAACGTTAACAAACTGCCTTTGCCCACTTGCAAGTTTACACAATCACACGCAAGCACAATAGAGCGCCAACCATTGCAGATAAGAAAATCCCCAACAAAAACCGCGAACTACACGTGTCGGCCACACGTTTTTTCTTCCTAAATTTCTCCGAGATTTTTCAATCCTCTCTGCTGAAAGATCGGTGGGAAGGAAATTGAACACAGAAAAACAAAAGACCAAACCTTTCTCTCTCACTGCGCCACCAGCTGACCGTTGAAGCCAGAGAGACAGAGATTCGGAGAAGGGAAGGATGTCGGCTGCTTCACTTTGTTCGTCAACTCTCAAGTCCCAGCAGATCAGCGGACTCGGCGGAGGTCTTAAGCTTCAAAAACCATCTGTTTCTGAACCCACTTCTCTTACCTTCACAAGGTATTGTCTTTTTTATTTGGTTAACGTTGTTTCGTTTGAATTCCATTTGGGTTTGGTTTTGTTTACCGGGTTTTCAGTTCTAGGATAGAAAAATTTGTGCTTTCGGATGAAACCCAGCTGAGGAAAGTAGTACAACGTTAAGAAATTGTTGGAAATTTGAGATGGGAAATCGTGGGAGTGTATTCATTTGACTTTGTTTGTGAAAAGCAGAGTTCTTTGCTCGAATGGATGTTGACTTTGTTTGTGAAAAGCAGAGTTCTTTGCTCGAATGGATGTTATGGTCATTGAATTTAGTGAATTGGTTTTTGAAATTTGTGCCTGATGTGTTGCAATTAAGCTTGGCTGAACTTGAAGTGCAAATAATTATCCGGAAGAAGGAAAAGAATGATATTTGCATTTCTGATGTTGCTTCTGTTATCGTTTCGGTTTTAGGAGGAGATGTAGGACTGTGGTGAAGGCTTCATCTCGGGTTGATAAATTCTCGAAAAGTGACATCATTGTTTCACCATCTATTCTTTCTGCTAACTTTGCCAAGTTGGGAGAGCAGGTTCTATTTTTTTCGATCTTTGTCAGCATATATTGCTTTTTCGGTTTCTGGATTATAGGTGAAAACATAGATTATGTAAACCTTGAAATGTTTGTATTATGTTTTACTGCAAAAACGTCGTTTAAAAATTGTTGCATCAGATTTTCCATTGTTGAAATATAAGATTGAAACTCTTAGCATTTGAGTTTGACTCTCACTTTATCTAGGTAAAAGCTGTAGAGTTGGCAGGTTGTGACTGGATTCATGTCGATGTGATGGATGGCCGTTTTGTTCCAAATATTACCATTGGACCTCTTGTGGTTGATGCTTTGCGCCCTGTGACAGACCTTCCTTTGGACGTGCATCTGGTATTTTTCGTTCTCCTGTTTTGGTATCTATTAGATAGGCTTTGAATAAAGAGCAATGGCTAATGTGAAATTGAAGCGCTGCAGATGATCGTGGAGCCTGACCAGCGAGTGCCAGATTTTATCAAAGCTGGAGCAGACATAGTCAGTGTTCATGCTGAACAATCTTCCACCATCCATTTACACCGTTCAGTTAATCAGGTAAGGTTTCCCTCATATCCTTGTGATGGCATACTTGTTAAAGAACTGATGCAGCTGCGTTACTGTTCTGAATTTGGTTTGTGTCATCTTGTCTCTACTTCGAATTCATGGGATGTAATATTCCCGTGGTTGTGAGAAGTGAAGAAGTATGATATACATAGATGGTGAAGCAAAGCGAGGGCTACACGATCCAATTTAGTTGTTTTTCCTTTTTCAAGAGAATGCATTTAAGCTTATCCCTGCAATCATGAAAGTGTTACCAGAAAATAGTATGGTTTGTACCACGAGTTCATTTTTGTAATCCTATACTTTTGTTGTAATTCAGATAAAGAGTCTGGGAGCTAAAGCTGGAGTTGTGCTGAACCCTGGCACCCCTCTAACGGCAATTGAATATATTCTCGATGGTGAGTTTATCTTTTGGATATTATATACGTTCTGATTCATTTGGGGAATATAATCATGGTAGTGCTTTATAAAATTGATTCTTAGTGATATTATATGGTCAAGGATCGTCCCCTTATGTGGTGTATTTTACTTGTATGGGATCACAAAGGCCAACTTATATTTGAAACTCTGCCAGAATACTCCTGTTCTCAATCAATTTTGCATTTTACATGATGAGTTAATGCATGGGAAGGGAGAGTACAAAAAGAAAAGACGATTGTTGCTTATTATTAACTCATCTGATATATCATCTCGTGAAATGGGGTGATATTGACTTTCTTTTTCATGATTCAGTGGTCGATCTGGTCTTGATTATGTCGGTAAACCCCGGCTTTGGTGGGCAGAGCTTCATAGAAAGCCAAGTGAAGAAAATTGCAGACTTGAGAAGAATGTGTGTGGAGAAAGTATAATCCCAATTCACCTTGATTCAATCTCTCTCTCCCTCTCTCCCGCTGTGGGATTCCGTTCAGACACTTTATCTGAACCCGAGAAGGTATTCACAGTTTTGTTTGTTATTACTGCAGGGAGTGAACCCATGGATTGAAGTGGATGGCGGAGTTGGTCCAGCAAATGCGTACAAGGTATGGGGACCAAGTTTCAATGTACCCGTTATAAATAATTTGACATGTGTCGTGCTGAGAGCTTTCCTAGGATGTAACTATATCAACAAAAAGAACAAATTAGTCGTGTTGATTAATGGAACCCGAACACATTTGTTGAGTGTGAAAATAGTTGCATGATTTAGGATGTAAGAATCCGGTTTCAAATATTTTCTGTCGTGGCAGGTTATTGAGGCCGGAGCTAATGCTCTTGTTGCTGGTTCTGCTGTCTTTGGAGCTAAAGATTACGCTGAAGGTACGGATCACACAGATTTCAGAACCTATATTATTAGTCCAGACGAGCTAATTAACTTGCATCTTAACATTGGCTTTTATTTTCAATATTGCAGCTATTAAAGGAATCAAGACCAGCAAAAGGCCTGTAGCAGTTGCAGTGTGAAATGACCTCCAAATGATCGTGTTGTTTCTTTTCATCATTGCCATGTAAGCCAGCTTCTTGCTCATTCGAGTTTCTGATATACGAAAACCTACTAGCATTTTCTTTTGAGTCATTTCACCGACGAGCTGCATAAGTTGCCTTCTTAAAATTCATCTGGTTGATGGACTTGAATTTCCGCACATGATGAACGGCTATTTGAAGCACGAGTTTGGTTTTGTTCTGAAAATTTTTACGACTAACTCAACTAAGTTAATCTACATCTTTGCAGAAATTTACGTACGACCTAGGAAGCATACTCATCACATCTTCTCCTCGGATGTCCTTTCGGTACGTGCAATATCTCTTGTATTAAAGAATGCAGAGAAACTGATAACCAACAAGTCTGCGGTTCGCCTGGGACACATAGGTTCTGTACCATTTCCTTGGCTATGTATGTAACAGATCATTCCAATCTTAATGAAGCATTTTTCTTGTCTTCCTTCGCTGTTCTTGCTTTGATCGTTTTCCTTATCCAGTCTAAAATCAAACAAATCGTTGTTTAAATATTTGGGCTTATTTGGAAGTGCTTTTAAAATGACTGAAAACGCTTTTGATGAAATTGTTTAAAAGCAGTTTCGGTTATTATTTGCAAGAGTTTGTAGCTCAGGTAATTAAGAGGAGTATCCTTGCCCCGAAGTCCAGTGCTCGAGTCCTCCCTCCTTTAATGTACATAAACCGTTCAGTAGGAGATGTTCTTTGGTCCGGATGTCCGTACCACGTGATTGTTCAATCACGACTCATCACGCTAGATCAAGGAGTGGGTGGGACGGAGTGAGGTGGTATGGTCACCCGTACTTCAGAATATTTTATATAATAAAATTGAACAAGAAAATTTTAGAAAGATAATCAACTGAATGTTTTGGCATGTGATGAATATCCCTTTTCTGATCGTTAAATTGAATCGAGAACGAGATCCTGTGTTTGATTCTTTCGAGGTTGTGTGTTTGATTCTGTTAGATCAGGGTATCAATTACATGTTAGGGAATCTCAGATGGATGCAGCAACAAACAAGTTTATCATATAATAGAGATAGAGAAGATACCCTAATCTAACAGGATCAAACACAGGACCTCGAGAGAATCAAACACAGGATCTCGTTCTCGATTCAATTCAACGATCAGAAAAGGAATATTCATCACACATGCCAAAAGATTCAGTTTATTATATTTCTAAAATTTTCTTGTTCAATTTTCTTCGAAACACCTTCGTGATAAAAATCAACCTGCGTTTCGTTCACAAATCTCGCCGGCATAAAGGGCACGAACCGTGTCTGCCGAGCCACTTGTCCACGCACGCCAAGTGAAACGTATGCTGTCACAGGGGCAGCGTCCTCTCAATTTCTCCTTCTTCAACATCCTGCAGAAACCACATTATTGTTGTTATGATTTCAGATAGTGTCCTTTTGAGTTGAAAACAAGTGATTTTTTTCGTTAACAAACGATAGCGTTAGTGAGTTAAATTATTAGTTTTTAGGAGGCAGGGGGATTGAACCCACACCCCGATTCATAAACATGATTGCTTTCCGCCATCAGCAAAAACAATATTAAGATTTGAGTATTGATTAACCAGTTACCACAGTTTAATCTTCCAAATATGTGAATGTATCCATCTATTTTATCACAAACAC
This sequence comes from Pyrus communis, assembly GCF_041283825.1. NCBI lineage: Eukaryota > Viridiplantae > Streptophyta > Magnoliopsida > Rosales > Rosaceae > Pyrus > Pyrus communis. The sequence continues at coordinate 2,858,167 of NC_142570.1, read as the reverse complement.
TTTCAAACTAAAACGGACAAATAGTTCAAGTCGCCTTAGAAAGAGTTACGACCTGCAAACATATCGTACAACAGCAACCCCGAGCTGCCTTGGTATCCTTCAAGATCACACGAGATGGTAGTTTCTTCAGAACATCCCTTGGCAGCCCTCTGGTTTCCGCTCCTCCATGGACATCACGACGAAGATTAGCAAGGGTAACCTGCTCATTCCAGCTTCATATGGTATTATAGTACAAATGCTTTAAACCTTTGTTCTCTCCCTTCAACACTCGTTTAGGCTCGAAAGCTCCGGATAGTAGCCATAACCTTTTATACTTGCAATCAACTGCCGAAGAATCTGATAAATTTCAGTCCTTAAAGGGTGATCGACATTGGCCGAAACGAATTCATTGATACTCCTTCCCACCTCAATCAAACTGCAACCCGGCGACCTTCGTTGCTTCATTTGATCTCTAACAATCATCTTCCTATCCCACATGCCTTTGGCAGCATAGATGTTGGACAAAGCAACATCATCGCCAACACAACTAGGCTCTAACTCAAGCAACTTTACCCTAACTTGCGAGCCAAGTTTAATGTCTCCTTGGAGGCTGCACACGCCGAACAATGTCCTCCACACCACTGCATTTAAAGGCCCTGCCATCTTCAGGGTAAAGTCATAAGCTTCTTGTAAGAGCCCGGCTCGGCAGAACAGATCCACCATGCACCCAAAATGAGCTTCGCAGGGTTTCAAACCGTATTCTTGGCTCATGCTTCTGAAATGCCGCTTCCCTTCCTCCATCATCCTTGCGTGGCTGCAAGCCATCAAAACTCCTATGAAAGTAACATCGTTAGGGACAACTAAAGCGCTTCCAAACTCACTATTCTTCTTGTTCTTCCTGGTGTTTTTACTTGCTTCTTTCATTCGTCCGAAAAGGGTAAGCGCTTCTTCTGCTTGTCCATGTAGTGCATGCCCCCACGATCATCGATGTCCATGTCATAACATCCTTCTCTCGTATGTTATCGAACAATCTCCTTCCAATGTCCCCACATTTTGCATACATGTTGACAAGCGCATTGTTCAAGCATAAATCTGTATCAAACCCATACTTATGACAGACATAAGCGTTAATCCACTCTCCCATTTCTAACGCTCCAAGATCAGCGCACGCTGAGACAGCGACCATCAATGTAACTTGATCGGGTTCCACATTGTGCATCTGCATCTGCTTGAACAGCTGAAGATCTTCGTTAGGCCTCTGGTTGTCGACATAAGCAGAAACCATTGTGGTCCAGCAAACTACATTCTTGGAGGGTATTTCATCAAACACCAGGCGTGCATTCACAGCATCACCTGCAGCAGAATACATGTTCGTAAGAGATGTTTGCAGGTAAAATATGGATTTTAATCCATATTTAAGCACAAGGGCATGCAGTTGCTTTCCCTCGAGACGGACTTTTGGGTGCAAGCTTTGATGACAAACAAGAGAGCGTAGCTATCCGTTGTGGACGGACTTTTACGGAAGATGAAACTGCGGAGATGGATTCGCTACCCTTGTTTTTCCGCGGCAGAGTTGAAGAGCTCCAGTGATCGGGTTGCAAATGGTGCTCCTGGAATCGGATGCCGGAGAAGACGAGGAAGAAGAAAATGGCCTTGATATGGTGGTAGTGGAAGTGGAAGTGGAGGAGGTGAAGACGAGTGTGTGTTTTGGACGGAAGAATTGCTTCATGAGAGTGTCGCTTCGTCCCTATAGTTTCAAGTGTTGAACAATATTCTTAAGACTAACGGCAGGGAAAATTGAACTTACGGATGTGGGAGATTTGAACTTAGGTGCAAGAGATCTTCGAGATATTGATCTTGTTAAGTGACTTATTCACGTATGCTTAGAGTCGAAGTTAAAGGTTTTTCGGTTATGAGTATTACATTTTAAATATCACAATTTACAATGAACTTGTAACTTGAGTAATTATGAATATTTATCCTGCATTGAGATTGAAGTGCTAATTTTATGCCAATTACATGCTAATTTGTTGGATATACTGATGTAATCAAATAAACTACAAACTTTAAATTGACACAATTGAAACTACAATGACGAAAAAGGAGCTTCACATATATTACTCTTGTGCTAATTTTGTTGTGTGTATTGACGTAACTAGATAAATAACAATACAACATGGTCTAAATGACATGAAAGTTGATGATTAGATCATTACTTAAACGTTGATAAACGTGCTCATTTCTATTTGTGACACTCATTTAATTTGTAAATTTTATCTACAAATTTAGTCTACCTAATATTACCATTATGTTGTAACATGTTTTTGCATGCAGAACGGAAAAGTATTTTGCAAAATGTTAATTACATGCCCTTGTTTTGCTTTGCTTTCACAAAAACGGAAGGGTTTCAAATGTCAGTTGAGGAACCCCTTCCCGCCAACCCCACAACCCTCAGAGCTCTGCAACAACGCCTCTTCTCTCTACTACAGAGCTGCAACTCGATCAAAAAACTTACCCAAATTCACACCCAAATAACAATTCACGGACTCACACAAAAAAGCTACATTCTTGTTCGGATTTTATCACTCTACGTTGCTTCTGGGTGTCTCGATCACGCCCACAAAGTTTTCAAAAATGTCGAAAACCCAAGTACTACTGTGTGGAACCAGATGATAAGAGGCCACGCTCGGAGCGAAACTCCGCGGAAATCTGTTGAATTGTATAAACGGCTGGTGGGTTCCGAGGCGGAGGCTGATGGGTTTACTTATTCGTATGTTCTTAGTGCTTGTGCGAGGTCGGGGTTGGTGAGAGAAGGGGAACAGGTGCATGTGAGGGTTTTGGGAAGTGGGTTTGTTTCCAATTTGTTTGTTCAGACGAGTTTGGTTAATTTGTATGCGACGGGTGGAGGGTCAGGTGGTGGTGTCGAGTATGCACGCCGGGTGTTTGATGGTATGCGTGAGAGGAGTGTTGTGAGTTGGAATTCGCTGCTTGTGGGGTATATAAGGTGTCGGGATGTGGACGGGGCGCGGAGGATTTTTGACGAGATGCCGGAGAGGAATGTTGTTTCATGGACCACCATGATTGCGGGGTGTGCTCAGAATGGGAGGTGTAAGCAAGCTTTGTCTTTGTTTGGTCAGATGAGGAGGGCCGGTGTGGAACTGGATCAGGTGGCGCTAGTGGCAGCATTATCAGCCTGTGCCGAAATAGGGGACTTGAAACTGGGAAGGTGGATTCACTGGTACATCGAAGAGCAATTGTGGATGAAGTCACAGCCGCGGTTGGTGACTCTGTACAATGCACTCATACACATGTATGCCAGCTGCGGTTTAATTGATGATGCCTATAAGTTATTCAAGCAGATGCCAAGAAGAAGCACTGTCTCATGGACCAGCATCATCGTTGGATTTGCAAAACAAGGTCGCGGGCAGGAAGCTCTTCGTATCTTTCAGTTGATGCTAAGCTCGGGAATTGATTATGTAAGACCTGATGAAATCACTTTCATTGGTGTCCTGTGTGCTTGTAGCCATGCTGGATTAGTTGAGGAGGGCCGCCAGCTTTTCAAGTTCATGACCCAGTCTTGCGGACTCACCCCAAGGATTGAGCACTATGGGTGCATGGTTGATCTCTTGAGCCGAGCAGGTTTTCTAGATGAAGCGCATACGCTTGTGGAGAGTATGCCTATGAATCCAAACGAAGCTGTTTGGGGTGCGCTCCTTGGCGGTTGTAGGCTTCACAAGCACGCTGAACTTGCATCAAAAGTGGCTCAAAAATTAACAGTTACACTTGACCTTGACCAGGCTGCAGGATATCTTGTGCTCTTGTCAAACGTGTATGCCTCCGCTAAAAGATGGCTAGATGTTGCTTATGTGAGACAGAAAATGGTTAAGATGGGCGCGAAAAAGCCCCCGGGTCGAAGTTGGGTTCAAGTGAATGGAGCTGTTCATAGTTTTGTGGCAGGTGATAGGACCCATAAGGATGAATCTTTGATTTACGAGATGCTTGGTGAGATCACCAAACCAGACATATCAGATGTGCTTTTCCATATTGAAGAATAGGAAAAGAGAAAATCCTTAGCTTCCCTAAGACTAGAAGGGTAAATCCGACAGAAGCTCAAAGGGCTTGCATGAAACGGGAGGACTGCATGGAAAACTTAAAACACATGACGATGCATGATAGATTTGAGGCATTGCCACCTTGATGTCCCGTTTCTCAGAACAGAAGCATGTCCTCAACTTTCTCTAGAGCTTTTTACCCTATAAAGTTAAAACTCTTTGTAAATTAAATAGATTTACCATTCTTTGTATTTGTAATTAGTGGGGTTGCAGTACAAAGAATGCAACTAGACGTGGGAGATGGGACAAGGCTACCTGTGGCTTTGCAATTAGGGTTTTGTATCAAGCTTTGGTCACACACCAAGGCAAGGAATTAGATACCAAACCTGCATTCCCCTATTGCTTCTTTACTCATATTACCTACCTTTATTCATGCATGCAAGACCAAAGTTTTTACTTGTTATGTGCAAATCGTAGTCGGACACGTATACAAATGAATTTCATTAAAATCGTAAAAACAAAACTTTATATACATAAGGAGTTGAGATCCTCTTCCTACCTTACTATCTGGAGCCTAAGAACCATCAAATCTGAACTGTTCAAGAAAAAGAGATTTGAACCCTTGATTTGTGTGAGGTAGCCCAGTGGAATGAGTTAATGAGACTATCGAATTTAATTTGAACATTTTAAATTTACTGATCCTTGAACTATGGACAATAAGTTTCGAAAATGGTCTCAACTCAAAAAAACCTTTTAGCATATGTAGATAAATGGATGAAGTAATCCTCTGAACGGAGAGAAGAATTTCTCCCCGTGTCACTTTTTAGATTTGCCCAAACTTCAATAAAACCAAAACTTAGCAAGGAAGCAAGGGCCTTGTTGTACAGCTAGTTTATATACGAGCGGGGGGCTTGGGTTTTGGCTTGGCGGGTTATTATTTGCACACCAAATCAAAACCCTTGAACCGCTGAAGATAAAAAATGGCGAGTCGGAGCGAGGACCGGTTCGAAATAGCCTTCTTCGACGTGGAGACGACGGTGCCGACCCGACCCCGGCAGGGCTTCGCCATCTTGGAATTCGGGTCGATTCTCGTTTGCCCTAGGAAGCTGGTGGAGCTCGACAGCTACTCCACCCTGGTCCGACCCGCCGACCTCTCCGCCATCAACTCCTTGTCCGTACGCTGCAACGGCATTACCCGCGACGCCGTCGTCGCCGCCCCTTCTTTTCAAGACATCGCCGATAAGGTCTACGACATTCTCCACGGTTAGTTCCTTGCCTTTAGTTTTTGTTTTCTCATTTTAACTCTATGCGTTTGGGTGTTTGGCTGCCGAGAAAATTGAGGGAAGAAAAGAAGCTAAATTTTGGACTTTTATTTTAATTTTGTACGAATGATTTGAATTTTAACATGAAAGTTTGATATTTATGGTTGATTGTGTGTTTGGTTGCCGAGAAATGGAAGGAAATTAGCTGCAATGCAAGTAAATTAGCTCAATTTGATTTTTGTGGGTTGCTTTGGATTTCATTTCTGTGGCTGTTGGCGATGATGGATAATTTGAGATTCATATTTCATTAATGGTATGAAGAATTTTGGTTGATTTTCAGTTTTGATGAGTGGAATTTGATTTTATGGTTTTCTTGTATAGGACGTATATGGGCTGGTCACAACATTCTGAGGTTTGATTGTGCTCGGATTCGGGAGGCTTTCGCACAAATTGGTCGGCCTGCTCCAGAACCGAAGGGTACAATTGATTCCTTGGCATTGTTGACACAGCGGTTCGGAAGGAGAGCTGGTAACATGAAGGTATTTATTTTCTCTCCATCTGTTGGTAAATGTTACTGGTTAGATTTTGATCCGAATAAGTTCGTTAAATTATTCAAATCCATATTTAAAGGACAAAAAGAAATATGGAATTGTGATTTTGGTGAATGTTAATCGTTTATACATACATGACATGTATTATTTTGCGTAGATGGCCACTCTTGCAACCTATTTCGGGCTTGGACAGCAGAAACACAGGTATTTCTGGAAACGTACTTCGAGTTTAAACTAATTACTCTTGCCTTCAATTTGGTTTCCTTGAACTAATCTTTTATGTAATGGTATGTCAGGAGTTTGGATGATGTTCGAATGAATCTTGAAGTTCTGAAATACTGTGCAACCGTTTTATTCTTGGTAATGATTTGATTTTGAAAGGAATGGTGAACCCATTCATTCTTGAATAATAAAGCATTTATATTGAATTTCATGTTGGTTTTCTAATGGTGGTGAGGAGCTCACACGAGAAGGGGCGGGGTGTTACCATGTTAGATTATAAATCAGTTGTATTTTATTTTCAATTTTGGAATGTGTAGTTTCTCTATTTATAAGGGTCATAATGCACGGTATGAGGCTCGAAATTAGACATAAGACTAGTATTCTTAAAACAGTATTTGGCTCACATCCTTAGAGTTAGACCTTTTGAAGCTCAAGTTGAGCTGCTCACTCAACAAAATATATCAAAAGTAAGAACTTAACTATAGTCTGATCTACTCACAGGAGTCGAGCCTCCCAGACGTATTCACGGAGAACAGTTGGGTTTCTCCAAATGCTATCACAAGAAGTCGTAGTGATGGGAAATCTTCTGCTGAGGGGGCTCGCATAAACATGAATACTCAGCATGAGAATGGTCAGATGTTATCCTCTACAAATCAAAGAACAGGGGAGAATCATCCAATAACATCTCTTAGGGATAACAATACCGAAGAAGTCTCTGATCTAGTTGAATCGAGCACAGCTCGACCAGATCTCTTTGACATGGGCCCACTTAGAGATGAAGTGATGAAAGAGTTGAATCATCCAGACATCACATTGAGAGAAATACGTGTGCAAGAGTCTGTTGAGAGTTCTCCACCTGCTGCATTGGGGAGCTCCAATGGCACTGTGGAGTTTTTACAGCCTGATGAAGTTTCCATTCCTTCTATATGTGCTTCCCTTGTTCCGTTGTATCGCGGTAGTCAGAGGATAAAGTTGTTACACAAAGATGTAACTTTGCAGATTTGCTGTAGGCATATGAAATTGCGGTTTGGAATCAATGAAAAGTATTTTGATCAAGCTGGCCGGCCACGTTTGAATATTGTTGGTTACGCATCACCAAGTTTGTGCAAAGTTCTTGATGCATGTGATGGCATTGCACAAAAGTTGTCTATGGATTCTGGCAGCAGCTCCGAATGGAGGCCTGCTGTGATCCGAAACGAGGGTTTCTATAACTGTCCTACAGTGAGATTACAGTAAGTTTCTCTCTCTCCCTCTCTCTCTCTCTCTCTCTCTCTCTCTCTCTCTCTCTCTCTCTCTCACTCTCTCACACACACACACACACATAAGAAAACACAATATTACTGCAGTTTATTGGCTACTCAAAAGGAGGACTCATCTGATTATGTACTGTTTCTTTGTATAATTTGTTTCTGCAGTATACCGACAGCAGTATGTGGGGATATTGCATTATACGCCACAGAGATATATCAGAAAGAGCCTTCGGGCACCGAGCAGAGGCTCGTCTTCACCAAGTTTGATGCTTCGGAACTTAGCACCCTTTTCAAACCGGGGACTTTTATGGATGCGTTCTTCTCCTTGGATCCCTACGACTATCAGCAGAGAGCAGGCATTAGGTTGGTGGCAAAGAAATTGATTCTTCATTCCAATTGACAGATGAATTTGGATCTCCGATTTGTTTGATGTGGGGAAGTTGCTCTGTAAATCTGGCCAGGTAGATTGACATATTCAGAAGATTAGTTTTTCAATTTCATAAACAAAAGTGGAAATTAGGGGATGCTGATGATTGTGACATGTAATTCAAGCATGTGTTAAAGTTAATTCTTTGTTATTAAAAATTTATGCTACTATATATGTTCTTTGACTATGCAATCTGATCAAGTTATCTTATTAGTATGAAGTTATTATTACGGAAAATATGATTTCCGCACTCAACTTTTCTCAGTATGCAATCCTTCGATTTGTCCTAGCATTCAAGAATTTGGCTATAATACTTACATGTATTTAATACAATTACCATCACGATTGTCAGATGGTGATTGTATTAATATATATGAATGCTTGAGTTATGCTGATCGTTAGATCATAATTGTATCAAATACATGCAAGTATTGTAATCGGTCTCAGCATTCAAATTCAATAATTTAAGCATAATCAAACAACCAAAACATCGGAAATAAGTGCAGTAAGAGAAAACGGGATGTGAAAATGACAACTCTCTTATTATTGTAAACAAAGTGAAATGATGGGGCCCACTTTGAGATTTAAGATTGTGAGCAAGGAAATGGTAAACTTTTATACTGATAAAGCCAAAAACGACCTTTTAACCTTCAAAATTCATAATCCTTGTTCTTTAGCATGATCACCAGATTATGAGATGGCTCCTCCTGCATGCAGGCCCTGCCCTGTTTTAAGCATGTTTTTTGCATGGCTCTATTCATATTCATATGCTTAATTTGATGAGGTAAATGGCAAATCAACCTATTGGATTGTTACAGCGTACTCGTTAAGACCCGTTTAATTTCTTATCACAATAATATAGAAGGAAGATTGATACTGGTGATGAAGGTGTAAGTTAAAATCAAACTAAATGGGTCTTAACAGGTATCTATTAACAATCCAATATTTTGATTTGCCTACTCTAGTTTTAGGGACGGAGGCCGCTGATAATAATATAGATCCGAAGCAGCCAGAGGACAATTTCGAGCATGCCGTGGCCACTGTGAAGGAGGAGGAGTTAGATGAAGCGACTCTTCTTGCTACGAAAAGGAGGATTCTCTCTCTCTCTCTAGCTTAACTCAAGCAGGGACCAATTTCTTTTGGACGTTCAAAAAAGGGTGAAATAAAGAATGGAGAGTCATCAGCTTTCGATAGTCATACTAAATCAAGCACACTTCAAATCAACTTCCAAGTGATTGCCCGCAGTGGAGACATTGTAGCTGAACATTCAAGGATGGAAGAGAAACATCAAGCATTTGGTTACCAAGTGGTTGATGATCTGCAAGTACAAGGAAGTGGAGAGGCATGGGAACCCAATTCAGAAGGAGATGACTTGCCGAGCAGTACCAGTGTCGACCTAGATTCTCTTTCGCTGGAGAGATCTTGTTCCCCACCCGTATCAATGAAACTTTAACGTCAAAAGAATTTCGAGGAAGACTGATACTCACAGCTGCGTTTGCATCCAAGAAGAGAAATTCGACATGATGTTTCCAGCTTACCTCGCCAAGCTGCCTAATAAGCAGCTGCATAGTAAGTGCCTGAATGTTTACATATAAGCATCGTCAGTTCATCGTCTTAAAACTTGCTCATGATTTTTTATCTATGGACTAGTTGAAATCGGCTACAAATTTAGCAGATCTTTAGACTTATGAGTTGTGAGCAGTGTTTTAAAAAACTCAGCTCGGGGCGTGCCTGGGCAGTCTTGGAGGTGGGACTTTAATATTTTTGTCTCTGTGGGAGCCGGCGAAATACTTGTTTAGGCTTCGTGGGGCACGCCTAAGGCAACATCTTTTCATTTTTAAGTTGCAGAAATCTAGAATTTTTTGAGTTATTGAGTTTGCCTAGCGAATAAGATGAAGATAGCTTGGGTTTTTTTTTTCTTTTTTTCTTTTTTTTCTTTTTTGGCCTTTTCATTTTTCTAAACTTTTCATTACCCGCTTTGCTGTCATGACTCATTTATTACCCCTTCTTTGCTGGTATTTATGACTTCACTATCTTCCTTTATCTTTACTTTTCATTTTTCTATACTTTTTATTAGCCCATTTTCATGACATTTATTATCTCACTTTGCTGATAATTATTACCCCACTATCTTCCTTTCTGTTCACTTTTTATAAGAGTTTTTTGCAAGATTTTCATATAGGCGGGGTTATGCATGAAACATCTCGCTCACACCTTCACATAGGCGGGGTTATTCATGAAATGTCTTACTCACGCCTTTGTCTTTTAAAACATTGGCTGTGAGCAAATTCGTCAATGTCCGTCACATATTCGCCCGCTTTCAATAGTATAATTTTGGTTGGACAAAGAGACCGATAACATGTGCTATCAGAATGTTGAGAAGTAGAGAGTTCATTGACCGATAACCATAGATACTTCGACAACGCCCTTAACAAACCTTTCCTTACATGTTCGAACCAGGGACTTATCGCTCAAATGGTAAAGCACATATCTCCTACATTTAGCGTAAATGTCCGATTAATCTTATCTTTCTTGGAGTAAAATGGCAAGATATTTTGGTGCTCTTAGTGGACGAGGGACTGAACTCCCGATAAATAGGAAGGAAACTGAGCAATTCTAGCAAGATCAACTTCTGATCATGTACGGTAACATATCGCGTTAGCTTTGTCGATGGACAGGGAAAGTAGGAAAGCTAGCTACAAATGTGACTGGTTAGGCAATCGCAGCAGCTCAGCTTCGTCCATGTCATGGTACTGTAAGATGGTCCCAGTCCCCCCTAATTCTCAACGTGCGAAAGATTTACGTACGTTGGTTCTGGAATATATCATGTCCTTTGTAATTTCAACTTTTTAGATGGAAATCCATGTGCTTAATGTGCTTGAAATTTGATGTGGCAAGGGATGCGACAGACACCCTCTTGTGATATCAGTTTGGTAAAATAGCATGTGGAGATAAAATCTTGGAGAAGAAGAGTATAGGCTAGCAGCTACATCCCCTCCCATAAAGTTGTATGATTCTTTTTCTACTGGTTTCCAGCAATACACATGCAGACATTCTGCTTATGTTTTCTATGATTCCAGCGATGGTCTACATTTAAATAACCTTACTACGGAGAGAGGATTTAAATTATTGTGCACTCTATTGATTGAGTCAATCTTAGACCAGCTTAGATCTGATAGTAAAATCATACAAACACAAGAACACACAAGATATATCGTGATTCACCTTAAGTTGGGACTACGTCCACGTTGGTGTGGATCTGATTTCACTAAATAAGAGTTACATGGAGACTTGTTGCCTTTAAGAGAGTAGAGAAACTAGGATTTCCTGGAGAGGCTAGAGTTTTTGAATGAGAGCTCTCCTACGACAAAGGTGACGGATACTCTCTAGGATTAGGGTTTCCCTCCCCTTTACATGGTTCATGGACTAAAGAGTAAGGCCCAAATAAGGTACAACATACTCTCTACAAGTATATTTTTCTTTCTAAATATAGAAATTTTACAGTACATAATGAGAATATTCGAGTGCTAATAATAATTCCACTTCTAAATTTCTAATTGTTAAATGTTTCTTTTGTTTGCAACAAATAGGTAGTGCAAGCTCTACCCCTTCATCATTCCATCCCAATATTCGGGGTTTGTTTTGGTTCGGTTTAGGCCTTAGACCGCGCTAAACCAATATAAGATTACAGTTCATGCGTTAAACTAGCTGTATGACAGAACCAGACTATTCATTCAATTAGTTTTGTTCTGCTGGCGTAAACAATTTAGACAATTTTAGATCCATCTTAATCAATTGTTATACGATCCGACAATTTATCTTATAATGTAATCTAATTATCTATAATCTAGTTTGATTATCCACTTTCTAAACTTAAAACTACATGATTGTATTGGAGCTTAATCCCCACCATAACTCAAGCAGTTATCAATTCATTGCCAATTTAATGCATGGACAATAAAAGCCAAACATATGCCAAATTTCATGTGTTTCACTTTCCCGAAATGGAATAAAAACAGTTTAAGAAATGCTAAAAATAAAAACAGCTTTAACATATTTTTTCTCTTGGAAAAGCCAAAAAATAAGAAAAACAACAACAAAATTTTATCTTGAGGTCGGTTTTATGAATCTTAGAACATTACTAAGTTAGATTTTATATCAAGTTTTCCGTCAATTTCAAATGCTCTATATCTTTTCTTAGAGACGTCTTTCTTTGCTCCTTTTACCTTAAACTTCTATATCATAATCGCATTTTTTAATCACATCATCTGTAAATCTTCAGTCCACATGTCCACGCTGTAAGTAAAAGATAAAAAGTGAGTCCTAGTGTCTTCACCAAATAGTCCTAATCCGAGATACGCCTGCCTTTTTGCACTTTTCTTTTCTGTCGCCCAATCGTCCACGTCTCTCCTCATCTTTATCCTACGCCCACTACACCCCCACTTGCACGCTAGCTGGCCTTACGTGTATCCTCCACCATTTTGATATAGAAGGAGAGGGAAGCCATAGGTGGACTGAGAGTTTATTTAAAAGTCCACTTTTTCTGCTAACTTTTCTTTTTCGGGTTTTTCTCTCCTTTTCGGAGGCCGAGTCGGGACCGATTTCGGCTAGTGCTAACGTGCGCCGCGGTGGCCGGTGATCCGAACTCGGAACTCCTTTTACTATTTAATTATCTCGTTCTATCAGCTTCTTCCGCGTTCGTCTCAAATTCCGAACCTTCCGATCATCTGACAGTCTCAGCTCGCTTGGAGTCTGCGGTTGTACGGACGGGCGTTTGGGGGTTTTGACTAAGAAATGGAGTCAGCGCTCGGAGTTGGGGATTGGGGACCGGAGAACCCCTAATTTGGGACTCTGATTGCAGCCTTGGAGATGGAGCGGTGAGTGTTTTGATTGGAATTGTGGAGGTTTTGTAGAATCGGAGTGTTTTTGGGGGCTTTTGCGTTTGATATGGAGCCGAAGGAGCTGAATTTGAACAGGGACTTTGAAACTGGTAGCAGTGGCGGCGGGGGTGGAGGTTGTGGTGGCGGTGGTGGTGGTGCTGATGGGTTCATCGACAGGAGTAGAGTGAGGATTTTACTGTGCGATAACAACGAGTCCAGTTCGGAAGAGGTTTTCACGCTTCTTGTGAAATGTTCTTACCAGGGTATGAACATATTTTATTTATTTTATTATTTTTGTAAAAGTTCATTACTTTGATCGTATCTTCTGTTTTCGAAGTTTGGAAATGGTTAAAGCTTATCACTTGTTTGGCTGCTAAGAAAATGGAGGGAAAATTCTGTGAAAGAAAGTAAATGAATTGATCCGAAATTTAACTTTTTGATGACCTGAGAAAGAAAAAAATGTTTTCAATCTACAAAGATAAGGTGCACTGAGTTGATGCCAATTACCATATGTGAATTGATTGTCGTTGTGGATGTTTGATCGTTTCTAACTTTCTCGAGTTTCCAAATGAATCCTTAGAGTTTAGGTGAAAGATGGTGTGAATTTATTCGAATAAGTAAATTTTTTGTGAAGATTGATGCTAAACATGCCACCTGAACAGTGCGACAAGGTTTAGGAAGGCCAAGATGAGAAGCCAACGCTTGAAGATGTTGTGTATGTTCAATTCCGACTCTTGATTTGTTTGCTGATTCTTAATTTCTTTGCTTTACAGTTATTTCCGTGAAGTCTCCTCGACAGGTGATTGATGCATTGAATGCAGAGGGACCTGATATCGATCTTATACTTGCCGAAGTTGACCTTCCAATGCGCAAAGGCATGAAATTGTTGAAGTACATCACACGGGACAGAGAGTTACGGCGCATTCCTGTAATCAGTAAGCATGTCTTTTCTTAATACTATTTTCACTTAATGTTAAATGCTTCCTATCAGGGAAAATTGTAGTCTTAACTTCACTGCTGAACCTTTTTTTGGCCAGTGATGTCGGCACAAGATGAGGTCTCTACTGTTGTTAAGTGCTTGAAGCTTGGAGCAGCAGACTATCTTGTGAAGCCTTTACGAACTAATGAACTTCTGAACTTGTGGACACACATGTGGAGAAGAAGGCGCATGGTTTGTTTGCATGACTTTGATGCTTTTGTTTCTGAGCTGTTCTTGTAATTACCCGCACAGCCCTCTTCCATACCAGTCAATCTTCTCTTGCCCCTTGCTTTATCAAAATCCTTGTTGATAGAAATAAACACAATAGGGGTGCCTAGCAAGCTAGCAAGTCAGTAAGTGATCGTCATGTAGGAGTTGATGTTTCTTTTGGGCTGTTAGTATCTTTATATATCCTCTTAGGTGCATCTACTATCTTGGATAGTTCAGAAGAAAGCATGCAACCAAATTACCTGCCTTCTCACTTCTGAAGCTAAAGTTCGTAACCTTTATTTCAAAGGGCCACGTCTGTTCATCAGTAATACCTCTTTTTTCAAGTTCCTCATCACTAACTGATGCATGTGCACTAGGATACTACCATATCCTCTCAAATTAGTAACTAATCATTTTTTATTTACTGTATTTGGCAGCTTGGGCTGGCAGAGAAGAACCTTATAAATTATGTTGATCTGGTGATATCAGACCCGAGCGGATCCAATACAAACAGTACTACTTTATTCTCGGATGACACAGATGATAAATCTGGCAATCCAGAGACGGGAACCTCAACTCCTGAGGAAGATAAGGTGACCGTATACTAATTATTTTCTTTTTAAAGATGAGTTTTTCTGGTCGTCATGTAAGATATTTATTAAATATAGAGTTAAGCTTGATTGTTAAAGTGTATGCACCTTAAAAAATCTGTTCACTCATCACTGTGAGCCCATTAGCTCCACTGACGCCTGATCTGTGTTAAGTCTTTACCGTTGTATTGGTCTGGGAGGGATCTAATATGTAACACATGCAAAATGTCAAATGTCTACTTTATATGTTGTTTGGAGTTTCATTTGGGAGCTACGGAAACGGTTTTACATGGAATTAGAAGAGTGCATAATTCTAAATGAAGTACTTGTCAGAGAATAGAACTGTAGATTAAGCATAATACCGAAGCATACATATATGAAGTTATGTGAGGTGTGCGATCCCACTGTTTTAGGGCCGTGTTATCTGGGAAAGCACATTTGAGATGTTGTTTTAACCAATCACAAACATTTAGAATGTACTTTAATGGCTTGAAATATAAATTTAACACATTACAAATCTTTTCAGTTGTTATTCTATTTTCCTCTACGTCATATACTCTGGAACAACCGACTCATGCTAAACTAGATTTGAGATGAAACCGATATTAGAATCTGAAAACTCACTTAGGGCTCAAGATGAATCTTTTCTTCTTCTTTATCATCTTCTTGTTAATTAATTAATTGTATTTTTTAGTCTGATGCTGTTGCTGCTGCGATGGAGCTTCCAGTAAAGAATATATCAGAATTTCGGCCTGATGTTCCAGGAATAAGTGACCGCCAAACTGGTGAGCCACTTGTGACATTGAGAAATTTTGTTTATCATATGTTTTGAACATTTGTTCAGTAGAAACACCATCATGTATGGCTAGGACTTTATTGTGTCTTAGCTGCATCATTAATTCAACTTCACTAATCTGAGTAAAGCAAAAACTATCTTTAAGAAGAATAGTTTTTCAGTATGACATTTTTCATCTTTTCCGCTTAAGTAACCTTTTCCATTTTCTCTGATTATATTATTCAGGAAAGTTTTTATCTGCCCCAAGAAAGAGCGAGCTAAAGATTGGCATTGGCGAGTCATCTGCCTTCTTTACCTATGTCAAATCAAGCAAACTTAAAATCAACTCCCAGGTGGTTGCCGATGTTGAAGACATTGCCACTGAACATTTGAGGATAGAAGAGAAACATCAAGAATATGTTTCCCACCAAGTGGTTGATGATGATCCCCAAGTACATGGAAATGGAGAGGCGTGGGAAAGCAACTCACAGGGAGATGACTTGCCAAGCAGTAATAGTATCCCAGATTCTCTTTCGTTGGAGAGGTCTAGTACCCCGTCTGGATCAATGGAACTTCAACATCAGAGAAGTTTTGAGGAAGACAGATCCTCTCAAGTGCCTGCACATCCAAGAAATGAACTTCAACATGATTTTTCTGGCTTACCTGCCCAAGCCACCTATCAATATTATATGCCGGGGGCTGTCAATCAAGTTATGATGTCATCGTCACCCCAAGTTTATCAAAATAATCTGCAAGACATGCAAAATCATGCTATGATGCCACAATACAATCATCTTCCACACTGCCCTCCACACATGAATGGGATGGCTTCGTTCCCCTATTATAGTATATGCTTGCATCCTGGTCAGCAAATGCCGAATGCTCAGCCGTGGCCCTCATTTGGAAGTTCAGCTTCCACTGAAGTGAATCTAAATAAGGTTGACAGAAGGGAGGCAGCATTGATTAAATTTAGGCAAAAAAGAAAGGAGCGGTGTTTTGATAAAAAGATCAGGTATGTAAATCGAAAGAAACTTGCCGAAAGGAGGCCTCGTGTTCGGGGACAGTTTGTGAGGAAGTTAAATGGTGTAAATGTGGATCTTAATGGCGAGCCTGCATCTGTTGAAGATGACGAGGAGGATGAAAGGGATGACGAGGAGCTTGCATCAAGGGATTCCTCCCCGGAAGATGGTGGTCCTTGATAGAAAGTTGTCATATCTGGTTACATGGGAGAATTATCTAATTCATAGGATGCGTTAAATCCCTTTCATTTCGAAAGTTCCTGCATAATGTATACTGGGTGCATCGTCGTATGGGTTGAAGGCCATTGATTCAGGGTTCAAGCTACTGATTCTATTTCGGTAAAATCAAAGATCAGATCATCGTAAGGTATCCCTGTGTCCATCTTCCTGAGGTACAGCATAGCCGAAAAGACACCCGATGTAGAACTGTTGAGGTCGGGAAGCTTTCGTCCATGGTTCATCTCCATGTCCAAAATCCAAACGGGAAATGGGTTCAACTTCCGAATCTTTCTGTCAAGAAGTTTGAGATTTTGAACTATGTGTCAATGGAGAAGTTTTAAACAATGACTTAAAAGGAGGAATGGTGTTTTCTCTTATTACTATGGAATTTTATGAGGATTGAGATATCAATACTTCTCTACTGTTTCCTTAATTTTTGTGAAATTTTGAAGATTTTTTTGTGCCTCTTTCTTTCTTCGATGTAAAAAGCTTAGTTTGCAGAACAAAAGACATCCGTGACTTGCCGGAAGGAGGCATCTCTGCTCTCCCCTGTCCTTCTGGCAATCTCCGCCTAGCGCTTAATCTTAAGATAAAGGATAAACAAGACTGCAACGGCAAAGACTCCGATGATGGAGCCGACAATCCATTTGTTCCTGCTCGGTACTCGTTGTCATGGCAGTCAACACCTTGCTCTTGCTGAAACTTTCATCCACCCCGTGGAGCTGCTAATACAAATAAACGAAATTAGGGTTACCACCTCGACGATCTCATATTCTCATGACCCTAATTCAACGGAGAGTATCTAATGTAACCGTGGATATATATCTCCCTCTATATCTCTCGTCACGTAAGCAACAAGCATATGCTTTCCGTGGCAAATGACACGTAAAGCAGAGTAAGTAAAGAAGGTACAAGGCATAATTCATACTGCATTAGGTGCATGCAGAAGTGACTCGCGTTGCTGATGCAAATCTTTGGTTTCCAGCATTGCTCTTCTACTCTCCTTGATTCTGTCCGTCGACTGATTCAACCTCAATCGTCATCAACAATCTTCCTCGTTGATCGTTCGATGTCTGTCACAAAACCAAAACTTCCTATGAACAACAAATCTTGACATGCTGACATGCATATAGAGAGGTAAGGTGTAGAGGTAATGCATTACCGTCAAGGAATCTGCAGTTCCGGGCTCCAACAACACATACCGGGTTGCAAACTTCGCAACAGGTGATGTGATTCTCTTCACTTCGGTCTTCAAACTGTTCAAATCAGTTTTGTATTCTCTTAGCTTGGCAAGAAAAGCTGCCTTCACAGTTGGCTGCAAACCCCTTGCTCACGCTCCATTTTCCTAAGCTAGATATTTTTTCGACACGGTATAATCATTAATCTAATATCATAGACAGAAAGAAAAACCTGGGTAAAGGTGTCCGTTCATGTTATTTGTAGAGCATTTTTTACAAAAACATGGGACCCATGTTCACCTAGTGTGAGAGAGTCCTAATTAGGCAACCCTACCGAAATTTCTCTTTGTAAGCAACAAACATCTAATCCATGGAAATTAATCTAAGCTGGATATTTTGTTGACACGGTATAATCATTAATCTAACATCATAAACAGAAAGATAAACTCGGTTATAGGTTCCGACCATGCCATTCGTAAAGCATTTTTTACAAAAACGTAGGACTCCAGTCCATTCAATGTGAGAATTGTCCTAATCAGACAATTTTATCTTTGAAATCAACAAACATCTAAACAATGGAAATTAAGTGGAGTTAGTGCCATACCATAGCATCTGCATCCTCTAATCCAGCTTTTACCTCTGCAATTATCTGCTTGTTTTGGCTCTGCAGAGCAAGAATTCACATTGCCAGTTACCACCACCTTTTATGCACCTTCTAGAGTCTCTCTGATTTGCCTAACCTATAACCAATACCTCATGCTTCAATTCACAATTCAACGTTTTTTATTGCACCTGACATTAACAGTTGACCGCTGAGAGACCGAGAAATCGACAAAAAAAAAAAAAAGTAGAAAAACGAATGCAACCTTTGTTTAGGAATTTACTGCTTTAACCACTATTCTAATCTTTCTAGAAATGCATATCCAACTTAGTAAAAAAAAGTTTAAAATTACTGTTTTAACCAACTGATATACTTCACGTCTGAAAATGTACGGCTCATTTAAAAGTTCTTCTAAAATAGTTAAAGACGTTTTTGGTAAAATTATTTTTGGGACCAATTCTTTATAAAAATACAAGTAAATCCGAAAAAATGCTAATGCAATGCTTTTTACAAGAAGCATCAACGAAACAAGCCTGTAATTATTATGTTTCTAAAAACATTTTTATCATTTTAAAAACATTTTCAAACTCCTCGGTAGTTATCATGCATTCTACTCACCTATCAATACTCCAATAACCCCTTGAAACAAAAGAAAGGGAGAATTAAAAAAAAAATAAAAAAAATAAAAAACAAGTCAATTGCTTTTCATTATTCAGAGATTTTAAATTTGAATACCTCCTCCATCCCCGGCGGTGGCAGCCGTGCACTTGCTTGAGAGATTGGCTGAGAGCTCGCAGTATTGGCGCTCGTACCCCTCAAACACCTCACTCATCCTTCTCGATCTTAATTCCACCACCGACCCAATACTCCTGAATCCGATTAGTGCCTAAATTAATCAATTTTTTTGTTAATCAAACTTTGAATTCTGCATTAGAGGTTGAATCAGTGGATCAATCTCGGACAAACTGATGGATTTTTAGGCTTGCAGCTGCAGGTCTGGGAGTTTGCTAGTGTTCCATCATGCCCTTGGTTGTTGCGTTGAATTACACACAAAGGGGCGGGTATTGAACGTGTCGTTACATACATGGGTTAAGTAATATTCTGTTTACTGTCAGCTAGCAGGCCATGTAGGGTTTGAGCTTTTTATAGTGCACTCCAAGTGTTCGACGAATTTCCTCAGAGAAAATGCGTTCTGTATTTCTATCGAAATGGCAGAGGCTTTTGCTGCAAAATGCAGTCAGTACTCAGATATCTCAATGCTTTTCGTGTTTTTACTACTCTACCATGTTGCCTGCGTCTTCGCCACCCGAGCTGCAGGAGCTGTGTACCATTGTTTCGAGTGCAATTGGCGGTCTGGATGATTTGGAATTGAGTCTAAATGAGTTTTCGGCTTCCTTAACATCGTCTCTTGTGACCCAAGTAATCGATTCTTGCAAAAGCGAAGCACCCACTAGAAGGTTGCTCAGGTTCTTCTCCTGGTGTCATAAGAATTTGGGTTATGGTTTGCAAGACAAGGACTACAACTATGGCATTCGGGTTTTCGCAGAGAAGAAGGACCACACGGCAATGAACATTGTACTCTCTGATCTTGTGAAGGCGGGCCGGGTGATGGAAGCTCAAACGTTTGGTCTTGTTACTGAGGCATTGGTCAAGTTGGGGAAGGAAGATGAGGCGTTGGGTATGTTTAAGAACTTGGACAAGTACAAGTGCCCTCAAGACGGTGTTACAGTCACTGCCATTGTCAAGGCACTTTGTGCTCAAGGGCATGCTAAAAGAGCAGAAGGGGTTGTTTTGCACCACAGGGATAAGATTGCCGGTATAGAGCCTTGTATTTACAAAAGTCTTTTGTATGGATGGTCTGTGCAGGAGAATGTGAAGGAAGCAAGAAGAATCATCAAAGAAATGAAGTCGATTGGGATTATGCCAGACTTGTTTTGCTACAACACATTCCTTCGGGGCCTTTGCGAGAGAAACCTTAAGCTCAATCCATCTGGACTAGTTCCTGAAGCTTTAAATGTGATGATTGAGATGAGGTCTTATAGAATTTCTCCCAATTCCATTAGTTACAATATATTGCTTTCTTGTTTGGGAAGAACGAGAAGAGTCAAGGAATCTTGTAACATTCTTGAGACTATGAAGAAGACGGGTTGCTCTCCAGATTGCATTAGCTATTACCTTGTTGTAAGAGTGTTGTATTTATCCGGAAGATTTGGGAAAGGAAATAAGATGGTGGACGAGATGCTTGAACAGGGCCTGCAACCGAATTGTAAGTTCTACTATGACTTGATTGGTGTACTTGTTGGCAAGGAGAGACCACATTTTGCTGTGGAGCTGCTTCAAAAGATGAAGGCAAGCGCATTAGGAGGTTATGGGCCGGTTTATGATGTGCTGATTCCCAAGTTTTGTAGGGGAGGGGACTTTGAAAAGGGTAGAGAGCTCTGGGATGAAGCCGTGGCTATGGGCGTCACTCTTCGCTGCTCGAGCAATTTGTTGGACCCCTCGATCACTGAGGTTTTCAAGCCAACAAGGAATGAGGAAAAACTCCGCCTTATAGAATGCGCCAATGCAAAGGCTGAAGAGAAAGTTAGAAGGAGGACGGGAAAGACAAAGCAGACGAAGAAGAAGAAGAAGATTCTAAGGAGGATGCTGAAGAAGAAAATGAAGAAGAAAAAGAAATCTGCCGCAACTTAATTGGTAATTTGATCTGGGAAACAGAGATTCGAACTTTAGACCTCTTCTAACATTGAAGAAAAGTATCACCAGACTAATCGCTGGTCAATTAAAGTTGACGAGGTTGTTTCAGTGACCAAAACTTATGGTGAAAGCTAAGACAAATTTAGGAGATTTGACAAGGATGTGAATCCAAATGTAAAAAATTTGGTCCAAAATGTTACATTTGAATTGAGTAAAGATGATTTTTTTTTTTTTTTTTTTTTGAACAAAAAGTAAAGATGATTTGGTTGAATTAATTATTAACCTTTTATTTAGTTGGTTGCCTACTTTTGTTTGCCTGCTTATACAAACACAATTTTTCAATCCAAATTCCACTTCTTTCCACCTAACTGAGAGAGCACCACTGCAAGATTGTACAAAGTCGTATGTGGGGTTGGCTTATCAATGTTACTCGTGTGGTAAAAATTTCATGACCATACCTTTCATTTTCGACCAAATGTGCACATCACTTACAGCGGCAACAAAAGATTCTCTCATGTACTTAATTTACTATGCAACAATCATCTATTGTACAAGTTTTAAACAAGTGACAAACAGTATCAAATGGTACTATTATTATGATTAAAACTTAGTTGCATAAAAGAATTTCAAAGTGAACCTCGGTACCATTGGATTTAATTCGGATAAAAATTTCAATTAAATTGAGACTAAGTTTGTACCACAAGAGCATGATTAACATCATTTTCTTCTTTTTAATTATAAAGGGATCAGCTGGTGGTTTCGTCGCGGTAATCTACTTTTTTAAAGGTAAAAAAGACTCAACCTTCTCTTTACCACCATCAGATAATTCATTAACGTCAAAAATCGAACTCAAAACATACCGTCTGATACACTGTCTTGAAATTCATGGTCCCCTTCAAGAGAAGGACAATTTGTGCAACTGCCAGAAAGCCTGCAACGATCAGTTGGTTGAACACATGGCACATGGTCCATGTGGATGAAGACAATGAGCACTGACATGCCTGTTGAGATGGGATATTGTGGGCCCCCCGATCCCGAATCTTGCTCCAGCCTCACATGTCTCCGGAGTCTCCGACGACATGTAACTCAGTAACTCCAAGGTGGTTGGTTGTTTTCCACGCGCTTTGAGCTGGCGTGGCAGCGAGTGGACATTCTCCATGCAAAGTACGAGAGGGAAGCCGGCTTCCACTTTCTGATCGCCGACACGCCTTTTCGTGCTGATGTACAACAGGAGTCTGAAGATCACGCGGCAATGCCAATGCCAGCAGTGGCGCGTGGAGGCGCGGTGCATAACAGGCGGGAGACAGCTGAGACAGGCTCCATCTGGACCGTTCCCACAAAGACGCGCGTTTTATTATTATATAATAAGACAATTCTTTTTTTTTTTTAGTCATTGTTAATAAGACAATTCATAATTAAGTATAAAATTGAGTGTGTGCACCACTGAAAAAATTATTTCAAATTTTGACGAAAAATATTAAAGAGGTTCTCTTAAAAGTAGACTTTGACATTTTGTCACTTCTGACACACTGTTTAGTAATATTAATACGTAAATTAATGTTAAATTATGAGGTGTCACATAATTAATAAAGAGTTCTATTTGTAAGAGAATTCTCTTAACATTTATTATTTAGAAATCCAGCTCAGACAATAAAATACGAGGAATGTTAAAAAAACTCTCTCAGAAGTATGACTTTCTCATTCTCAGTACAATCATAATATTTTATAATATTAACACCAAAATTAACGTTAAACTTCCTGTTCATAGAAAGTACGGCATCCCCATAGCTTCTCTCGTAAAATATAAAGACAGAGCCCTACGACAGTCGGTGTTGGGCACGTCTTTCACACTTCCTCCATTTTTCTAAGAGTAATCTCCAAACAATCAGACACCAACCCTCCGCCATGCCCTCCTCACTCTCTCCGGCTAGGGTTTTACACCTCCTCACAGCCCTATAAACTCCCCATACAAATTTACAAATACAATCCCAGAAAACACCAAAGACACTCGACGCACAGAGCAACTGGATATGGGGCAAGACAGTCCTTTCGCAGCTCAGAAGCGAACCAGCTCGGGCGGGCTTCCGACAACCACCACTGGAACCTCGGCCAACGGCCGTGCGGGCCGCGGTTACGGAGCCCTGCCACGTGGACGACAGATCCAGAAGACATTCAACAACATCAAAATCACCATCCTCTGCGGCTTCGTCACCATCCTCGTCCTCCGCGGCACGATCGGCGTCGGCAGCCTCGGCAGCTCCGAGGCCGACGCCGTCAACCAGAATCTGATTGAAGAGACGAACCGGATCCTCGCCGAGATCCGGTCCGATTCCGACCCCAACGACCCGGACGAGCTCACCGAGACCGAGATCAACCCCAACATCACATACACGCTCGGACCCAAGATCGCGAATTGGGACACGGAGCGGAAGGATTGGCTCCGGTCGAACCCAGATTTTCCGAGCTTGGTCAACGGTAAGCCCCGTGTTCTTCTCGTTACTGGGTCTCCCCCTAAGCCTTGTGATAACCCAATTGGGGATCATTACTTGTTGAAAGTAATCAAGAACAAAATTGATTACTGTAGACTTCATGGGATTGAAATTGTGTATAATTTAGCTCATTTGGATAAGGAACTCGCCGGGTATTGGGCGAAATTGCCGTTGATTCGGAGGCTGATGCTTTCGCATCCGGAGGTTGAGTGGATTTGGTGGATGGATAGTGATGCATTGTTTACTGACATGGCGTTTGAGATTCCGCTGTCGAAGTATGCTAGTCATAATCTAGTGATTCACGGGTACCCCGATTTGTTGTTTGATCAGAAGTCGTGGATTGCGCTGAACACCGGGAGTTTTCTGTTTAGGAATTGCCAGTGGTCTTTGGATTTGCTTGATGCTTGGGCTCCGATGGGTCCTAAGGGTCCGATAAGGGAGGAGGCCGGGAAGATTTTGACGGCTAATTTGAAGGGGAGGCCGGCATTTGAGGCGGATGATCAGTCTGCATTGATATACTTGTTGCTTTCGCAGAAGGATCAGTGGATGGAGAAGGTGTACGTTGAGAATTCGTATTATTTGCATGGTTACTGGGCTGGATTGGTGGATCGGTATGAGGAGATGATCGAGAAGTATCATCCCGGTTTGGGTGATGAAAGGTGGCCGTTTGTGACCCATTTCGTGGGTTGCAAGCCCTGTGGAAGCTACGGAGATTACCCCGTGGAGAGGTGCTTGAGCAGCATGGAGAGGGCATTTAATTTTGCAGATAACCAGGTGCTTAAGCTCTACGGGTTTAGGCACAGGGGTTTGTTGAGCCCTAAGATCAAGAGGATCAGGAACGAGACAGCAGCCCCTCTAGAGTTTGTTGATCAGTATGATATTCGGCGGCATCCAGTGCAAGGGGGCAGTGGATCACACAGCTAGTGAGTAAAACATCCTCATCGCCTCGAATGTTTGATTATTTGGTAGGTCACGATGTAATACATGAGTTACAGAAGAAGATTTTAAACTCGATTACAGTTCGCGTTTTCTTTGTATTTTGTTTGTTCAGTTGTCTTTCTACTTGTTTCCAACTTTCGAGAACAATAGAACAGAATTCTTTTACAATCTTGATATCATTTTGTACTGTGTTCTAGTAATCGTTGAAGTATCGACTGCATTATACTTCCCCATGTTCTTGTTGTCCCGAGTTATTTTTGAATACTATTTGTCTGAGATTTATAGGATACCTCGGAGCGTAGTAGAATTGTCGTTGTTCGGTCTCCTTGTAAGTCGATCCATCGTAAGCATGTTTTAGGTCTAGGGTTTGTCAACTTAGGTTCTAGTAGTCAGTACTTGGAAGTTAATTTGGAAGGAACACTAGTTGTATTCCAGGGAGGTAAACGCTGAAATTCTATGTTAAAGAGAGAAGCCTTGTTGTGATATGTATGTTGTGCCACTTCAAGTTTTAAGGCTCATTTGGAGGTATTTTCAAAATGGCTGAAAACGCTTTTAGAAAAACTATTTTTGGGTTCCAAAAGCACTTGAAATGCTTTCCACAAGAAGCATCAATTATGAGTTTCTTGCAAAAATCACTTTAAGTACATTTTATAGGAAAGAGATCCTCTTCAAATTCCTTTCCACCTAATCCACGAAGTTCATGATCTGGGCTTTTAAAATTTGATCAAACGACTACAAACAGGGATCTCTTTAAAAGTTATAATAACGGTAGCCGTTAGATCAAATTTCAACAGTCTGGATCATGGACTTGATGGATTAGGTAGAAAGGGATCCGAAGAGGATCATTTTCCCTTTTTATAGGATTCATTTGCAGTCAGGGAGCATTTTGAAACAAAGATTTTTTTATGTACGGAGAACAAGTCATAATATAAGTGAAAAAAATAATATATACTTTAATGTTATTTGACTTATATGACAAATGGTGCACCGGTACATGCTCAAAAAACAATTAAAATCTCTCATACAAAAAGATGTCAAACACGTATTAAAAAAGAGAACTTTAACGAACAGTTTCCGGTATTATTCACTTTAACGAAAAATCATATTTTTACACTAAAAAATCAATCATAGTACTATTTATTTTACTTTTTATTTTATCCTTATCGTTAAAACTCAAAATTTTCAAATAATTTTCATTAGTTTTTCTATTAAAAAAAACCGCGGGAATCAACCGACTTGTTTTGTTTTTTGTCTGTCAATTTTTGACAGCAATGTCTTTTTATTATTTAATTGTTTTCCCCAAACCATGAGGTACTGATGATGCTTCCTTTGCCGTTGATTTTGTTATTACCGATGAGCCACTATTTTCTTTAACGATATAAAAAACATTTATTTTTTTACATATAGGTGGGTGGTGGAGTAGATAGTTTAGCAACAAGTCAAATTGTCACGATAAATTTTAGAATTTCAAGATTTGTATAATTTATAGATGAATTTTAAAATTTAAATGCATTTAATGGTAGTAAAGTTATGATGATTACTGATTGCTGATAAATTAATAATAAAAAATTAACTAAAATAACAAAAACAAATTTCAATTATTAAACTAATTAAAATTAGTGATCTTTATGTCATTTCACCAATTGAAATTAAGAAAAGAAAAAAAAAGTGATTGCACAGAAATCATTTTACTTAATTATATTTTATAGATCATGTAACGATTAATTATTGAGTTTCTTTTTAAATAATTAAAAACAAATCAACACTAAAATGGTGTCCCATTTAGAAAATAATAATTTTAGGCAATATCTCAAAATTATTACCACACCTTTCTACAAGATCTGAGCCGTTGATAGCCAAAGCCGTTCGGATCCATGTTCTACTGATTAACAAAATTTAAAAGGATAATAAAATACAACAATTTGCCAATTGATCAAGCTGATATCACCACCGTTGGAAGACACGGCGGCGATCCAGAGAGCTTCCATGGAGTTTTCTCGAGGCCCGGCTTAAAAAATGGCGGGCGAGCACTTCGATTCAGCGAGCTTCATATTCAAACGCATCCCTGAAATCCAATTCAAAGAATGGTCCATGGTCGCCATCAGAGACTCTCCCTCACCCAACGCTGACTCCTCCGTCTTCCCTCCAATCAACCACGAAAATCTCCACCGTCCATCACAACCTGATCAAAAGCACCCAGACCCATTATCGCCATCCCCGTCGTCTCCGTTGCTATCGTCGTCTTCGTCGTCGTCGCTGTCGTCATTCTCACCGTCCGATTCCGATGAACCGGGCCCGGTTTCGCCGCTTCCGTCCGTTGCCCAGGTCCGGAAACCCGGCGAATTCTCCACCTGGGTAGGAATTGGATTTGGGTTACTGCGTTCCAAGCTTTCTGCTATGGCTTTCTCATCCGGGTTCGATAAAGTTTGGAGCTTTGCCTCCGGCGCAGGAATGGCGGGTGCGGTGTTCGTGTTATGGTCCTTGTTCTTGCGGGCTCGGCGAAGGCGGTATCGGAATCGTTTGATGTTGATTGGCAAAGAGAAAGACGAGGTTAGTTTATCATCCAACGGCTTGAATTTAGCTGCTGCCTACCAACTGTTTGATGAATTGCTTCAAATTTGATTGACTTTTATGTGTTCGACGAAATGCCAATGTGGGTGCCGAAAACTTTACACCGGAAGCGGTTTTCGAGCTTCCTTTTGTTTCTTGTTGGTGTGATTACTTGAAGCAAATGTCTCGTTTATTACTGTGAATGTAGCCTCCTTTTGTGTACTGAATTGTTTGAGTTGATGGATTTGCAGAAAATAAATAAACTGCTGCACCAAATCGCTCAGATGAACGAAGTTCTAGTCGCTCGGCATAGGGTTCTGGCTTCGAAACTGGCTAATTGAATAGAGAAATATAACATCTTTAGGTACTAGCTTGCTATGAATTTGTGAAATTAGGATTGACAGCGCAATAACAGAGCTGCGAAACATTGCAGTAGACTTGCAATGGCGATCTGATGCTCCAGTCATCTCTGAGGAGAGAGGACCGATCTCAAGTTGAAGATCGTATAACGGAAATGCCAGCACAAGTTTGAGCTCTGCAAACTATTTCGGGGTGGAGAAAGCAAGTCTGGCATCCGATATTCGAAGTTTCGAAGAAATTGCGGAGAGACTTTGATGCACAATATTCTTTTATCTATGGAAGTCAGTCAGTCTTATTAGTTTGCTTACATTTTAGTTCATGGTTTATGAACCCAGTTGAAATATCTTAGCTTGTGTATATCTCTGGTTTGGGATCTTTATGTGCATATGTATTGACAGGTTTTCGGATTAGATAAAAGTTCAAGCTCACGAGTTCATCTCGTTTAATTTTCCGTTACGATGTAGTTTAATTTTCCCGAAAAAATCACGGTGTTTTTCCATTAAGAAACATGTTGAAACTTATATTAAGAACCATAGTAAGTGCTTCATGAAAAAAACACCTAAAAGTGCTTCATGAAAAAGCATCTGACATAAAGCATCTGACATGTGCTTCTCTAAAAAATGCTCCCATTATCCATGAACACTTCTTTGTTTTGTCATAAGTTAATAAAAAGCGTTTTTGATTATCGGAAAACATCTTACTGACTCTAAAATGATTGCAGGCAAACCAAACTATGCATGACTGTTTCCCATGTAGATAACTAAATGAATAGTAAATCACGTTTAAAAGGAACAAACCAATAGCATGACGACAGAAATGGACGGCTTCCCAGTTCCAAGAAGTCAGCATCTAAACAAATTAAAATGTAGGCCAGTGTTCGCTTCGGATCTAATTTAAAGTCAACTCTTCAACTTGGTACAATAAAACAGGATTTGTCCGACTTCTTATTCATTAGATTGGTAAGCTAGAATAAATAATATTTTCTAATTGGGTTTTTAGCTAAATAATATATGAGATTGTCATAACTTTTCACTTTGATACTGAAATTTAAAATCGATAGAAGTGATCTTTGGGTTTGTACACCGCCAATCAGTTTGGTCATTCCCTGAAAAAACTCTGTTAAATAAAACCTAAATAAAAAAAATAAAAAAAATAAAAAATAAAAAAAAAACCCCTCAAATTTTGTCAATTCATTTTGCTCATTGTTTCATAAATTGAGAGCATTTTGTCATTTTGCTCATTATTTAATTTCTACCGATTTCAAATCTCAAGAACAAAGAAAGGAGTGCCAATCTTATGGATCATTTTGACTAAAATACCCTTCCTAATTCAATGTTGATCATTAATTTCCGTACTATCAAGTAGTCCGGACTATTGAAGAAAAATTAATAAGGGAAGTTAAAATTTATGAATTCAAGAATTAAGAGAAGAACAAAGTTGCACAATAAAAAAATAAAACAGAATTTTTATTTTATTTATGGTATTATTAATAGGGGTCAAACCCAAAGTTACAACAAATAAAAAGGGGTGTGCTATCCTCACTTTTTTTTTACTTCTCACACACCCTTTGTTAATTTTTATCCTTTGATCTTCTTCAATCCATCCGATCCTACGGCCGAAATTTAGAAGGGTGTGTGAGAAGTAAAAATGGGAGTACGGATATCATATACCATAAACAAATTATCCACCAACATTTTGTGGATCAAAGAATGTTGAATTTTCAGAGTACGTAATTTTGCTTGTATAACAATTTAATCTGTAAACTGTATTCAATTAAGAATATGAACTAAACCCACTTACAGCTCTCGTCATTGCACTTGACAAGCCCGCTCTTCCGCTCGAAGATATCTCAGTCCCCGGTGTATTCTCTGCAGACCCAAAAATGGATAAGAAACCGTCTAACGACACAAAAACCAGAGCTTCGCAGCTCTGTAGTTCAAACGCCATGGCGTTGATGTATGGAACTTATTCGAAACGAGATCTCAAGGAGCATGTGTTTGTTCTTTGTTGAGAGGTATAATTCATCGCTAGGCCTTACGCGTCCATGAAATCGCTAATGCAGATGGGAGAAAAGTAAATTACCTCTTTTGTATCTTGCAAGCGTAGAAGATCCAACCTTTCATGAGGACGCCGGTTTGATAAGGAGGCAAGCTGCATCGAATCATACATTAATGCCGTTGATAACACGATTGTGTGCTCAATATACTAACTAGTAGATGAACAGAAAATTATAAGATTACCCAGAAGCTGAAGCGTTCAGGATCTTGTAGTGAAGGCATCATCGCTTCCACACCGAGAAGTCTCTCAAGTCGTCTTCGATCTGCAAATAGAAAGAGGGGCAGAAACCATTCTCATGTGCACTGGCATCACATGTATACTAAAAACTTTCATGGCTTCAATAAAGACTAGACATCATCCCTGAGTGTTTTACCTTGACGTGCTGCTCTCTTACCCCGCGCTATCCATGATCGAGCATCCACTGCTGCATTACTTGCCAATTCCTGCAACTGTACGGATACAGAAGTTAAACCAATATGCATAACCAAAATGACAGGAAAACAAGAGACGAAATTATCTCTATCTTCCCATTTCCGGAAACCAAATTATCATAAACTTACTTCTTCTCTCGCTTCACGTCCTTCTGGTGGAGTGTCTTGTACCCATTCAATCTCTGCAACACGGTACCTGCATTAAAAAGACAAAAATACTGAGCAAGATGCCAAGAACAGTTACTGGAGATTGAATGAATAGCTAGACAACTCACCCATCTTGGTCCCAAGATCGAATTATGCGAAACCTTCGCCGACTTTCAATCTGGATGAAATTTTATTATTATAAATATATGACTGGCTCTTTGAAAAAAGAAAATCACAAAATGCAGTACAGTTTTAAGTAAAACGGCACTGGTATCTAACCTCTAAATATAAACGCCCATCCGGAAGTGGCTCACACCTACATAGATAGTACTTGGTAAAGTAATTATAAGAAAAAATCTATAAAATAGAAGTATTAAGAGGCAGCATTCATGGTGGAGTTTACAAATGACATTCTGCATACTACAAAATTAAGAAGGAAAGAAGGATGATGAAAGACATACTCAGTAATTTCCACTTCGCAAGCAAATTCAGCTATTGAACCTGTTGATGAATCAATGATAACCTATAAAATACAAGAAAGCCACAATCGGTGAAAGTTATACTTCGGCGTCAAACTTTATATACGTAAAAAAAAAAAAAGTTAAAAGGGAAAGAAAAGGACCAGTGACAATAATCTACCATTCCCATCCGACGATTGCCTTCCATTATCCTCCTTACCTGTTGTTTGTCAGTAACAAGTTAAAAACAAATTCTATAATTATTCAATACAAAACACATGGACCATACAAATGTACCAAATCGATACACAAAAACTTAGCCAGATAAGTTTTTCAAATAGTTCTTTTGCATAAAATGTCAATCCAAGTCTCAATATTTTATGAATGTCATACGTGGAAAGTATAAATGCTAAGCAACTTACCATAAGTCTATACCGTGGTTCAAAAATGTGCAGCGGAAACTTCTGGAATGGGAGGACAACATCCATTACAAAGAGTGGCATCAAATCAACACCAAAGTTTGTCATTTGGTCATTCTCTAACTTCCTTTCGGCAAATTCCTCTGGGAAGTTCTTCTGTATAATGTCATTGAGTGTAACGCTGGCAAAAATGAAAATAAAACATTCCATGATGAACATAACAATTTGAACTGCTCCAACAATGATTTCCTAAATACAGATTGACATTATTAATTTCATAGTACTTGAATTATTTTTTTCGTTTATTGGACAATCTAGAACCATAAATTTACTAATTGTTATGCCCTGTATTAGGCACAATGCCAGACTCAATATTATACAAGGTGAAACCCTGAACCATTGCCTAGATGTGCCATTCCCCAATAAACAAAACATGGGTAGAAAAACCCATAAAGCAATAATTCCAATGTCAAATGATACAACTCATTCAAATATTATAAATCAGCACTTTACCTGATTGCACACGTTCTAGGACTAATGAAAAGAATTGTGCGGCACAAAGGACATTTGTTACCTAAGATAATTAACAAAAGGCAGAGAAAGAATAAGGGAAAAGAAGATATATACAAGCGCAATTAAATAGAATAATACCAGCAAAATACTCACCTCGATCCATTGACTGAAATAGGCATGAACGACAAAAGGAATGTCCACAAGGAGTTGTGACAGGTTCGTATAGTAATTTTAAGCATAGTGTGCAATCAAAGTCATCACTGCGTTCTGCTTTTCTATGGCTTCTCCTCCCTGTGAAATTAGATTGTATTCTCTCTAAATTCTGGAAAGATTCCCGAAGATAATTGCTACAGAATACCACATAAAAACAAATTAGAAATTCACAAACAGAATCTCGTACAGCCAGTGGGTATTGAATAACATATAGTTATATCCATTTATTTAGTAATCAGAAAAATGAAAAGCATTATATTTACCTAAAAGGATTAACCTGAAGTCCCGAAAGAATAACATCACGGGCCATTTCATATTTCTCCAACTGCCAATTCAAACGAATGCACACTTTAAACTGATGGACAATCAATCACAAGTAAAAAGGTGCAGGGGGAAAATAGTCATTACAGATAAAAATAAAAATAAATGGTTGTAACCTCATATTCAATATTTCAATACGATAAAAATTATGAAAAGGAGCCACATAGCGTGACCAATTTACAAGTAATAGACCCCTGGGTGCCTCGTCCTAAAAGAATAAAGGTAAAAACAAATAGCAACATGTCCTCACCAAAATGAGAGCTTCGGCATTTAATATGTACGCCTTTTCTGAATTACTTCGAAGGTTGATTAGCTTTTCTGCATCCTTTAACGCAAGCTGAAGAATTTTTTTAAAGTTCTTTAGAATGATACCAACGGCTATCAGGTTCAAAAAGACTCTGGTTTCCTAATACGTAAGCAGTGAGCCAATAAGACATACTTCAGCATGTGTTGTGGGATCCAATCCAGTCCGTGCTCTATATTCAGAAGCTGATGCCGGTATGCGTTTAAGGAATTTACTGATCCTGCTTGAAATAAGTTTAACAAAACATATTACAAATAGTGTACAAAATTAGGTCAAAATTCATCTCGAAGATGCTTGAGAAGAGCACAGCCTAGACAGTGAATGGCATAAAAATTAAGGTTCAAGAATATAATTGATAAAAGTAACCTGATATAAGCAGCACATCGGTTGGCAAGAATAATTGGATCACATGGTTTAATGTTATTGGCTCTGGAGTAACAATTAATTGCCTGATGAAATTAACTTACTAATCAGCAATGAATAAACAAGATTCAGAGAAGCTAACCGAAAATATTTCAGCCAAAAACTTAAAACTCATGAAATTACACAAAATATTAAGCAGAATGATAAAGTGCTAATAATCATTCCAGTCAGCAAGAAAAATTTATCACTTGATTGTAACATATTTTATTTCCTAAAGAAATAAGCATGGCAATAGTGGCAACACAGTATCAAGGAATCCGATGATAATAACGACAACCACAATAATATTACCAAAATAATCTTTCCCAAACCGACAACCTTTGGTGACCCTTAACACTAAACACGGCAAGAAGGAAACCCCCAAAACAAAAAGATTTAAAAAGCAAATGTTACATGTCCCTTCAGTTGTTGATGGAAGAATGACACTGATTGAAAATTGAAATACCGTGTCTTCTTTTGTCAAAACTTGTACAACATATAATTACCTCTTAAAGAATATAATCAATAAACACTGGCTCTCTGCTTCTCTTATACTCCTCTAAGAATCTCATATCAACAACATCTACCTGATCACAATCACCATTTCCAATAAAACTAAGGTTACTAAAAGCCTTGGTCACCTAAGGAAATCCACAAATACAATGGAAGAAAATTACAGTCATCCCTCATAATGGTCCGTACAACTCAAACAGTTAGGCAACAACTACTAGGTAACTCCAAAGACAAGGTTTCTTAGGATAGCTGCAGCAAATTAAGAACACTAATAAAAGATATCGTGCGGATTTTAAAATTTAGAAGCTCGCAAAAGAAGATAATATGCACACAGTGATTGATGCTAAATTATCACCTCCTCAAAGCGATTCTCTCTAAATGCCTGATTTCCATTCTTCACAAGGTCAAAAACGTGACCAAAAATGTCCCAGGGCAATGATGGCTCTCCTTCATTCGCCTGCATTTCAGACATTGCCATACCATCAGATTCACAAGCACGGTCTTAAAGTGTCAACAGAAAAATGTTCTCTCACTTAACAAAACTTAACACTTGCATTGGTTTTGGACAAATTTATAGCAGTAAAACTAGTAAACACAATGACAACGAAACTCAATCTCATAACCTCTTGACTTGACTTACATAAAATAGGAACTCCACCGAGCTAAATCAGAAAACTTTATTATATCATTAGAGCTCAAAATAGATTGCCGTTTATTCTTTATTTTGCTACAAATACTGCACCGAATGAAGCAAGCTATAAGCCAAGATGAAGTTAAATACACAGGCTCCGGTTCAAGTTCTAACACTCCGATATACAAAAACTTTAACATGGCTAATGTTCCACAGTTTAAATTAAGCTCAAAAGATCGAAAAAAAAAAAACGAACAACCAATCAAATGCACCAGCTATATAAAAGAATGTGAATTTGACATGATACTTTATCCAATCGATGGTGAAAACTCCGTTCTTCGAATTCGTTGGCAAAGAAAATGCCGGGAAAACACAAGAAACTTCAATGTCTCCACCGAACTCAGTTCCCAAATTACATCTACCAAGCAGATTTCAACCAAAAGTTTCTTGTTTCCTCCAATCCTACAGCTTTAAATTATTGAAAGAAATCATTTTTCCCACATGTTCTTGTTCCATCGATCAAATTATCAACAGAAGTCACGTTTTCATCAGAAAAATAATCATAATTCCAACAACAAATTACTCAAATTCTCCTCATTTCCAACATTTTCTCAGCAACCAAACAGGCCAAACAAAACTAACAAAAAAAAAAATCGCACACTCACCGAAATGTAGTCCTCGACGTCGCTAGGCACGTCGGTGCCGAACCCGGGCGGCGACGGCTCGGCCTCGCTGGACATGAAGGAAGCCGATTCCAAGAATCCGCGGAAAGAAGCTTGAAAGTTGGAAGCTTTGAGAAGACCGAGGCTTTGAAAGCTTCGGGGGAAGCGGAAGCGCTTATAGAGAAGCCAAACGGGTGAGAGTGTGAGCGTGAGTGCGAGTCCTGCACGCTTCGTGTTCGTTTCTGTATCGCTTCATTTCACTCGCGGACCACATTCCACTACGTCCTCTACGCGGCTTTTCGCCAGAAGCGCTTTTATACTACCTGCTTTTCTGCTTCTTGGTTCCGGATCCTCTGTGGCCCGTTCTATCTGCGCGCGCAATGGCATCCCATTCTATCCAGCTGGATTTAAGTGAGGGAGACGAGTTGTCACCATTTCAACACCTGTCTTGAATCCATTAGTTAAATGCAGGGGTGGCCACTTGAACCTAAAAACCTAAATCGAAACACGAGCCAAACCAAACCATACGGGATTGTCGATTTTTTACGTTTTGGATGGTTTTGGTTTGAAACCAAACCGTAGTGGAAAAAACCCAACAGTTTGGTTTCAATGGACACGGTTCAATTCAGTGCGATTTTGAGTGAAATCAAAACCGAAAGATTTTGCAGTTTGATTTTGAAGCTAAAACAAACATGGAACCAAACTATTTGATTTTGGTTCACTTGGGTTTCAAACTGTTTTGGTTTGGCTTCAAACCATTTGCAAACTAGATGAATATAGCTTCAGTTTTAGATGGCCAAAATCGAAAGTTTTTGCGTTTGGTTTGGCGTGGCTTTGAATTTATAACCGAAATAGAATCAAACCATGTGATTTTAATTCAGTTCAATATCAAACGATTTTGGTTTAGTTTTAAACCATTTGCAAACAAAACGAATATAGCTTCGGCTTTAGATGGCCAAAACCAAAACCAAATGATTAGATCATTGTGAGTAGTTATGTTTGAAACGATTGGAGGAATATATAAAAGCCGTCTTGGACCTCTTGGTCTTGATACCGTTGGTTGGTTGAAACGGCAACCGTCTTAAGAGCCCGAAGAAGTTTGCTTACAAATAACATGAGACAAAACTCGTGTTTAAGTCCACGAAATCTTAATCCTGAATCATTTTATTAGTTAATGTGAATCCATGTGAGTTGGAAAGATGACCAAGAATTTAAAAACTAATAAAAAAAATATAGGTCAAAATGTAAATATCAAAATAAAAATTAATTAAAAAAGATGCCCAAGAAGAACGAGGAGTACGGCCTACGGCAAATTTGGCTAGGAGTGATTGAGATAATGCCACGTTGACTTGGTTATGCCCACATTATTTATTTTAAGTCGCTTTGGTTTTATTACACGTACATAAATTTTTTAATGTGCCAAAAACATGTCATATATGTAATTATATAAGAGGAGGGGCACTTGAAAATAAATTTTTGACACTTATATGATGACATAATTGCTCTGTTCCGAACACATAAAAAAAATTGATATGCAACTAAACATTTGTCATTGTCTTAATTCTCGCCTGTTTTTTTTTTCACTCCAAACACACATTTTGGGTTGGCTTGAAACTGTTATATTGAAAGCACTACTGTTTATAATTGTTTTTCGATGGTAAAAGAGTTTTCAAGGTTTTTGTTGTTGTTGTTAAGTATATTCAAAGAATCAAAAGTACTTTTAAGTTTTCTTAAAGCCGTTCCAAAGGTCTTAATTAGTTAATTAGTTACGGTTCAAATGGCATTTGGGTAAATAATGTGGTAAAGATCCCTAGATCAAGGAGAAGAATCCAGAGTAGAGGATTCTATCTGATTTGTATTCACAAGTGATCATTTGTTCTAGCAGTATCCAGTTTTTCGTTTTGTTTGTGAATGTTTTAAGTTTAAATCTCATGATAGATCGTTATTTAGTAGTTACACACTTAGAAAAGTAAGCAATAAACATTGAATTTGAGCAAGATTGGAAGCCTGTGGGTTCCTCTCAGGTATTCTGCATAATTTTAACAAAAAATCACTATAGAAACAAAACGAATCAAAACCAATATTGAACGCTTTGGTTCGGTTTGATTTGAGCCTCGTTAAAAAATCTGAAAATTGCATACAGTTCGACTTTTTAATCTAAATGGTCTTTGAGATTGCTATAACTTATTACTTTGGTTAC
This sequence comes from Pyrus communis, assembly GCF_041283825.1. Taxonomy (NCBI): domain Eukaryota; kingdom Viridiplantae; phylum Streptophyta; class Magnoliopsida; order Rosales; family Rosaceae; genus Pyrus; species Pyrus communis. The sequence continues at coordinate 2,821,669 of NC_142570.1, read as the reverse complement.
TAATAAAAATCGATAGAAGTGATCCCTGAGTTTGTCCATCGTAGCTCATTTTGTGAAAAATATGTCTATATTATTGTTATATTGTCACGTGAATGAGGAGATTGAGAAATTTTTTACGAAATGACTAAAATGATTTACGGTTGAAAAATTCAGAGACCACTTCTATCAACTTGCACTGTATTTTATTATGACACATATTGTCAGTGGTGGAGCTACTAAGGGATCGGAATGGTCCCTAGCCCATCTTGCCTTTTTTTCTTCTTACTACTATAATAGATGATGGTGCTGCATATATTAATCTAATTCCCTAAAATTCAAGTGTGTTCTAAATCCAAACATTTTTTCGTTCCAGGTCAGACCTCATTTTTCTCACCATCTCTCTTATTGCGGTGCATTCTTCATTTCCCCTCCTTATTCTATCAACTTTTCTTGGGCTTTAAATTATATTTTAAAATTTATTGCTTATTCTTTACCTCATATTCAGGTTTATGGGTTTATACACTGTTTTTAATTCTCTCTACCGAATTTAGGATCTTTCGATTTTTATGCAATTACTCCAATCTCTCATGTTTTGAGTTCAAATTATCTATGTATGTAGAGACCCTCCCACACATGAAATCTTGATTCCATCACTGCATTTTGTATCGGATACATTGAAATATTTCTCCTCTCTTAAGAGGATCACTCGCGCGAGATGCCCATGTGAAAAAAAAAAAAAATAATAAATAAATAAATCTGAAGTAGAAGAATTGGCAGATTGGATTAAGAGTGGAATTGATGATTCAAACTGCACCAAGTATTGTTGCAAGCATATTTATTGGTGACCCAAGTAGCGTTGCAAGCCCATTTATTAGTCCTTTGAAATTAAATTTAACCTCACCTAACGATCTGAAAATCAACCATCTCAGGATAACTTAATGGTTAAGAACGAATTTTAGGCCCGTATTTCACACAATACGTTTTGAGTTCTATTCCTAACGTTGGTGAATCACACGATGGTAGTCAGAAGGAGGCTGATATGCCCCTGTGAATCTTTTTAGCCTCAAAAATGATGAATTGCCGTGACAAATCCACTAGCTAGTCCCATTTTTTAAGAAATGATAATAAAAGAAAAATTCTAAAAATCGAATCCCATTGGACAACATTTTTTCACAAAGCCGAATCCACGTAAGGTGACAAGGGGGAGGCATACCAAGGCCGACCCTGAGAATTTGGGGGCCCTAGGCGAACCTTCAAATTGGGGCCCTAATATACTATGACCTCTGGTTCTTTATACATTGATATGTATAAAAGGAATTCACTAAATACATAAAAAATTCTATTTTCACGTCAAATATCATCAAAATTAATATCGAAACTCAAAAGAAGATAAATATACAAATTTTAAATGTCTCATGTTTTTAGATGCAAATGTACTAAATGTTTGCAATCAAAAGTCTAAGACTGAGAGTGAAGAACAATAAAACTTGATTGACGAGTATAATAACTTCAACAACGCCAATTGTTTCTCTTTGTTTTTTTTCTTTTCTTAAATCAACATCACACTAACGAATCGAATATTAAAATAATACATTGAATAAAAAATTATTGAAAAGCAACATATAAATTCATAGTTTTGATTACCTTAAAGTACAAACTTCAAGACCATGTGATAGTTGATTTAAACATTCGATAGAAATGGAGAGTATGGAAAGTTGAAATAAAAAAAATTGCAAGGGGACTTAAGTAAATTGGGAGTTAGACAGATGGGTTGAAAGTAAATTTGAAAAACAAGAAAAAACTAGTGACTAAAAAGGTAGTTCCATGTTTCGAACTCAAGGCCCAAAAAAAAAAAAAAAAAAAAAAAGAGCCGAACATTTCGGCTACACCAACGAATAAATTATGATATTTTTTACTTTTTCTGTATTTATATGTTAATTGCAGGATATAAAAAAAAAAAAATTTAAAGGCCCTTCCGAAGTAGGGACTCTAGGCGGACGCTTACTTGGGCTACCCTTAGGGCCGGCGTTGAGGCATACGCATGGATGCATGCATGCCATAAAGACACGTCCATCTCCCATGCAAATATAGAGTAGTTCGGGCCTAACCCAAAAGCTACCTGGGTATGTCATTATCAGCCCAATAATCAGTCAGAGGCCTTGAAATCATCTAAATTTGCTCATCAGGCTTTGGTCCGTGACTCACTAATATTCCTCTTGAGCCCACTTCTTTCATTCAGGCAAATAAATCTCCGACGGCGTAGTGCCATGGCAGATGAATTTAACGCTCTTCTCTGAGTCGGCACGTGGACCCTTGTTCCCCGAACTCCCTCCATGAATGTCTTGCCTAACAAATGGGTCTTTCGTATCAAATGAAATTAATTTCTGATGGTTTCCTTCAGCGTTACTGCGTCAGACTCTAATTTGATGATTTTTTTTTTAGGATTTGAACTATATGAATTATTGTCATTTTGTTTAGAAGCTATTAGTAGATTAGTTTTTTTACTTTCTGCAGAATCAGTTTATTACTTTGTGCAGAATCAGAGATTTTGTTCTCCATATATCATCAAAATTTTCTGTCAACTGAAAAAGTAGTGAAAGCTTTACTCCCGCTAAAAAGTTGGAACATTTTCATCATATTTCAATTTGAAGAATCAGAAATTATTTGATTGGGAAAGAGGCAAAAGGACGTGTACAGGATTATTGTTACCATGGAGGTTTTAAAAGTTTATTTCTTCATGCACTTTGGTAATGACAGAGAAAAGATTAAGAATTCTCAAAGGAATAGTGCGAGGCTGAAATGTTTTTATGATTTTTTCGACTTCCGAAAAGATAAATTATCATAACGAAGCCAACAACTGATTCATTTTTTAAGAAGAAAAAGTCTGTTGATTTAATCCATTGACACTTAAGTTCCAACTAATCTAATCAGTTAGCTAGATCTAATCAGTTAGCTAGATTAGCATACCTAACCACCAAGATTATTTAGACACGTCAAATCCTCTTCAATTTTTTAAGGAAAAATTAACGAAAAGTCCTAAAAAAAACTTTAGTTTTAATGAAAATGACAAAATAAAGGTGTAAATGAATAGTACCAGAAGTAACTTTTCAAGGTAAAAATGTCATTTTCGTTAAAAGCAAACAGAACATGAAGTGTTTCATTAAGATTCTCATTTTTTAAGGTACTTTAAGATATTTGGCAAGGTGTGTGGATAGGTCTCAATGGACTTGGATCCCATCCATATTCAAATTGTGGGAATCCTAGGAATCCTCACATTTTAGTCATTCATTGTACGTCGTGCGGTCATAAATCATTTTTTTTTTTTAATTTAAAACTAAACACAAATAGTACATGACGAAAACTGATCACACGATGTACGATGAATGATTAGGATGTGAGGATTCCTAGGATTACACAAAATGGATCCGATGAGACTCCTCTTCTGGTCCCAATAATAACGAACGTAATAAAATAATTAAAAATAAAGGTGGTGCAGTTTCTAGGTGGGTAATGTAAAAACAAAAGACAATAGGAATAAGTCAAAATAATCTTCCTCCTGATCTGGGTTTAAAGGTCTTGAGGCATAAAGGTTAGAGGAGGGGGTAAATTTATTCTCACAATAAGCTAATAATAATATGATTCAAATTCGTCTTTAACGAGAATTAATCTTAAAACTTCTCTTACAAATGAAGATGAATACACCTAGACTGTAGTACTAACTACTAAGTGGCTATATTTACACTTTTTAACAAACCCATTCAAATTTAGGAAAACTAATGAAAATGGTTTGAAAGTTTTGAGTTTTAATGATAAGGACAAAATAAAGGGTAAAGTGAATAGTACCATGATTGACTTTTTAGTGTAAAAATGTGATTTTTTTATTAAAGTAAACAGTACCGTAGGCTTTTCGTTAAAACTCCATATTTTTACCTTTTTTTTTCCTTGGTGCAATTTTCGTCATTTGATTATATATGTATATTTAGGGGCAGATTCACTTTGAGGCAAGGTGGGCAATTGACTCCCACCCAAGCTCATAAATCTTCTATGGAAGAGTTGGGTGCTGCTTTTTGAAAATCTGAGATGCCCTTGAAAGCTATCCTCCAATTGTTCGACAAATTGCCTCTATGGACATTGGGCAGGGTAGCTGCTAGCTTCACATCTTTGTATGCATTGCTATGTGCATCTTTTAATAGGCTCACTCGATATATATTGGTTCTCGGCATGCTCGGTTAAAAGCTGACATTAGTTGATATGCTTGTTCAAAAGTTGTTAGCATCTGTTGACAGGTGTGCAATATGACTTGATAAATGACTTCAGGCCCATCAAGACATGATAAAAATGTCAATTTGAATGCTATTCCGTCCAATAAATTTTGCACGATATACGTACTATTCTTGCTGACCCCCCGATATTTTTTTCTAGATCCGCCACTGTTATTATTCATATAATCATTAGATGATGAAACTAATACATTCTATTATTGAAGAACCAAATATCAATAATAGGGCTGTCTTGCTGAATTACAATTTTGACCAAAAAAATACACAGATTACAACCATATGGGGTCTTTAATATTTCACAATAATAAAATGAAACAGGAATTGAACCAATAATTTGGTATATCCAACAGCTCCAGGCAAATAAAGTTCAGAATCAAAATCATTAAAAACAGTCACTTGGTGTGTATTCTTGATTAATGGAATAATTAGATAAAAGGACCAATTATGTGGTCATTTATTAGGTTTAATCTTTGAGATTTCGTTTCAGTATTGGTCCATTTATTTTGAATACAATTAAATAACTTTTCTATTTTATAGTGATGAGATCAGCCAATTTTTTAAAATGTATGTTTACAATTTTTACTGAGGAGACTCTCTTAAAATAGAACTATCTGCCACTTTATGTTTGGAACACAATGTTTTATAATATTGATACAGAAATTCGCCTTAAATTGTAAAATGGCAAAAACTCAATAAAAAATCTCACTTTGAAAGAGTCTCGTTAATATTTCTCTTTTTTTTCGGAATATCGTGTGTACCCTCTCCACAATAATGCACTCTTAATTTTAGGTATGTTTCCATATTACACCATTGACCGTTACTTTTATTTCTCTATTTGCTTTTGAGAAGGTATATGTATTGGTTTGTGTAGATTTATAAACCACATGGATAAATTCATAAACCAGCATAGGTTTGTTGACATTACAAAGTTACAAACAGTTGCGAAGTCATGAACCGCTAAAGGGAGGGGCGAAATTTAAAATGGTCAAAAGGTCTCAATAAAATTTAGACAAGCAAATCATTTATTAAAGATATTAACCAAATTACTAACCGTCTTAAAAAAATAAAAAAAAATAAAAAAAATAAAAAAAATAAAAAAAGTGGCAACATCCTCAACAACGTTGTTTTGGCCTGAGTTTAAAAAATAATAATTGACCGTGCGCAGAGTGCAATGCAGCATCGACAACAAGCTTGAGCTTCATTCAAGCATTTTTGTCAAACACCTTTCTTGCAAGTTCAGAGGAATGGATTCCTCACTTTTCATGTAGTTTCCAACGACTGGAGGGCGCGGCCACCCCTCCTTTCTCTTATGTGGCTTCACCATTTACGAACCTAGTTAACTAAAGATTCACCACCCTTCATCAGAGGTTCATTAACATCTTAAAGCCATATATTTGTGGTGAAGGTTCACCACCCTTCAAACCTGTGGTGAAGGTTCATTACCCTACAGACGGTAAAGGTTCAAGAAGGGAACCAATCTCCAACAAACGAATAATATACCAACGATGAAGATTAAGCTTGAGGGAGAAATGCATTAAAACTCGAAAGCTTACGTATACCGACGATGAAGATCAAAATCCTATATATTAAAAGGGATTTTACTATTGTGGACCAAAGGTGCATAGTCTGATTAAAAGTGCTTTTAGACAAAATTTTATTCGGTTCTAATTTTCAATAGCACTTAAAGTGCTTCTGCAAGCCTTATATAATTATGAAGATAAACCCAAATCCTATATAATTCTGAAGATAAACCCAAATATAATGGTATAAGAATTGAAATATTACTAGTTTTCGTATTTTCCACGATTTTCTTGCATTTTTACCAAGGACATGATTTCAAAAGTATTTTCTCTAAAAGCGTTTTCCGTCATTTAAAAACACTTACCAAATGAGTTATTAAATTAATTAAATTTGTTACTAATAGTCCTTTTAAGTATACAGCATATTTTGGTTTAAATATTTTTCAGTTGGAAGGTCACCATAAACAGAGACACTTCACCTAAGCAACGACCACCTTTTATATTTCATTGAAACTAAATTAAAAATTGGAATATTGCCATATACAGAACTCTCTAAGCTTATGAGTGAGCAGGCAAGTAAGCACCCAAGTCCCAACCAAGTCAAAAGTCTGCGCACAAACCGCATCATGAAGATGATAATCCCTCGTCATCTTTGTATTTATTGGACCATGGGATTAGGGTTCCTCACCTAAATATACCTAATCATATTGATTAACTTAAGCAGAATTTCACTAATATTATCTCCACAAAACTTTAGTAAAATTGTGCTTGAGTTAATCAAAGTACATATAATATTAGTGAAATTATGCTGATTAAGTACATATAATATTAGTGAAATTCTGCTGAGTTAATCAAAAGCGGGTGAAAAAACCATTCTACTCCTATCAACAAAACTAAAGATAAATAATTAAAATAAAGGTTATGAGCAACATAGTAAATTACACACAAAATAATTTTTTTTAATTTTTTTTTTATCTCCCTCATAACCATGTAACAATATCAGTTGGCCCCATTTTTCTTTCACCTCCCTCTCCCTTTTACCTTTTTCTCCCAAATAAAAAAAGTTTTTAGCAACGAAATAGTTACTCAGAAATAATCGTTAAATATATGAACAACCTCTCCAATGACCGAAAATCGTTTGAAGGTCGTCACCAAAAAGTTTAGCGACTAACTATTTATATTTTTTCTCCTTTTGTAAACTTTATTTTCAAAATTTTAATAACCATGCATGTGTACAATTGCTATGTTCATTTAATTAATTAAATCTTAAATCAATCGATTTTTAAAAACCACTTGCTCTCACAGTAACACAAATTGTCCATTAAGATTAACAACATTTATTTCAAAAAGTCAAGTCAAGTTTATCAACAATATATTCATAACATATTTTATATATACAATTGAGAAGTTGAGTTATAGACAATATCAATAATATTTAGGACATATTAGGGAAAAATTTATTATGCTAATGTGGATGTAAACGTGCAGAAGAAAATTACAATTAATCATGACAAAATGGATGATGTGCAATTGTTCAGAAATTCAAGAAGTGGAGGCATCCATCATCATTGGATTTAATTAATACGAATATCGACGGTGAGGATTATGTTTCTATTATTATGACCTGTCATAAATAATTGTTGATAGAATAAGAAGGTATCACATCTGAATCTAAACCAATTTGTATTTAATATTTTCGACATTTCTTTTTCCCTTTTATTTCGTAAGTAGCTATTATTATAATTATCTTGCAAGCTAAGAATTATACTCTTCGCACGTGAAACATCACAAATAAGGAATCAAGGGCCTACTTTACACGTGGCGTGAATGGGATAACTATTATTTATTTATCTCAGAGTAATAGAGTTTGCTAATTATCAGATATATTGCTAATCAATTGAGGATCAGGAACCAATAAGCAATAATTATGAATTTGTTTGAAAGTGTTTTTAAAATTATCGAAAGTGAGTTTTTGATGAAATTGATTTTGAGTCTCAAAAACACTTCAAATACTTTGTCAAGATCAACTCGAATTTTTATTAAGGATTGGTTTGAAAAACATTTTCACTAAAAGCGTTTTCAGTCATTTTAAAAGTATATCCAAACGAGTTCTATGCCTTTCATTTTTTACAAAATAACGCATGAGGTTTGAGATGACTATAAAGAATGCGGAATCGTTATTAGTATTTGGAAAGAATGCAGAATGATTTTTTCAAACTAATTAATAAACGTTTTTCCAAAAAAAAAAATGTGGGATTGACATTTTCAAATGATTTATATCCAAATCAACAACAATTCTTTGAAGTTAAGTCAAGGGTTGAAACCCCACAAGAAAATTAAAATTTCCAATGAGTAGTAATGAGGATTTATGAGACAGAAACTCAGAATAAAAAAAGGTAAATGAAGACATAGAAATACTTGAAAAGAGACTTTAAGAAAATACATAGAGTAGTTAGAGTTAACAAAAGACTTAGCACAAAACCCAGCACAGTGGTGTCCTAGGATTCATACAACCGATCCTACTTAGTGGAATAATGCTTTGTCAATGGTTGATTGTCTTAGTTGTAATGGAGTTAAAGAAAAAAAAAATAATGATATCATCATGAAACAAAAAAAATAAGCAAAATATAAAAAGTGTAATTGAAGCAATCCAAAACAAAGGTTTGTTTCTACTCATATTTTTTACTCAAGAAATTGCCACAACAGCCTCCCCTGGCCAACTACGTTGTTGGGAATTTGGAGATTACAAAGTCACCAAAAACAACTAACCCCAGAAGAGTCCAAATCAATTTCTCTGATGAAACCAATAGCTTTCCCAAACAACTCCAACTCTCCAAATTTGTTAGTTTTCAGTTGTTGGCCAGTCCTTCAATCCAAAACACCAACCTCCTAATCCTCTCCCCTAACCCACCAATTAAGAGAGAGAGAAAGAGAGACACCATTAAAAAAATTTGGAAGAGAGGAGAACCAAACCTTTCTCTTCTAATACACACCCAAATTTGTGATTGACACACCCAATTTCATATCAATTTCCTCTCCCTTGGAGTGCAAGAAGGCTCAAAAAGCTCTTGCAATGGAAACAGCAGGCAAAATTCTCAGAAGATCAGTCCACATATTTCTTCTAAACTACCAATACTTCACCTCAACTGCTGCACTCATTGCCTTACCCTTCTCAGCCTCAGTTCTCATCTCTCAAGCACTTCTTCCTTCAAGCTCCGCCCTCTTGGCCGCCGTCTACAACCGCCTCCACAGTCTTTTCGACGCAGCCGGCTTCCCTCCCTCCTTGGAATTCTTCACCATTCTCAACCACAAGCTCTCCCAAACCATCACCTCCTCAATCTTCACATTTCCATTCTCCCTCACCTTCCTCCTCATAACCAAATCTTTTGTAATCCAAACTCTCAGCCGCCACCAGAAACCGAATTCCTCGTCGCACCCGTCATTTCTTTCCACAATTTCTCTCTACACCCCACTCCTCCACACCCATGTTTACAACTCGTTTTTGATCCTCTCTGCCAATGCAACCGTCTTTTCTATCTTGTTCATCGCCTTCAATGTCCTCGAAGGATCCGGGTTCTCTTCTCCTAACACCCTCCTCTTCTTATCAGCATCTGGGGCAGTTTTGTACTCCATTGTTCTTGCCAATGCACTCATAATATGCAATCTTGCATTGGTTCTATCAGGTACACAAAAGAGTGGCGGCTACTTAGCAATTCTCAAGGCTTGTCTTTTGATCAGAGGAAGAACTTCAACTGCTCTCTCTCTTGCTCTGCCTGTCAGCTTAACCATAGCTGCAGTTGAAGCATTGTTCCAATACCGCCTCGTACGAGCCTACCATTTCACAGGACAGCTCGGATCTTCCATGGCCATGGAGGGTGTTTTCATTGCTTATTTGTACTCAATTCTTGTTGTTCTTGATACAACTGTGAGCTTTTTGTTCTTGCAAAGCTGCAAGCCGAGTTCTCGAGGGATCGAATACAGAGACGACGAAGAAAGTTGTGGAGATTTGAAGGCTGTCAAAGTGCTTCCATAAATTTTGGTTCAAGAAATTGAAGGGAACCCTTCAAAGTTCGAAGGAATCCAGTTTTAGTACATTCTTTTTTATTTTATTTTTTTAGAGGAAAGAATATAAAAAAGGCATTGCCAAAAAAAAAAAATTAGTTTGTATCTTCAATTCAAAGCATGATTTCTTTTGCTTGGTAATCACTCACACCAGGCAACTTTCTTGACATAAAAAAAAGCATCCTCTCTAAAGTAGGAGAATTGTATACACAACTTTGCTTATGATTATTATATTCCAATTTTATTTAGTTGCTTTGTTCTAATTTTATTTTTATTTTTTTAAAAAAGGGACTACCTGGTGGCTTTGTCACCACAGTTCATTTTTCAGGGGCCGGTAAGACTCACATAGGCATTTCAACCTCTCTTTTACCACCATCGTGTAATTCACAAGCGTTAGATATCAAACCCAGAACATGCCGTGTGGAATATAGATCTGTAATTCGTTCCCAACCACTAAAATTTGGCAACTTTAGCAGTGTGGATGATACATTTTGGTCTCTTTGTTTCTTTTTCCATTTTTGTTATTGAAGTTAGAGTTTTGTGTTGGTTTATAGCATTAGAGGGATAATATTGGTCAAATTCCAATGAATTGTACCAGAGTGATAGAGCAATATAAAATTTACATCTTGCAGCGGTTTATAAACTCATGCATGAAATTTCAAAGATGTTCTATTGTGTACGCAAAGGATATTTTGAAACTCAGTCATCACATTTTTTCACCCAAAAAAAAAATGTAGCTCACGGTCTTTGATTGATTTTGCTAAAAACTGCAAAAATCATTCTAAAATATATTTTCGTGAAATTTTCACCACACCATACGGTTTTTTAAATTCATGCATGATATACAAGAGATATTTATGACATCACATGACGATGTTACGAACATTCAACAATTACACTTTTCACAAAAAATGTGAGCATTAGCTCACAAGTTTTAATTGATGGTCCAAATTTCATGTTTAATTGTGGGACTCATTTTATTAATTTGAAAAAGTTGCAGGTGACTCTGGAAATATACAAGGTCAGTTAATAATTGGGCTGATATTTTCGTTGAATGTGTGTTTTTTCCCACGTGGCATAGTAAATCTAACTTTGTTACTTATGATGAAGATGTTTGTACTGTGATTTGTCGTATTATTATAATCGTATTTTTGTTTTCTTCTGATCTTTTAAATTTGTATTCCTAAACAGGAAAGTTCAGCCATCAATTCGTTTGATAGTTAAAACTCTTTGAGAAATTGATAGAGGATACAAATCATAAATTTCACTAAAAATATGGAAATTCTGAAAATTCATGAATTTAAGTATATACTTTTTGACTAACAACCATAAGGAAGAAACAGTCAGTTTCTTAAACCAACCTATATTTATTTTACAATTACAACAAGAACAAAGCCTTATCCCATTAAATGGGGTCGGCTGTATGAATCCTAAAACGCCACTGCGCTCGGTATTTATTTTACAATTACCCTAAAAATTAAAAAAATTCCCTGTCGTAGTCTAGTTTCTTTCTGAACCTGATTCCCTATACAACGCCTATCACGAGGGGGTCTCCTATCCAAAATTTCAATGTAACGAGGAACTAAATTATATGTTACAGGAAAATGAATTGAATTCTAAACTACGGAGAGAGGGTTAGTGTGATTTACAGGAGTTCCACGGCACAGCAGGGATGTGGGATTTACAGATCCCAACGGCATCTTCCTTGGCGCTGTACATTTTATGCCAAACGAATGATGAAAGCTGAAACCTGATTGTGAACCGAGACTGAACTTTGCTCTCCCAAGGATGCCAGAGGGGGCCAGATCCGACATCATGGTGGCAGACGAAGCCAGTTGCCTCGGGAACCCTTGCTTCTTAATGAATGGTACACAACTGTAGAGTGAGAGCCAAGGTCCGGTCTCTTTGTATGATATCCCACATGACTGATCAGTTGGCCGTGATCATCTGACTGAACATCTTGTCAAGCATGTATAGTTAAGATTCATGCATGGTTCAAAACTTCAAATGCTGCAGGACTCGAATAGTTGCCCTTTCCGCCCTCATCCAAATAATATCTCGAAGGGCTTTCCTTTGCACTAGTTCTGAGAAGGGGATTCCGACCAGGATCCTAAAAGCATATGCTCCTTGCCACTAGTTAGCAACACTGCGACTGAACACTCTTCTGTAGGGCAGGAGAGCTCGATTTCCCATGTAGCGATAGAATGACTATATCCTTCACCTATTTTGGTGCTTTTTTTGTGAGGTTAATGCCCTGGGCCTTTTCCATTTCAGCTTCCTTTTCTGCTTTCTTCTTCTCCAATTCAGCCTGTTTGATATTCTCTTCGTGTGCTTTCCGAAACAACTTAACAAAGTTCAAGAGAGTCACAGTAACTGCAGTCATCAAAACAGGGGTTTTAATACGGCTTAAGTCAGCTCCATTATTACCGAATGAAAAGAGTGCATTTGTAGGCATCCAGAGAAGCCCTCAGCCCCTAAAATAGCATAAAGGTCCCAAAAATCTCTTACAAAATTCAAAATCTAAAAAATTCAAAATCCCCCCGACCCCATCCACAACTAACCTTGCTCAAATGGACAGCGGGCGGGATCCTCACCAAAATATAATGCAAGAGCATCTGCATTTCTACCCTGTCCACCAAAAGCAAATGACAAAATTGAGATCACAAAATACAAAATAAGACAGGCAACAAGGAGACGATAATTAGCAAATTACCACCACAGAATATAGGTTCGTCACAGATGCCACTTCGGTCTCAGCAACAGTAATGAACTCTTTCAATGTCTAGAAATTCAACAACAAAAACAAGTACAAAGAAATTGTTAGGGAACGGGAAAAAAAACAGAAGAAGAAATGAAGGGCCTTTCAACAAAGCTTTATAAATTTTAAAAGAGAGAGACTACATACCTTACGGAAAACTTCTGACACAGGGCCATCATTTTCTGATGCCGTCAGCTCCTGCTTGAGCTTTTCTAACCCCTTGATTAAAGCTTGCATTTCTTCAGCTAAAGACTTCAATTGTATCTGCATGGAAACAAGATCTGTCACATTCAAAATCTAACTACAATGCTTAGAATTAGCACCAAGGAAACAAATGTTCACCTTTGTTGCAGGCTCCAGGCTGACAAGGTCCTGGTAAAAATCAAGAAGTCCTGGCGATTTAGAAGCAAGGATCTAAGACACAAGAAAGCCAAATGTGAGACTCAAAATATGATAGTAATCTTGTCTCTCAAAACATTTGGCAACAAAAACATAAATTTTGCAAGCGGTCATCTCTTATTTGTTAGTTCTAGATCTCTTATTCCCCGCTTTGGTTATTCATTACATAACCAAAAATATTTAAGAAACGTACCTTACAAAGATAATGCATGAGTGTCATCTTACTAGTAGAGGCACGCGTATCATAGAGCTTCAGTAGACTGTCCAACTTGAACCCAACAGCAGCACCTGTACAAAAACATTTGACAATTCATATTATTTTGGAGGCTACCTAAAATAAAGCCAAGCGCAGATAGGAATTTAAAATGGAACACGAAATAGCTGGTTTCAAATATAAAGGTTGCTTCTGCCAGTAACTCTTGATTCTCCCAGATAAAAAGTCCAGGATCAATTCTAAGCTCCAGCATGTGAAGCACATGCCTCAGAATAAAGTGTCATAAAAATTAATTAAATCCTCCTCTTTGAACCCAACAGTGATCATAATTTCAAAACAGAAGCACAATTTTCCGAAAGGACTTGCCTATGGTTAAGTTAAATCAAATTGAAAGCCATTTGGAGATATGAGGCAGTTGCTTTGCATTCATATAATTTATCTTAATACTTCCCACCTCCCACCTCCCAGTCTACAGTAATAGATTATCTAAAGTGCTTACTTTAAGCAACATGTAAAAGAACCTTCCTACATGCTCTAAGTCAACAAACATAACAAATTCCAATATAACTTACCCCTTGCAGTTCCTTGGTTCAAAGTGTTCCCCAAAAACAGAATCTTCTTCATAATTTCCTTCAGCTTAGAAGAGTTCCGAACCTAATTTATCAGTAATAGAGTAGCTAAGTTAAAATCGGTATCTATATACTGCAGGAAGCAATTCATTGGTAGTGCTGACATACCTCCTCACATGCAGAGTTTACTGTGTTCAAACTTCTTTTAAATTCTGAGACCTGCAAAAAAGGTCAATAATTAGATAATGATGCAAAGAGACATACATTAGGTCCCATTTACTGCATTGGGAACAAAACAGCAGGTACTACCAAACCTGAGTGTTGAACTGAATCTTGAAAGAAAATACTCTCATCTTTGACTCCACCCGAGGCACTTTCATCAACTCCAAAAAAAACTGAAACATTACAAATATACAGAGAGTTTATATATCTGACAATTAGTTATAGCTGTAAAAGTATTTAAGGGGCATTACAATCCAATATGCACTCAAAACACAATTGCTATTACTAAAATTTTCTGAGCAACATAAAACATTTTTAGGAAAACAATATTCAAAAACTCAATAAAACTACAATCACAAAAACTAATCTGAAATGACTCCGCCTGAATTAACATCACTTCATATAACATGCTATGGTGCCTCACTAAATGTCTGGGTTTTTCCTATGTCTATTTAACACACCAATTAAACCAGTAGCAGTGCAATTTAGCATCTTAAACAAGGACAAGCGAAATATATCCCTTAGAATCTTTCATTTTTCAACAGTCTAGGGAAATCCTTTATTGATGTTTACCGATTATCAGCCCCTCTTCAAGTCTTCCATTGCCGCCACATATATACGTGTAGTAATATTCGAGGAATATTTGAAAATTAAACTGAATAAGTAGTGAATGGACTGATGTGTCTCCTTAATATTATAACTTCATAGAGCACAGTATAAGGGGCACAGTATAGAATTTAAATCATAATGGGAGATGCAAAATCCCTTGAAATGTGTAATATACAATTTTGGTTGGCCAGTCAACTTTCCAACGGAGAGATGCAAATATTAATCCTACCATTGGAGATGCTCTTATAATAATTAATCTACTACGACAAATACTTCAAGAATATATTTGATCTGGTCATACCTGTTCACACCTCCCCAGGGCCTCCTTGTCACCAGTGTAGTTCTAAACAACAGAAATCACAAGCAAGAAAACATATGATTAATGAGGAGATGGAGCCATGTCAGGTTGTAAAAAGAGTAAAATAACCATCAAAATAGTAAAAATAAAATAAAGAATAAAGGCTACACCTTGAGAAGTTCCATCTCCTCTTTAGTAGGACAAAATTTAATTAAATTTTCCACCTGATCAACATCTAATACTGAGTCATCCATTTTTAAAACAGCAGCCTGAGAATGTGCATATAAATACATAATTAGCTAAGTATGAAAAGCGTTCATTTACAACATCAGCTTTAAATTATTCGGGAAGTAAAAAGCCAATTGAGAAGACTCATCAGATATGCAAATTATCTATATTCACAAATCATGAGTAAGAAGAAATTCAACTATATCAGCTTACCATCATATCAGGAAGTGGCATCTTAACTTTTGTGAGCATAATTTCTGTGTTGTATGCCCTTCTCAGGTCAACCTACAATGTGGTACAAAGAGAATCACAGTAAGAAAGGAGAGAAGTAATAGCATCTGACATTATATGGAAAAAAGAGAAAAAAAATATTCATCAAAATAAATCTCCGCGTTAACAAATATAGCCAGCATTGTACACACCCAACTTATCAATACAAGTGGAACTCTACAACAAAAACTCTAGAGACATGGAGAGATGGTTGACAGATAGTTACACTCTAACAGAAGAATCAAATCCCATAACTGGTAGGAAGACCCACAAAATATAAAAGAAGAATCACCTTTAACAAGCATAACTTTTTTGTTCAAAAAAAAACAAGCATAACTTTTAGAAGATATGATTTTACAGTAAAATAACCAATTGCATAAAATTACCAGTTGAACTTTGTCAGGTTTAGAACCAGCAGGCTTGCGGCGCCCTCCTTTATCTCCTGAGTTTGCAGATTTTGGAACTGTAGCAGAGAAAAGGCTCTCTATCTCTGACACATCAAATTCCGGCGCACTAGATTAAAAGAGAAGCACATTAGTGATTTGAAATGAACAATCCTGAAATAAAATACATTTGTGTATGTTGAACACGTAAGATCCATCAAATCAACAAAAAAACTTTATGGCAGAAAACAGCTACCAAGGCAATAATAAGTTGAAAAATAAGATGGAATACTTTTGAGTCTCTCCATGTCTTTGCAGTTCCTCCCACAGGCTTCCTTGCAACGCCCTTGTCACCTTGTTCCAATGTAGTGGTTTCAAGGAGGAGCGTCGAGGCGCTGTGGCAGGTATCCCACGTCCGCGCCCTCTGCCAGCAGCAGGTCCTCTGCCACCTAATGAGGGTGGTGGTGGAGGAGCACCACCAGGAAGTCCAGGTGGAGCAGGAGGCCCTGGACCACGACCTCCTGGAGGTGGTGGCGGAGGTGGTGCTCCAGGTAGTGAGGGAGCGCGGCCTCCACCGGGAGGTGGAGGAGGAGGTGGTGCACCATGCCCTGAAGGTGGTGGAGGGGGTGGAGGCGCTCCCCCACTCATTGGAGGGGGTGGCGGAGGTGGTGCACCACGTCCTGAAGGTGGTGGAGGTGGCCCCCCACGCATTGGAGGGGGCGGTGGAGGTGGGACCCCATACATTGGAGGTGGCGGCGGAGGGGGGGCACCGTGCATTGGAGGTGGCGGTGGAGGTGGGGGCCCACGCATTGGAGGTGGTGGTGGAGGTGGAGCTCCGTGCATTGGAGGCGGTGGTGGTGGTGGAGTAGGTGCTCCATGTACTGAAAATGGTGGTGGGGGTGGTGGAGGTGGAGCCCCTTGCATTGGAGGTGGTGGGGGTGGCGGTGGCGGTGGCAGTGGAGCTCCACGTAAAGAAGGTGGGGGTGGTGGTGGAGCTCCAACTAAAGGAGGTGGTGGCGGTGGATGTGGAGTTCCTTGCATTGGAGGCGGAGGCGATGGTGGGGGTTGTGGAGTAGATGAAACTCCAGGCAAAGGAGGCGGCGGTGGAGGAGGAGGTGGAGTACCACGAGTAGGTGGTGGCGGTGGAGTAGGTACTGCAACTCCAAGAGGTTTGGATACACTTGCAGCAAGAGGAGGTGGAGGGGGAGGCGGCGGCGGGGAATTTTGAGAACCTGCCACAATAACATGAACAGCTGAAGAGTACCCAACCTTCCAAAGAGACGAAGAAGGCTGTGGAGGCATTATGGTGCCACTATTCTGCCCACCAGATTGCAGCGGAGGTGGAGGGAAAGGGGGAGGTGCAGGGACCAAAGCTATACCAGTATTCTGCGTGATAGATGACGAGGCATAAGGAGGTGGAGGTGGAGGTGGAGGTGGAGGTGGAGGTGGTGGCGGGGTAGAAGATGGAAACAAGCACGAGACTGAAGAGGGCTTTGAGAAGACAGAATTAGAACTTAGCAGAGGAGGCGGCGGCGATGGTGGAGGAGGAGGAGAAGGAGGTGCTGTTGCAGCTACTTGCGACAATGGTCTAGCTGGTGACAAATGCTTTGGAGAACTGTACAATGAAGATATTTGAGACATAGGTGGTGGAGGGGGAGGTGGAGGAGGAGGTGGAGGTGAAGGGGAAACTACTTGTGCATCAGTATGTTCCATTGTAATAGAGGAAGTCTCTGTCTCTTGGATTGGTGGTAGCGTCGATGGCAGGCAGGATGTGGATGTCTCTGTTAGTGTCTCTGGTGCAGACTTTGAATGCTTCAAAGGGTCCACTTTACTATGTTTCAGTTCAGTTTCCATATCCTTTGAAACCGCAGTTCCAGAAGAAGCTTTCAGTTTAGCATTTGCATTTGTATCTTTTGAAGAAGCAGCACCGGCAAAACCAGCTGGTGCACTATTATATCTTGATGGTGGATAGGAAACGTGCATTGAATTAGTATAAGAGCCTTTGTTAGGGGGAATCCACCTAGACACCGCATTTGGTTTTGCTATTTTTGCCGAAGTGCCCTGAGTTTCTTGTTGTTTAGACTTCTGTTTTGCTGCCGTAGTTTCTACACCTACTTTTGCGTTAAATGAAGGCTGTCTCTTAAAGGCAGGTGGCTGCAATTTCTCAGCTTTTGGTCTAGAGACCTCAGCACTCAGTTTTGATTGTGCAACCTTGGTCTCTAATCTCTTCTGTGTAGCCAAGTCTTCTTCATTAGTTATATCTTCCATCTCTTCCAATTTCCGGCGCACCTCTTCTACCACTTCCTTAGTTCCAGTATGACTCCGCACATCAGCAGCAACTGGGATGGAATTTGACTTCATATCTCCATCATCCACAGCAATGTCTTTCACAGCATCGACATTGGAATCCACCTCATCGAGCTTGTACTTCACATCATCAACAGCAATGTCCTTCACCGCATCATTATTAGAATTTTCCATTCTGTCCTTTTTGTGCTTTCCATCGTCTGATGTACAGTCTACAAAAGCATGACGATCTAAATCCTCCTTCCAGACTGTTTGCTGATCTATATGTTTACGAGTATTGTCGTGAACCATGGAAGTGTCGAAATCTGCCTTCACTTCCTGTGAATCCAATGCATTGCTAAATATCTCTTCCACCTCAAAAAATTCCTCGGGTGAAGCACTCCCTGTCTCGTTTTCTTCACTTGCCACAACTGTGGTGATATTAGGCACAACAGCATCAGCGTCCAGAAAAAGTACCTGATACAGATTTGAGTATGCATTCAACTCCTATAGCTTCAGAAAAGGACATCCACATAATAAACAATAACATACCTCTGCTCTAAAGTCCTTTGGAAATTGATCCTTGGCATCCCAAAGAATATCAATATCATCACGACCGAGCATCAATATATTTGACCGTACAAATGCTGTGTGGAACATAACCCTGAACATCATCTCCTCGCGAACAAAATCTTCATCCAGGTGGATGCATTCAAGAACCACATCCCCTCGAATACGGCAACGAATATCAATTTTCACCAGCACACACTCTGCCTGTGATTAGGATTCATAAGAATGCTTCAAAAATATTTCATCTTATACAATCAGATTTCGTTGCATGAAGTAGACATTACCTGTACATAGAGGTGGGTATTCTTTTCATTCCTTAAAGTTGAAAAGAGAAGCTTAGAGATCCTGTTAGCTGGTGTAGAAGGGTCTTGACCAAAAACACGTATGAAAGGCCTACAACCTTTTCCATCATCAAAAAGCGGAAGGTTTCGAAGTATCAGACAATCCAAAAGTAGAGGTGTATCTGATGGAGGCCATTCAGAACCCAAATTTCGTCGCGAAATGTATTGAAGATATCTCATCTGCGAAGGCTGTGGGTTTAAAGGAGACAAAAGATGGAGAAGTTCCCTAGGAGCCTGCTTGTAAACCATTTCAAGGGTCTTCTGCTCCCCATTGTATTGTTTACGGTACAACAGAAGACCCGCAAGCATAAATGCGAGAACAGGCCATCCTCCTCTTTCACAGTGCATCAGTAACACATTCTGTTGCCCCTCCAATGACAACCAACTTTCACTCGAACGAAGGAAGTGATGAATCATCTCTAGTGGCAACAAAGGACATCCCTCATATTGCCGAGGGTAATCCATTACTGTCATGTCATACTGCGAAAGCACATCGGAAATTTGGCTCCGCCTATCCCCTTCTCTGAAGTTAAACACCATGAAAGAAGCATCCGGGAAGTAGTCTTGCAGCTGTGCTACAATGCCACCCAAGTATACTTTGTACTCATCTTCTTCCAACACATCGGTCGAGAAGCAGCAGTCAAAAACTGCATAATTCGGAGCCAAAACAAGTTAAAATCAATCCACATTACACTAAAAGGTTCACAATTTTGAGCTAAAAGAATCCCCAAACATACAAAATGCACTAAAAAAACAAAATTCAATCGATTTCGAAGCAAATTCAATCGCATTTCAGCAAGAACCCCAAAAAAAGACTCTGAATTTCCATCAAATTCAACCGCATTGGCCCAAACACGGACCAAACCTCAACAATTGAGCACCAAAAAACCAGAATTTCTCAAATTCTCAAGAAACAGGAAACGGCAACGTACCGTACACCCGCTCGGAGATCTCAAGAAGGCGGTCCGGCGGCTTCCGGTAAAAGAATCGTCTGAACAGCGCCATCAGATGGCGCTGTTTCTCCCCCGATCGGATCCAAAACGGTAATCCAAACCAGCTCCAATTAGATCACAATTCCGATCCCTAACAATATACGCAGCCAGATCTCGCCCTTATCCGATTCTTCAACGGTCCAAAACCCGACCCGAACGAGCCGAACCCTTCCGGCGAAACGAAAATCCCGAAAGAAATCGCCAATTGAGAAAAATCAAAAGGGGGAATTGAATTCCCGAGACGAAGTGAGGGAGTGGGGGTTTTGGGAATGCAAAAGCAAAGGGAATTGGAATTCGAGGGAATTCTAGAGAGAGAAAGAAGAGAGGAGAGAGAGCGAGAGAGAGAGAGAGAAGAGAAGTGGACTGAGAAGGAGAAAGCAGCTATTGGGACCCGACCCGTCTTCTTCTCCTCGTCTGCTTGGGGCACCTGTGCGTCTTCTGCAACTCTTCCTTTTTTTTTTTCTTTTTTAAAAAAAAAAAAATTAATTCTCTTCTTTTTATGTTTTTCTGTTTTTCAGTTGGGCAGCGCGGGGAGGGATCGGGCGGGCAGCTGTCCGACGTGGCAAATACGATACTGGTAAATTAATCGATCAATGAATTAAATTCGTTATGAGTTAATTAAGACCACTGTAACTGCCTGAAAAGGAAAAAGATTACGTTTGTTTCTTTGGTCTTCAGGTAAAACATTTGAAATATCGATGTAAGTGTCACTCATACTACGATATATGATATTCATTTTTGTTTAAAAGTGAGAGGTTTTATGTTCGAATATCGTAAATGACGAATTAGATATCAAATTAGACTGTCCATTGTGTGGTTTAGCCCAATTCTCTCCTTAGTAAAAATATCGATGTAGGTGAAAATATTAATAGAGTGAAATTATCGATATACAAGTCACTTAGTATTTCAGTCTAGTTGTATTCCTCTTCATTTGTAAGTGAGATGTCTTAAATTCAACCACATTATTGCTATTAGGTACATCCTTCTCACCTTACGATAGATAATATTGTTTGTTAAAAAAAAAAAAAAAATTACCGATATACAAATTTATAAAAATATTAATGGTTATATCAATATTGCTTGTCTTTGACGAAAGTTATGGAAAGTTGTAATAGAGTGGGTATATCAACTCATTCGGATTTAGTCAAAATTAGAGAAAAATTCTTAAAAAAAATAAAAATAAAAAATTCGAAATCTGAAGTGGGTTTTAGAAAAATATCGATATTCATTGATTTTTTTTATATATCGTCAATATAGGATGACGTTTGCATTTCACTCTTTTACATATCGATCCTTGTTTTTTAGATATTTCATGAAAAATATCAATACTTTCGTGGATATTTTATACACTAGTAAAACCGTCAAGGGAAATAGTGAAAATACGAAGGTTTTTTTTCCTCGTCAAACTTTGTTTTTTGTATATACGAAGGTTTTTTTTCCTCGTCAAACTTTGTTTTTTGTATTGGGAAGTGATATTCACACATTCATTTTACCTCCCACACACCCTGATTATTTTTTTTGAAATTGATTTTTTTTTAATTCATTTGATCTGATGGGCGAGAATTAAAAAGAGTGTGTGAAAAGTAAAAATATGTATGAATGACGCTACCCTTAATATTTAGTTTAACTTATGGTTTCAACACAAAAATGATTCATGTTTACTACATATTAAACTCATCATCTATATTTTCCGTTTCATGATTGATAAGCATTGAGCAAGTTTACTTTCTTTTAATCACAAAAGGTTAGCATGGTCAGAAACTTAAAAGTGCTGAATAGTAGCAACTCAAGTTCATTTGAAAACAATTTATAAAGGGCCATTCTCAAGATATTTTTACTTTGATCGTTGCACGAGTCATAGACGTGTAATTTGAGTTTTGTCTAACTTTTATTTTTATATATTTCAAGTATAATGCTGCTTCAAAATGCACAATAACAACAACGATTTATCATGAGATTTTTAAATTTCTAAATCAGACAAAATAATAAAATAAGTACTCGTTAATGAGTACCCAAGTAATATTCTCGATCTTAGGCTATATCAAAAGACACTTTATTTTGATTTGCTTTGATTTACAATCCAAGAATTCAAATTTGAAGTTCCAATGTTCATCTTTTGAGGATAGTGGGGCCAAGAAGTTATACAATCATATTGCATAACGTGCCCAAAAAAACGTCACGTCGTCGCGTGTTTACGTTTCCCGGAACGTCTTTCGCTCGTTACCGGCAACACGACAGCCTTTCAGCGCCGAGCGATGTCGTTAAGCAACTGGAACCACCACGTGATTGCTCTCACGTGTTGTCAAAGTATGGGCCGCCTAATTTGGTTGTCTTCAGGGTCAAGGTTTTGGGCCGTCGCTTTGCTTCGTACAGCAGGTCAGGTTTCTTAAGGCACCAATCACTGCCCCCCATTTCCTTACTTTTCATCCGATTCATGCAATGGACGGTGACAATTTAATGTAGGGTGATGGGCAAGCAACCTTTGTTTTTTGTTTTATGTTATACACATATTTTTTTAAACAATCGATTATATCTACACTAAGAGGAAGGAGTAGACTTAGTCTCATGATGGATTATCAATAATATAGTTCAAACTCGTATTTGACGATAATCGAACCTAAGACCTTTCGCTTACAAGTGAAGAGAAATATCACAAAACTGTAATACTAGGTGACAGCATCCTTTGTCATATTCAAAAGAGTAATTTACAAAACAAAAAAAAGTTTAATTAAAATTGACAACAACAAAAAAGATTAATTAAAATCATTGACTAGCGGGTAAGTAGCCTAATCCAATTTACAGGTGCAGGATGAAGCAATTTTTCTCCAAGGACAAGATGAAGCTCGCACGCCATTTTGGTTTGTGGGTTTTAATTTTTTTTTGGGTAAAATAGAATTTAGGGGAAGATCCGTTACTCTAACCACTAGCATTGAGGAATATTTGCAATCTTGAGTCGGAATGACTTACGCGTGACACTTAACTATCATATGTCACCGTTATGAATTTACGTAAAAATTTAAAGATTGCGCATCGACAATGACTGTTGGCAGCAGGACTCGAACGTTAGTGGAGTCGTCACTCATCATACGTGTTTCATACAACTGATGAGATAAAAAAAGCAAGCCAGCAAGCAAAGGAAACAAATTTCTCATAGCATGAAATGCATTATTGGATTGGTTTTAATTAAGGAAAATTAACAAAAAATCCTCAAAAATTTTAGTTTTAATCAAAATGACAAAATAAAAGTGTAAGTAAATAATACCAAGAATCATTTTTTAGACTAAAAATGTTCTTAACGTTAAAAATAAGCAGTATTATGAGTGTTTTATTAAGATTCTCTTTTAATTACCATACAATACCAATGAGGATCTTAAGTTGTTAATTACTTTGTTAATCTCCTTAAATATCCTTGTAACCAAAGAAACATGGTCATCTCAGAAATCGCAGAAATCAGAGGGACATGTTGGGGGTGAAAGAAGATAGGACCATAAGGTCAATGAGATCTAGATCCACGTGGCGTGCATGCCATGAGGTGATTCGTCACAAAGTCAACAACATGAACGGTGCGATTACTGTTATCATCTTAAAGCGGGACCCACGAAATGATTCCAGCCACTCCATGCATGACATGTGCAATCCCAGCATATTCTGAGAGAATATATATCAATTGGTGAGATGATCATGAAAGTGAGATCTCGCCTGCCACATGTGGACAGATTTTTCAGTGCACTATGTACAGGGTCTGATACATTAAATGTCATAGTATAAGTAGTTGTATATTTAAAATAAAATTTCAATAACTTCAAGGAAGCTTTCTCTCGTTACGAAGTTCGCTCCTATGAAAATTCATATCTTTTTGTTCCGATTTGGACCATATTTTCGAGATATTGAAAAATTTCTTCCGAATATGATATTTGTGGAAAACTGAACTTCACCTAGCTTCACCATCATGTGTTTTACCAAGGTAATTATTAATTTATTATGGTAACAGTAACCCCAATTGCTTCAGTCTTCAGACAACTCTTTTGATTAAAATATGGGACCTCCTTTTTAATTAATTAGAATGGTACTGACAAGTGCTAGTTATTCGGTTGTTAACAATATTTGGAAATTCTCTAATGAGGATTGTTATGGTGGGAAAAGGATCATTTCCGAGTTCCTTCCACCTAATCCTCTTAATTAAATAATTCAAGCTCTTGAAATTTGATCCAATGGGTAAAAACACGAGCCCACTTTAAAAGTTATAATAATTTTAACCGTTGGATCAAATTTCAAGAGCTCAAATTGTTTGATGAGGAGGATTAGGCGGAAGGGATCCAGAGAGAATCCCTTTCCGTTATGGTGTTCATCAAGAGCAGATGTGAGTGCCGCTTGGTCACTCAGTCCCGCACCTGATGTGCACCATAGAGCACTGCATAAGAATGTGCACTGCATGAGAATGTTGTTGTAAAAGTATCTTAAGTCAATTACACACGGTCAGGTGAGGAAGTTAAAATGTAAAATATAATGCGTAATTGACTTAAAATATTGTTATAGTGACATTCAAATGTAGAAATTTCTCATGCGAAATGTGATCCTAACTAATGTTGGCCACCAAATGTGGGTGTGAGTGGATGGTCGATCGACCCCGCCCTTGATGTTCACCATTAAGATTTGTATAAAAAGAAAACTTTCATTCAACCTGAACGTCATTGTAACAATATTCCAAGTCAATCACGCAGCGTAAAATTTAAAACATATAACAATGTGTCGTTGACTTTGGGTATCAATGTAATGTGAATATCAATGTGGCAGTATTTCAAGGGAATCATGCACCGTCACTTAGAAAAATTACATGCATAATAATACGTGATTGACTTAAGATACTGTCATAATAGCATTATGATGTACCAAGTTTGAGTAGAGGATAACCATGCAGATAGACCCATGTTCTGTGGCGGTGACAGATTTGGGCCATTGGTTCCTTTTCATGTTCCCCTTTACATTACAATCATGGAGGTTGGAGAGCCCTTCACTCCACCCATGCCTTTAATTTCCATCTTAACGTTGTTTTTTATTTGTTTTCATCCAATTGATGCAAAGCTGGCCAACTAATTAGTTGCTGATGCTGATGCAAAGCCAGCCATATGATTCTTTGACATGAGAATCCAACACTAAGATTACAAGGTGTAGTTGCGGCTAAGGTTTTGAGATATCCAATAGAGACTTACATAAGACGGGGACGCCAACGTAACATATCAAAAGGTGTTCCAAATTTATCATGTGTCATCATAAATGTTTTAACTTTTTTACACTATGTCACATAATTGGTTTGGGATACTACCCTTTATCGCCTTGACTTCCTTATTTCTTCTAATTTCTCTCAATCACAGGCTAAAAGTTACATGAAATCGAGTGCACTCCCTAGATATTGTCTCTCTCCTCCCTTCTCACGGCTCACTTCCATGCCATGACACGAATACACAAGCCACCATGACGTCTCGTGAAGAATACATCATCATGTATAAGTTTTTCTCTACACGCTATTGTTTTATTAACACGGGACATTACAGTAGCAGTATACTCATACCACGACGTCTCCATCAATTGAATGACTTTCTAATTTCTCAACTTCACATAATGTGAAGTTAGATTGGACTTAAATCTGAATGTGAAGTTGAGATTTGTCCTAAGCTCTCAGATTTTGGGCCTCAAAATGTTCTATATGTGCAACAATCTGAGCTTGTCTAATATGTAAACCTCCTTCCATTTTTGCTATTCTTTCACTTCAAGACTCTTCTGAAAACTAAGTAGTTTGGAAGAACCAAACGAGAAACTGATGCCCTAGCCTACGAGGCTACGAAACAAGAGACTTTACACGGCATTTCCTCGGAAACCATCGCTACTAATGTACACATTTGCCCAATGGGACTTGACAAATATAGGAAACCAGGAGCTAATCAGGCAACAAACAAAAAGTTTCGAACAAGAGAGAAAGAACATTACTCTAGACAACTGATCCAATCATTCTCGTGCTTTCCTCCCCTCCCGGATATTCTAAAGTGGAAGGATAGTTCTTCGCCTTGTCACCGAGCTTGTGGCGGAGATTTTCAATTCCTCAACTTGTGGATGAAGCCACCTAGATGGAAATACCAGCTACCAGGCTGAACTCTTGTATAATCTGTTTCTCGTCGAGACCTGTTTCCTTTTCTGGTTTACTCAAAGTCTCTCCATCATATGATTACTTCCCCTGCTGCTTACCTGCAATTTAAAAGTCACAATATTTAGCTAAAGACAGCCATTGCAATTATCACTATATTTAGTCGGCTACACGTTTATGTATCGTTCTCCCTCCCCAACCCACTAGGTATGGGGAAAACGCTTGCAGAAGAGATATGGAAAAATTAGTATTAGTCCTGTACCTCTATGGAACCATGAGTTCCGGGTCGCTCTTCTGATGTGGCGCTCATGTCTTTCTAAAAATTCATCAACTCTATACGGTTGAGACAACAAGGGTCCGGAAAATTCAACCTTGTCTTCTTGATCTTGAAGTTGAAACCCCTGTTAACGAGGTTAAATATGTTAGGTGAATATATATAACATCATCAAAAAAGAAAACTTGTTTGCCTTTTACTTGTATTTTCAACTCAACCAAACAAACGAATAATTAAAGAAAAGCTACAAGATATATGAGACAGTATTCCTTGTGGTGTTCCAGGTAATGCGAAAACTGGGAGTTCTACGTCAAAAGTCAAATAATGATGCATCTGATTTTTGTATTTACAAACTTACCATATCACCGTGAGCTGCCATTTCCTCCCTTTGATAAAGTGCCAACGATAATTCCTGCGAGTGGTACCCATCGCAAGCATCAAAGGAATCTGGATTTTCAAGCTTGCCCCATTGTTTCAGCATCGCAAGCTTTGCAATCTCATACGAATCATGCCCTCTTGAATCATTGCGCCCCTTATACATAAGCTCCGCATTTTCATGCCTTTTGGAGTCAAAGTTACTCCTTGTATGCACTGTGATTGAAGATTCTATTGCGTTAAAAATGTGTCCTCTTGAAAAAGACCGAGTATGAGATCTTCTGGCCTCATCTTTTCGTCTCTTTGCCCATGCAAAGCCACTTGATGTAGAAACCTCTAATGGACCGGAGAAGGGAATGTCTCCTTGAGATGCATTCTTTACATGCGAAGAGTCTTCTACTTTACCAGCCGATGGCTTTGGAAGCTCCCTACCCAGAACTGAATCATCTTCCTTAAGAATATGTCCGTTAGTGCCATTAATTTTGTAAGAACCTCGAGACTGTACTGCCAAGTTCTGCAAGACAAGCTGAGTGTCAATAAGAACCTAGTGGTTACCATTATAACACGCGGATTCACAAATATACATGAAGGGAAGAGAGAGAGAGAGAGAGAGAGAGAGAGAGAGAGAGAGAGAGAGAGAGAGAGAGAGAGAGAGATACCTCTGCTGGTGCCAATTTAGTAAACCCAAGTGACTTCCTTGTTGGCTTTCGTGTTTCAGATCCACGAACTCGCCCACCAATTTTTTTCCTGAAAATTCAGTGGCCATATATTAAATTTCAAAATTCATATTTCGGTGAAGACTCTACTCAATTTTCGAGAACCACTCACCTCTTTGCCTCCTCCCGGTTCTTTGCATCAATCTCTTTGCTAGGTGGGTATATAGGCAAGCTTGACGGATCACATGCATGAGGCTTCATTTTGAAATACTGAAGTGGTAAATGAAGAATACTGTATTAGGAAAATCTGCACGATGCGAACCAATGTTTAAGGTACATATTACATTATTTTGCGAGTTACCTCGGATGCAAGAGCAGAGGAGGCAGTCGCACGCTTGTGTGGTTCTACAGAAAGGAGAGTCTCTAGTAGGTTAAACGTGGCTGCAGGCAAATCTTTAAAGGTCTCCCGCAGAGAACTATCGTAGGGTTGTTGTGGCTTAAATAGAGTTGCATGAGGAAGTTTGGACTTTTTCCAGTATTCATCTGGTGGGGAGCCACAAAGCTTGAAAATCTTGTGTAATTGTTCAACCTGTGGAAAATGCTTATAAGAACTTGAATTGGAGAAGTCAAAGCAAAGTATGACAAACAATCTAACGCATCCTAAGAGAATCAACCAGTTTGTTCTTGTAAGCACATGCCTTAAGAGAATCAGATACTTAATTTCTTGATTTATGCAAGCATAATTAGAATGGGGAGGACTCTGCATTCAAACTGTCGTGTTGGTAGACATCCAGACTATTATAACAAGATTGATAACGGGAATTCATGTATTATGGTTTGTTAATTACCTCTGTTCTCCCTTGAAGAACAGGTTTCCCCATCAGTAGCTCTGCAAATGCACAGCCGACACTCCATAGATCTATTGAAGCTCCATAATCAGTCGATCCAAGCAAAAGTTCAGGAGGACGATACCATAGAGTGACAACACGACTCGTAAGGGGTTGCTTATTCCCAGAATTACAGAAGTTTGCCAATCCGAAATCAGCCACCTTCAAAATCCCTTCGTTGCTCACCAGAAGGTTTGATCCTTTTATGTCCCGATGCATTACACCCCGCGAGTGACAATGTTCAAGTCCAGATAACAACTGCTTCATGTAACATTTAATCTACAAAATCAAAACCAACATCGCCAATGTCAGCTTGAAAGTGGATGGATAAACAGATGACTAAGGGTGAAGTAGAACATCACGAGAGATGAAGCCTATGAAACTAGCATGATAACAGCAGCTATTCATAAGGGCATTGGCAAGCATACCTGTGCCTCACTGAACTTGATGTCAGGGTTAGACAAGAGTCCGGTAATGTCATGTTCCATGTACTCGAACACAAGGTATATGCTACATGATAATCGGGAAGTTATTAAGCCCTCCAGTTTAATGACGTTTGGATGGTCAAGCCTTCTAAGAATCAAGATTTCTCGTGCCATAAACCTGACACTCTCAGGCTCAAAATTGTCAAACCGCACCTTCTTCAGAGCAACTATCTTCCCAGTTTCAAGGTCGCGTGCTCGGAACACACTACTATATGTACCCTGTCCAATCTATTCAAGGAATTGCGATCGAATAAGAACAGAGTTTTAACAATTCACAATCAACTAATACTTGCAAGGAGGAATACAAACAATAACAAAAGTATGAGATTATGATCCTATCGAAAACTTATCATGTGCATATTCCGGGCAGCAAAATTAATCATGTCGAAAGTTTAGACAGCAGAAAAAGCAGTCACAGAAACACCAGTTTGGATTTGAAGGCCTTGCATTTTACCAAACAATCTGAAAATGGTAAGCTGTTGTAAGCTTACCCTGATGCACGCCGTCGATTTCAAGCAAGTGCTTAAAGTTTCTAGCTTTTTAACCCGTCGATATTCTAAACTACTCTAATTTACACGGGATGAAACTCGGGTTCAAAAACTACTCTAAACAAAATATGCCAACTTTCTATACAAAAATGCCAACTTTCTATAAAAGTGTAAGCAAACGTTTGTGTTCAACATTTCTGTAAAATCCAAAACTTTTTAAACAAAAACCAAACAAATCAGTATCATCACCCAAAAAGACACAAACTTTGCAAAAAAATCAAATAAAAGGAGGGAGGGAGAGAGAGAGAGAGAGAGAGACTCACTTTCTCTAACTTCTCGTATGCATCGGCACGGAGTGGGACCCACCCTTGAATGGCTTCGCCTGCGACGGCGCTGAGCCACGCGGGCCAACCAGCCGCCACATGCTCACCCTCCACATACTTATGCAGATTGCTCAATCTAAAACTCAGAGACTCGGGATAACTATTATTACTCTTGTGACAATTCCCGCCGCCGCCATTTGAACTCGCTCTTCCCGATTCACCCAACTCGCTCCCACTCAACTCAGCCCCCTTCTTACTCTTCTTCTCCACCTCCCCCACCCCGACCCGACTCCGACCCGAGTTTCCCACATTGTCCCTGAAGGCGCCCGAGTGGTCGATCGCCGGCGTCACCGACACCGCTTGCTTCGAGCTCACGCAACCCATCCCCTGCCGCCGACCCAATGACCATGCACGACCCGCCCGCCGAAATTCTGGGTCGACCCGGATCGGGAAACCACCGGCTCAGCTGGGGTCGGAAGTCCAGAGCAACCAACTAACCAACGAACCAGCTGGTAAGCTCAAAACATAAAAAAAATGGGAAAACGCAGAGCTTGAATTGAGGAGGAAACAGAAATTGGGTTTTTATACAAACAATCCAAAGATAGAATGTTTGTTTGTAATTATCTCAACGATCCATTTCATCACTCGCTTTCTCTCTCTCTCTCTAACTTTTTTTCTTCGCTTTTTGAAAATTTACTTTCTATTTTTTGCGGTAATCGCGGCCGATGGAGGATAGAGGATTTTAATGCGCGGTCCTCTTCATGCAAACAGAAAAGAACAGAATTTTAAAAACACCGAAATCAACGGAAAGGTATTTGAGCCCGTTTCAGTGCTGGACACGGCGATTTTACAATTGGTTGAGTTTTTTTTTTTTTAATTTTATTTTTAACTAGTTGTATTATTAGATTTAAGATTCGTTTGGATGTACTTTTAACATGATTGAAAACGCTTTTAGAGAAAATGATTTTGGGTTTTAAAAGTACTTGAACTGCTTTATACAAGAAGCACCGATGTGCTTCTTCCAGGAAACAGTGCATTTTCAGCATTCACTTGCATATTTAATAAAAATTGGTTCTAAAAATATTTTCACTAAAAACACTTTCAGTCATTGTAAAACATATCCAAACAAACTCTTAATATAGTGAGCTGTGTACCTGACATACTGAAACATTTCTTCTCGTGGTGCTAAAGCTTAAGTTTCTTTTTGTTTTTTGTTTTTCAATACAAACTGTATAGTATACTAATCTATATTAAGAATACTAATATAATATTAAAAAGAAAATGAGAGTTTGAAATCACAAAGACTCTTAAATACAGGAATTCATATAGTTTTCTTTCATTTTTAGATGGTACTTATAAATGGTATTGCTCTTCACTTTCTTGGGGATGAAAAAGTCTTAAATTTGATTTAAGTTGACGGCGAGTTTCATGTTCATATATTATGACCAACTTATTGTGTAGTTTCTTACAAACCTCTCATCATTATTAAGTGTAAACATATAGTTGTCTGAAAAAGAAACGACACTAATCTACGTTACGTTTTTAGGAACATTTCTCTCTAGTTGTGAATTCAAGTTCCATAGATGACTAGTTCTATTCTTTACTTTTTGAAAACAAAATGAGAATGCGTCGTGCGATTGCCGACGGACGTGCGGGGACCGTTCTTGTTTTGTTTGCAGCCATTTTATTCTTTGTTTTTGTTTTTATTGCTATTTTCTTTTGTTTCCATTGCTATTTCGTGTGCTCAAAGTTAATGAGGCTGTATTATTTAGGCACCATTAGGCAACTACATGGGGATGGGGGTTACTGCAAGAAAGATATTTTTCAGTGTGTCAGTAATACAGTTTCGGTATACCAGGTGTCATAATAGAAACGGTTGGATACTTGAAAAGAAAAAAAAATTCTAACAACTTGTATTATGACATTTGGTGTCCATGATTGTGTTTTCGGCATAGACTGGCATTATACAAGTGGTCCCGATCAAGTTTGGCGATTTTGAACTAGTATAGTGGTTGGGTCATGAGTCATTAGTCATGAGGACTCATATATCGGTAGTTGTTGTAATGTTGACTAATGGTATGTAATTGGGTTGTGATTATTTTCTGGATTCTGTTTTGGGTTATAAAAATTTGATTTTGAACCAAGCAGTTCTTGGTTTAATGGTAGTTGTATTAATATAGTCCATGATGTCTTAGACTTGATTATTCTGGATACAAGAATAATCTAGTTAGCAGTTTAATTTATTGTTATTTCGACTCATTTGGGTTATTAGCTGTTCTTTCCACTCATATCATGCTCAACTCACTTGATTATTAACTTTGTTGTGGATTCAACTCACTTGGTTTATTGGCAGCTATCTCCACTTGTCTTAAGTTCAACTGACTTGCTCTATTTGTATTTATGATGAATTCAATACCTAGATGTAACTAGCTCAATTAAAGTAGCCTCTTTGCACTTGTCTTCACTCATCTCAGATTCGACTCACTTAGTTTTAGGACTTGTAACGAAATCAATATCTAGTTGTGATAGGCCAAATTATAGTGACGTAACTTTGTTGTTGATGTGATGGTAATATATGTATACGGAAAATATATATATAAATTTCAAAATTAAATATATTTGATTTTGTAAAGTCTGTTTCAAGCTTTGGCATAAGAGTAGGGGTAGGGTTTGTGGAAAGATACAAGAGGGGGGAATGGAAGAAAAGAAAGGGAGTTGATTAAAGAAGAATTGGAAAGCAATAAAGGAGAAAGGAAAACTCAAACAAAAGACCTTTCCTTCGCCTTGCTGTTCCTTTGCCCATCTCCCACTTCTAAGTTTCTGACATTTCTCATGAGGGCTTCAAACTTCATTAGTCTCATGGCCCTACATGTTGGAAAAAAATTTCATGTGTTGAGAACACTTCATGTTATACTAAGTGTAATAATACGGTTGGTTATAAATTTGAAAAAATAAATTCCAACCAATTATATTATTACACTTAATGGCACACTAAAAAATTACTCCACATGTTCAGTTTGATGGTGGGTTCCATTTAAAACAATGGGACAAAGCATCTCTATGCTTAATCTTAGTTTAGCAGTTTTTAGCTCAAGTTGGTTTGCTGCATCTGCCCACTTTAATGAAGAAATAAACATCTTAATTATATTATCTGTTTTTACCTAAGTTTGGTAGGAGTATCTAAATCCGTAAATGTAAATCCAATCTCATAAATTTCTAAATATTGAGTGACATTGACCACATTTCATTTCTTGAAGGAGTCCTTTTTTAAGATGCTGAAAATAAATGAATGGTGGGATTTCACAATTTGACACTTTCATATGATGTTTTTGGGGACAGCAATTAATGATATATGTAAAAAGTAGTTAGCTAAAAACTAATATATTTAAGGGCATGTCTGAGAAAGCGAGGAGCAATGCATAAATGTAAAAGTTGTGATCTACTCAAACCACATCTCAATTTTGACAAAGTAAATTCAAAGCAATTATGCATACAATTGATGTTAAGAGGAATTTTTGTTAGTTTAATATGCATTGTCGGCTTTTCTTTTTTGGTGGTTTAAAGTTTTGAGTCTAATATATTATCAAAGTTTTGGTTTCATGAGGTTTCGTTGTGTCGTGTATTTGTCTTTACTTAAGCTTTTGGGACTTAATAGTTATATGATATGGTGTTAAAACTTGGATTCCATAAGGGTTCGTTGTGCTGTGCTTCTTCTGATCCATGAGGGTTCGAGTTTGCAGCAGTAAATTTACTGCGGCGCGTATCGGGTTGTTTACAGCAGTGATTGGTGATTGCAGAAGACAGGAGAATGAGAAGAGTGGGTAATTCGGAGGATCCGGATATAATGGATCCTGAGAGAATCCTAATCCAGTTTTTAGTACTTAGTGGTTGTCTAATATACTATTAGAGTTTATATTCTATGAGATTTAGTACGCTGTGCCTTGCATGTATTTCTGCTTAAGCTTTTGGAGCATGATAATTGTCTAACAATGCTAATCCTTCACCTTAAGCTTCCCAATTACAAAGATATCTAAATTAGCTGACCTCGTCAAGTCTGTTTAGCTGAGTTTAACAATTACATGTTGCTGGGGAGTGGGGTCTGCTGCTTTGGTAATCTACATGCAAAATACGCAATGTGTCAACTTCTTTTTTGGTTTCCACCAAACAATATGCATGAAGTTTCGTACGCTCATATGACACACAAAAAAAATATTATAATTTATATCTTTGGTTTTTATAAAGGGACCATCATGTGCTATTTGAAATATTCATACAAGTATTTCAGCCATTCTTCGGGTCACTATCTTGTGATTCATACGCTCCAATCGAATTCAGAACATGATATGTAAAATACAGACTTAGAACTCATCTCTGTTCACCAGGTCATTCTATAATGTTTGTTATTATAATTTATAACAAATTCACTAGTTTAATTACCTAGTTGTGATGCTGCAACTTGAACCAGTCCATGAATTGGGTACATGTATTAGGTATATAATGAACCTTCTAATTAGTTAGTTAATAAGATAATGATAATCCAACTTTTAGGTACTTTAATTAAGAAATTGGCTTGTGATGTGTGTGCATGCCAGTTGCCACCACTACTTGAACCCACCCTTGAGTTATGATTGCTGCTTCCCATGATCCAATCAACGATCTCTCTAGCTACTCATCGATAGCACTCACGCACCAGAAAATATAAGAAACCTTCTTTTGATGAAAAGAAAACATAATAAATTAGTTGATATCATTTTTTTTTAATTTATACAAAGAATTTGTTATCATATTAATTTTTTTTTATTAATTATATCGCATTGCAAAAGAGCACCAGAAGCCCTAGATCACTTTCCGAACCTAAGGCTTACTTTTGATGGCCTTGAAACCTAATTATCATAAGAACTTAACCCTAAATCCTAATTCGTAAAACTGAAAGCTTCATTCGGATATATAACGTAAATAAAAATCTAACTGTTAAAACGCTCAGAATAACTCATACTCACCGCAAAAGATCTCATGACACAAAACTGTGCGATCTGCAGAAACCAAATTGCCCAGTTAACCTTAAAGAAATAGGGACATTTGATGGGGTAGTTAAAGGTAGGTCTGGTTGCATGTGTATCACAAACGAAGACCATGTAGTTGAACGACTTCAATCATATATAATTAAGATGAGTATATATATAAAATATATATTGAGATCAACTAATTAATCAACAGCTACATATGTCTCCTTGGTGAATACAATTTTTAATATCTTATTTATGATATAAAGATAGAAGAACAATGCATCTGCGCACAATCTAATATCTTAGTGGATAAGATGTTGAGTTTATACTTATGCGTTTTGAGTTTGAGACTTTTACTCTCCTAAATTTCAAATCATCCCCTTCTCTAAATAATAATATTAAAAAAAAAAAAGAAAAAAAAAAAAGAAGAAGAAGATAGAAGAACAATACATATTATAACACACTTGCAAGGACAGGTCACAGACTCTCACAAGGCAAACAAATAAGTAGATATTTTGGTTCAGTTATTTAACTATCGCAGGACAGATGGATTTTGACCTTTGAGACTCTTGCACATTGTTTGTCTCAGAAAATATCTTATATAAGAACACTCACAAAACAGAAAAAATAAAATAAAAGAAAGATATAAATTCTTAAATCCTTCAAGAATAATGCTTTCAGGTTTGGTTGCATGCACTACCATATAATAATACGCTTTTAGGCTTTTAGGTTGGGTTAATTATAATTGTTTTAGAGTTTGTTGGAAAGTATATTTAAAATAATTGAAATCATTTTTAGATAAAAAAAAAATTTCCTACAAGAATTAGATGCTTATTGCAGAAAGCATTTTAAAATGTTTTTTTTTTTTCAGAATTAACTTGCATATTTACTAAATGTTAATTCTAATAACATTTTCCCCAAAAGAGCTTTCACCATTTTTAAAAACACTTCCAGACGAGCTCATATTTAAAAGTTTAAAACTACTCTATATAATGTCAATACCAGTAGGAGGAAATGAATATACATCGCTCTAAAAATGCATGAATGCTTGTCTGTATATCCTGGTCGTATACCCCTTTACTCCTATAGCACATATGAGACTAGACTGGATTAACTAAATAACTAGATTTTATGTGCAATCATGAAGAACATACAAGTTTTCTAACTTGGAGATTGATGCCTAAAATTTATCCGCACAATCAGCTTGAAATGGTGAGACTAGTAAGAATAAGTTTTAGACATCAACTGCCTAGGAGGGTAGGAGTATTCCTTCTTAGTCCCTAAGCTAGAAGACAACTAAGTTAAAAGACAACTTTCAAATTCTTAGGGCATGGTTTGTGGATGTAAAAGCTTGATATGAGATAAACAACTCCCCTAATTAATACTTTCTACATGTTTTGGGTAACTCACATTCAAAATTAACGAGACTCACATAATTAATACTTTCTACATGTTTTAGTAAATGCAAAATTCAGAGAATCATACCTATTCATTCTTATTCTCAAATATGATAAACAAATATGCCATTAAATACGCATGAAATCAAGTTATTTAAGTAGTCTATTATAGTACAATCTAGTATCAAACTTGTCAATATAGAGCTCATTTGGAAGTGTTTTTAAAATAACTGAAAACGTTTTTGGTGAAAATATTTTTCTAAATAAATTCTTAGTGCAAGTGAATCATAAAAAAAAAAAAACACTTAAAAAACTTTAAAACTCAAAAATAGTTTTACTAAAAACGCGTTAAGTTATTTTAAAAGTATTTTAAAAAAAAACCTTACACTAGTCTTTCAAAAAAATGAGCTTTAAAATCCATGTTTGCTACCGGCCAGACTTGTACCGTAGTTGGTGGGTCAATCAAGAAGGTAGGTCTCCCTTGTCAATGGAGGTATGACCCATTCTTCTCTTTATGTCCCCTCTAGATAGTGTTCCTATTCTTTATTTACTTATTTGATTTTAGTCCAACCTTCAATGATTCGACGGTGGCGCAGCATCAATCATGCATATGCATGCTTAGATCTTAGAAATGCTAGAATTAATAATGTCCCTTTCACCAATCATGTATGCTAAGATTTTATTTACTGAAATACGTCCTCATCTCATGTACGATAGTTGTACAAAAATGTAAAAAACAAAGAAAGTGGTTTGTTGTTTGTCAACCAATGAAAATGATTTTTACATGCCCAGCTTCTTTTTTGCACTCTTGATTATTTCTAACATTTGTAGTGAATACAACAACAATAATTATCAAAATAAGTGGGTCGGTTATATGAATTTTAAAATATTATTGTGCTTAATTTTGTACTAAGATTTTTGTTAGCTCTAAATACTCCATGTCTTTTTTTAAAGTCTCTTTGTAGTCTTTCTAGGTATTTCTCTACCATTTTGCCCTGAGCTTCTGTTACATATTCGTATTTTCTAATCAGAGCATTTGTAGGTCTTTGGTCACGTGTCCAAACCACCTTAACCGATTTTCTCTCATCGTATTTTCAATTGCGGCTACTCCTATTTCACCTCAAATATCCTCGTTCTTAATCATGTCTTTGTCTTTTCTCATGTGCTCACACATCCAATAAAACATTATCATCTTCGCTACACTCATTTCTTGATGTGGTGATGCTTTACCACCAAACGTTTGAATTGAATAAATAAATAAAAATTTAGAGACGTAAATACTATACACATGAAGGAGAAAAGAGATATGCGGTAATCATTTTCGTGAAAGTTAAACAATAAATCATAACTTTATCGTTTCCATTGACTTGGCACAGCAGTATAAGAAAATTGCTTTGCATAATTGCTTTTTATAATGGGGAAGGTAATTTCCAAACATTATGTCAATGGCCATGATGGCACAAGGAAATTTAAAATTTGATTAACATGTCTAATCAGACATTAATCAAGTTGACCCAAATTTGTGGGCTGGGTTACCCTTCTCAAAAACTATATAGAAACTAGCAATTGGTTGCTGAAGAGCCTAAGCTATGGCAACTTGCAAGCAGCTGTTTGGTCCTTCGACTTGTGCTGGCCAAGCATCTCGGCCACAGTTCTGCATCGGCATTGGTTTCCTGGCCGGATCACGTCACCATACACGGCCATCTCGATTATGTCCAGCTCCTTATCTGCAAGTTAAGGAGATGCATGTGTGACCGGTTCTAGTTACTACTACAGGAACAAGAATGTGAAACGTTTGCGCATACATTCATTTTATGTTCGGTATTCGATAAATGAAAGCATAAGATTCACAGAAAAATGAACAAATGTTATAAATCATGTCAAATCTAGGTTTATGAATATATTTCAAGAACGAGATCTGACGCAATTATGTCAGGAACACGCAACGGGAAGTCAAGGTTATGAGGAAATTTCAAGTAAGCAGTTAGTTATTGGAAAGTTCAGAGCGAAGGTATAGCTTAAACGAATATAAGCTAGAGAAAAATGTACTTCCCTAGCTCCCTGCTGTCTGCTACTCAGAATTCTTTCACAAATAATCAAAATGCATACCAGAACCTAAGAAAATTTGTATTTCCGACTCCCAATATTGAATCAATGAGGATATGATATGATAATGATATCAATATCTAAGTAACTCAAACAAAGACCAAAGCCAACCAAATTCAACCCTTCAGTTTGTCAAAGTTGTGAAAGAATGACCCCAACTAGAACATTTACAAAGCACTGGACATATTGAGACATAATTCATGTTACCATGACCAAAACAAATATTCTTATCGCGAATCTTTGCATCTTACATCAGGAAGACAGTTCATAGGCATTCTTCAACTGGTGATAAATGATTTTGGGGATGGCACCCACAATAGTTACCAGTGGAACATAAGAGCATTGCGTCACACAGATTGACGAAGCGATTCAAACCCCCCGCCCCATTACCTCCAAACCCCAACCCCCCCCCACAAACAAAAAAAAAAATTCATTAGAGGCTAATTGGGGGTGCAATGTCAGATTAGATTGTAACACTTGTAATTCCTCTCCTGCCACTGTCTTACTTGTGATTTCATTGCAACAGTTAAGATCATATCGATCTGATCTAAAGAGACTAATTGGGGGTGCAATGTCAGATTAGATTGTAACACTTGTAATTCCTCTCCTGCCACTTTCTTACTTGTGATTTCATTACAACAGTTAAGATCATATCGATCTGATCTAAAGCTTGAGGATAACTCTATCAGCCCTTCTGACACACCCGATCCTGATATTCTCCAAATACCAGGGTCAGCAGTGTTGGCCGACACTCGAAGGTGACGAAGCCATACTAACATGCATAAGAACAATGAATATAAATAAAAGTTATGAATTAAAATACAATGAATATGCAACTTAGGAATTGTTCAGAGCATACAACTAACTAGACCACTAAAAAGAAATAATATAAAATTGAATGAGCAAAGGAATGGGTCCTACACCGAGAGGAGTCGAAGATGCCGATGCGGAAGTGCCTTGACGCCGGGATTGTACGCCTCGATTCTAAATCCTGAAGGGGTGCAAAACAAACATAAGTGGACCAAGTTGATATATATATAATACTTAAACAATTATTAATCAACGTACTAACCCCCAAAGTTTTATGAAAACTAATATCATAATATGTAATAAGTTTTCCGAAACCCTAGCATGCCATAGAACCTTTCATAAAACATATATCGTATATAATGTGCTAAATAGTGCTATCATAATAGACCGAAGTCCCTACATCACCCGACACGTAGGCCAAATATAATATATCTTCCGACCCATACGCTCTTACATCACCTAACCCGTAGGCTAAATATAATATATCTTCCGATCCATAGGCCCTTACGTCGCCCGATCCGTATGCCAAATATAATATCTTCCGACCTGTAGGCCCCTACGTCACCCGACCCGTAGGCCAAATAAGTATCATCACCTGTAGGAAAAACATTGACCACTAGATAAGCACAAAACATTGAATATAATCTTTCCAACATAAGTACATTTATCTCAAAACATCTTCATAGTATGTAGTCATCCATCATATATACTACAAAGAGTGCAAAAACATGTTCATAAATAGTATACAGTCATCCATCATATATACTACAAAGAATATAAATTCGATAAAGTACGGTATTCCAAAATATTCTCAGTAAAGCATGATAATCATATGGTGTAAATCTAATTTACTCATAAAACGTAACCATAAATCATGCTTTTCAATGTAACCATAAAATCAAGCTTTTTCATGTATGCATTTCTATTAAAACATGCATTTTAGAAAGGGTCCACTCATAGATACTTCGCCGCCAAAGAGCCACGCAAAATAGCAAAGACGAAAACGCCACAAACAATTGCCCCTAAGCACATAAAGGGTTCAATTAATAAAACTCTATTCAAACGATTGAATTTGGGAAAACGGACATAAAAAACGGATTCAGGACGTCGAATTACCCTAAGAAGGGTCCTGGGTAAATTTTGAAAAAATCAACAAAAAGTCAACACAAGAATATTCCTCGAAATATTCTAGGAATATTCCACCAGGTTGGGTTGGGTTTGTTTCTGGGCTTGGTAGCCCGACCCAAGGGTTCAGGGATAGGTTAGGTATTAAGCTTGGGCCAAGGTTCAACTAGGGTCTAAACCAGGTTGGGCTGAGGGAATTTGGGTTGAGCTAGGTAATTAGGTTTAGGCCTAGGTAGCCCGGCCCAAGGCTTTGGGCTAAATAACAGAGATGGGTTTGGGGGTTTGGATCAGGTTGACCTATTTCTAGGCCGAGTCGGCTGGTTTTGAGGAAGAGGAAAGTCGGAGCTTTCCAAGCTTCGTTCAACCCTAAAACGTGACCAAAACATGTCAAACAAAATACCAAAATGAAGCCTAAGGAACAAGGTAAAGATCTATACCAATTTCATAACATGTGGTGGCTGGCTGGAAAACGCCTGCAAAGATCGGGTTCCTTACCAGCAAATTGGGAAAGGTTTTTCCCATGAGAGTTCTATGTCCACAAACCACAAAAACAACTCAAAATTGTCCCAATTTCACATATGAACACCATCTAAGTGATTCTAGGCCTTACCTATGTCGAGGGTTAGTCGGAGGGGAAGGTGCATAGTGGCAGTGCTGTAACGTCCCATATCGACCAACAGAGAGGGGGGGGGGGATATGCCTTCTATGTACATGCCCACCTCCATATAGCAAGAGGCCTTTTGGGAACTCATTGGTTTCGGGTTCCATTGGAACTCCTAAGTTAAGCAAGTTTGGACAAGAGCATTCCTAGGATGGGTAACCCACTGGAAAGTTCTCGTGTGAGTTCCCAGAAACAAAACTGTGAGGGTGTGGTCGGGGCCCAAAGCGGACAATATTGTGCTACGACGAAGTCGAGCCAGGGATGTGATAAGTGCCACGGTACCACGAGGAGGTTTAAGTGCGTCCCTTCTTTGCTCCAAGTCTCACACAAAGAGGGAAGAGTGATGGTGGTGGGTGGTGGTGCTCGCCGCTTCGGCGAGGGTGGTGCCCCTGTCCTTGTTCGAAGAGAAGAAGAGAGATAGTTGGGAGAAGGTTTTGAGTGAGAGTCCACGGGAAAGAGAGAGAGAAGGAGAGGTGAAGAGAGATTGGGGCCGGGGGACAAACCCAAAAGCAATGGGCCCCCTTGGGCACACATAATAAGACCCAAAAAGTAGTCATTTCACAAAATATCTGGTCCGAACCAAGTGAAATTACGAGAAAACCCTTCCGTTCCATAAATTACGGGATGGGTGCTTTTTGCTTATTCACTTCTTTATTGGTTTGCAATTTCTTTTGATAGTGATTTATGCACACATTTTTCCACTATCTACGCATTTTCTTTTAATTTTGGCCCTTAATTCTTCTTTTATATATTCAATGCAACGGAAGGAAATGCACATGATTCATTTCCCTTTCATTTCATCCAAAATTTCGTTCTATTACCTTCATTATGTCACATGATTTCGTTCCAATCTGCATTCGATCGAATTGAATTCAGTGATGATCTTTTTGTTGCCAAAGCTCCTCTAAACCTCATTTGTTTTTGCTGTCTTTAATTAAGTGGAAATTTCCAAGGGCTTTTTCTTATGGTTTCATGTCAATGGTGATTGGTGAGCCTCTTGCTACAAAAACACCGTGCGATCTTCTTTTGTACAAGTAATTTTCTGATATATGAAAAACGGGTGAATGAATGTGTGAATGAATATTGCAGTTCACCCGATTAGACCACAGCTTGGCAAGCCTTCTGATATGAGCTCAGCTACTCGGATTTCCCTCTTGATATGTGTTGACATTTACTTTTTGATTAGTTTCTTTGGCGACGCAGTTTGGTGACTCGACAAAACTTTGATCAAAACCCTGATTTCCGCTTTGGACCTCAGATCTCAACGACATTGTTCGATTAAGCTACACAGCTCTTCTCCTGCTCGTGTTCTGTGTTATTAACTTCTCCTTGACGGGGAGCATAGACGAATTGCTTTTCGTAAAGAAGCCTAGTTTGTCCCGGGACACCTCAAGATTTGTATCCCTCACTTGCGCCTTGCTCTTCTTTACTTACACAGTGGCATTGTTATCCCAAACATATGGTGTTTCTTTCGGTTCATGCGATCAACTACTATGGTTTGTCTCTCGTTTATATTCTCGGCCACTCTAATCTTAAGTAAGAAAAATAAATAATTTTGACCTTGTTTACTTCTCTAGATTGCATTGCAAGCATGTTTTATATGGAGAATTGATTTTCGCATACTCATTTTCTCTCTATGAACATCCTTGTTTATTTTGCGCCTTAGATTGAATTAAATAAAAAAAAAAAAAATCAAGGAATAGAAATAAACCGGAATGTGCAAAAGGAGAAGAAGGATGCATGGAATTTCGCTTTCTATAAGGCAGTTTATAGTTTCACATTCTTGACAAGGATGGAAATCGTATAACAAGAAGGGACAAGATAGTTGCAGTTTTGGTGATCATTTTGGCCGTGGGAACAAGCTCAATTGCAACATCCACCAATATGTACAGTTCACTTCTTTGACATTCAGACTGCATTTCTCAAAGGCATCAGCGCGAAGTGAACCTGCCCGGCGCCCGCCCTTGAACTCGCTCTTTCCGAGGACTCGCCCCAACTCATTCCAACCCAACTCAACTGACGGAGTTGTGGAGGTTTTATCAGTTTATTTTTTATCATAGTTGTTTGTTGTGAATGATCATTTTTTTCTTTACATCTTTCAGAAATCTATTATATTGGGAAAATGATCAAGTCGCATGACAATTTCTGCATATTGAATTTAAGAAAACAATTGCGTGAACAATTATTTGCTTAAGATTTTGATATTCCGAAAATATAACGAGTGTAAAAACGAAAAACCTCACACATCCTTAGAATTCTTCGACTATAATGGCATCGCGAGGCATTTCATAAGCATCTTTGGGTCGTGATTTCTTCATACCAGCGGTGAACCATACTTTGTCAGACTTATAGCCCTCGACAGAAACGCTAGTGACTTTCACCCACACCAGAACCTTTGTCTTCATTCCTTCGATTCCACTAAGCTTTCCCCTCGACAATGTTCCTTTGATGCGAATGCTGTATCGTACAACAGATGAGTCCTTGAAGCTCACTTCACAGGGAGAAGGCAAGTAAACAATGAGCTTGCCCTTTGATTCGTCAAATTCGTAACATGTTATGTTCCGGGGAAACAGGCCGGGCGGAAGGTAGTACTCTCGGAGAAGATCAGGCAACGGTTTTTGTTGCTTACCTGTACAAGAAGATAGACAGGAGGGTTTAAGTGTGAACTTAAAGAACTATAAAGTCGTACTTCTGATTAATCAAGTGAATAACCATGTGATTAAAGAATAAATTGGGTCAGTCCAGCTAGGTACCAAAACCGTTCATACATAGCACACAAAATTAAGGCTGTATTAGGCCAAGAACATGTTTTGAGAAATCCAATCCGTTCTCATTCAAACCAACTCATACTCCATAACTAGTTAAGGATACATGCATTACCATATTTACTCGTTGTTGATTCACCATTTTAGTTTTTCTGTATAATGCCTAATTATTTGATGGATAATACAATTCACGCACCTATTTTTACCTCCCTCACACCTTTTTTTTTTTTTTTGTCATTGATCTTTTTCA
Organism: Pyrus communis; assembly: GCF_041283825.1. Lineage (NCBI taxonomy): Eukaryota > Viridiplantae > Streptophyta > Magnoliopsida > Rosales > Rosaceae > Pyrus > Pyrus communis. The sequence continues at coordinate 2,777,942 of NC_142570.1, read as the reverse complement.
ATTCACTAGATCGCAAAAAATTAAGAGAGGTGTGTAAAAAGTAAAAATAGGAGTGCGGATAACACTACCCTATTTGATTACATCAAGCATATATCGTCCATCAGCTTGCATGCATCTTACCATTAGCACAATATAACAGATGTAGGAGTTTTATTACAAAAATCGGTAGTCTAAGCAAAAGTGGAGTCACTCCAAATAAGTCATATTTAATTTTGTCAAATTTTTATGTGACATTCAATGTATTCTTATAGAGTAAAATCACAAGGAATGAGGTTAAAATAAAAGGCTCCATATGTACCTTTGAGCTTGTTGAATATCCGTTTTGCTTTCTCCTCAACAGTGTTTGATAATGACTGAAATTTTCAATTAAAAGAAGAAAAATTGGGAAAGATTTAGTAAAAGCAAATATACACACAATTAATCTTAGACAGAACAAAAAGATCTCAATTAAGCAGCATTAATCCAAGATTACTTCCAACAAAAGAAAACAATATAATCAAGATCAAGAACAATGCATGCAACAGAGGGTGAGAGTGTATGTGTGGAAGTTAGGGTGGTAGAATTACATACAGAGAGATCTTGAGTGATGTGGGAGATCTCTTCCTTAGCTTTCTTGGAAACCCAAAAGCTCCCAACTCTTGTCAGAGTTTTCTCCATTTTCCAACTCTTCGCTAAAACACCAGATTGCAAGAAGAAAGAAGAAGAAGAAGAAGAAGAACAACGCCTCAGCCTCTCTCTCTCTCTCTCTCTCTCTCTCTTTCTCTCTCTCAATATGTGTGTTTGTTGGAGAAAAATAGAATTAAGAGATGAGAGATGATGAGACATCAGCATATGAAGTATCATTGGCAACTGCCAATCTGCCAAACTCACATTACTGCGCTGGTTTGGTATTGTTGTGCTTTGAAAAAAAAATTGTTTTTGCTGTACTGTGAGAATAAGCACATTTTTGCTGCTTCACGTTTCAACTTTTTTTTTTCCACCCAAAACTGTGAAAATAAGCTGTTTTTAAGTGTTTATCAAATACCTTTTTAAGCTCAGCTTTTTTTTATACCCACTTTTTATAAAAGCATCTTAGTACCAAACAAGTACTGCATGTGAGGAAAAATAGTTAATTAAAACGATTCAATAATTCATGAAAGAAAAAAAATTCTCAATATATCCAAATTTGAAAACCTTTAAAAGAAAAGATTGGTGTGTGGCGGCTTGAGTCACCACCACCTTATTTATCAACGTTGTATGAGTTTATATTTCAATATCTGTGCAGTGAATAGACACAAATCTCAAAATTTAAACTCATCCAATGGATTTTTCCAAAAAAACTCATTCAATGGTAATAAGTAAGGTGGTGAGCATTACCACCATTTAAGGATAGTGAGCCAAAATGCACCCCATAAACCATATCCAAGCCTATGTAGCTCAAAACAACCAAACCTCTAAGTTAATCTATACGGGGATGACCTTAATTCGTTTTTTCTTAACAATCCCATTAACTATATGCTTCTAATTCAATCAAGCGAATCATAATTGTTAATTATTTTGTACGTTAAGGAAGACAAGGACGAAAAATCACCATTTTCTCCATTCATAGATTCAATAATAGTTCAATCATGGTTGGGGCACATGACCTATATATATTTTGAAGCAGTGCCATGAGACAATTACAGGTCATCCATCACAGTTGGTATTCCCCATTCTCAAGTGACAAAGTACAAGTCAGCTCTTTAAGATAGCCCTTTTTACACGCGCTTATGCACGTACGAAAGATTTTATTTTAGTCACGTATATTTACTAAATAGCTTTATAATAGTATAGATATGAAGATGTTTGTGTGTAGAGTTTTTCATACATTTACTAAATAGTCTCTTATTAGAGGATATTCTAAATTCGACTCACATAAATGACGATAACGATATATATTTTAGAAGAGTTTAGAGCATTGTCTTGCCCACGTCGAACCACAGACGTGGATACAGAATTTGGGAGTCATATGCTGGAAAATTTATGGTATATAGTATATACCATTATTACCAACAACAAATTGGATTTAGCACACAAGTGCGCAGGCATATTTTTGTAATCTATCTATATGTCGCATAGTCCAACTATAACAAACATAGTCCAACTACATTTGTTGCTCCTAATCTTTTGAACCAAAGAGGTTTTTGTATTCTGCCATTTTTGGTGATCAATCCAAAGCACCGGCGGAACTTACACAGGAAGGACCTTCTCCTTAATTTGTAGCATCCTCCAAAGCAAATAAAACAGTGTTTCATTCTATCAATAATTCCCAGAATTCACATCAAGTTTCCTACACTTCTTTCTCCACTTTCACTCACTCAATTTCCCTGTCAGGTATCATTAATTCATCATTACAATTTCGCCCATATATGATTTAACTGACTGGGAAATATGGGAGAGATTGATACCAAACCAATCGAATCAGTCCGGGCTGCTTTGTCCTTGTTTGAAGAGAAGACTGATCACCTGAAAAAGCGGGTTTCTGGCACAGATGTAAGTGATCTAACTTTGTATGTGTACACATGAACAATAGAACTTTTACGGGAATCTTTTTATATTGCTTCTTTAGAAATATATATATATATATATATATATATATATATATATATATATATATATATAAAATCAGTGTTCAACTAGGAAACTAAATAAAGCTTATAAACAACCTACTTAATAAAGGACTCCTACTATTTACATTCCCTTTTTTCCTAATATTGACTCATGACTAACACTCCCCCTCAAGTTGGTGCATAGATATCACACATGCCCAACTTGACAAGTGAGTCATCAAACTTTCGACTACCTACTGCATGAGTTAGAACATCTGCAAGTTGCTCCTCTGAATTCACAAAAGGTATTGACACAATCTTCCTTTCAAGTTTCTCTTTAATAAAATGTCGATCAACTTCCACATGTTTTGTCCTATCATGCTGTACCGGATTATCAGCTATATCTCTCGCTGACTTATTATCACAGTATAGTCTCATGGTCTCCTTTGGCTTGAACCCAAGCCCCACAAGGAGTTTTCGAAGCCAGAGAATCTCACAAATGCCGTGAGCCATCCCTCGATACTCAGCCTCAGCTGAGGATCTTGATACTACCTTCTGTTTTTTACTTCTCCATGTAACCAAATTTCCTCCTACAAAAGTAAAATATCCCGAAGTAGACCGTCGGTCACCCACACTTCCTGCCCAATCAGCATCTGTGAACCCTTCAACCCTCAAATGTCCATGCTTCTGATATAAAACTCATTTCCCAGGTGCAGACTTCAAATATGCTAAGATGCGCATAACAGCAGCCATATGATCTACACTCGGTGAATGCATAAATTGAATTACTACACTCACTGCATAAGCAATATCAGGACGTGTATGAGCCAAATAAATTAGTCTCCCTACAAGTCTCTGATATCTTCCCTTATCAACAGATTTCTGATTCGGATCTAAACATAGATGGTGTTTTTCAACAATAGGAGTATCTACTGGCTTACATCCCAGCATACCAGTTTCTTTTAACAAATCCAAAACATACTTACGTTGTGACAAGAAAATACCTTTCGAAGATCGAGCAACTTCGACTCCAAGAAAATACTTCAAATCCCCTAGGTTCTTCATTTCAAACTCAGCCGCAAGATTTTTCTCCAACCTTGAAATCTCATCAAAATCATCTCCAGTAATAATCATGTCATCTACATAGATGATTAAAGTTATCACTTTCTCATGCCTCTGTTTAACAAACAATGTATGATCAGAATGACTCTGATAATACCCAAACTTTTTCATAACTCGAGTAAACCTATCAAACCATGCACGAGGCGATTGCTTAAGCCCATAAAGAGACTTACGCAACCGACATACTCTGGTATTTCTGCCAGCACTGTATCCAGGAGGAAAATCCATATATACTTCTTCCTCCAAGTTCCCATGGAGGAAAACATTTTTCACATCAAACTGTTTTAATGGCCAGTCCATATTAGCAGCTAAAGATATCAGAACACGTACCGTATTCATCTTGGCAACTGGAGAGAACGTTTCTTGATAATCTACACCATATGTTTGGGTGTATCCCTTAGCTACCAACCTTGCTTTGAACCTGTCTAATGATCCATCGGCTTTGTATTTGACAGTAAACACCCAGCGACATCCAACTGTTTTTTTTCCTTCTGGTAAGGACATCACCTCCCAGGTATTATTCTTCTGTAATGCCAACATTTATTCATCCATTGCTTTTGCCCACTTTGGATCCTTTAGAGCCTCCTCCACACGGGTTGGTACTCGAATAGCCTCCATATTGTCCACCAAGGTCTTGCGTTCTGGTGCAAGACCATTGCAGGAGACATAGTTGGCTATTGGATACTTCACTTTGCCTTCCGGAGAAAACCTGTCAGGTGGCACACCCCGATTTTGTCTCGGTGGCAGCTTATATGCATTTACATCATTACTCGCGTTAGTTACATAATCATCCACAATACTTATCTCAGGTATATCCAGAGAAGATTCATTGGGCAGCACTGTGGAGCTAGAGAGAGAGGGGGTTACGTCCGCAGACTTGTCAACAATCTGCCCTGATTGCAGATCACTATCACTCTCGGCTGCAATCACTCCTGAATGCATGCCGCTCTCGGCAACAATCTGCCGTGGCATTCCAGCCCCATTATCACGCACGACATCTATGATCACTGCCTCATTATGCACGGCATCAGCTACAGTGTTCCCTCCCAAGTCCAACCATTCCAGATCACCACTACAGCTCGCCCCCTAGTGATCTGAAGATGAAGATATGGGAGCATAAAAATACTCCGATTCAGAAAAGGTCACATCCATGGTAACATACATATGCCGAGTCTCAGGGTGATAACATTTATATCCTTTTTGGTGAGATGAGAAACCAACAAACACACATCGGAGGGCACATGGATCCAACTTAGTGCGATGAATTTTCTGAATATGCACATAAGCCACACACCCAAATACCCAGGGGGTGAGAGTATGAGTAGATACCACTGGAACATGGTGAGTGAGGGCTTGAAGAGGAGTGCAAAAATCAACCACCCGAGAGGGTATACGATTAATCATGTAGATGGCATAAGTAACTGCTTCAGGCCAAAAACTCTTAGGAACCGACGCGCCCAGAAGGAGAGCACGTGCTGTTTCTAAGATATGGCGATTTTTCCGTTCAGCCACCCCATTTTGCTGTGGAGTATAAGGACAGGTTGTTTCATGGAGAATGCCTTGATCACACAGAAACTCTGACAACTCACAATTAATATACTCACCCCCATTATCAGAACGGAGAACTTTAATCACAGACAAGTATTGTGTCCGAATCATCTGAAAAAAAAATCGAAATACCATACCAACATCACTTTTATTTTTTAACATATACAGCCACGTCATACGAGTGCAGTCATCCACAAACATAACAAACCACTTAATCCCAGAAGAAGTAACAACAGGGGAGGGTCCCCAAACATCCGAGTGCACAAGTGCAAATGGTAAAGCTCTTTTATTCATACTAGGAGGAAACGAAGCACGATGGCTTTTAGCAAGAATACATACTTCACAATGTAAGTCTGATTCATTTATTCCACTAAATAGACTAGGTAACATATGCCGTAAATACCCAAAAGATGCATGCCCTAACCGACGATGCAACAACCACACTTCTTGTAAATTACTAGACCGGGACGCTCGAACTGCATTAGCTCTGCCAGAAACAACGTCGTCCACATAGTACAACCCCTCTCTCTTAGTGCCACGCCCAATTATCTCCTTGGTCTGAATATCCTCAAGTAGACAAAAGGACGGATACATTAAAACAACACAATCCAATTGTTCAGTAACCTGTGGTATGGACAACAAGTGATGGGATAAAGAAGGAACAAGCAAACAATGATGTAAGGGAAGTGACGGGGTGAGATGCACAGTGCCGACACCACACACGGGTGCCAAAGTACCATTGGCAGTTGAGATATTTTTTCTGTGAGATGTAGTTATGTATTGAAACATATTTTTATCATATGTCATATGATCAGTTGCCCCAGAGTCCAGAATCCAACTTGTATGATTCTGAATTTCGGAGGCTAAGAGAACACGTCCCACGGTACCTGTGTCGGAAGACGAGTCACCTCGAGTACGAGTCAACAAATTGTGACTAGAGTCACTTGGGCTAGGCACGGCTTCCTGGACTGTTGGTGTGGCCGTAGCAAGGGAGGCACGGCCTCCACTGGACTCGGCTGCTCCACGCTCCTTGGCACGCAATTTTTTCTTTAATTCTGGAAACCAATCAGGCACCCCATGCTTAGTAAAGCATGTATCTTCAGTATGACGGGTTTGTCCACAAAAAGTACACTTCAAATCATCTTTATTTTCTCGGTTGAAAGGACGAGAATTGAAAGATTGAGTAGAAGAATTACTAGGACGAGAAGCACCAACTGGCCGAGAGATCATGGCCATGGACGGCAACCCTCCGTGATTATTATTTCCACCCATCATAGTAGCATGTCGTTGAGCTTCACGCCGAACAACAGAAAACACATCCTCAATAGATGGTAGGGGCTGAGTATGTAAAATATCACTACGCACTTTATCAAACACATCATCCAAACCCGCCAAAAAAGCATACACACGATCAATCTGACGTTCTTCTCGAAGTGTCTTGAGATCCACAGCACATTCCATCTTGATTGGTCTCCGTTGATCTAACTCCTGCTAAACGGACTTGAGATCAGCATAATACATGCCAACTGGCCGGCCCTCTTGACGAAGTCTGAACGATTTAACCTTCAATTCATAAATCTGAGAAATATCTGAGCCATCATAATAAGTCTGAGCCACCTCTTCCCAAATTTCTTTAGCGGTACGCAGGTGAACAAAAAATCTCATGATAGCAGGTTCCATGGAATTGATCAACCACCCTTTTACTATTGCATTCCCTGTCTCCCACGTCTCATACTCAACACTATTCTCAGCAGGTTCCTTGGTGCTCCCAGTCACAAAGCCCTTCATACCGCGTCCAGCAATGTGCATCTCCAAAACTTTGGACCAAAGAGGATAATTTGATCCATTTAATTTCACGGTATTTGGTACAGCAGACGCATCACTCTGAATAACAACCAGATTCAATACTGGATTATTGGTTGAGTTACTGCCCTCTAACTTCAACATACCATTGCCTCCTTCTGATGCCATTCGACTTTACTCACAAAAAAAAATAAAGCAAGACTGATACTGATATTCACCACACTGCCAGAAAAACACAGCACACCCACGCAGCACTACCACACATACACGGCAACACTGCAGAAATCGCAGCAATACCACACACACACAGCAACACTGTTTGCTGCAGAAAAATTGCAGAAAAACACTGCAGAAAACCACACTGCAGAAATCGCAGCAATACTACACACACACAGCAACACTGTTTGCTGCAGAAAAATTGCAGAAAAAACGCACCACCCACACTGCTGCACACGCAGCAAGATTACACACACACGGTACCACTGTTTTCTGCAGAAAATTTGCAGAAAAACAGTCAACCAAGCACAGCGGAAAAACTAGGGTTTCGGCGCTCTTGATACCAAATAGAACTTTTACGGGAATCTTTTTATATTGCTTCTTTAGAAATATATATATATATATACAATCAGTGTTCAACTAGGAAACTAAATAAAGCTTATAAACAACCTACTTAATAAAGGACTCCTACTATTTACATTCCCTTTTTTCCTAATATTGACTCATGACTAACATGAACAGCCTAACCGCTCAGTTCTGTTGGAAGATCCTTCCTTTAAGTTTGAGTTGTGATATGTGCATATGGTTTTCAAGTGTAACTCATATTTTCATTTTTTTTTCATGCAATTATAGCGTGTATTTAAAGATGTGATGTATGATGACATAGTAAAATTGGCTAGCACCGTCTGCTCATACTTTTGCATCCAAGTTCAAATCTCACTCTTCGTAAACCGTAATTTAGATTACATTAGAATATTATTCGAATAAAAAAAAAAACAAGTGATGCACGATCATTACCAGGTAATTTCTAGGATTTCTAGGGTTCCAAATGTGAGGATGTGAAAAACTAATTCACATCGAAAAGTTAAAAGACTTGCAAGTTTATAAGGAGTTGAGCTACTCCTACTACTACCATTGTTTTTAAGGAGTTGTGCTCTCTGTCAACCCAATTCAATTGTTCATATCAGGCTTGAACTTTTGCCACGCGTGAAAGGAGATGTGAAGGATGTGAACAATTCTCCCATATTGCAAAGTTAAGAAACTTTGCAAAAATGAAACCTCAACTTTCTTCACCAAATTTGATTTGATATAGTGCTTATGGAAAGGTATATTTGAAGATGCTTACCAAAACTAATTAACTAAATACATAATCTGGTAGTTTGTGTGTAACCATTCTCTTGATAGGCTGTTTTGGCATGCAAATATTGTTCTTAAGTTTGTTGATTCCCACAAATTTTTTTTTCAGAAGGATAGTGAGAAAAAGAGGGAGCTTGAAGGTGTGTTGAAGGATTTGGCCAATTACAAGGTGCAGCTGGAAGCAAAAGATGCTGCCTACATGCAAGCCCTTCTCAAGCTGCAACACCACCAGTACACTGCAGATGAACTCTCCGCCCTCCTTGAAAACATCGAGTCCGAAAGAGATAAGTACGTTGAGGAATGTAAAGAGGCTCGGGCGCAGATATACCAACTCGAATTCAAGGTAAAGGAGATGGCAGATCAGCTGACAGAAACTCTGAAGGTGAGAGAGCAGCTCATGCACGTTTTTGGTGAGTTGAAGGCTACACAAGCAGAGCTGCTTAGCATGGAAACAAAACTCGCGGACGCTAGAGATTCAGAGCTAAAAGCTCTAACGCAAGCGGAGCTGATGGAAACAGCTTTCGTGATGGAAAAAGAGAGGGCAGAAGAGCTTCTTAAACATGTCTCGGAGTTAAGTGAAGCCATGGTTATGTCAAGGGTTGCTGCTAGTGAAGGAGAGAAAGAGAAGTTAGCGATCTTATCTGCGAAAGATGCTGAGATTGAGGTAGCTATACAGGCTGCTCTTCTAGTACAGGAGCAGCTTGAAGATTCAAACAAACAAATGGCGAAGATGGAGGAGTTGGAGAATCAGCTCCAAGCCAAGTCTTCGTTCATTGAGATGCTTCAGTTGGAGATTAAACAGGCGAATGAAAACCTTAGTTTCTCTGAGATGGCGTCTTCTGATGCCATGAATGACTTGAAGCAGCTGGAAAAGGAGTTAGAAGAGAAGGAAAGAAAGATCTCGGATCAGGGAGGTTTCATCAGGGCGCTAGAAATGGAACTGAATCAATTAAAATTGGAGCTTATTGATGCAAGTCAAGTGGCCAACAGCCTGAAGCGCGACGTTGAAGTTCTTACTGAGGATTTACAGAAAGCTATAATAGAGCTTGGTGAGATGGCGGAAAGGGAAAACAATGCGCAGGTTGAGATAGCAATGCTGGAATCTGAGCTTCATAGAGGGAGGTCAAAAATTGCAGCAGCAGAGGCAGCTGAAGCAAGAACCGAAAATGTGAAATCGGGGTTGTACCTCGCGATTCAGCAACTAGCAATAGAAGCTGAAGCTGCCAAGAACGAAAACAGAATGTTAAAGCAAGGAGCAGAGAGCGCAGATGCAGAAACGGACGAACAATCTCCCCTTGTTGATTTTGTTGAGGTTTCCGAAATTGGTGAACTGAAGGAAGAAGCTGAAGAGCAAAAGGACGAGAACGATTACCAAGTAACAATTTCGTTGAAGGAGTACGAGTCCTTGGTTAAGAAGGCTGAGCAGGCTGATCAAATTCCTTTGTCATTGGAGGAAGGCCTTAGTCGTCAGTTCAGCTTCAGCGCCGCGGAAGATAAGTTAGAAAGTTTGAAGAAGGAGTTGGAAGCTGCAATGGAAAAGGTTGCGCAATTCAGGAACCGGGCTGAGCAGGCTACTACTAGGGCTGATCTCGCTGAGAGAGCGAAAGAAAGACTAGAGGACCAGATAAGGATTTGGCGGGAGGTGAAGCAAAAGAGAAAAGCTGCACTTGCCGCACTTAGGGAGGTATCTCTTCCCAAACAATTTAGCCCTCCCGAGTACGAATCTCCAGGTGAATTTAAGCCTCCTGCACATGAATCTGGAGAAGAATTTATGCCTCACGCATCAGAAGAAACACACAAAAAACGTCTGCAATTGCGTGAGGTACTTAAAATGAAATTCTAGTTGCGATCTTTGTTACGTTGAGGCCAGTTATTAATTGTTCATGTGAGTAAGACATACTGCTTGTTGAATTAATATATTCAGTTATTAATACCAGTTCTTGTTATCTAATGTGTTTTTCCTTTGCAAATGTATTCCTTATGCGTTCCATTGCACGCGTTCGTCTTGTTCATCTTCCTTATTTATATGATATCATTTCCTGTGTTACAAATTTCATTCAAACATATTGAATGATATGTTTCAAAGGGAGATTTCTGTTCATAAATCTGCATAAAAGCCTTAAAAGAGTGAAATTTGAGTAAATGTTTTCGAAGCATGTCGGTTGGAATTGTTGCATTGCTGTTCAAATTTGTATAAAATCATTGAAGAACATGATTACCATCTAAATCTTACTTTTTACTTGAACTCGCCATTTTCTAAGTCCGACTAGAGGTTCATGTTCTTGAATCCAAAGTAGTTGCCGAAAAAGTTTGTAACATACTGCACAATGTGTCGCATTGAGCAACCCTAGCACAGGATATTTCGACCCCATAAGGGATTTTTTATTTTTTATTTTATTTTAACAAACGATATTATCTATATTAAAAGGAATGAGGTAGGCTAAGTCTCACAATGGGTTAGCAATAATGTGGTTCAAGTTCACCCTTGACGAGAATCGAACATAAAACCTCTCACTTAAATCAACTCTTAATTATTATTTGAGATTTATGAATTTGAAAAGATTAAATTAACAATAAAAGAAATTTGGAAGTTTGTAAATAATATTAGCAAAGAAGAAAAGCGTTTTTTAAATTAAACAATTTAGAGAAAATATAGGGTTTAGCTGTCACCATTACAATCCTATTCAATTCTACCAATTACTTACAAATTTCCACATACATGCTTTGAAGGCTAGGTTTTCCTAATGCATATTCTCATCGTGATGTTCAAGCGAAAACGTATATCTAACATGCAATCCATATGTGATGTTCAGATCATAAACATACAAGACTCATTAAGTTTTGTAAAAACCCTTTAAAAAACCATGCAACCTTTAAGTGACACACCCCGATCGAGATCAGGGCATGCTGGCCGTCACGTGGAAGTGACGTAACCATGTGCACAGTGCGGAAGCTAATAAAATAATAATAAAAGTACGAATAAATAAAAACCAACTTTACACAAAGTAAGAACATACATGTGCAAGCGTAAGTGTGAAAAACAAAGTTCAGAGCTCGAAGACCTAATGCAGTCCGGGAGAAATAACACTACAAAAACACACCCAAAGGTGGTCCTACACTGGTGATAATCTGTCAGATATGCCAGGGAAATCCTCTGGGGAGCCACCAAAAGTGCTAGCCAACTAGAACCTGGAGGGGCGCAAAACAAAAAGTGTGAGTGGGCAAAAACAAAGCTTTTCAAAAACCAATTCATAAACAAGTTCTAACCCCTCGCCGTAAAACCTGTATACTTCCCAGAAAAGTAGAATGTACATATATATATATATATATATATATATATATATATATATATATATATATATAAGTCATGCTCAGAAATATGCCATGCCAAATGCCTCAAATAAATGCAAGTGCTCAGGAAAATGTCAAAACCAATGCCATGGATATGTCAGCCGGAGTCACCTAACGTGACCTGTACGGCTGAATCTAGAGCTCAGATCTCCATCTCACTAACTGTACCTGCACACGAGTCGGAACCACCTAGAGTGGTCTGTATGACAGGACTGGGTGTATAAATAGTACGCTCAAGTGCTACGATCACGTGAAGGCTAGGCGACTAATCGCGGGTCACCTACGAGTCGGAACCACCTAAAGTGGTCTGTACAACAGGACTGTGCACCTAACTTGGATCCAAGACGAGCGTGTGGTGCGGGAGGTGAACATCACGTGAAGGACTGTGCCCAAGTCTGGGCGGGAGAACTAACACCGGGGGTGCAGGTTATGAGCTCTCTATGCATCTCAAACCACTACTGAATATAAGCATAAACCATACTCACCTGGCACTTACATGTGCGCCCGCAGCACCAACATACATACATATATAGGCTACTAACAATGCATAAACAAACGGCAAATATAATTTATGGCATAAAAACGTATAAACGTTTCAATTCATTTTCTAGGAAAAGCATAACTATATAGGTATATACGGAAAACCAAAAGCCCACTCACTGGTATGTAGAAGGGTCGTAACCCCCTTGCCTCGAGTGACCGCGCTCGTCCTCGAGATAGGTCTCACCTATATGCGAAACAACTATAAAAACGTTAATTTTAAAACACATAACCAACATCACGAAATAACTTCTCATACAATGCTCAAATGGGGTGTATGAATACACCAACGTGATCTACTCAACCTTAGGAACATCCCCATATTTTTAGAAAAATTTTCCACCGCCGCACGCGCCCTCACGCGCTGGCCAAGGCACAGCCACATGCGCCGCCCACGCGCAGGCACGTGCCTGGCACACTGACGGCGTCAGTTAACGCCGTTAGGAATATTCCTTCCAAACTGACGGAATATTCCGTCATCTTCTCCGGCGAAGCTCCGGCGCCGTCGCCGGCGCCGGAAAATCGGGAAAACTTTAAAACCTTGCATGGAAAATCGGGAAAACTTTAAAACCTTGCATCTCACTCGTTTTTCAACCAAATTTCACAAAATTGGTACCAAAATGAAGCTTACAACAAGAGGAACAAATCCATACCACTTTCAAGCACTAAAACACACGGAATCTCGCCGGGAAAACACCACCAACTCCGCCCAACCTTGTAACTCACGATCCCGACGTCCAAAACCTTCAAACGAACCACCCCGAGCCTCCTAAGGACCTAACCAAGCTTCCTACAAGCTTGAAATTCCCAAAAACACAAGAATTAACGTGTGCATGAACAGTGACCAAATCGGGGTATCCCGAGTTCGACGTGAAAACGAAGGTATCCTTACCTGAAATGGGTATGGTTGAACTCCTACGGACCTCACGAGCACGAATATGTAATTTGTTTCCTCGATTTGTGAAGGTTTGGATGGTTTTGGTTGTGTCCGTACATGTGGGGATAGAAATGGGAGAGAGAGAGAAAGGAATAGGGTACGGGACACGGAAAGGGGTGAAGGGATGTGGGAAGGTGTGTGTGGTCCAGAACCAGCCAAACAAAACCCAAAACAACCACACAACGAAACCAACATGCTAAGGGCAAAATCGTCATTTCACCTTTACGGTTCGAAAATCCGGAACGGGCTGTCACAACCTACCCACCTTATTAGAATTTTGTCCCGAAATTCAAAACAACCACACAAAGGAAATCCCTAGCGATCAAGGAACAACCGAGGATACAAATCCCTCATCCGATCTTCAGTTTCCCACGTAGCTTCCTCCACGGAATGGTTCATCCACAAAACTTTCACCAAATTCACTGTCTTGTTTCTCAGAACCTTTTCTTTCCAATCTAGAATCGTCACTGGTTCTCATCATAAGTCAAATCCGAATTGATTTCCAAGGGTTGAGGAGGTATCACATGAGACGGATCAGAAACATAATGTCGAAGCATGGACACGTGAAAAACGTTATGTACTTTAACCAACTCGGAAGGCAACTCCAGCCTGTAAGCTACCTCGCCAACTCGCTCGATGATCATGTACGGTCCGATATACCTGGGACTCAGCTTACCTTTCTTTCCAAACCGTACAACGCCTCTTCATGGTGAAAGCTTCAGAAACACCCAATCGCCAACCTCATACACTCTATCAGTAGCATGCCGATCTGCTAAACTTTTTTGCCTATCCTGGGCCGCCTTCAGGTTAGACTTGATTACCTTAACATTTTGAGTAGTCTCCTCAACGATCTCCAGGCCCACCAAAACTTTTTCTCCAACCTCTGACCAACACAAGGGTGTGTGACAAGATCTACCATATAACGCCTCAAAGGGTGCCATACCGATACTCGAATGAAAGCTGTTGTTGTAGGAAAATTCCATTAAATCCAACCGCTTGTGCCAAGCATCACCAAACTGTAACACCGAAGCTCGCAACATATCCTCCAAAGTTTGAATGGTTCTCTCTGACTGTCCATCCGTCTGAGGATGATACGCCGTACTATAAAGTAGTCTCGTACCCAAAGCTTCCTAAAACGCCACCCAAAATTTAGATGTAAATCTTGGATCACGATCCGAGACAATACTCACAGGGACACCATGGTACTTCACGATCTTCAAGATGAACAAGTCAGCTAATCGGCCTAAAGAATACTTCTCCCTTACTGGAATGAAATATGCTGACTTAGTAAGCCGATCAACAATCACCCAAATGCCGTCGAATCCATTATGTGTACGCGGAAGCTTGTACACAAAATCCATAGTAATATTTTCCCATTTCCATTCTGGAACGGAAAGCAGCTGCAACAACCCAAACGGCTTCTTTCTTTCCGCCTTAACTTGCTGACAAACAGCACACCTACTCACATACTCAGCTATCTCCCTCTTCATCCTCGGCCAATAATAAAATGGTCGAATGCTATGATACATTTTAGTAGCTCCTGGATGCATAGCATAAGCCGAGATATGTGCTTCATCGAGAATTGCTTTCTTTAAATCCAAATTATTAGGCACAAACATCCTACCCTCCTGCATCAGCATGCCATCCGAATCACGAACTCTGAGGTCTCTCCTCCTCCCTCGATCTCGAGTTTGGATCATTTCTTGAGTTTCCCTATCAGCTACCTGAGCTTCAAGCACCCAATCAACTAAAATTGGCCTGACTTGAAAATTAACAAGTAAAGCCACTTCTCGATCTTCTGCCTCCAACCTCACTCCCGTGGATCTTAAGTCTGTCAAAAGAGGAATGTGACTAGCGTACAACGCATTGATATGGCCCTGGGATTTCCTGCTAAGTGCATCAGCCACTACATTTGCACGACCAGGGTGATAATCAATCGTGCAGTCATAATCACTGTGCAACTCCATCCACCTCCGCTGACGAAGATTAAGATCCTTCTACGTAAAAAGATACTGAAGACTCTTATGATCTGTAAAGATCTTACATTTCTCTCCATAAAGGTAATGTATCCACAACTTCAACGTAAAAATAATGACGGCTAACTCCAAGTCATGTGTAGGGTATTCAACTCATGAGGTTTCAGTTGTCGTGAAACATAAGCAATTACCTTACCATGCTGCATCAACACACAACCCAAACCATTCAAAGAAGCATCACTATAGACCTCGATACTTCAACTGCTGGAAACTCTGCTCATTATAGACCTCGATTTGTGAAGGTTTGGATGGTTTTGGTTGTGTTCGTACATGTGGGGATAGAAATGGGAGAGAGAGAGAAAGGAACAGGGTACAGGACATGGAAAGGGGTGAGGGGATGTGGGAAGATGTGTGTGGTCCAGAACCAGCCAAACAAAACCCAAAACAACCACACAACGAAACCAACATGCTAGGGGCAAAATCGTCATTTCACCCATACGGTTCGAAAATCCGGAACGGGCTGTCACATTAAGAGCGTGATGTTCATCTTAAGTGAAATTTCAATTACTAATCACAAGAAACCCTCTTCAATTTCAGGGTGATGTTCTAACAGAAATTGCATCAAATTACTTGTCTAAATATTCTAATGGTGATCAATCATTAAAATATATAGATAGTTTTAATCACGGTGATTAATAATTCAAAGCAAGCATGTATGCTTTCATAAGCAAATTAATAAAGTCACATTTTCATGCTAAGATTCATGGCCTAACCCTAGTAAAAGGAATTAGTTACGCATACTCATAATAAAAATTAAAGAAAATAACATTAACTAGAAAAGGATTGAAAACACCTTGTAAGGAAAAAAAATATGAAATTCTCCAAAGCTTTGCTAAACTCTCTCAATGTTGCGTAGAGAACCCTAATGGCTAAAAAGCCTTATTATACTACTCCAAATTAAAACCATCCTAGAAAAGGTTTTCTAAAAACTAAGAAATAAAATAATAAAAGGATAAATAGGAATTACATTTTTATTCTCACTAGGAAATCTGCCCATCAAAGAGATAGCTACCTTTATGGACCTTCAGGGCTCCAAAACAAGCCCAAAATGACTCAAATTAAAGATTAGGACCTCCTCTTCAAGTTCCAAGAAGAGCCCAAGTCCAAAATCGATCATCTCCTAGCCCAAAATTGCAAGTAAGCTCTGCAGCCCAATCTACCAGCACTACGCGCTAGGCATAAATTAATTTGCCACGATCAAATGTTTTGGGATAAAATTATGAAATTTTGACACAACCTTCTTGACAGCTTCACGAACCTGCTTCAATTGGAATCACTCAAAAATTCCACCATTTGATTACTTTATAGCAAAACATCAAAACCCTAAACACATAGCAAAACATCAAAATCTCACCAAAATATACCAAGAATAGGGAATAATATATAGTATATCATTCACCTTTGACGAGAATCGAACCTAAAACCTCTCACTTACAAGTGAAGAGGAATACCACTAGAATCTAGACCATAGTACGAAGTGGCGACCCCAAAAGGGAAATTTAAGCCGGAACGGATTCAATGTGAGGAATACGAATTATCAAAACTTAAAACCGATGTGGCCGGGTTTTAGATTTCTAGCTGTAAGCTTAGCACCACATAGTTGATAGGAGTAATGCTTAAAATATTGATATGCAAATTTATAGAAATATCAATGAATATATCGATATCGGTTGACTTCCATAGAAATTTGCAATGGGTGGGTATATCAAGTTTAGATTTAGTCAAAATTAGAGAAAAATTTCTCAAAAAAAATTCAAAGTTTCGAAATATATAATGAGTTCCGGTAAATTTTGTATTGAATCAGTAAATATCATTGATATTTATTGATTTTTCAATATCTTACCGATATAAAGTAAAGTTCGCATTTCACACCCTCTATTCCTATCGATTCTTAATTTTTCGATGAAAATATCGATTCGTGAATATTTTTAACACTGAATAGGAGTCACCGTTGGAACCTGTGAGCTGATGTTCCCCACATACTCCTATTGACGTCAGGTCTTTAAATAAAGTTTGAATTTGAAGGATTTGGAGTGCATTTTTCAGACCAGAAGAAGGGTCTGAAGTTTCTGTACACGGGTGACGTGGGAATTGTTGCACATGCTTGACCAGAGATTAGCATTAATAATCTTATAGTTAATATACTAATTGTGTTGTACTTTGACTGGAATAGCCGTAACCCTGCTGTCGTGGTGAGGACTAAGGAAAAAGAAAAGTCTTTGAGTATAGCTTTGAAGTCGAATATTTGAAAGTGAGGTGATTTTTACACGTTTTTTTGAACTTCTTACACAATTCTTTTATTTCTAATCATTAAATTTAATAAATTAAACAGAAATGATGAGCAAGATTAAATAGTGTGAGCGTTAAAAAGAATGTATGTTTATCATTTTCCTATTTTCAAGCAATGCATTTGCATCTACCTTGTATTAGTATTACTCTTTATAGGCAAAAAGCCAAAATTAATTGGTCCATCTCTACCCAATCACTTCTACTGTGATATTTAGGAGCTAAAATCGTTTGCACTCAAAATTCTCTGTAGCATCTCTGTGACATATGTGAGATTTAAATGAATGAGATAGGTCACAGAAATGCCACATAAAATTTTGAATGTAGAAACTTTGAACTCGATATTTAGTCTAATATTTAATTTGAAATCGATTTGAACTCGATATTTAGTCCAATATTTAATTTGAAATCGATTTGAATCCAGGAGTGAGTTGCTAGCCATTATAGTCTTTATGTTCATTCTTCCAACTTGATCAGTTGCAATAAGCGCTAATTAATTAATAGTTTCAAAGAACTTAATTCGTTGCAAGCCTGTAGTTAAGACTTGAGCTTGCATGGTTAATTACCTTGTAATTTCATTTTCCATAATTAACTAACAAATACCTGCAAGTTGGGGGTGCATTGACCCCCTATAAGCGTGTGAGATTTTATTTAAGTATAAATAAATTCCCTTTTTATGCATCTAATTACTATGATCTTTGTTGGAGAGATTTTTAAAGTGCCCGAAATATAACACGGTATGCTATATGTTATTATACAAGTGGAGAGAAGTTTTTTTTTAAGCGTCCATCTACTTGTATAATGACATATGACGTATGTACCTGTATTTCGAGCACACTGAAATTTTTTTTCTTTCTTTGGATTTTATTTTTCGACCTCAGTCCAAAACCCCATTTTTGCATGCGAATAATTAAATGGCCACTAGCCATCCAAATTCAAAACCCAAATAAGTGTCTTTTAGAATATTTGGCTGAGAGCATAAAAGTAAATGGAGCTCCAAATTTTATATGATTAAAATCTCTAAACTCATCACAATGATTCATATAAATATAAGAGTTAAAGAACCCATATGTCCAAATTCGATTACATCATCACTAGTAAAGGATAAGTGTTTCAATTTTTTTTTTTATTGTGTTGATGTCACACCCTTGAATTATTTAGTTTAGTCTTGTCAATTTATGCAAGCAAATTAGAAAAGAGCTTCCTATTGTGCAACAGATGGGAGTGTTCATTTTCTCTACCACTACAAAAAAAATCCCTTGGCAGATGAAATAAATTTGTCAGGTCAAATGAGGTTTCGTCGCTTAAAATTTTAAGTGATGAATATCTATCGGGAAAGGTCAACCCAAAAGTCGTTGTTCAGAATAAACTTATTCCTCAGGCGAACTAATTTGCCCAACGAAAAAAGTCCGTCAAGTAAAGGAACGTCAATTGACTTTACCTGACGAATACATCTTGGTCGACGAACTGTATTTCGTCGCGCAAAGCCTTTGGGAAAACCATATATGTTGATCAGCATTGCCCAACAAACGCAAAATTTCATTGGACAAACTCACTTGACCCGATAAAATATAGTTCATCGGGCTAAATTTTATCGTGGTAAATAGTATTTTCTGGTAATGTTGTTATCTAACTTATTATATGCTTGAGCTTGACTGTATTGTGCTTGCCACTTTCTTTTACTTATCTTATTTATTTGTATGATTTGAAAGGAACTTTTCATCTTCTTTGTTTCTTTATTGCGATAGGAAGTACCAGTTTGGCATAGTTGAAATTATAAAAAAAAAACAGGTATGAAAAAAAGTTAGGATCTATTTAATGTTTGATAAACACACTAAAATCAGTTTTTTTTCACTCTACCGTTGAGGGTGAAAAAAAGCCAAAATCCTGAAGCAGCAAATCATAGCTTTGAAAAAACAGTTTTTTTACAAAACACGCGGAGCTACAGTGCAATATTAATGAAACTTTCTAAATTCCAATAACACCTTGTTATTTTTACAAAATGACAATCATTATCCCAAACGACTGGAAGGATCTCTTTCCTATTCCCTCGTTCTCCACTCACATCAGATCCCTAGGACCGCCGTCGTCCCTCCCACTCCCGCTCGACACTGACCACCACTGCACCAACGATTATCCCTCTCCTCCACACACGATCAAATGTGATGATTAAAATACTGTTTTTTTTTAAAGTTACCAAACACTTAAATACTGCATTTTATTGTTAAATCACTTTAAAAAAAAAAAAAAAAAAAGTTTACCAAACACTTAACTGATTTATTTTACAGCTATTTAATCTCACAGCACAGCAGAAACAGTTTTTTTAAAAAGCACAGTAATAACAAACTAACCTGAATAGTGATCACAATAGATTCTGGTTTATAAATTTATAATTAGGATATATCTAGCGTACATAAGGCAGAGCCAGCGCATATGTCAATGAAACATATACCCCTCTCAAATGTTGTTGTATAATATTATGTTTGTATAAATATTATGATTAAAATTCTTTTTGAGTTGCATATATTTTGTTTTCTCAATGAGTAATAGCCTATTTCGTTCAATAACTGAAGAAAGAAAAAGTGGACAAAAGAGACCAAATTAGGGAGTACTAATTAAAAATTAGGTTAACAATCACTAAAAAACAGCTTGAGTATACTAAAATGTCATATTTGAATTGAGTTCCTCTCCAAATCTCCATCTCCAGAGCCGACGAACTCAAAAATTCAAACCACTCAATTTAAATCATATTTGTCTTTCCTCTATCATCATCATGTTAAAATTTGCAAACTATTGAACAAAAAACATCATGTTAAAATTCTACCACTCTCACCAAACAAAGAACGTAATATATACTAATATATAAATATATAGTTGACAAAAATGAGTATTCCACTTTGACTTTGATCAACCTCATTCACATCCCACGAGTACATCAGATGGAATAGTTCCCTTTCCCCGGAAGCCAAATCCAAGATCACGACCTCCGGCCGACACACACATGCCTTTGAAAACCACCCAAGCACAGAGACTTGTTTCCATAGATTCCTAATCCTGGATTAAAACTAATTAACCCATGAAAAATGAAAAACAAATAAAAAAAATGCCCTTTGACGGGTCAATTTTGTTCCTAAAGATTTACAGATTTGCAACAGCAGTTTATAAGAACCCTAACTTTATGTCATTTTCTTGATTACTTTTCTGTCTGGTCTGTCTGGGAATTTTTCACATGTTTTGTGTAATACAGTACTGGTATTAGGGCTTTTTGGTTTGATGTTTATTCCCCAAAACGCAAATTAAACAAGCTTATATTCTTTACGCCAACTGTTTCAAAAGTAAAACAGCCCTAATTGACCAGCTTTATCAATGTCTTGAAACTTTTTTTTTTTTTTTTTCCCAAAAATTGGATTGCACGGGAAAAACGACCAACAAACATATGTGACCCTTCTCACATAGCAAGGGTCCCATATATTAGATCTAGAAGTTGTTGGGAAATACCTAAATGGCTTTGAATATTTGCAAGCTCAATGTTACAAAAAAATGAGGTATTAGTTATATCATAAACAACCAAAGATTGTGACTCTTTTGACCATATCATTGTTGTTGGCTTCCAAGTTTTGGACAAGGATCTCTCAATGGTTTTGGGACTTCATATTTTAGTCTTGCTGAATAGTTGAAGAATGTAAGTGGCTAGTTGATCAAGTGATTGAGCTGATTAATCGACCGATTGCTCTCACATTCCGCAACGTATAGCTTACAAGATATGCACTTGAGAAACCATTCACGACAAAAAAAAAAACAGTGTAAACCATTTCATTTTCGTTATATGTATATTAATAAAATAATTATTGCATGTTGAATTTATAATTTTGTTAGGTGAGACACCACCATAACACACGTAAGTTGTAACCCTTATGTTAATAAAGGCTCTAATCTGCATATTCAAAGTTTTGTCTTCTTAAGATTTTAAAACCATTTTTGTATAAAATTCAAAACTATTTTGTTGTAAGACTAATGCATATTACAACATTTATTCGTAATGAAAGTTAATTAGAAGAGTAATGCTAAGTAGATCGATTTTTTAGACTAAATTTGTAAACCATATAATGTATTACCAACAAAAAATAAACACGTTAATCAACACCTAAGTGATAATTCAATCATTACCAGTCATGTCATATGGTTAAATACATGATAGATTTTTCAATGTGAAGGGAAGTTTTTTTTTTTTTTTTTTTTTTTTTTTTCCACTGTCCCTCTCTAATTGTATAATGACATATGATGTTCCACTCCATACTCCAAACACACTTGAAAATCTCTTTATGTAGATGATTTCCTAGCATTGGAGTTTAATCAACAGGCAGGAAACGGGTCTAACTCAACAACCTTCTATATGGATAAAATTTGAGAGTATTAAGGATAATAATTTTCTAAACGGTTTTGCATCAAATTCCAAAACCATGGGTGCCCTTTCGACTTTGAAGAATATTATTCTTAGTAATTTTGTTTTGGATTAGTATTACGGTTTAATGGTATTGATCTTCACTTGCAAGTGAGAGGTTTTAGGTTAGTTTCTCGTCAAAGACGAATATAAACTACATCATTGCTAGCTCATTGACAGGTTAAGCCCAACTTCCTTCCTCTTAGTGTATACTATCGTTTGTTCGAAAAAAAAAAAAAAAAACAAAAACAAAGATTCAAGTAGAACATGCTAAACAACAAAAATGGTATGGTTAAATTAGAATATGATGCTGCTTAAATACTAATTAATTAAGAACAAAGATAATGTCAGTTCATAGAATCCAAACAGACCAACGTGAAAGCATATAGACATGGACATCACAGTATTCGTTTCTGCCTATCTTTTTCTCTCCCGAGTCAAAACCCAACGCCTGTTTACTCAAACCGGTCAACATGGGCGGCTCAACGGCCCCCAGTCGACTCTATTAGCAGAGAGTTTTTAAGCTAATCAACGCAATCAAGCAAGATCTTTCATAACCAATAATTAATTTGTAATTATAATTAAATCACTGAAATAAAATAAATTCAAAAGAAAAATTCCTTGGTCCAAATTTTGGTTTCGTGTGTGTATGTATTGCAGGGTGTGTGTCTCTTCAGAAACATTCCTCCGACATGTTCAACCTTCATACATTCTTCACCTGTAAATAAAAAAAAAATACTCTTTAATCTCCACGAACACATTTTTCATTCAATTGTAGCGCCTAATCAAGATTCAATATCGAAGTTCTGCATGTAGCGAGCAGAGAGAAAAAAAGTTTGTATCATGTACTTATCAACTTCGAAAACTGGTTCATGGCGTGCGGTGTGTTCAATATTCTTGGTCTTAGACGTGATCATGATCACAGGTACATGCTCCAACATGTTTCAGATTTCTAAAACAATCTTTGTTGTGGGTACTTTTGTTTTCCGATTTTAAATTAACCCCCTTGATCGTTTTCCGAGGATGATTTTGTTTGGATTTAGTTTTTCGAGGATGATTCTGTTACATTTAATGAAAAAGTACAATTGTGTGTTTCAAGGAGGATTGTTATGTAATTTACTATGTTGCTGGATCGACTCTGAAATCTTAACAACTTTTTTGTCTTTTCGCAGGTGCTTCCGTTGTAGTCGGAGATTCTCTGGACACAGACAGAGAAGTTCTGCTGAGCCTCAAAGCATTTCTGCAGCAAAAGAACCGCGTAAACCAAGGAATATACTCGCAGTGGAACCAGCGCAGCAGCAACCCCTGCGAGTGGTCCGGAATTTCATGCAGCAATGACAGCAAGAGAGTTAGCCGTGTTGAGCTCACCGACCAAAAAATCACCGGCGAGATTTTCCGAAACTTCTCTGCCCTTACAGCACTTTCGTACCTCGACCTCTCGAAGAACACAATAAGCGGAGCACTCCTGGAGGACTTGAGTCAATGCCACAGCCTCAGACACCTCAATCTGTCACATAACATTATTGATGGCCAGCTGAACTTGAATGGTTTGAATAAGTTGGAGGTTCTTGATTTGACTGTCAATAGATTTTACGGCGATTTGAAGATGACCTTTCCCGGAGTTTGCAGTAACCTAGTGGTTGCGAATCTTTCAGCGAATAATTTCACCGGAAGGATTGATAGCCTGTTTGATGAATGCTTTAATTTGCAGCACTTGGATTTGAGCTCAAACTATCTTAGTGGTGAGATATGGAGTGGATTCATCAGGCTTACGGCGTTTTCAGTATCCGAAAACTATTTCAGTGGCGCTATTTCGCCTTCTGTTTTCGCAAATAATTGTAGCCTGGTAAAGTTGGACTTGTCAGTAAACGGTTTTTCTGGTGCAGTTCCTGCAGAGATTTCGAAATGCCAGAGACTGATCATATTGAATCTTTGGGGGAACCATTTTACGGGGCCAATCCCGCCTGAGATTGGATCAATTTCGGGACTGCAGGCCTTGTTCTTGGGTAACAACAGTTTTTCTAGAGATATTCCTGAATCCCTTTTGGATTTGACCAGCATGACATTCTTGGATTTGAGCAGGAACAACTTTCGCGGCAAGATACAAGACATTTTTGGGAGATTCAGACAGGTGAAGTTTCTTTTGCTGCACTCAAACGGGTACACCGGTGGTATCCATTCGTCTGGGATTCTCAAGCTACCAAATGTTTCCAGGTTAGACCTCAGCTACAACAATTTTACAGGTCCTCTGCCAGTCGAAATTTCTCTGCCGAAGTTGAAGTTATTTGTCCTCGCCTTTAATCAATTCAACGGAACTATACCACCGGACTATGGAAACATTTCGAGCCTCCAAGCCCTGGACCTTTCCTTCAACAGCCTAACCGGTGCAATTCCTAGCACCCTCGGAAACTTGAGATCTCTCTTGTGGTTGATGCTTGCGAACAATTCCCTAACCGGTCCAATTCCACACGAATTGGGAAATTGTAGTAGCTTGTTGTGGCTTAATCTCGCGAATAACAAGCTCTCCGGGCCAATCCCATCTCAGCTAACAATGATTGGGAGAAATGCTAAGCCAACATTCGACATGAATAATCGGGACAATGATCGGATCGTAGCGGGATCAGGCGAATGCTTAGCGATGAGGAGATGGATTCCTGCAGATTACCCACCATTCAATTTCGTGTACACGATCCTCACTAGGAAGAGTTGTCGAAGCATATGGGACCGGCTGCTTAAAGGAAACGGCCTATTTCCCATATGTGTAGCTGGCTCTTCTGTACGGACGCTTCAAATCTCGGGTTACATTCAACTGAGTGGGAATCAGATTTCGGGTCAGCTCCCTGCAGATATTGGTACAATGCACAGTTTTAGCATGATAAATTTGGGTGTCAATAGATTCCAAGGCGAACTCCCTGCAAATATTGGTCAGTTGCCACTTGTAGTGTTCAACATCAGCAGGAACAATTTTTCGGGTCAAATTCCGGAGGAGATTGGGAATATTAAGTGCATGCAGAATCTTGATATGTCATATAACAATTTTTCTGGCACATTTCCTGTGAGCCTGAACGACTTGAATGAGCTAAGTAATTTCAACATTTCGTACAATCCGCTCATTTCCGGCACAATTCCTTCGACCGGGCAGTTGGCAACGTTCGAGAAAGCGTCCTATCTCGGTAACCCCCTCCTGCAGCTTCCCAAATTCATCGACAACTCCACGTATCCAGAAAACAAAATGAATGGGAATCCAACAAAGCCTACAAAATCTGTTGCATATATGGTGGTCTTCGGTTTGCTAATTGCTCTCTTAATCTGTGGAGTTTTGTCACTTGTAGCATGGTTATTCGGAAAGAGCCGGCCACAGCCCCCAGGATGTTTGTTGCAGGACATCAAATACCGGCATGACTTGGCCTCGAGCTCTAGCCGTTCATCCCCGTGGCTGTCAGATATTGTTAAGATCATTCGTTTGGACAAAATGGCTTTTACACATGCTGACATTTTGAAAGCTACACGCAATTTTTCGGAAGATAGGATTATAGGGAGTGGAGGGTTTGGGACAGTGTACCAAGGAGTATTGCCGGATGGGAGAGTAGTAGCGGTGAAGAAGCTTCAAAGAGAAGGGCTCGAAGGTGAAAGGGAGTTCCAAGCTGAAATGGAGGTTCTTAGTGGGAATGGCATTGGTTGGCCTCACCCGAACCTTGTAACTCTTCATGGCTGGTGCCTTTATGGATCCGAAAAAATACTAGTCTACGAGTACATGGAAGGCGGGACCTTGGAGGATTTGATATCTGATAGAGTGAGACTGACATGGCGAAGGCGAGTTGATGTGGCAGTTGATGTGGCTCGAGCCTTGATGTTTCTACACCACGAGTGCTTCCCTGCCATCGTGCACCGCGATGTGAAGGCGAGCAATGTGCTGCTAGATAAGGATGGAAAGGCGAGAGTTACAGATTTCGGGCTTGCTAGAATAGTCGATGCAGGGGATAGTCATGTGAGCACAATGGTGGCGGGGACTGTTGGTTATGTCGCTCCCGAATATGGGCAGACATGGCAAGCCACGACGAAAGGAGATGTGTACAGCTACGGAGTTCTGGCAATGGAATTGGCGACCGGAAGGAGAGCAGTGGATGGAGGAGAGGAGTGCCTTGTGGAATGGGCAAGGAGGGTAATGGGAAATGGACGGCAAGGATTCAACCAGTCTATGATACCGGTTATGCTCATGGGGTCCGGGCTGGCCGATGGGGCGGAGGAGATGTGCGAGCTGCTTAAGGTGGGCATAAAGTGCACGGCGGAGGCACCGCAGTCAAGGCCAAACATGAAGGAGGTTCTAGCTATGCTACTCAAGATATATAAAGATGAAAACATATATAGTTTACAAAGTTATTAATTTTTATACTCAGATTGTGTTTGTGTATTTCTCTCTGTGAAGAATCGAATCAAATGTGTGCATAATTAAACCAAATGAAATCATCTTCCCCTACCTTCAAATTGCAATGCATTGATCTAATTAAAAATTAAGAATAAATTGTAGCAATGGTCTCTCAATTTTAACTCAATTGGAGTAATGGTTTCTCAATTAAAAATCCATTACCATTGGTCCCTCAACTCATCAAAACGTGTAAATATGATCATTTTCATCAACTCTGTTAGAACTTCCATCAAAATGAGTCACGTGACATGCCCGTGAGGTTGAATCAAGGGGCAAATATGGAAAATCAAATAAGAAAAATTCTATCAATGGTCCCTCAACTTTAATTCAATTGGAGAAATGGTCCATCAACTTTAATCCAATTAGAGCAATGGTCCCTCAATTTTAACCTAATTGTAGCAATAGTCCTTCCAACGTAACTCATTTTGACATAATCCTGATGGAGTTGACGAAAAGGACCATAGCTACATGTTTTGATGAGTTGAGGGACCAATGGTAATTGATTTTTAGTTGAGGGATCATTAATCTAATTAGGTTAAAGTTGATAGACCATTGCTATAATTTACTAAAAAATTAATCATTGATTAATGACATGTTTACTTGCTTAAGTAATACAGAAGACAACGTCTTGAACAGAAATAAAGCATACGATATATGATCAAGTAAGTCCCCTATGAGAGAACACAAGCAAGTCCCACATGAGAGAACACAAGGAATATCCTTAAAATTTTGAAAAGTAAAACAAACGAACGAACAAATAGATTACAAACTACAAATATTCTTTGATTAATGGAAAAACAAAGAAAAAAGAACTGCCGAGATGGCTACATATAGAGACTACATTGTGACCGACTTATATGAACAACAAACATGTTATGCATAATAAACTAAACCCTAACCTCTAAATGAAAACCTAATTCTAACGTGCTAGACCCAAACCCTAAACTTATTATTTTTGGGGGAAAAAAAAAAACGTATATTTTTCCATGTCTATGAAAAGAGTATGAAGACCATAAGTATTTTACAAAAAATACATACGTATATTAATATATATGTTATACTCTAATATAGATTGTCACAATGGTCCTTCCAATTTTTTTTTAAACAAATGATAATATAATTAATACTAAACCATTTTAAATTACGAGAAAGATTAGAACATAGAACCTCAAGTTTACAAGAAAATACTCTTAACAAATTGATCTACAAGCCACTTGCCTCTCAAAGTTAATTTAATTTTTATCTTTTGTTATCTTAAAACAAAAGAAGGGTGGCTTGTAGCTCAATGACTAAAAACGTTTGTCTCTGCCACGTCTGGTATCAAACAAAACTCTTGTCCCTTTATTTACCTTCAACAGAAAGCAAAAGGAAAATCTCAACTTCCCTTTTCTTGTTTCTTATTTTAAAAAGCTTCGTCAGAACTCGGTAAGTGATATTTTTACTTTTGAATTCTTTTTATAAACAATAGCATTAGTGGGTTAAATTGTAAAATGTTAAAGAGGAGAGAAATCGATGGAGACCAAACCCGCACCAATAGAGAATAACTACAAATTATTGTTCAGCAATTAACACAACAATTCTCAACATTTGTGAAAGAGTAAAATAGGTACAACAAAAGAGAAATTTGTAAGTTGTTATGATTCAACACTATTAAAAGGGAAAGTCTTGCTTAGGTGGATGAATGGTCAAAAGATTCGTTTTATAATAGGAAATTAAAGTATATTTAATTGTATTAAATTACATAGGCACATGCCACATAACATTGTTTACCCAAATTAATTTTATTGCTTGATTGAGAAGGAATAATCCAAGTCCACCGAGGAACTTCACACTTTTCTACTCCTAAATATACATATCCTTCTTATCAGTCCTCTCCTACCAGAAAACTCATTGGAACAAGCCAGTCATCAAATTACATAACTTCCAACGACGCCATGGCTGCCAAGATCTCCTCCCCCTCCTCCTCCTACGGCAATCCCTGCCTTGATATGTTTTTCCATATAACACAAAAATACTTCGAGGATGACACCGAGCAGGCCTCACATAATTCCCGTTTGCTTAACTATCTGAAGCAACTTCTGCCCTTGGCCTGGTCTCACAATCCCCTAATCACACTCAAGCTCATAAGCAACCTCGACTCTGGAAAACTTTATGATGAAGCGTTCTTCTCCGCCGTGTTTTGGCTCCACCACAACCACCCAAAGACTCTGCTATGTAACGTTTCATTTAAAGACTCGTATGTCCTTATTGACATTCTCTACAGCCTTCTGGAAGGCCAAGACGCCTCTGAGAGGCTGCGCAGCGATCCAAATTACAAGTTGTTGCACGACCGGGTGATGGATCTTTTTGTGGAGAGGTTGAAGTCTGATATTGAAAAGTTGAAGCAGAACAAGCTGAAACTCAAGTTGAATGATGATGTTGGCAATGATATTGATGATGATGTTTTCGTTACTGAGGCTGCAGCGTGGTGCGTTAGCACATGCCCCTCGGTAACCAAAGCCACCCGCGCTGTTTTGCTGCGTGAAAGCGTTGAGAGAAGGCTTTTCTCTCCAGAATCATCAGTTCATTCAAAAGAGTGGGAGCGGCTGACGAAGGAGGTTTTGGAGCCCTTGACCAAATACTACAACCGTCGAGGCATTGTCGGACACAAGCGCTGTGACGATAAGAAGTATATGGAGAAAATTGCAGCAGGCAATTTCAGTGGCATAAAGTACGATGCTCTCCTTCCACATCAGATCGTGCTCTATGCTGAAGATGGCAGCGATATCGAGCAAGCAGCTGAGCTTCAGTGGAAGACAATGGTGGAGGGCATGCACCTGAAGGGAAAATTCAAAAACTGTTTGGCTGTGTATCACACCACCAAATACGCGGACAAGGGAGTTGGACGAAGGATGATGATGGGTTTGGCACTTTTGCTGTCTCAACTGAGCGAAGGGCCATGGAAAGACAAGGTGATCACTTTTGGTAATTCGGCCAAAGATCGGCCAATGCTATGTCCCATACAAGGCAATGATCTGAAGTCCAAGTGCGAATTTATGAAGACAATGGAGTCCGACTTTTTTGTTGATTATGAGAAGTTGTTTGATATTCCGGAGGTGGCTGCCATTGCCAAGGGGAGTGTGAAGCCAAAGCAGAAGATCAAGAAGGTGTTTGTATTTAGCGAATCCCTTAGCGGCATACAAGAGAGCCAGTGTGAGGCAATACGGAGAAAGTTTAAGGACAAAGGGTATGGAGATGACACGGTGCCACACATTCTGTTTTGGAATTTTGGGGACTTAGAAGATCCGTCGATGCCTCCAAAACAACATCCAGGGATGACACTGCTCAGTGGCTACTCCGACAATTTGATCAAGGTCTTCTTGTGCAATGGTGGGGAAGTTGTCCCGCGCCATCTCATGGAGGCAGCCCTTTCGGACAAAGAGTATCAAACTCTTGCTGTAGTCGACTGAGCTTCAACTGATCAATCCTCGATCCATTGGATTGGGGTGGTCTGATCTCAATATCGTTTCTTTCTTTTTTTTTAGTATGTTTCAGATTATTACCTTTAAATTTCTTTTGCAGGGATATCATGTTATAGGTTATATGGATGAACTGATAAATCCAAATTTCTGGTGCAGTTAGTTGCTCCATCTTATGCTTATATATATTATATGTCATATACATCTACATACATGTAAGTTAAAGACATTACTTAAGGCACAAGCAATAGCAATCATTGAATTCTAACCTTAAGCATCTGCGAGACCGATTATGAGTTGGATATAGTGTCTTGAATCGTCATGTTCTCCAACAAAAAACTAATTCATTGGAACCCAGAAAATCTATCAGTCAAAGGATATAAAACAGAAAAGAAAGCATAGAGAGCGAGCGAGCGAGCGAGAGAGTGAGCATCACCACTGTTTGATTTCAGTTTCATTTTATGTGATCGAAAACTGATGTATATGCTTTCTATATTATAAACACATAGCAAATCTGTATTAAAACAGGAAAGCAAATCTTCCTAATATGTCCTGCATTGTAAGTGTTTAATCATATCTTGCCTTTCACTCCAAGGCTCTCGTAATTACTATACAATGGCTACAGGCCATGCCAACTGAACCCTATCACTCTCGTAAACTTCGTTGCTATAGCTTCAATCTCGTTCTGATGGCACATGATTTCAAGAAAAAATAGCCCAAGGTTTTGTTGTTTTAATTGAACTCAAGAATTTTAGTCTCGACATTCACAGTTTTCCAAGATGAAAAACCAAAAACTTCTCAGATATACATTCGTTGTCCTTATTAATTTCAATAGTCACTTGCTTCTCAATTCTTCTAGAAAGCAATTAACATGAAAGAACACGCAATTGACAAACAAATCATTTTTCTTGGGTTGAATAAATAGGCTGTAGTATATGAAAAGAATGATAGTAAACTTCAGCCAAAAACAAAGAGAGAAAGATGGCTGTTTCTATCTTTTGCAGCGGCTAATGACCATTGTCTGCTGCTTGGTGACCAAATATGGGTGCTCCAATCACGACTTTTAGCGCCACATCAAACCGCTATTAAAGGTATATTTAGCGACCACTGTTGATTCGCTGCTAAAGGGATTTTTAGCCACTAGAAATTACACTTTTCGCGGCCACATAAACCGCTACCAAAGATATTTTTAGCGACAACAGAATTCGTAGCTAAAGAGACTTTCAGCGACGAAAAAAGGCCGCCGCTAAAAGTTGTATTACAAACTTATTCTTCTCCTGAATCCGCACCAATTAGATTTTTTTTTTCATACACAGTGGGAATTTGGGAATCTCCACCGGTATGAAGTTTTCTTAATCATTTGTAATTATGAATTTCACATTACATTTTTACACTACGAATTGTTTTGGGTTTCCGAGAGAACTTGTGAAGATATCTAAAGATAATCCCCATAAAGCCAATTCACAACTTCCCGCAAAGATTCTTGACTGTTGAAACGTAAAAGTTTCTCTCCCGTGCGGCCACGCTGCATTGAAAACATTGATGTAAGAGATGGAATGCCATGGAAGCAAGAATCAAAATTATAAAGAGAGAATCCACTACACTGGGGTTTAGGGTTAATGCATTGGTCAACAATTGTCTACATTGTAAGATCGTTTCTACAAGACGGCTTAAACCTACTATCAAAAGCAAGAGAAAGCATAAACAAACAAAAAATGAAAATCTTCACTAGAATGCAAATGGATGAACACTCAAACGTCCCACAACTGATAGAACAACAAATGGTGCTTTACCGCAGTGGCAGAAAGAAAAAATTCTTATGCACCCTGGTGTGGGTTTGATTTCCAACGATCTCCCTCCCCCTAACATTTAACAATTTAACCTACTAATGCTATCATTTATCAAAAGAAAAAAACGGATGGAACAAAAAAAGGACAGAATATGGCCAGAAGATTCTAAACCACATACATCCATTTAAAATGAAGAATCGCACCATGCGATTTGCACAGCTTCGTAAAGGCAGAGACAACAGTGAATAAGTGAGCCTATGTACATAATGTCCCTCGCACAGGGGAAATGACAAAAAATTAATGAAAAGGATCAAAAGCGGGACTGAAAATTGTGCAAAGCAAGACAAACTTATTCATAACTATTCGCACGATAACTTCCTAAATGACAATTGTAAACAATGATAAGATTACTGAAATTTCATGTAGAGATTAACAAAGAAGGCTCTTATATAAGTTGACAATTAAAGATCAGCATGATAGATACGGCGTGTGCAAACACAAAAAATTCTATCAACTAGAAACAATTCATTATGGAACTCATTAGGTGACGGAGAAAAAATAAACGAGGAACTGAGAGTCAGATTATATTCAGCATAAGCAGATAAAATATATGCCTAAAGTAAGTTGGAATCGAGTTCTCACTTATAAATTTTGATATCTGCGTTGCAGAGCGTCACCAGGAAGTGATAATGCCTGATTAGTGATCTCTTCCAACCTGCATTCCAGAGCCTCCATATACAGGCACACACCTGAGACCCAGTACCCATGCAACTTGGTAATATTAATACGCTGAATCTGCTGAACAAGCTCCCTCATCCGCCATTACAAGACCAAAAGGCCCATCTCCTGCCACCAATGGTAGCTGGTCCTTGATATGCCTCAGCATTCACAGCACATATGCAAGGGTTTACCTGAGCCAGTTTTTGCAATGCCATTGCAATCTCGACTGCTCATAATTACAGGCACTGCCTGAGTCTGAATTGGCATTCGCTTTCATAGTTGAGCTTCTTTATTAGTTCCAAGATATATTTAGAAACCCCGTTTGGTGCAAGGTCTTAATATGCTTTGCCACAACTTCACCATGTATCTTTAATTCCAAATGTTTTCGGTATGCACCTACATCTTCTGGGATCATTTTTGAGATCTCCTTCACCTCACTGTAGAAATCCTTCCGGATGGTTGATAGTCTATCTTTGAGTGGTCAACTGGAGAGAGCTTCTCAAATTTTATCTTCATCGCCCTTTTTGTGAACAAGACATCACCTTCGTCTTCAAATGGATCTTCATCACTCTCATAATCCCATAACCGGAGTATGAATCCACCCCAAGAATTTTTCTAGCCAAAGATTAATTTGACCCATTTTCACCAACTACTAATTGGTCGGCAGCATTGGCCAGCTTCTCAACCTCAGGCAGCTCTGTGGCATCTAGCAGATTAATTTCATCATCCAGCAAAGCAGGTGAAGTTGTTTCATTCTCGGAACCAACTTCCATGGCAGCTCCATATTCTTTGTCAGTAAGATAGGCTTCTCCATCAACATCCATGCCCGTCTCTTCTTCATCGTCAGATTCTCCTTCAAGAGTCCAGGTATTTATGGACTTGGGTTCACGGGACATCATCTTTGTTCACCAATATCACTTTCCCTGTGGTTCTCTCTCTCTCTTAGATTATGTTTCCTTTCTTCTTAACTCCAGCCACTCCTGAACTCTCCTCCTCCACTTTTCCATTTCCTCATCCAGCTTCTTCTGTTCATCCTCTAACTCCTCCTCCTCCTCCACCACCTCACATGCTGGCTTCTTCTCTTTCTTGACTGGATATTCTTCATCACTATTCTTTATCGGGCTCTCAACTCCACCATCTCTATGTACATTCTGACCTGCTGCTACTCCTTCAACTCTCTGTCCACATTCTACTTATAATCTTTCTTACAGCACTTCCTATCACTCTCCCTAGCATCATCATCCTCATCTATATCATGCGCCCTCTCTCTCTCTCTCTCTCTCTCTCTCTCTCTCTCTCTCTCTCTCTTCTCCCTATCTTTCTCTCTACTCCACCGATGACTATCACTTTCCCTATCTCCTCAATGCCGCTTCTCTACATCGTGCCTCTCAATCCTCACAATAATCACAAAACTTGTCTCTCACGGAACAACTACAATCACAGTCTCTCTTATCTCTATCCTTACCCCTACAGCGTCCCTTCTCTCCAATCCTCTCCTTTTCGCCATCTCCATCTCGAAAACCACTAATCCTCTTCCATTCTCACTCCTTAATAGGTTTACATTTACCTTCTACAACAGCAGTTCCTCCTACAACAACAATATTCCCCTGCAATTCACCAAACAAACAAAAAAATTACTCCTTTTTCCGACTTACATACAATTGAGACCAACACAAATAACAGGAAACCAATTTAGACGAGAAAACACTAAAAAAAAAAAAACCCTAAACCCAAATCGAATAAGAAATAAAACAAATTCGTAAATTATTTGTCAAATTGAAGAAAATTCGACTCGGAAGAGTTTGATTACCTGATTGACACAGAGAAGCTCGTGAAAAAGGGGGAAAACGCAGAGTTAGGGTTGGGGCAGATTGATTTATTTGCCTCCAAAACCCAAAATAAATGAAATTGATCGAAATTGGGCTATGGTCGGTTATTTTGTTGGGTTACTTAATTGGGGCTTTTTTTTTTGGACTAACGTTGGGCCTTATTTCTAATTAACAATTTGGGATGTGTTTGTTTGCCGTTACTAACTTTTACTGAACTAGACTAGACTAAGAATTAGTGTAGTCCAGTGTTTATTCACAAAAGGGATTAACTTTAATAACATTAGGTGGGACTCGTATGGACTAAAGAGCTCTCTAGAGGGGCAAGAAGTGGAAGGTCAGAGAGGAGGGAGATTTGACTGAGGTTGAAATTGGGAGAACAAAGAACGGCAGAGAGATAGGGGTGAGATGCAAAGTTTGATAGAAACAAAGAATATAGTAGAAAGGAAAGTAAATTAAAAATAGTATTTTGTAACATAATATTTGATTATTTTTTGTTTTTTAAAGTAAAAGTAAATTAAAAATGATAAAAAAAATATTTTGGGCTTTAAAAATATTTTAGTCCGGTACTAAACCAAACACTTCATTATTCTTATCCTACTTAATCTCTTAAATTAGTTTAGTCCGAGAAAATCCGGTGCGTTTGTGACAGGACGTGAGATTTGAGGCTGGTTTGGGATTGTGATGACTTAAAACAAAACAAAAAAAAAAAAAAAAAAAAAACCGGTTGTCAATGACAATAAAAAAAACATAGAAAAGCAGAAGTAATGTTTACCATGCTTCTAAAAAAATGTTTTTTAATTTCAACGCATAGTAATCAGTGCCCATTTAATAAAATTTTTAAAGGATAAGTAGACCCTCACATATTTAACAAAATTACAATAATTGCCCCTACATTATTCTCTTTGACAATTATTATATCACATTAAATATTGTATCATTTTTAGTCATTTAACATATTCACATCCATTTAAATTTTTTTTTTGTTGCACATCAATTTATATTAAAGTTTACTAAATACTCAGACGCATTTTGACATTTTTTTTCACGCATACAAGCTTGGTGTTATGCTTATGATTTTCAAAGTTTTTTCATAGGCTCAAGGCCCCAATTTGACTTTTTACTTTAATTTCTTTCATCGGGTTTGATTGGAGGTTGGTGGCTCCTATGGAGTTCAGGCAATCTGTTGTTTTGTGAGCTTTGAGGAGGAGGGAGAAAGAAAATCAAAGAGGCCTAATGTTTAGGTTTAAGAAAGAGGATGATGATGACGACACCATACCAGACCTACACAACGGTAGTCAGTTGTTCACCACACAGCAGAGTAAATTTTACAATTTTGCAAGATCAGTATAGTATTTCGGATTGAGATTTTTGGGTCCTTCTAGGCTAAAGTTTTGACCCTGCCACTGCCTAAGTGGTAACGAAGGCTTTACATTCACTCTGCTTGTTAAGTGCATATGGATTAGCCGCTAAACATGTTATCAAATTTTTCAAATTCCATTTCATATAGATAAGAATCTTAAAAATCGGTATTTTGAAGTGGGCCAGAAGAGCAGTTAGCGTCATATTAAGCTACAATCAAGCTCTAATACCAACTGTGACCTCAAGTGGGAGATCGAAAATTGAGGAATACAGATTCATCTTAATCCTCTAGCTGCGTTGTGTGCATCATCAGATCAATCATCACCGGGAAGGAAACTAGTAAAGCTGCTTCTACAAAAGCACTTGTGGAAACATGAATCAGAAAATGACAGAGTCCCAGAGCTGCCACTAGATCATTCCACCCTATAGGATTTTACAGACAGCGATGGCGACACCTTTGGAGGCACCTCCTAGGAGCTGAAGTTTAGTTAGTATGGCAAAAGTTAGCACAAGTCGGAAGGCACCTAGGTGGGCACGAACGCTTAAAGCAAAAAAAAGCTTTGTTTCCTTTCACACTTTTTTTCTGCAGTGGCAATAGCTTTGCTAGGTGTATTATTTTCAACTTAGACTCAATTTCCATGCTTAATTATAAAGCAATGCTAGTGTAGCGTGACAAATGAAATTAAATTTTTTGTCTAGAGATGTTTTTCAAGTTCCGATACTTATGTCGGAAACCGTCCACGCTCGAATCACAATTTTTGGTTTCATACAAGCAAAACATAAGCAATGGTGTGTTTGTGTTGATTCCATAAAAGATTGAGAAGCCAAATCTTTTGTGATTCTTATGAAATCTAAAGAAACAAGCTAGTAAAACTTACCAATATTGTACTTGGTGGAGATAAATCCAAAATGTCAAGGAACAAATCTAAGGAAGATTACCATAGCCATAGCCATGGGTCGGTGGATTCTTGTGTGCAAACTAGGGTGCATCTCTAGATCAGTATTTCACTCATTACGTGATGAAAGAGATATTTCTATTATTATAGTTTTGAGTCTCTCTCATCACTTGACACAATATTAATATATCTCATCACGTAACGTAATGAAATCACTTGTCAAGTGATGAAAAAGACATTTTCGTAATTGCAATTTTGGTCTCTCTCATCATTTGACAATACTAATATATCTCATCACGTAGCGTGATGAAAGAGATACTTCCTAAATGTTATCTTAGATTTTGTCTCATAGTTAGTGAGACAAGTGATTTGGACCAATTGCTTCCCGTAATATTATGGAAAGTGTTATTTGCACTCCAAAAATCTTATTCTACACTTCTCACAAGTGTATTTTTCTTTCCTAATATAGAAAGTTTGAAGTGTAAAATGAGATTTTTTGAATGCTAATAACAATTCCCAATATTATTCATATATAAAAAAATTGCAGGTGGGAAATGAGTGATTTCATGTCATGGATGATAAGATTGAGACATGTTTTGTCCCTTGCCTGAAATGATTATTGTACCGAGGGGAACATTGAAGTGGCCCGTCCACTATACCAAATTGTGCTTTTAAAACTCTCTCTCTCTCTCTCTCTCTCTCTCTCTCTCTCTCTCTCTCTCTCTCTCTTTCTTTAAATTTGGTTGTGCTGCATGAGAGCCAAAGCGTGGAGGTAGGAAGATTAATTAGAAGAGAAATGGCGAGTTCTCATGAGCTTACAAGGAATGGCCATAAGGATGTTTCACTTCAAGAACTCAGTGATAGGCTTGCTGAGTTTGCCCAAGTAAGAGGATGGGAAGAATATCACAGCCCCAGAAATCTCCTTCTAGCACTAGTAATCTCTCTCACCCATTTACCATCTTATCTATTTACTTACGTTCTTATATGCACATATTTATTTTCTCATGTGAGACGTGAGTTAGGACAGCTGACCAGGTAGAAAATGAGTTTGTCGGCTGCATATAGATTGTAGTAGTTTAGAATATCGTCTTATCAAGCAGAAAAAAGAACTTACACATGGCATGTGTTTGTGCAGGTGGGAGAGGTTGGAGAACTGTCTGAAATTTTCCAGTGGAAGGGTGAAGTTGCAAGAGGGCTGCCTAACTGGACTTCTGATGAGAAAGAGCATTTGGAAGAGGAGCTCTCTGATGTTCTGCTCTACCTGATTCAACTCGCCGACGTCTGTGGACTTGATCTGGGACAAGCAGCTCTCACCAAGATTGTCAAGAATGCAAGAAAATACCCCGTTACGAATAAAACAACAGCTTCCACCACCAACTAGCTATAAGATCAAAATTAAGAACCACCTCTATATGTTTGGACTCATGCTGCTTATTTTTAATTAAGTTGATCATGTAAATTACGATCAAAGTTTTGTTTAGAGAGGAATCTACTTCCTAATCCTTCTTAATAATATATCTACGCATGACTTTTTTTTATTTTTTATTTTATATATTTATTTTTTTTATACAAGCGATATTATACACTAAACTTGTTTAAATTACGTAGAGCAGGGCGAATTTAAGTGCAGAGAGTAAAGCACACTAATCTAGTCAACTTAACTAAAGTCATGTCTGATAAGCAGGGCTTTAAACCCGAGCGTGCCAGGTGGACCAATTGGACATTGTTGTCTGCTAAGCAAGACTTTAAACCCAAATGTGCCAGGTGAACCAGTTAGACATTGTAGTCGTCATTTTGTTTGATTGTTATTATATACCTTTGTTAGGATTAATAATCTGCATTGCAAAGACGATGTATTTAATCAGGCCATTACCTTAAGTTTAGCATAACAATTAGCAAGCTAGAAATTTTATATTTTTCAATATGTTCGCGATTTCCTTCTTTAGCCAAACGGGGTGTTGGTGCAACTTGACAAAATTGGTCCTTCTTGGGGTCATCTATGCTTTTTGATAAGGGCCAACCATTCAAAGTGGAGGGGATATTATATAGGTTAGGCTTGCTTATGATCACATGGATATGTCTACCATGGTGTGATTAGTGAAAACAAAGAGATAATGATCTTATCCGATATAGTTAGTGTGTGGTGGGGTTAAATTTTAATCAATTTTTATTGTTGTGGTGGTATTCGAAACTAATAATGTAATGTCATGTATTTTAACTTTTTCATGTAACTGTGCATTATTAATTTAAAACACCATTATAATAATGTGCTTGGTGTAAGTAAACCTCTCTGTTTGGCAAGAGCCAAGCCAATCATCAAAAGTGGAGCAAAAATATAGGCCATTGGCCATCTTCCTAGTACTCTAATCAAAAGGGTTGTCTACCATCACCAAGTTGTGATCATTGAAAGCCAGAGGGCTGATGAAAACTTTAGCCAACAAAGTTAGTGTCTGGTGGGGGAAAGCTTAGGGTAGCTAGTCCCACTTCATGCCACCTTGCTCACTCACGTTAATCTCGTTTATGTTAGTTCTTCTATCCTTGTTATTGACCTCATTTGTGGTGATGTGAGAGCTTGTTATTTGGTGGTCGCACAAGTCATATTGCGTGGTGTTCTTACTAAAAAGTTCTCTGATGTGGTGGGGTTTTCGTTTGATTACTTTCTTATCCAAAGAGATACAAAGCTTCAAATGCAAAATTAAAATGTAAGTGTAAAAGAAAAGGATTGTAAAAAAAAGTGCAAATACATAACGAAAATTAATTTGAGTGATAAAGTGTTCAAGAAAAGCCCAATATGAGAAGTCATGGGCCTTCTCCGAAGAGATACAAAGCTGCAAATCCAATATTTTTTAGGCTTTTTAGTTATAAATGTTTTTGAGGTTGACATAACTTCTTACTTTGATTCCTGATAATTAAAATCGATAGATATGGTCATTGAGTATGTCCATAATAAATTAATTTGGTCATTCTGTGAAAAATCTGTCAATATCCTTGTTAAATTATCACGTGAACGACCACATGACTATATTTCCAAGGTATTTTTGTCAAACAAACCCCTCCACTTAACGAGGATATTGACTTATTTTCACTGAAGAGCCAAAATAATTTTCGATGGACACACCCAGGGAACGATCCTATCGATTTTCATTCATAGAGACCAAAGTAAAGGATTATGTCAATTTCAGACACTATTTTTAACTAAAAAAACCTATTTTTTACTTGCTCCTCAAATATTTGCGTACAACTTTCTTTTGCATTACCTATCCAAACAAATATTCTTTTACGTTGACAACTTGAGAATACTAAAACTTTTCTAGCCATAAAAAATTATTATCGACACTTCGAATCATTTCATACTCCTTTAATTTTCTACGTATTAAGAACAAAGAATGAATATTGAAAATGTCAGCAACCTCCAAAAATAAAAGCCAAAAATATGAGATTGCTTTGGGCTTGAAAAGACTATTTTAATCTTCACGGCAGATGTAAGAAAGTGAGACCCGGGAAAGCGACATCCAAAGAGGGACAATGTAGTAAATTGAGCAAAATCAAGGGGCAATTTTGTAATATGCGTAAGAAAAAAAAATAGTGAAATAAAATTGGAAGATCGAGGCCCCAGAAGGTCGACATCGGGATTGGACGGAGAAAAATACAAAGAAAAGGACGAGGGGTCCCACCGGAGAATTTTCGCCGCAATGCGTACATGCTGAACCAATTTTATACGGAAGATTCTATTTTCTCCACCCCCCTCAATTGTAGTTTATTTACAATTTAGGCTCATAAGTTTTTATATTTTCAAAAAGGTAATTCATTTCCTTGGCTATGGTTCATAAATCATGGACAAGATGATGAAGAAAAATAAAACTAAAATAAATATGTTTTGGGTTGGAAATTAGAGGACCACCACCTTACTAATCATCAACAAGATATAGCTATTTGGTACGTTTATTTGCTATAAGCAACAATTTTAATATCAAATTTTAAAGTAAAGAAATGTCAACTCATTTAGGCTTAAAATTTATCCACAAGTTTTACACATTGTTCTAAAAAAATTCCCCAATTAATCTATAAACGTTGAAATTAAAAAAGAGCGCCCACCTAATCCACCTAGACCTGCCTAGGTAGTGACTTTCACTTAAACAAAAAATAGAAAACTTTCATTTTGCATTTTATTTTTCAATAAATTCCAAGAAACTTGTTTAATATTTTTTTTCTAATACTTTATAATTTATATGTCGTTTCATTTTGTAATTTAAATATCGCATATATAATTATGTATTTTTAAGCATAAGTAAATATTTATTTATATGTCATATAATAAAT
The DNA here is from genome assembly GCF_041283825.1 of Pyrus communis. Classification (NCBI taxonomy): domain Eukaryota; kingdom Viridiplantae; phylum Streptophyta; class Magnoliopsida; order Rosales; family Rosaceae; genus Pyrus; species Pyrus communis. The sequence goes on along the minus strand of NC_142570.1, from coordinate 2,737,160 downwards.
TTAACTAAAATCTAAAAAACCGCCAAGACGCTAGGCTCTTACCCAACAAGACGCTTAGGCTAGTCTTTTACTGGCTGAGACGCCTGGGCGCCATGCTACTTTTAGAACCTTAGTTTTACAATATAAGCGCTTTGTCACTTTTTGTCATGAGGAGGGGGTATTATAGTTTCTTTGCGTACAAGTTGGTGATATCATATGACCTATTTCGAAGAATATTGACTTCAAACAAACAATTTTCCAATTAGCATTTAAAATCAAGTATTTAGTGCTTGTTTTCCCGTTGTCAATGTCATGCACCTCTTTCAAAATGAAAGCCAATTATTGTTACAATTTTTATGACACATATTTTACAATTTTTTATTGCATATTTTAGTTAGTGTTTATTTCTTTGATTTGAAGTTTTTTCATAAGATGTAACCTTGTAACTAATTTATTAAAGTAATAATTACATCGATTGTCGTGTCAGTTGTTTCTAGGGCAATGATTTTCAATGTGCTTCTATATATCATTATACAAGTGGAATGACATTTGAAAAATAAAATTTTCTTTCACTAATATAATAATATGTGATATCCACTTTTATTCTAAGCACACCAAAAAATTCTTGTTCGCGAGACCTTAATCATTTCCATTGCTAAACGATCATCATCACGAGATATTTTTCAGTTTGGGCCTTGTACACCCACAAGTGTCATAATAAAAATAGGAATAGGATTCTTTTTTTTTTCTCTCTCTCTCCCCTTCCTTCTTATTTAAATTGTCACAATTAAGTCACATTAATGTCGTATATAGGGAGAAAGATAAAATAGAAAGTGTGAGATGAGGAGAGGGAATGAGAAGCGAATATGAGGGAAGAGAATCATACTCTATAAAGTGGTAAAAAATTATTTTTAAGTATCCAACCATTATATATTATAACATTTGATATACTAAGCTATATTTCCGACACATAAAAAAATCTCTTCATGATTTGATTGATTAGATTGTTATAGTTGGCAACATATTTTGAAAATAAAAAATCAAAACTACTCACACAAACACAAGTGAGTGATTTCCGCATATTTGTTTCTTTTCGTATATATGTACGTTTATTTTCTACTTTTGAGTTTAATAAATTAAAACAGATTTTTTTTGTCAGAAAATTAAAATAGTATTTAGAGATACATGTAAACAGATGTGTGGAAAGAAATACAAACATGACAAAGACCCTGAATACAAATTTGTCATTGGTGGCACCAAAAAGTATCTTGGTTCATGTATTAACACTAATCACGGTTTCAAGGCAGGAAGAAATTCTCTACCCTCCTATTCTTATTTTCCTTCATCCCTTCCTCTCACACATTGCCTTTTGTCTTATTATCTTTATAAAAAAATCAATATAAAATGTTGACGCTTAACCGTGACCGTTCAAATAGGAGAGCATGGAAGGGTAGAGAGATTAGAAGGGTAGATAATCCTTCTCCTTCAAGGCATATCATAATTACACGGTGAGACCTATGCACTTCCCAATTAAGTCCATAATTATTATAAATTTTCATACGTATGGTTTTATTATAAAAATTTACGTGTTTATATTATAAAGTATTGTGCAACAAATACGAGATAGTAGAGAGTCTCTTTGCAAATGGACCGGGATCAATTAGCCTCTAAAACATATGTTGATTCCACGAACAATTCGTAATGCAATTCCTAAAAAAAATAGGAATTACAGAAAAGTAGTTGATCTTATTTCCATTTCTTCTCTTTCACTATTTACAACCTCTTCCGATTCAGAAATTTTCTTATTACAAATAAATAAGATATAAGTTTATTTTGAAAGCTAACATCCAACATGAAAACGAGTCATGAGAGTTTTCCTTGTTACCAGGAAATTTCTACGGGCCCACTGCTAACGGATCATACTTGATTCCTAACAAATTTAGAACCGTGTCTTCTTACCTAATAGAATAGTCAGTTATAGTGCAACACATGTTTCTGCCTGATAGCATTTAATAGCATGTTCATTGTTTTTTTATAACAAGAGAGAATATTTACAAACATGAGTTAGTCTAGTTGACTAGAATAATATGTTTGCCTCTCGCAATCGAGTTCAAATTCTCGTTCACATAGTTAGGGTAGTGAATATCGTCTTATACAAAACAAGAGGATATGTGTCACATTATTATTGTATGTGATTAAAGATATGTGGTCTAAAGTTTAAGGGTTTGTTTGGAAGTGTTTTTGGTGAAAATTTTACCAAAAGCGCTTTTAAAGGCACTTTCAAACGCGTCCTAAACCTAAGTACTACCCATTCATAACTAATGAAAAAATAAAAACTTGTATTAAATTCTTAATTAAATTAGGAAAATAATAGTCTAATAACTAATAAGTGGTTGTGTGTCTGCTAGTTGCAAGGTTCTAAAATACGTTAGGCGCTAGTTGGATGGCGGGTTGGGGCCTAACGCCTAGGTGGCTAGGTGGATTTAAGTAAATCTATTGTATTTCGTATAAATAAGTGTCTGTTTATACTTAAAATATATATAATTTCATCATAAACTAGAAAATAGAATGACATACATATTATGAAGTATTAGAACATAATGAAAACATGAGGAGTAAACATATAATGTGTGTTTATTTAAGTGTTCAATAAGTTTTTTACAATTTATTGAAAACAATAAAATGCAAAAGGAAAGTTATCTATTTTCTATATAAGTGAGTTGCAACCTAAGCATGTGTTTAGACGGGTCTGAGCAGGCTAAGCGGGTGCCTAGACGGTTTAGACGTCCTTTCTTAATTTTCAAATGTCTAAGCATTAATCGAGACGATGATCAGCCACCTAATGTCTAAGTGAAGATTTTTAGAACATGGCTGGTTGCAGTAAAATCCGGTTTGCAGAATGCTGGTGGAGTGTTTTGTCTTATTGAATCCCAAATACTTTTGAAGTTAAATATTAAATATATGGTTGTATTTGGTTCTTCTTTTCCGGGAACAGAAATGGTGAGAGAATCTAGAGCCTCATAAGACAATGCCAACCCACTTGCTCAAAAATCCAAAAACAAACACAAGAAAATTGAGAAAGGGAGATACTTTGTTGGGTGTGGACAACTCTCATATCTCTTCTCATGTAAGTTTCGTTGTTTTCTGTGGATTTTTCTTATCTGCTATTTCTCTCTCTCTCTCTCTCTCTCTCTCCCCTTCTTTCTCTCTCTAAAATCTTCCAAGAGAAAATGGTCCAGCGGATCCGAAGCTTCATCGTTTTATGCTTTTTTTTCATGGTATTTCCAAAATGCCTATACATTTTTTTATGTTCGAGCTCTGTTGGGGTTCTGTGTTATTCTGATTCCTGATTCATGAGTTGTTCTTGTTTTGCTGTGTTTTCTGCAGCAGAGGAATCCAGAGTCCTGGAATGACTGATTCCTTGATGGGTTTTTGAGGAGGAGCTGGATTAGAAACTAGCATCAAATTTCAGGTGGGTTTTAATTTTTTTTGTTGTTGATGTTTTGAATGGTAAAGGTGATTCCTTTAATTCTTTTGATTAGTAAAGGTGTTTCCTTTGATGGATTTGTTGTATTTTCCTTTTCTGTTTCTTTGCTAATTTTATATTTTCATATGTTTGATCTGTAAAATATGCATCCATGAACTGGGAAACCAAAAGGATGGAATTTTTAACCACATTTTGTCAAAAGAATTCTTTTTATTGATTTTGTTTTAGTAATTTGTGTTTCTGGGTTCATTTTTCTCTGGACTTTTTAAATAATTCTGATATTTTTGCCTTTTTTAAGCTTTGATTTCTGAGTTCCCCTGGAATTTTGGGATATGTTTTACTGTGACTTTTACATTCACCTTTCCACCATGTGAGTATATGTAAGCTGAAGAAAATCCGGATCAGGGAAAGTATCTTTTGTGCTTCTGACTAGTGAAATGGACAAAACTTACTGTGTGTGATTTCTGAGTTTGTTCTATGTTTTTAATTTTGTTTCCACTTTTACTTGTCTGGCAGCTTTTACTGTAATGGGTTATCTTGAGTTAGCGAATCGCTTCAAAGATGCAATTTTCAATCTTCATAGAGTGATGACATTTTCCGTGTTCCCCTTTTTCTCCAAATGCAGACACATACTTTAACTTGCATTGCGTTTTCTCTCAAATCGCTTCTTGATGAGCTAAATGATTTCATATTGACTCCCTAGAGGGGATCGTTGTAGCCTAACAGTTATAAAATGTTCGCTTGTCTCGGTTGGTTCTTTTCAGATTTCGTCAATTCATCTATACAATGCAGACTAACACATTCTGCTTTCTGTACATTGCATGGTTTCTTTCTGATGGAACTGATAGCGCTTGCGCTCAGCTATACTTTATTGTGTTAACCAGTAAACTGTGCTTCACTACACGCAGATTTTCTGCAAATGGGGGCAAATGTCCAGTGCAACAACTATTTCCCAGGATATTATGCCTCAGGAAATCATAACTTAATTGCTAACGACGGTAAAAAGAATCATAACTTATCTCCTGACCAGCATTTCGGGTATTACAAGGAGGCATTAAAGCAGACAATGCTCAAGCAAGACACAATACTTAGGGATCAGGTACAGTCAACCATTCACGTCTAGAATAATATGCAGCATTTGAGTTTCATCGAGCTTAGTATATTCAAATGATTTTGTCATAACACTTTCTACAACAATTTTTGTTTCGACCACTTGTTAATTCTTCAGCGTCGTTCATTAACGATAACTGGAGTTGCGGCAATAAAAACCATGCTGCTATCCTTTGTTTTGCAAGGATTTTGATTGTTTTGGTTTTGCTTCAGTTGGTTTATTCATTCTGGCCAGACTATCTTTGGCATTCCCAAATTTTTATAGAAGTCCTTAAAAACTAAAAGGTGCCCGAAATGTCTTCTGTCCATCCAGATTCAGGACCTCCATCTGCTTTATGGAAGACAAAGGGAATTAATGGATGGAATAAGAAGGAATGAATTTGAGAAACATCAGCCGAAGACAGAGGCTTCATGGTTGACCACTGCTTTGTCTCGGAACTCATCTGTTTATGTTCAAAAAACACTTCACGCCCCTTCCTTGCCTTTGGTAAACCCTGCATGTAGTCAAATCTCTGTGTCAGCTGCTGAAAGTATAGAGTCACCTTCATGTTTTGTTCGAGGGAGGAACATACAGACATGCTTTTATCCTACTCAAACTGAAGGCCGTTCGGGAGACTGTGAATTGTTGGAATCCAAATGCAAGAAATTTCAGAAGAACTTTGATCTCGAACTTCCAGCCGATGCATACATTGATGATGAAGGAGAAGGATTCTTAGTAGATGGAAAGGTTTCTGAAGCACCTGAGGTATCAAGTTCTCGTTTGAAAAGATTTCCAGAGGTTTTGTGTAATGGTGATGCAAAACAATTTCTTGGTTCTGAAGATGATACCTCAACTTCTGCATCATTAGAAAAAGATTCAGTTGACTTAAATTATGTGTATAAGCTTGAGAAAGGAACATCTCCTACACCAGGCCGTCAGTTTTTATCCAAGGAACTTATCCAAGACGCCCGGAAAAGACAGGATTTTGAAGTTTTCTCAAATGTTCTACTGCAAGAGAGAAAAAGGAAACAAGAGTGGTCATCCACTTATGAAGCTGGTAAGAATTTTATTGCAAGGTGGAAACAAAGCTCAAGTTTCTTCATTTTTGTTTTTAAAGAACTGCATCTCTTATAAGTATACTTTACAATTAGTTCTAATGCTACGAGAATTTGTGGTCAGCTTGAATAACTATAATCACCGGAAATGTTCTTATAATGGAAGCGTTTATCTTTCAGGGAAAAGGAAAAGAACCTTGGATTCTTTTCCTCAAGGTTCTCATGCAGATCAATTTTATCCTTCATCTAGTTTATTACATGAGGAGCTTAAGGCAGCTGAACCTCCACCCTTTCATCAGAGTAACCACAATTCATGGAGTGGAAGAACAATTGTCGGTCTACAGAAGCCAGGAAGTTATAGCCAATCTGGACCAAGCGGAGCTTCTTCCTTGTGCATGCCATATCAACATACTCCTCAGGGTGAGATGGCAAATTCAGGGGCCTCATGCATTGCTGCTTTAAGAAAACCTGTAAACAACTTTGCACGTTTCCCAACAGCAGTTCAAGCACTCCCTTGTTTTAACACCCCCATTCGATTAGGTAATAGTTATAAATCGTCGACGATAAGGCCTGGGATCAATGGTGATAGGTTACAGTTGAAACATGATTTGAGATCTAGCACAAAACATGGTAGTGCCTTCTCTCTTGATGATAACTTTAGCAATGGCTCCCAGTTGGAATCCAAGAATTCAGAGGTCCACCGACCACACATCAGTTTAGATAATCTGATCCGGACTAATGACAATGTAGGGATTGAACACCATGGCGTTACAAAAGACGTGTTGGATTCTGCAAGTGTCAAGTCTCGTAAGGATTTTAACTTGAATTGTGTACCTACTGGTTGTTCTCTGGATGCCACAGTTTCCCAGAGTTTCCAAGCAACAACTGGATCAGAAAAGCTCGAAGCTTCTAGTGAGGGGTTGCCTTGGCATAGGCGGAACCATAATGGCAAAACTGACAAAGGATGTGATAATTCAACCCAGGTGGAGGCAAGTGATTCCTCAAGTAAAATAATTCGCGACTCTACTGGCCACCCCTACAATTCCATTCTGAACCCACCTGAAGAAGTCAAGAAAAGAAGAAAAGCTGTGGTACTTGATTTAAACGCGGCTTGCGATTCCGTGCTTGACGCAGAAATTGAACTTACAGAACAGCTAGTAGAGAATGAATTTGATAGGAAAGATTTTGGATTTCAAATTGACCTGAACTCGTCCGTAATTGGAGATGAGTTTTCACCAACGGACTCTCTTTCAACTGGAATTCTTTTGGAGGCACCTGCTAGTCCAGAAAACAAGGAGTGTTCTCCACTGAGAGGAGAATCAGATGAAAATCAAGTTGAGACACCTTTTCTGTTGCCAGGACAGGATGATCCAGAAAACAATGAGCGTTTTCCGCCAGTAGGAGAATCTGATCAAAATCAAGTTGAGACACCTTTTCGATTGTCAGGACAGGAAGATCCGGGAAACAATGTGTGTCCTCTGCTGATACTAGAATTTGATGAAAACCAAGTTGACAGTACCGCAGCAGAATCTTTGGTTTCCATTTCGTCATCCGAGCTTCATACTTGTATCGTAAGCACCACGGAAAAGCCACTTGAAACTTCATGTGCCTCCCTATGTTGGTTTGCTGGGATAGCTTCTTCAGTTGTTGGCGGTCGAGAGAACGAGGGTAGAGTGGTTATCAGCGAGGAGCTTCTACCTGATGGGATGGACTACTTTGAGGTCATGACATTGAATTTAACTGAGACAAAAGTGGAAGAGTGCTGCTGCTGCAGAAGTAATTGCCACAATAAGGAAGAAACTAGTACCACTTCATTACCAGATCAGCCAAGGAATGGCCGGAAAAGGAGGGGAAGGCAGCGGAAGGATTTCCAGAGCGAAATTCTCCCAAATCTTGCTTCTTTGTCAAGGCATGAGGTGACTGAAGATCTTCAGACAATAGAAAAGTTAATTGGGTCTTCTGGTAAAACAAGGTTGGTTAGATGCGCAGCTAAACTTGGGTTGGCGAGGGGGAGGAGAAGGTCCAGCATTTCTCCGTCCACTGTAACCGAGAATACTTTGGAATCACTGTTGAAGCAGATTGGTGGCACAAGTCAATTCGGAAACGAGGAGAGAAGAAGTCTAATTTGTTGGGGAGAGGTAACTAGGCGGCGTAGAGGGCAGAGATATCCAGTTAGCAAGCCTCGGCTCATTTCAGGCCAAGTATAGCAAGAGCGACGATAAAATGTCTACATTTATGCACATTTGGTGAGGTTTTTGTGAATCAATTAGACTGTTTTGTACATGTTCTCCAGACCAGAGTTCATACATGTGGATATATATATACATATATATATATATATATATATATATTTGGGGTGGAGAAGAAAAAAGCCATATTGCAGAATGAAAGCCATATTGCAGAATGAAAGTTCATCTTTTTATCAAACTACTTTTGTACAGTGCAATAGCACTTATTTTGTTATCTACCAAACTACAAAACTGCAGCTTTGTAAAAGCACCACTGAATAGTGCTACAAACAAAAATCGCTAGTGAATAAAAGCGCTTTATAGAGTTTGACTGTCAAACGAGCCCTTAGCCATTACAGACATGTTGAAGCTGAAGGAAGAAATGTAAAGAGCACATTGCTGAATATATCTGATAATCAAAAAAAGTCATTTCAAACGAATCTAATCTAATGAGGTATTCAACCCAATTGTTTGTGCTAGAAGAGACCAAAATGTGCTTTATGAAAGGTGGCCATATTACAAGTAACTTGTGGCATCATTGCTTGACACGTTGACACATTGACAATACATATTGAGTAATGTGAGACTATGTGGACTGTTCAACTCAACAAACTAATAACCTAATATGATATTGCATTAATATAGGCATCCAACTCAAAATCAATTGACTATGAGTGAAAAAAAACTCGAGATTATATATTTAGACTTTTAGACAATACTTTAATTCATCGATACGAGATTCCAACTCTCAGCAGTTTACAAGTCGGCAACTTACCAGATATTTCGTACAAAGTATGTGAAATTTGGAGAAACAGAAATTTAGTTAAGTTGAATTAAGCTTGTCTTTAATTTCAAATATTGATACAAAATCCGTGAAGCATTATTGAAAAACAAAAACAAAAGGATAATAATATTTTTTAATAATAATAGCAAAAACTTAGAATATACTCAAACTTGGTGGTCCAAGAAAAAGAAGAATAATAATATTTGTAGGGTTTCAAAGAGGAAAATCTAAATCTTGAGCCCCAAATTGAGTAAAATGTGGACTTTGAAGAGCCTCTTGAAGCAGCTCATGATCATCCCACGAATCCCTATATGTTTCCAAGTCGGTTTCAGCATTTCTTAGTGCCGAAAGGCAAAGCTCTTTCCTCCATTCTTCCAAATGTGGGAACCCTATATGATCTCCATATTTGTCACAATACTACAACAACAAGCAAAACAAAAAAAGGTAGAGACCTTAGAATATAAGGCTACAATAATTTTACTAGTTACGTGATAAGTAAATGTGATACAAATAAGTTCGTCGCACGAAAGTTTACCTCGAACTCGGCGATGTCGTGGGTGTTATGCTTTGGAATGCCAGCAACATCCCTTGAGTGGTAGAACTCCTTGATGGACTGCATCATGTCATCCCTTGATGGCAATGTTGTTTTCCCAGAGAGCAGTTGAGCTATCCATTTTGCTTGCGACTCAAAGAAAGGGAACCCTATTATCTAGATCACATTTATGATTAATAAATAAAATTTTCACAAAAATTATTAAATTGGAACAAAAATTCTATTAACCTTTGAAGCATTCTATATTTCGAAATTTTTAACTTTTAAATTTTTTACTGTTCTATTTTTGATCAAAAATCTATATCTGAACGCATACTAAAAATCTCCGAATTAGAAATGCTTTATTTACCTTTCGAGGAATGCCTATAAAAGATAAAGAGGGAGCAAGTGATGGAGGGAAGGTGTGCTCATACAAGGGGCTCACTCTGTCATCATCCACAGTTACTATTCCTTTGGTGTCAAGAAAGGGGAATGTGTATGAATACCTGCACGCAACCCACTCGGAACAATCAATTTATACACCATTCAAAGCAATGCAACTAGGTGTGGGTCATAATTTGAATGTGGGGACCCACACAAAATCTTTTCAGTCAAAACTCAAAAGAATGTGGTTAACCAATCACATATCAAAGCAAGTCCTCACGTGGCGGGATTTTAAGTTAATCACATAATTTAATCTTTTTACATAACAGTACATAATTGATATAAAATATTTTCAATTTGTCTCAAGTTCCCATTGTAAATATACAAATGATTTTGGGTTAGAAATATACCCAGTGCAGTACATGATAGTATCTGCAATGACCCAAGAACCGTCCACAAATAATACCTTCCCATCTTCTTGAAGTGCCTCTATCTGCATTTGGTTGCATTTGAATGTTACATAAAAAAAAAAATTGTATTGAAACCTAGTTTTATTTGCTTATAATCTAATTCTAGACACTAAACGTGACAGTTAGCCAGTAGAAGTTAATTTCTTGAACCTGGGGACGAAGGTGCAAGTTTTCGTGTTTGGAAATGACTTTGGACAAGCCCTCAGATATGTCAAGAGATTTTCCACTGAGGTAGATTGCCTTCGCCACATCCACTAGTTCCATTGATATATCTTGTCCACTTAGTGAAGTCCCAACCACCACCACAACCTGCAAATAGAGCAAAAGGATCACTTCATCTCTTTGTGCTAGACACCTTCGTTGATCTATATAAACTTATGTTAGACAACCGCATTCAAAGCTTTTAAGTTGTCAGGGAATTAGCCAACAATGTATATATCGAGCTAATAATTTAATATTTAACTACTATAATATTGCCTTACCTCATCACGAAATGGCTCTGGAACCCTGTAGATGTGACTATGCAGTTGCTTCCTTTTCCATGCATCCATTCCTAAACATAACCAAATTAACCCCACCTCAATTAAAAAGACACTATATGGAAATAGAGAAAAAGAAAAAGAAAATTGAAACCACATATAATTATGATTAAAAATGTGACTGTTAAAAAACGCATGTTAGTGCGTGATTGACCAAGATTAATACAACGAAATTCTTGTTAGACATGAGCTAGCAAGAAACTAAAGAAATTGATCAAGTAGTACATACCTTGAATGGATGGCAACCTTGGCTTAGAGTAGTGGCCCGTGGCCACAACCACCGCATCAAACACCTCTTCTATGAAAATCTCGGTCTTCTTTTCCACACTCTTCACAACCCATTTCAAATCTTTACAACCAACTACATGATCTCCATCCAACATCCCCACATATGAAACCCTAGTATTGAACCTTATCAACTCCCTCAACCCAAACCAATCACAAAAATCCTTGAGGTACAAAAGAAGTTCCCTATGGCCTGGAAACCTCCTCATGTCCCTACCTTTTTTTACTGCAAATGGAAAGTCAGTGAACCCCATGATCTCTCTGGGAGATATGAGCCTCAAAGAGGTGTAAAGACTGCTATGCATTTTTAGGGTAGGTGCCCTTCCTAAGGGATCCTCTCCCTCCACATTTGGGTCGTACAGCCACTGCCCTCCCACATCATGGTTTTGTTCCAACACCACCACCCTGTGACCTTCTTTCCTCAGCTCCCTTGCAGCTACAAGCCCTGAGGGTCCAGCTCCAATCACACAGACATTTTTGGATTGGTAAGTTTCAGAAACCATGGTTGGTCTAGGGTTGTGGGTTGTGGGTTTTTATTTTTATTTTCTGGGTGTGGGAAATTTGTTGCTGTTGAATGGGGTTTTATAGTTGAATTTTCTTCACACAAACAGATGGAATTTTTTTTTTTTTATAATAATGTTGTTGGGAGATGGTCTGATGGAGATGGTTTGCTAGCTGGGAGACCAAACGTGACAGACTAAAATCAATGCCTAAGATTTGTCTTACTTTTAGCTAAAAAGTTTACTTGCATGACAATTTTTCAATCTCATTTTTTGCTATTTGTGATCCTTCATAATCATCACGTCCCAACCAAAGTGTTCTCGAGCCAATTAAAGGACTTTCGGAAAGGCAGGCTCATGCAGGTAAAGTTCAATTCAGTCATTAAAACTTTCACTGAAAAAATAAAATAAAAGTAGAAACTAAAATTTTACAAATCGTAAATTTTATAAGAGTACGTATTAGTCTCTCCGTACACGTGTTCTCCAATATTTTGATTTTGATTATGTTTGCATACATACCACATACACATTCATCCAACATCATCACAATAACGCTCAAGGATCCTGATTTTATGAAAATATTAGATTTTCCACACACGTTCTAGTACGTCGAAAGAATATTTTATAAAAATATCGTGTTACATAATAGACTTCAATAATGTTTGAATACCAACATAACGATATGACCATTGATCCAACAACAATTAATATAGAAGAGGACTCAATGGGCCATCGAGGTTGGACAACTTATCATGGAGTTCCATTTTCTGCTTATATATATATATATATTTCCTCTGGTTAGGGTATCAGATGTTAACATTTTTTTTTTTTTTTTTTTTTTGCAGAAATTAAAGGGTGCATGTAATTAGCAATCTGTAAAGTGTAGGGTTAGCAAGAAGAAGAAAAGTAGTCTAGTCTCAGTCTGAGTCCCCACAGCAGAAGAATGCCCCATCTTGAAGCCAAGAAAACATCAACAATCATGAAGCAGTGAACATGTTTATTCAACCCAATTTCCTTTTTCCAATTTGACTTGTAACTGTGGTGATCATGAAGTGAAGTGATCATTACACAACCACCCCCCCCCCCCCCCCCCCTCTTTAATTCCTTTTTCTTCTCCCAAATCTCCTTTACTTCTACGAAGAAAATTTTCTCAAAAGTGGAAATCTCCATGAACATTTTGAAACCTCATGTTTTTTACAAAATATTTATAATGTGGACATGGAAATTGACGTTAAAATATAAAATGACATATAATTTATAGAAAGTTCTATTTTGAGAGTCTTCTCAACATTTCTCTTGCTTCTATATATTAACAAGGAGATCTGACACACACATACTAATATATTATTACATAGAAAAACCAAAGAATTAAGTACTCGTAAGTTATTATTCATCATTTTATTAGTGTGTAATCTAAGTATGTAGGGGTAAAAAAAGAAAAATTAATCCCTAGCTAATCTAGCAAGTAAATGATTGACCTACTTTGTCACTTTATTACGATTCAGAAATTTCTAATCATGCCATGCAAATGTCGTTGCATTTCAGATGGAAGACTTGCAAGGTAAACTACGTTGATGAGATAGCCAATAACCCTATGACGGGTACTAAATAATATATAAATATATATACACACATATTTAAATAAGTGATATATTATTATTGAATAAAATATAATTGCAATTCTTGAGCTATACAACTTGTAAAAATAAACATTTTCTTCAACCATATTGTAAGAGGCATTGACATGAAGAGCAAACATGGCGAAAAATTGGTGTATAATATATGTGCGCATACGTATTTTTAAAAAATACGTTTATTTTTTTGTATGACCATGAATTATTTGCTCGAATGCATATTTTAAAAATAACCATACTATTATATTGTGTCACACATGAATGTATTTTCACATTTAATACATATTTTATTAAAAAATTCTTTAATAATAAAGATAACAGATAAAATTACATAGTATATTATTGAAAAAAATAAAACATTTAAATAAATAAACTAAAATTTTAGAAATGGCCAAATTTTTCATGGCATCTTTTCAAGATAGCTGCATAATAATACTATTTCTGTCCCAGATTTTACTATCAAAATTTTAGTTTAATTTTTTAGTAAGTGAGGTTTAAGCACTAATTATAGCAAGGCCTTAATTAGTTATGCAAACTACTAACCTGTACCATGAATTAAGTGGGTTCTGTAATTACAACTTTGGAAATTGTATAGTTTTTTTTTTACTGTTGTTGGCCCACGAAATAAGATTGCTTTTAGCTGGGTTCTGTAATCTAATCTAACCTTTGCCATGAAGACAAGCTCTTGAATCATACCCATGGACTACCTAGCTTGCTTTCGAAATCATGTTTTTACCAAACAAATGCTTCCACAAATTTTCATACACCAAAATTGACTGAAAGCGAAAGTGTTTTATATGTACCAATAAATTTGGGCAGTCTGTATTATGTAATGGAAAATATTATTCACACATCCTTACTAATTCTTTGTTTTGATTTATTTGATCTGATGATCGAAAATTAAGATGAGTGTGTGAGAAGTAAAAATTAGTGTGTGGATAGCACTGCCCTTTTGTAATTGCAATGTCCTCACTTAATTCAAGCAAAGTCAGTTGTTTTTGCTGAAATATTTATTTACTTTTGAATTGAATCATGGAGAAAAAACTTCAAAGGAATGAAAATTGGGGCTTGAAAGTGAGGTTGAGTAGGTCATTCATTTGGGAAATATTTACCTACCCTTGTTAATGTCATTTTCACTTATAGTTTTTGTCATCATAATATGTATTTGAAATTGCTTTTAGTAGACTGTTAAAATCATCAAGCTGATCGAGGGTTGATTAGTATTAGGATGTCAGAAGTTTTTGATTTATTTCATTATATGAAAAGAAAAGAAATAAGGCGATAACGATTGGTAGGAGTATTCTCGAATCTAAATGTCTCGCATTGCCTAAGTAAGAAAATTATACGTAAGCATTTGAATCTCTCCTCCTTGAAGATTATAGTATTTTTGAAAACAACTACGACAACCAACCAGTGCTACCATACCACGAATCAAGACCATAAGCATTTGCGTTTTGGGTTGGGCTACTCAACATATTGCCAAGTGGTTTTATGTTGGAACCTCAATTTTTTTTATGGTATTAGAGCAAGTTGTCCCACATGTAAAGCCTAATGGTCATACGCACTCTACGTCATCCCATTTGTATTGTCCATGTGTTAAGCTTGAAAATTTGCCACACATGAGAGAGAGTGATGAGAATAAATCTCACATTGATGGGAGGAGAGACCGAGATGTTGAGGGGGGGGGGGGCAAAATAAACTATGCCAACAAAGTCATGAAAAAAATAGCATCAGAATCCTGAAAAAAATCCCTAAAATAAACTGCATTCGCAAAAGAAAGGACATGATCCCACCAATGAGAGCCAACATGATCAATCCCATAATTAACTAAAGAATTAGCAATCTGATTGTCTTCTCGGAAAATATGAGAAAAACGAGAATGTGTTTTAGCAACCAACTAACCCTAAGATGCCAAGAAGGGACATGATCCCACCAATGAGAGTTGACATGATCAACCTCATAATTAGCTAAGGAATCAGCAATCTGATTGTCCTCTTGAAAAATATGAGAAAAACGAGAACGCTTTTTAGCTAAGAGCTAGACAATCTAACAAACTAACCCTAAGATGCAATGCCAACAATAAACTTGAAGAAGAAAGAAAGTGAACAATCAATGACGAGTCACATTCAATCCATAAACAAAACCAACCTCCAGAACACGAGAAAATTAAGTTAGGAACCGAAATAATTCCAATATGAACAAATATATATCAACTGGGAGTGTTCAACTATGAAATTTCATCTGCATACGTGCACCTCCAACATAAAACCAAGGATTGATGAGCTACTTGTGTCTTAATTTTAAAGAAGCATGAATTATTTTTTGAAATGGCTGCTGGATCAATCTCTTGCAAGAACTACACTTTAGTCCAACAAATGAACAAATATGATCAATAATTCCAAGCCTGCCTTGGTCGATGGTATGCTGGCACTAAGATACACGTTGCATCACGATTTTGAATCAAAAGGGAAATTTAAAGAAATGGAAGTAGGTTTTTCGATAACAGGTTATCCTATACCATACAACTGTTGATATTCTATAACACGTATTGAGAATGATTGATACCCCATGATACCCCATGATTTTCTTCTTTTCAAATAATGCAGCTCAGGGTTTAGGGTTTACGGTTGACAAAAGAAAATAATGGAAGAAATCGAAAACTTAATTAAGAATAATCCTAACCTCTTTCCCAACAATCTTCACCACTTTCGTATCACCTGATGTCAACAGAGTCTGGCAAAAGCAGTTTCAAGATAAGGTTAGATATAATTAATGATGACAGAACACCAACCTGCTACTTGATCTCACTTTCAAGCTCCAATTTTCTTCATGATTCAATTAACACCAAAGGATCAATAATAATTAATAATTAATAGTAGATAAAAATCTTCATCAGTTTAAAATGGATGGACCCAATAATGGTTTTTATTTTTTTTATTATAATTATTATTATGAAGGGAACTGGGATAATTCGAAACTATTACAATGTAATAGTGAATTCTACCTCTATTACAGAGATAGTACAAATGTGGTTTGAAAAACATGATAAATGTAACATTACTCTATTATGTTATTGTTTTAGTCATACTTATATTTTTAATGTTCAAAGATGTCCAAAATTTAAATGACCATAAGTAACTATAGTAGTTTAAAATTAATATCGAGTAATTAAGCCTTATGAATAAGGGGTTGATTTTGGAGTGTCAAAATCATAATCCTTGGTTGGATCTTGCAAGCTGCTAGGGTTTGTGTTTTGTTTTGTTTTTTTTTTTTTTTTTTCTTTTTCTGTATCTGTTTTGTTTTGTTTTGGTGGTCTATTTTTTGTGTTGTGCTTATAATGTAATTGGATCTCTGTTGGTATAAAATTTACTTTTGACCAAAAAAATCATAATCATTGGTAAATTGTCCTCTTTTTATTAAGTTGTATTCAATTCAAGCTTCAATTATAAAAAAAATTGTTTTTGTATCATCATTTGTAATATTTTTTTAACAGAGGTTGACTCACCAATACATGTGGGCTTCATTTCTATTACGAAAATAATACAAATAAATGATAAGAATAACATTTTTCGAAAATTATATTCAATAGACACCCAGGCTAAAAATTAAGAAAAGAAAAACTAAAAATAGAAGAGTAACCGTCCCAACCGATACCGGAAGGGAAAAGGGTCGTTGGCGCGTGTTTGTCGTTAAACCCAGAGTCACAGTCAGGTAACTCAATCTTATTATCCTAGGCGAATAGAAGTATTTCCAGCATAAGACCGTTAGGAACCGCCCTTTTTCTCCCTCTAGAACTTTCTCTCTCCTGCACCTCTGCTCCCTCTCTTTCCAGCCAAACATAGCAGCAGACCCGCCACCAAAACCCAAAGGCAAGAAAAAAGGCGCAAAATAAACTATGCCAACAAAGTCATGAAAAAAATAGCATCGGAATCCTGAAAAAAATCCGTAAAATAAACTGCATTCGCAAAAGAAAGGACATGATCCCACCAATGAGAGCCAACATGATCAATCTTGTAATTAACTAAGGAATTAGCAATCTGATTGTCTTCTCGGAAAATATGAGAAAAACAAGAATGTGTTTTAGCAACCAACTAACCCTAAGATGCCAAGAAGGGACATGATCCCACCAATGAGAGTTGACATGATCAACCTCATAATTAGCTAAGGAATCAACAATTTGATTGTCCTCTTGAAAAATATGAGAAAAACGAGAACGCTTTTTAGCTAAGAGCTAAACAGTCTGACAAACTAACCCTAAGACGCAATACCAACAATAAACTTGAAGAAGAAAGAAAGTGAACAATCAATGACGAGTCACATTCAATCCATAAACAAAACCAACCTCCAGAACACGAGAAAATTAAGTTAGGAACCGAAATAATTCCAATATGAACAAATGTATATATCAACTGGGAGTGTTCGACTATGAAATTTCATCTGCATACATGCACCTCCAACATAAAACTAAGGATTGATAGTATTGAGAATGATTGATACCCCATGATTTTCTTCTTTTCAAATAATGCAGCTTAGGGTTTAGGGTTTACGGTTGACAAAACAAAATAATGGAAGAAATCGAAAATTTAATTAAGAATAATCCTATCCTCTTTCCCAACGATCTTCACCACTTTCGTATCACCTGATGTCAATAGAGTCTGACAAAAGCAGTTTCAAGATAAGGTTAGATATAATTATTAATGATGACAAAACACCAACCTACTTGATCTCACTTTCAAGCTCCAATTTTTCCATGATTCAATTAACACCAAAGGGTCAATAATAATTAATAATTAATAGTACATAAAAATCTTCAACAGTTTAAATTGATGGACCCAGTAATGTTTTTTTTTTTTTTTAATTATTATTATTAAGGGAACTGAGATAATTCAAAACTATTACAATGTATTAGTGAAATCTCTCTTTATTACAGAGATAGTACAAATGTGGTTTGAAAAACATGATAAATGCAACATTACTCTATTGTGTTATTGTTTTAATCATACTTATATTTTTAATGTTCGATGTGACATCCCACATCGCCCAGGGAAGTGATCCTTATATGTATATTCCCATCCCTACCTAGCACGAGGCCTTTTGGGAGCTCACTGGCTTCGGGTTCCGTCGGAACTCCGAAGTTAAGCGAGAAGGGGGCTAGAGCAATCCCATAATGGGTGACCCACTGGGAAGTTGCTCGTGAGTTCCCAAAAACAAAACCGTGAGGGCGTGGTCGGGGCCCAAAGCGGACAATATCGTGCTACGGTGGTGGAGCGAGCCCGGGAAGTGATCCACCCCGGGCCGGGATATGACATTCGAAGATGTCCAAAATTTAAATGACCATAAGTAGTTATATATAGTAGTTTAAAATTAATATCGAGTAATTAAGCCTTATGAATAAGGGGTTGATTTTGGAGTGTCAAAATCATAATCCTTGGTTGGATCTTGCAAGCTGCTAGGGTTTGTGTTTTGTTATTTTGTTTTTTGTTTTTTTTTTTCTTCTGTATCTGTTTTGTTTTGTTTTGGTGGTCTATTTTTTGTATTGTGCTTATACTGTAATTGGGTCTTTGCTTGTGTAGCTTTGTTGGTAATAAAACTTACTTTTGACCAAAAAAATCATAATCATTGGTCAATTGTCCTCTTTTTATTAAGTTGTATTCAATTCAAGCTTCAATTATAAAAAAAATTATTTTTGTAACATTTCTTTAACAGAGGTTGGGCTTACCAATATATGTAGATTTTATCTCTATTACGAAAATGATACAAATGATGATATAAATAAATGATAAGAATAATATTTTTCGAAAATTATATTCAATCGACACGCAGGCTAAAAATTAAGAAAAGAAAAACTAAAAATAGAAGAGTAACGGTCCTAACCGATACCGGAAGGGAAAAAGGGTCGTTGGCGCGTGTTTGTCGTTAAACCCAGAGTCACAGTCAGGTAACTCAATCGTATTATCCCAGGCCGATAAAAGTATTTCCAGAATAAGACCGTTAGTACCCGCCCTTTTTTTCCCTCTAGAACTTTCTCTCTCCTCCACCTCTGCTCTCTCTCTTTCCAGCCAAACATAGCAGCAGACCCGCCACCAAAAACCCAAAAGGCAAAAAAATGGCTTTTTGGGTATATTTTAAAATTTTTTTTTTTTTTTATTTGCAACAAAAACAAACGCGCATTCTCATCCTCACAGAGCCAACGACGATGAATAAATCGCCACTTTTTGTAAGGGGTGACCAATTTGTGCAGCCGCGTCCCCTTTTGGGGTCTTTTCTCCTCTCATGATTGAGAAGAATAGGAAGATGCACAAGAGAAGGTTCGATCTTTGATGCTTTTTTCAAGTTTTGGATTTTTTCCCGGGATGTGATTTTTTTTGACGGATTGCAGATGGGTTTTGTCTGTTTTGCGATTTTAATTTCATGGTTGATGTGAAAATATGGACTTTTTATGTTTGTTTTTGGATGAAATGAATGATTGTGTGAAAACTGCAGATGGGCTAGTCTCTGTTTTCCTAAATGTTTGATATTTCATCACAAATTTGCTTTTTTTACATATTTAATAAGAAGATTTTGAATCCATCACGCAAGTTCGAATCCCCATCTCGTTAGTTAGATGAATTAGTGTAGAATATCGCTTGTAGAAAGAAACTTTCTTTTGAATTGGCTGCGGTTACCGTTGTGATAGATGAACAAATATTTTATAGGATTTTCCTTGGCCTTTTGGACCTGCAAGTGTAATAAGAACATTTTGAATCCATGTATGCACCCAAGTATGAATCTCCATCTCCGTAGTTACATGAATTAGTGTAGAATATCGCTAGTAGGATCCGGATGTTGAACCTTCTTCCTCGAGTGAGACAGACGGGAATGAAGGAGTTTCTGCTCCTAAAAGAATTTTTTTATTTTTTTATTTTTTTGAATTTGTTGCGGTTACCGTTGTGATGGATGAACAAATATTTGATAGGATTTTCCTTGGCCTTTTGGACCTGTAAGTGAATGATTCTTTTCTCTATTGTTGATTAATGGAATTACAAGTTTATACAGTTTCCTGATTTATGCGATACACCGTTCTTGTTTTCGAATTGGTGTTTACAAATGTAGATTATAGATGTTTTTGCATTCATCTTGATTGTACCTTTTTTTGTTATGGTTTTTCAGGTTTTGAAACAACGAGCTCAATAATCGATACTAATTCTCCCAGGAGACCTATCATGGTATCTGCATTAGACCTTTCTCTTTGTATCAGCTGCTAGGTGGTGTGTTTACTTTGTTTAACAATTTAATAGGGTGATTTAAAATCTTTTAAAATGTTCCCATAAGGTTGTGTTAAGTATTTTGTGCAATGAAAGTTGAATTAATCTTCTTAGAGAGTGCGCGAGGCTGCTGCTTTGATCCTAACAAGTAGCGACAAGTATTTTACAGACTTAGAATTTGGGTACACAAATGGTACGTTGAGTTGATGCATGAGGTATCTGAAGGGCATCCCATCTGAATTAGGAGATTGAATGTTTGATCATCTGGTGTTTGATAAATATTAGGTGAAGTGGAGGTGACAAGTTCTTAGGAGTACTAAGAAGGATAAAACCCTAATCCAAGAATACGGAAAGAAAGAAAGAATTAGGGACTGCTGTAAAAGTTAAAAGGCGCACCATAAATGTTGCTTCGAGAAGTAGAGAATCTATTTCGATAACAAATGATCTCTAAATGCTTTTGCAAGCTTTCCTTTTTCCGTTCATGATATAATATGAAATCTGCATTTTTTTTTCTGGAACTGTTGTGAGTGTTATCTTAGTAGAATCTTTTGATTCGTGTTGAATGCAGCAGAACATCCTTGTGAAGTTTTGAGGCCTCAAGGTTCTCCCTACATTATAGGACATCAGATTCTTGTTAAGCAATCCACGTCAATTTTATTCTTTAACTTGAAATATGAGAAAAAAGGGAATTAAAATTTTATTTTGGAAGCGAGTGTTGCTTTTTTATGTACTCTATCTCACTCTCCCTTTCTTGGGAAATTATAATATTTTACAGGGTTGTCAGTTTGCTATGTCGTCTTCTTCGTAATGGAAGCAGAGAACATCGGTATCCCAGTGATCCTACAAGGCCTGGACCTTCTTGGTGAAAAGGCCAGAAAGAATTCGATCCCACAGGAAGTGGAGTCCAATGGTGGTGATGTTGGCAGTGATATCAGAAGGGATTCTATCACGGAGATCCCACCGGAAATGGATCCCAAGGGTGGTGATGTCAGGGGTAACTCTGATCCAGGGGTTTCACAGGACATAGAGCCCAATGGCGGGGATAGCAGAAGGAGCTCTATCCCATTGATCCCACAGGAGATGGATCCCAAGGGTGGTGATGTCAGAGGTAATCCAGTCATGGGGATTCCACAGGACATAGAGCCCAATAGAGGTGACATCAGAAGGAGCTCTATCGGAAATCTTGATCCTCCTTCTACCGAGAGGAACTCTATCCCAGTGGTCCTGCAGGACATGGATCTCAGTGATGATGATAGGAACTTCTTTGCAGCTGTCCCACAGGATATAGAACCCGATGGCAGTGATATCAAACAGAAATCTATCCTAGCAATCCCACAGAAAATGGAGCATGATGGTGGTGATATCGGAAGGAAGCCTATCCTAGTGAGGCCACAGGAAATAGAGTCTAATGCCGGTGATATCAGAAGAAACTCCATAGAGAAAGTAGATCCTCCTGCTGATTTCAAAAGGAACTCTATCCCAGTGATCCCACAGGAAATGAAGCCTAATGCTGGCGATGTTAGAAGGAACTCTATTGGTGTGATCCCACAGGAATTAGAGCACAGTGGCAGTGGTATCAGAAGGAACTCTATGCCAGAGGTCCCACAGAAAATGGAACCAAAGGCTGGCGATACCAGCAGGAACTCTGTTCTGTGGATCCCGCATGAAGTGGAACCAAAGGGTGGTAGATGGATTCAGTCCCGATATCTTAGAGCTCCGATAAGTTCCTGCCATGATTATTGCAAATATGGAGTGAGAAATGCCTCTGAAGAAAATGCAACTGCTGCACTGCGAAAATCAGCTACAGAGAGGAAACGGATATCCACAACCAGTCAAAAGCCTTCTCCAGATTCAGACACCCAGAAGCTTGACAGTTCTGTCGTCACAGAGAAAAAAGTATTGTCATTGACAAAGAAAGAAATTGTTTCTGCAGAAAAAGTTCCATCTTCTTCCAAGGACATTGATGTTTCTATGGAAGATTCCGCCGGTTTGAAGGTGAAACGTGTGCAATCAGAGCAATCTTCTCTCCCAGAAGCGGCCTTAAGCCTTAGAAATTCAAAGGTGATATCCACAACTGGACCGAGGTCTGTTCCACATTCCCAAACCCGGAAACTTAATAATTATGTTGTCACGGAGAAAAAAGGTTCATCGTCGACGAAAGAAACTTCTTCAAAGAAAGTTTCATCTCCCAAGGAAATAGCTGTTTGTATGGAAGAGTTGATTGATTCGAAGATGAAGGATAAGCAATTAGATCAATCTTCTCTCCCAGGATCAGACCCAAGCTTGAGAAATTTGGAGGTTACATCAACAATCAATCCTAACCCTTCTCCAGATTCTGAGTCCCAGAGTTCTACTGCCACGGCGAAAAGAGTTTCACCTCCCTATAAGGATATAGATGTTTCTGCTGAAGATTCCACTGATTCAAAGGTGATATCAACAGTCAGTCCTAATCCTTCTCCAGATTCTGAAGCACAGGAACTTAATCATTCTGGTGGCACGGACAAAAGAGTTTTATCATCGAAAAGGAAAGAAAATGTCTCTTCAAAAACAGTTTTGACTCCCATTAAGGAGATTGATGTTTCTACGGAAGGTGACGCCTGTTCAAAGGTGAAGCCTGAGCAACTAGAGCCATCTTCTCGCGCAGGACAAGGTTCAAGTAATCAAGGAAAGAGTGGAACTAGAAAGGGCAAGGAAATACTAGAAGGTTCGGGCAGTAGTGTAAATAGAAAAATCAGAAGCAAGCTGCAAAGGACTCCTGTATTGGTTGAGAAAAAGATGTTAGAGCCTGAAACTGTTTGTTTGACTTCCAAACACCCTGTCAAGAGAGTCTCCGATGCAAATGCTGGAAGCTCTAAGAACCTTAAAGGGCTGTCCCATATGAAAGATCAAAAGTGTCCCCGAAAAGTTGAACCTGAGGGAACCTGCAATAAGGATGTTCCGGAAAAGATTTTGTATGTCGTCGAATCTAATACTGAGAATAGTACTGTCAAACCAACTCCAAATGGTGCCGATGCCCCTGAGTTATCATCATCATCACATCTATCCTCTGATGTCAAAAGCTCGAGGCAAGCAAGGAAGGGAGTTGGTACCACTCGATCACCTACATCCTCAAAGAAGAAAAACTTCAAACGCACTGTATATGGAGGTTATGGTCGTTCACCTACTGCTCCACCCCCTGAAAACAAAGGTTTGAGGCGGAGTACTCGAAGACCTTTATCTTCATCGTTGTCATCATCATCATCATCATCCACATCCGCATCCCCAGCCCAGTCCACTCATAAAAGAGAAAATGGCGTCACCTCTCAACGCAGAGCAATGAAAACTGGTAATCAAAGAGAAAATTTGAAGGTGGAGAAGAGTACTAGGCCTCGAAAGTCTGAGACACATCGCTCTGAAAGTAAAAACAGCTCAGCCCGAAAGCTGACATTTAAGAGAGGAAGGGTGCTTGACATAAAGCCTGAGATCAGTACTACAAGGAGACTCAAATTCAGGCGAGTAAGATTGGCAGGGGAGATCCAAAATTGTAAAGGTGGTGTCACAGGGGGGAGCGCCGGGAGGAAAGAAGTTTGTGACAACCATTCAGTTGGTGATGTATTAAAACAGTTGAGCCCCGGGAGGAAAGTAGCTGATCACAGTCACTCAAATGGTGCTTTCATCAAAAGGCATAGCCCCGGGATGAAAGAAGTTGATGGCAGCCAGTCAAATGGTGGTAAATTCAAAAGTGAGAAAGTTGTTCTGAGAAGCTTCGAACGAGATGTGGAAGGTTCACGAAGGAAGAGCTTGAGGAGGAAAACGGCTAGTGATAGCGGGTTGAATGGTAGTACTAGAACGGAACCTGAGAGGGTTGTGTTGAGACATCAAGATGTGAAAGGAAGGAAGGATGTGCAGAAGTTGTTAAATAATGTGATCGAAGAGACTGCCAGTAGGCTTGTTGTGTCCAGGAAGAGTAAAGTCAAGGCCTTGGTTGGTGCTTTTGAGACCGTGATTTCGCGTCAGGATACCAAATCCATGGCTTCGGAAACAGACACGGAAGATGCAATCTGATATACCAAATACATATAGCTATGATTTATGTACATATTTGAGAAGAAACATACAAAAAACGAAAGAAAAAAGACATGAAAGCAGTTGATTGGAGGTCGCGTGGGATTGAAGTTGTGTGAGTTTGTGAAGTTGCGGAGGCATAAATGAAGAGAAAACCGAATCAAGGTGAGAAGGCTCTCTGAGAATGTGAAACATTTTTCTTGTGTGTACTGCTATACCGATTGATTTGCTGAAGGAGTTGTGTATTATTGCTATTATTTTTCTGTTGTACATTTCTGCCCCGTGCGTGTTGTTGATTTATTAGTTGCTGCTTATCAAAAATTATGTATTTAAGCTTGCAAAGAACACTCAGGAACCATGGCGTGCTTGCCATTTGCACCAGCACCGCCCATGGCGGTCTGGTGTTCTAGAGTTGGAAACTAATGTGTCCCCATAGATGGTTATGTCATCGTCGCGTGACATGATGAGAATGTCGGTAACATGAAAACGTACGTTGATATCTTGAGACCAAATTAATTGTTATGGTTCAAAACTCACATCAGAAAATGTTGTGTGGGGCAAAATTCTTGTGGTTTTAACAGAGTCATGCATCCATTTTCCAGGATATTGTGATGTTGACTTTCTATCTATCCGGATTCAAAATTATGTAAGAAGAAATAATTTACAAGACTTAATTGATAAGTCCAATCATACAAGATCATTAGTAATTAAGAGAGATAACGTTTGAATTAGTCGCATTTTACCAGGGCTAGCTCGTACTATTAGTATTTCTCTTATCACGTGAACTATAATATCCGGGAGCTTGGTGCGTCCTTACTAGTTCCTTCGAACCTGGCTTGACTGTGACGGGCTGCTTGACGCTGCTGTCGCCGGAGTGACTTGTTGGCGATAGAGAGCTGCCATCCTGTTGAACAGGTCCATATTCATTGATTGCTGCAAATCAATTCATTTAAATTAGTTCCATAAGTAAAAAATAAAAGATTAATGACCGTACAGAAATGCTTTTCTATAAAGCACATATGC
Organism: Pyrus communis; assembly: GCF_041283825.1. Taxonomy (NCBI): domain Eukaryota; kingdom Viridiplantae; phylum Streptophyta; class Magnoliopsida; order Rosales; family Rosaceae; genus Pyrus; species Pyrus communis. The sequence continues at coordinate 2,711,882 of NC_142570.1, read as the reverse complement.
TTGCTTTTATTATAATAAAAATTCAAGTGCTGAGCGAGACCTGGTTTGGTACTGAGGTGATTCTGAAAAAAGCTGCTATAAAAAAAAGCTGGGAGCTGTTTTTGTGTTTGGTAAATACTTAGCTTCAGCTTTTTTTCACAGTTTTGGATGAAAAAAAGCAAAAAACAAGAAGCTGCAAAACCTAGCTTTGAAAAACCGGCTTTTTTTCACATCTGTTTTACATAAAAGTTTACCAAACACTCTAATACTGTTTTTTTTTTTCAAAAGCACTTTTACAAAAAAGTTTACCAAATACTCTGCTGCTTTATTTCACAGCTGCTTATTCTCACAGCACAGCAGAATCAGCTTTTTTTTAAAGTACAGCAATACCAAACCAGCCCTGAGAAAGCACTCAAAGTGATTTTAGAAGCACATAGCAGACGCTCTTCCATAGAAGCACTTCCAAGCATTTTGTTATAAATACTTTAGGTTATCTGAAAATAGTTTTAGCTATAGAAGTACTTCCAAACATGAGCTTCTTGCTATCATTTCCTCACACGTTTATGTGAATACATGCACGTACCTGTGCTAGGAGGGAACAATATGGATCAGGTAGAGGGTCTGAACCATCGTTAGTGCCGGTTGGTTCAGGCTTTGCTTGAGGAGGAGGGTGCGGTGGCATCAACGGTGGCATCATAAAGGGCGGCATGAAAGAAGGAGGAGCGGCAGCCACAACCGGTGTAGGATGAATGTGCGTTCCCGTTCCTGTTCCCATTCCCATATGAGCGAGGAGTGACATTTGATGAAGATGTTGCTGCTGCTGCTGCTGAATTTCTAAAGGCATCATCATATTCATGTTCATATGGCCATTAGGCATGAAATTTCTCATACTATGCATCATTTGGACTTGAGCTTGAAGTTGTTGCAAGTATTTGATCACCTCATCAAGCATTGAAGCTTTATTAGTCTGTAATTAATCACATTACAATTCAAAAAATAATGTTGTCACCAAATTAAATTAATTAGTGATGATCATAATTAAGCACTCAGCAAATTTTCTCACCTTACTTGCATTTGGCACCAACCTTTGCAGAGCTTTCATCTTCTGGTTAATCCGGTCTCTTCGTTTCTACACGGATTTAGTCTCAATTAGGGAAATGATTCTCGCACACGAATTATTAGACGATAGGGATTCTTTTCCTTTTGGGGTGACCAAAATTAAATTGTTACCCGCTCTGACTGATTATGAACAGCAGCAGCTCGCCTTGGTCTTGTTGAGTGTGAACGGCTTGGTTTTCCACCTTTGGTGGTTTCCCGGCCATCATCTCGGTTTTTCTGCTAGATGTGTGATACAAGTTGCGAGAGATATGATGAGTATATGTGATACATGTAGCACGACGCTCAAAGAATATATATGTACATGCATCTTACCAGTCCTCCGTGACAGGCCGAATCCTCTTCGATGCTTTTGGTCTTCAAACTGGGAGGAGACTCAAAAGAAACCAATGTGGACATAGTTGTATCATTGTCCCTGCACAATCTAACACTACTGGGATCTGCATGTTCTTCATGAATGCTATTAGTCTTACTACTAAAATTATTCTCAAAGAAGCCGGAATCTGACTGAGTGCGTTTTCTTATCCACCCCTGTGCCGGTGGTACTTGGACAGAGCTGTCAGTCCATGTTCCGCCGGAGGTTGCAACCATTGAGCTTATGTTGGCCGGTGTCTGGTCATGGCGGATGATATTTGGGTCACGTTTGTGGCATGTAGCTTGATCGACAATTGATTCTAATGTGTCACAAGCCATGCTCCTGCCCCATGCGGGCTTTGATTGGGATGTGGGAGGAAGCCCACCAAGCCCATGCATGGCCAACTGGCCATTTTCCAATTTTAGCTCTGTGACGTCATAATTAGACCTGTATATGTGTTAATCAGCAAGCAAATCCTAATAATAAGATGAAATATTTTGATTAAAAACAAAAGAATATTTAATAATGTCTAAACATAAGTTGATTGACCAAAAATTCAATGTTTGAGACTAAACTAAGTTATCAAATCAAGGTAAGCTTTGTTGGTGGGAAGAAAGACCGAATAAATTAATTGAATATATGCATGACCATTTGATCTAGCAGTATTCATTCTTTATTTTGTTAGATGAGCTTCAAAATTAAAATCTCATGAAACGATAATTGATATGAAAAAGAAAGATTAATTATAGCTTCCAACTCAAAGATTTTAAGTGCATCGAGATTTTAGTCAAGGGATAGAGCAACAAAAAAGCATATGAACTATTCTAAAATCTAGTGGTGTAAATGGCATTGAACAAGAATAAAAACACCAAACTTGGGTTTTTTTTTTTTTGTCAAAAAACTTGGGCTAATTATACCATACACAATTACGCATTAATTTTTTTTTTTTTTTTTAAAGTCCATATAAAAAAAGCAGAAATTAAGAGAAAATTGCATTAATAATTAACAAAAAATTCAAAGGTTTATGAAAAAAAATATGAACGGTGGTGCTTACAAAGGGACAAGAAGACTGGCGTTGGGTTGGTTCTGCTGTTGCATGATGCATGCACACGTGAGGAGGATATCTGCACTTTCTCTCTTCTCCTTCGACTTGTTCTTTTCTTGGCCTTTCCTTCGAATATAGTAATAGTATTCCTAATTAGAACTCTACACTACTACTCTATATAGTTCTCTCTCTCACTCTCTCTCTCTCTCTCTCTCTCTCTCTCGATCGAAAAATGAATGAGTTGGAGATGTGAGTTTGGACTCTTTCTATTATTTCGTTGTCTTTCTGGTCCTTTTTTTGTGTCAAACTCACATTGCTGTGATGGAGATATTACACAAAACATGTGGTAGCTAAAAGAAGAATGGAGAAGAAAACCAGATATGGTTGCCCCCCCTGGACCAATTTAGATCTAGGGTCTTAAAGTCACTTGGTGTTTTTTTCGTGTGACGTTTTATACTTTCACAAATAATTAGGATACTCTTAAACTTCCTTACACATGGAGTCTAATACGCTCAACACATGATAGTTCACGTGAATAGTCTGCTCTAAATTTTCATCAACGTTAATTTCATGTCAATCGCCCTGGACCGATATAGATAAAGGGTCTTCAAGTCATTTCGTGTGACTTTACTTTCGTGTAGGATACTCTCAACCTCAAGTCACCTACACGGTCTTTTACGTTTACTACATGACTAATTTTACATGGATAGTCTACTCTAATACCAAGTTAATTATCATGCTACCCTTTTCATCCTTTAACGACGAATACTCTCCACACAAATTTCGTAATTCAATCACAATTTCTTGAAATCTTAAAAGAGAGAGGAAACTAAAATTGGTGAAAATATAGTATATCCCTTAATCATATTAGTCCCTGGTAAGTTGACAATCTGCACATTGCAGTGCCTCAAAGTTCAAGACAACCTCCAGCTTGTTTGGTTGATTTAAATCATATATGTTATGCAAGTTATGAACACATTAAATTTGACAGATCCGTTTTGGTTGAAAATTGACAATTTCACTCCTCTCATGGCTATCTCTATCTCCCTCTCTTTGTCTATCTTGTCCTGCAAAACTTGAGACCAAAAATAATTTACACGACTATATTATGTGTGTGCGTGTGTGTTTATACATGAATGTGTGCGTCATCCGTGGCCTTATTCATCGCCACTGACGGGTCCATGGGCTTTTGATGTTATATTGGTCATTGAGTAACCAGTTATCTATGTCCATATTTTAATAGTGGACTTGACTATAAATTTTATTTTTTAATTTATCAAGCTAAGAGTTAGTTGGTTAGACGATTACATGTCATAAAATTGCTATGCGTTTTTGTTACAAGAAAAGATCAGATGTTGTTTAAAAATAATGATGAGCTGGCTGAAGAATTTGGTGCATATTTTTCTAGAGTTATATATGTGGGCTAAAACATAGGAGCCTTGCACATGATTTATTCAGATTTGACCTAAATTCATGGCAACTAAAATTCATTTTTTTTGACAAGACGATATTTTAAACTACAGATAATCAATGTGTACGGGGATTCGGACTTAGGGCCATTAACTGGTCGAATTTGGACAAGCAACGTCTTTCATTTTCTCTCCATCTCATCGATGATCTGGTTTCTGACACTCTACTAGCTAGCTAGAGTAGCCTAGATGAGTGATTAGCTTGACAAATAAGGCCACATTTTGTTTTATGTCTAACATAACCATGGCAACTGGGGACACTTTGCTCCATCTCCAGGAACACCTTCTCTTTATCCTCTTGAATTTCCCGAATCATTAAGCTCTATTAGCAGACAGAGCTTGCCTTGTGATGGTGATTTGATTTCACATTCAGGTCCACTTAAAGTTAGTCATGCTTAACCATGAGAGAGACTTACATGAAGGGGCGACGCTAGCTAGGGTGGCGAAAACTAGAAAACTCGAAATTGGTTGGCTTCCAGCCTCTTGATAAGTCTGGCTTAAGTTCACAAAAATGCTCCGCGTGAAGAGGCCGCAGCTAGCATGTGATGCACAGATAGACAGACTGAAGCTAATGTTGTGTCGTATAAATTATTGAAATGATTTCCGGACCAGATTACTAACAAATTACTTTTGCTGCAGTACTTGATGAACATATTAGGGGCACACAAAATAACTGTCCAAAGTATGAGGGGAAGGTGTGACGAGGAGGTAGCTGTTGGAAACAATGTCGTTTTGGCGGATGCAGCTATCTTGCGGTCGAGGTAATTTTTGGGTTTCTGGTTTAGAGTTTAGGGTAATTTCATCCATCAATAAGATGGACCAGCTGTCGTGCCCTTGCCCTCAAAATGAGGGAAGCGTTACTTCCATGTCGCGTGACTCGCATCGATCCAAATCAAAATCTTGGACCTTATTCTTTCCTCTTTATTCACACTGAGTTTGCCTCAGTACTTTCCATACCTATAGAGGCAAAATTGTAACAAAGATTTCTATGTAATGTTTGAGCTTTCGAGAGGAAGTAGCAGCTTTATGGTTGAACCGGTACCTACTTCTTCGTGCCGAGTCTTTGAATCGAAAGAGCCATATATAGTTTTATTGGATGAACAGATTCAACAAACAACTAATGTTATACATCATGTACAAATTAAAATAAGTTAGGATCGATGCCCGTATTGTAGTTAATATACACAGATTATCAGCAGAACAGAAGATCAAGTGGCCGATTAACTTTCTAGTTACAAGTGAAGCAGAAACATGTAGCAGGAGCCTTGCCTGTTGATCTAATCCTTTTCGCCTTTTCTTTCACTTTTGACTCTTCATTTCTTCGTTTCTCTTCCGCTTGTGCCCTCGCTCCTCCTGCTATCTGGTCAATTCTTGCTTGCTTAATTTGGTAATGCTGCATGTTTCTTGCTCTTCTCTGCTCAATTTCATTCTGCAATCAACACATTATTTCAGCGATCTTCTTCATTGGCGTTCCTCAAACTTTGAATTAAAAAAAAAAACAATCATTGCAACGTACCTTTCTCCTCTCCATCTTAGCTTTTGCTTGCATTTTCTTCTCATTTTCCCAAGCAACAATTGTAGCCTTCACTTTCTCATACCTGAATAGTATAATTTACCATTTCAAAAGGAAGAAACTGTATTCGTCTTCTATCAAGTGACTTCCACACATGCCTTTTCCCCTCAGAATCAAGGGTTATAAATAGTAAGGACGTGTAAAAGGGGAAAAGGGGTGTGCAGAAATCGTTTCCTTAACATAAAGATAAAGCAATTAGTCTTTACCGCTTCTGAATCTTCTTCATCTGGGCACTCTCCCAAGCATCTGGTTTTGTTTCCACAACATTACGTCCGACTGAACTTCCCCTTTGGTTCTGGTATCCATTTCCAGGAGTCGAAGGTCTTGAAGAGGATGCCCGATTAGGGTAACTAGATGGAAGTTCTCTTTGATCCATTGACTTTTTCCTTGAAACTTCATCTACTATGTATACAACCTGTTAATTCTCTGAAACATATTATCACAAAAAAAATTAATGATGTATGCAGTCAAGTACCATTATTCCTTGTTTCCTTGTTTGGTCGCCCAGTCCTCATGTCCTGCAAACTCTTGGTCCTTGGGATCGGAATGCTTTCCCTCGTCCCTTTTCGATGCTGTAATTTAGGTTCTTCATTGGAGTGAATGGCGAACGCAGCTGATGCAACGGCAGTTGCAAGCTCGATATCTTGTGCATCAGAATAATGACTCATTTTCAACAGGCCCGGGAACCAGTTTTGCCCCTGTTATCCACCAAAAAAATTTCATTAAGAGTTTCTTTAGTATTCATGTAACTTTAGTTTTCTGTGTTCCAATAAACAGCCACATAATTGAACAAACGTTCTGTTTTCAGTTACATGAAATATATTTTCGACAAACATATGTCAAGTTTAACTGCATACATATAAGGAAATATAGTAGAAGAGTATGCAAATTAGTACCTAGCTATACAGATTCCGTTTGTTGGCAGCCGCTTTCTTTCTGTAGAAACCTCTGTCTTTGATTCCTAGCTCTCGAACTTCCTGGTTTACGAGTAGATTACTGTTTGGTTGCCAAGAAAACTACAAGCAAAGGCTGTGATACTATTACTTATATCAGAATTTTGGTCACCAACAGGGAGAGACATGGAAGCAAAGCAAAGAAAAAGTTATGCTTTGCAGTTTGCATGAATCCATGGACAAGGAAGCAAAGGATATTACCCGAATACAACACAAAAGTACTTGTACAAAAACCTAAACTAGCAAGTTTCTTCCACTTTCATTTATATGGTCTTCTTTTTCCTTCATAATGTTATATCATATTCAGAAAAGTGATTTCCTCATTCCCTTTTTCTTCTTCTGCACATCCTTCTTTATTTATATCTTTTCATTTCTTCAGTTTGAATACTAATAATGAACATAAACGCGTGGTGAAGTAAAAGGGTACGCACAAATCACTTTTCTATATTGAAGATGCAGTAGTGATCTTGAAGTTTGATGAATGGAAATGGAATGGAAATCCAAGATTAATGGACTCACCAATCGCAGCATATTCTCATTCCATGCAGCTAGCTGTCCTTATTCTATTGGATGGAGAAGTTTTCAGCGTGCCGGTAACACGTTACAGTACACCAAGTGTCATAATACAAGTGGTTAGAGATTTTTTTCAAGTATACAAGATATCCAACCACTTATATTATGACACTTAATGTGCCGGACCTTATTCCCGGCACACTGAAAAATCTCAGTTGGATGAGAATGGTATAACAACAATGGGTTCTGCTGGCCCACCAGACTAACCAAGCAACAGCAGCTTAAAATATAATTAAATCAATGAATCAAAGGTTGGAAGTTAATTGGAGAAGTAGTAGATGTGTGTTATTGGGTTTAGGGTTACTTCATTCTCAAACATTGAGAAGCATCTGTGTTTGCTTGTTTTTGGGGTTTTCAACTTTTCAAGCACTTGGTAATCCTAGCGTAAACTTCTTCAATTATGAAGGACCTGACAGTACGTACGAAAATTTAGTATTCAGGATAAATCTTAACAGCTGCTTTGCTAACGGTTGAATCCATTAGAATTGGTCCTGTTTGTGTCAATCCTAGCTCGAAACCTATCAGTAACCCAAGTTGCCGCTGAGTGGTAGCGGTATAATGTGGGAGCTGTGGTTGCCTGTTGGGGTTGACCGTGACCACGAGTATTGCGATCCGATGGTGGGGATGGTTTGATTAAGAAGTTGGATCAATTGAAGGCGGTTGGATTTAGGGTTTTGTTGATTGGATGTGATGGGGACTTACTGGTTGACCGTCAGATGGGGGTGGTGAAGATGTTGGAGGGAAAGGGTGTGGAAGTGGCGGGGCATTTTGTTGGAGGAGGTTATCATGGGGTTGAGACCAAGCCTCTGTATCCTGTTATTGAAAGTTTCATATTTTCTTCGTCGAGAAATTTTTCATTGTGACGGGAATGGTACACCACGTGGTTTTATGTAAGTGGTGGAAAATTTTATTTTAGCTATTAACTTTTTAACACGTATCCCACTATTTGTATAATGATATATCGTGTGCCAATCATATTGAAATATCTATCTTCTTCGTCAGCTGCGGATGTCAACTGAGGTTTCTAAATCTTATGTAATTAGTGACTAATAGATTAGTGTTAATAAAGCTTGATGTAATTATATTGTACTTTGTAGTTTGTTATTGTCAAACTGTCGTGGAAACAAGGGAAGCCTTCTCGGTTGCAGCCCGTTTGCCCGTTTGCTGAAGCGTTGGTTCAGTCAGTTTCCGCTCGCGCCCATGAAAACCGATGAGAAGAGCAGTGGCGCAATGGGAAGACGAAGCTGATTATATTGTTGTAATTTTAATTAATATGCATCATTATTTCCCTTTTTTGGATGAAACACAGTGCAAATGTGACACATCTTGGATTAGTTGCACCACTAATAAAGATTCTATGACCAAAAGTGATTAAATTAATGACTAAGAAGCTCATAATCTGCAACTTATAAGGGAAAATAAAAAGGAGACGATGACGACGACGATGATGCGACCATGATCAGTTGGATGCAGTTCAGGTTCAAGTTCCTCCTGAGACACATTTGCAGTAATGACACTGGTTTCTTCATCTCCGACAAGAAGGTTTCCTTGAAATCAAATTTGCTTGAGCACCAAGGAGTTTTCCTTTTCCTTCCTAAAGTTTTGAAATCAAATTTACTACTATACCATACTTTTTTAATTTAAATTAGCCCATAAATCATCCAAATCCAAAGACATCAAAAAATTTCAAATAATACATTTACATGATACGAACTGAATCATATTCAAGAAGTAGAACAAAAGATTCACTATGAGCAAAGCCTCCTCGCAATGCTTCCGCGGAGAAAAATGGGGCTGGCGTGGTGGTTGTCCTCATAGTGTTTGGGAGTGCAACACTCTGCAGCATTGGTTACAAACCGATCAGCATCCTCGTCATCGTCATCAGGCTCATCAGTGAAATCAGACTGCTTGTTCTGCTTCTTCCTTTCGTATCCAGGTCGTGTAACAGCCTATAATTCGGGTCACCATCTTACCTCTCGGGAGGTTAACTTGAAAGTCAAAACAAAACGATAGAACAAAATCAGTAAACAATTTATCACCGATAGTTTCACTTTCGAAAGAAAACAAATAAATTTAAAATTGGTCAATCGAAACCATATGTGATCATTCTTCAGTGCTACTCGTTCAGTCCACCACAACTGGATTTTGATACTTTCGTCGGAGATGGCTGTTTCGATGACATGTTTGTAAGAGTAAACAAGTATTCAATATAATCACTAGGAACACATGGATTGATCAAGTAAATCACAAATCTTGAACTGTGTAAACAAGAAGCAAATTTGATACAAAACATGTTGATCAAAGCATACATGCAGACATGTTTGTGGATGTAGAGGCGATATGTAAACTGCACACAACCTTCTTCTCCTTGCAAAGCACAATACTCTCCAACTTATAGGCTATTGGAACAATATGAGCAATACCTTTGTGAGAGCACGGATTGTGATTTTATACTACAAGTTCCGGACTGCCTATAACAATCCTACAAGGAATATGAAACTAAATCCTTGTATAATCATGAGTACTATACTCATGTCCCAAAACAGAGCTCTAATCCAAAACCAAATAGGATTCACTCTTATAAACATATTGAGACTTCTTTATGTTAATCCACAATAACTAAATCATGTGAAAACATAATCACATTCCTACATTCTCCCACTTGAGTATGATTCAAAAAGGGTAAAGTATTAACATAAAATTATCACATAAGTCTCACAACAATGTTTCTCAAGTAAAGCACACAACTAAAAACATGTGCCAAGGCAATGAACTCATAATCTCCTCTACAATACAATGTGCAGAATCAACTTATAAATCACAAAGTCTAACACATGTTCACAGAAAAGTGACTCTGCATACGAGCAAACCAAAAGTTTACTCCCACTCATATTGCCCAAAATACAACATAAGTTTTTTAGTCATTCACCAAAAGAACAACTGATTATAATTCTCACAATAGCTTTGTCAAAAACAAAAATTGACTCAAGAGCTTTTATTGAATTATCACAATGTTTCCTACGAACAACTAATCACAGATTTATCTGAACTAATTGAACCAAAAGAAAACCTCAACTAACTTCTAAAATGCAAACAAATCTAACTAGATAAACCAAAATACCTAGCCTCCAGAAAACATTGCTGCAACACACTTCTTCATGAAAAAGCATCCTAAAGCTATCTTCCAGAAGCTTGACAATATCAACTACTCCCACTTATCAAAAGCATCGACAACTCCCATATGAGAAACATGTGCTTTAAAAATCCCATTAGGCAAGGCTTTTGTTAGTGGATCAACAATCATCTTATCTGTGGACAAATGTTCCACAACAATGGCACCTTCTTTTACTTTCTCTCTAACTTTAAGAAACTTCACATCCATTAGCCTAAAAGTCGAAGTCCTTTTATTGTTCTTTGAGAAAAACACGACTGAATTATTATCACAAAACATTCTCAATGGTTTCTGAACTGAATCAACAACCTTCAATTCACTAATGAAGTTTTTAAGCCACACTGCTTGCTTCATACCTTCAAAACATGCTATGAATTCTGCTTCCATGGTAGAAGTAGAGATTATGGATTGTTTAGCACTTTTCCATGAGACAGCATCTCCATTCAGCATAAAAATATATCCCCCAGTCGATTTCCTTTCATCCATGTCCCCAGCTAAGTCCGAATTTGTGTATCCGACTGCTTCTAGTGTATTCTCTCTTCCATATACCAACAAGTAATCTTTTGTTCTCTGTAGGTACCTCAAAACTTTCTTTGCAGCCACCCAATGTGCCTCACCTAGATTTGATTGAAATCTCCCAAGTAAGCCAACTATAAATGCTAGATTGGGCCTTGTGCAAATATTAGCATACATTAAACTACCTACTAGAGAGGCATATGACTTCATCTTCATCTTTTCTTTCTCTAACTCATTCTTTGGACTTTGTTGTCGAGAGAATTTGTCACCCTTATTCATAGGAACATCAGCACAATTGCAATGCTCCATATTGAACCTAGTCAAGACTCTCTCAATATACCCCTTTTGTGAAAGTCCCAGAAGCTTCATTTTTCTATCTCTGACTATCTCTATGCCAAGTACATAGTGAGCTTCCCCCATATCTTTCATTTCAAAATTGGCACTGAGCATTTTCTTGGTTTCTTGTAACAACTGCAAATTTGAACTTGCTATCAATATGTCATCAACATATAGCACCAGAAAAAGAAATTTAGTACCCTTGAACTTGTAATATATACAATCATCTAGCTTGTTCTCTTTGAATCCATGTGCTGTCACCACTCTATCAAACTTAAGATACCATTGCCTACTAGCCTGTTTAAGTCCATAAATAGATTTATTCAGTTTGCAGACCATGTTATCCTTCCCCCTTTCAACAAATCTAGTTGGTTGTCGCATGTAAATGTCTTCCTCTAATTCTCCATTGAGAAAAGCTGTTTTGACATCCATCTGATGTAATTCCAAGTCAAAGTAGGCTGTTAAAGCCATGATTACTCTCATAGAATCTTTTGAAGAGACTGGAGAGAAAGTGCCACATAAATCAATTCCTTCTCTCTGTGTAAATCCATTTGCCACCAACCTAGCCTTGTATCTTTCTATTTTGCCTTCGGCATCTCTCTTGGTCTTATAGACCCATTTACAACCTATTGGTTTGATGCTTGAATCAGAATTTACCAATGTCCAAACATTGTTTTTAGACATAGATTCTAGTTCCTCCTCGATGGCTTTCTTCCATAAGGCTGCGTGAGGACTTGACATTGCTTGTGGAAACGTTAATGGATCATCAATTTCCCCAAAGTCATATTTAGTTTCTTAAAGATACACTTAATCATTGGAAATCACAGGTTTTCTAGTTCTCATTGACTGTCTCAATGGTTGCTGCACAGGTTGATCACTTTGTGGTTGAACTTCTTCATCTACAGTCTCTATAGGATCATCAATATGAAACTAAATCCTTGTATAATCATGAGTACTAAACTCATGTCCCAAAACAAAGCTCTAATCCAAAACCAAATAGGATTCACACTTATAAACATATTGAGACTTCTTTATGTTAATCCACGATAACTAAACCGTGTGAAAACATACTCACATTCCTACAATGTTCTCGGCCACTATCTCCGTCATTGTGCGAGAAACACTTGACTAAGTTGTTACTGTTGCCCTGCAACATGACCCCGCCTTGTTTTGTCGAGCTCGCCGCACCCTTTGTCCTTAAACTTTCTGTGTATTGCCTCGCAATCACTCTCTCAGCAACACTTATGGTTGCCGGAGTAGTTTTGGTGTGGAGTGAGCACAAACACCTTGATCATCTGCTCTGGCTTCAAATTCTCGTTCACGGCTACTTCTGGAATCAAATCAAACACTTTCTCAAGATCATTAAACTGGTCCTCACAAGCTTCCCCGGAGTCCAAACCGCTCACAAACTCGCACTTGGCCATTTCAATGGCAGTAATTCTCGAGTTGTGGAGGACCAACAAGACGACTAGTGGCGGTTGATGGTGGTCGTAGTGGTGGTGGTGAAGAAGAAGAAATATCGCCGCCACTGCCGCCTTTCCTGACGTTCGCATCGCATGACCACAATATCACAATGTCTAGTAGGGCTGCAGCTCCAACAGACATCACACTATCTTTGGATTTATTTGACTTGGAGAACCGGGAAAAGTAAAATCAAATTCATTGTCCCTAATTTAATGGAATTCAAACTACCTACATAAGAAAATGAGTTCAATCCAAGCTTTTATAGTGTAGGTTAGTGTTGAATATGGCTTCTGATAATAAATAAATAAAAAGAGCATATCAAATATTAAATCAATTGGAGGTTATTTTCACACACTTCATTTACTTTCTCAAACAATAAACAGTAGGCATGATGAAATACGTGTGTGTGAGAAATTAAAACGCGTAAGAGTTTATCATTTTCTTAAATCAACATAAAGATAGAGCATTTCTAATTACGTTTAGCATAAAAACGCTTCTAGAAAAGCACGTGTCAAATGCTTAATCCTCACAAAGCACTCCCGAGCACTTTTCGAAGAAGCGCTTAGATTTTTATTAAAAATTTTCAACGTGCTTTCTACTAAAATGCTTAATTTCGAAATTACCGAGTATCGGTCAACTTCACATATTCAAGGACCCACTGAAGGAGTCATGCTAAGGCATCCATGCTGAAGCACAAAAGTTTCTCTTCAACCAGAAGGCTAATCATAACAAGACACGTGTCAACATCATAAGAAGGCTCCTAGAGTTTTACATCGATTGCGGACAGAAGCCAGAAACTTTCCGCAACTATAAAGGAGATCATTCTCCTACAATTAGAACTCACCAATGAGATTATGCTTAAACCATTGTATTATGTAAACCCTTCACTATTAATGAGAACTCATCTTGCGTTTGTTTTCTATCTCTATCTCTTACATATCATCTTCATTAGGTGACCAAAATAACCTCGCGAATATCACAAACTTGAAACTTTACGCTGTTTCAAAATCTCACTAATTTTATGCATCAACAAATCCTAAAATAACCTAACTTGGATCAAACACATCAAAATCATAAAAACTTAAAAACATTCCCTAAAACAAAAGCAAAAACCTTTATTCTAGGAGGAGAACATTTTGTGGTGGCATTACTTACGGGTAAAGTTTACGCTTCTCAAGAAAAATTAAAAAGGAAAAAGAAAAACTACCTTCCAGAATATCTGCTAATAAACAAAGATAAGCTCAACAGACTGAGAGGAGTATCTGCCAATAAAAATTGCACGCAAATCCAACCAAAACTCTCACTTTCACCTCTAATTAGTATTTAGTAATTAATTATCGTTAACTCTGTACGATCATAACCTTTCCTCTAAAATTATACGTAACTCTTGATCTACTCCCATCATCTAATCTCTGTATTCTTTGTCTTTTTGCCGACTGTACACAGCGACAGTGTGCCATGGCATCACATGATATGAACAGTTCGTATGCAGCTTAATCTAAGACTTTTAGCTGAATTCCAATTATCCAAGACGGACCCATCTCACCCAACGAAGTTTCCATGTCCTTGAATCGGCTGCCAACAACTCCGGGTGGGGACAGAGATAGCTCGTTTGATTAGCTGCAAAGCATCACAGAATTGATGTGCTTTTGCTTCCAGCTCCAGCTTCATCAATGGCGTCGTTGATGGTAAATTTTCAATCTTTGAGCTTGATTTTGACAAGGGTTTGCCTTGTTATGATCAAATATTAGTTCTTCACATGCTGGTTGTCCTTGAAATCTGAACTCTCCAAGGAAAAGCTGCTTTTTTTGGTTTTGGTTGTGATAATTCTCAATAGGGTTGTGTATATTTGTGTTGAATTTTGTCGGTGAAATGCCCTTCTTCTTCATATGTGTGTGTGTGTGTGTGTGTATGTGTACATATATCAGTGCCTTGATGTAATAGCTTGAATTTGAGATCTGAATTTGGTAATCGATTCCCTTCTCTTCACCTAATGCAACTTTCAAATGTTGGTGCGTTGCTTTTGCAGCAGTTAACAACAATTAATCCGAATAAAAGTTCATTTATGGCAATGCAACCATTGTCAAGCATATATTTACCATCCACTAGTTTGAATTGGCTTTGGTAGTGTTCTGATTCACAAATTAATGTATATACACAAGAAATTGGAACTACCAGTGAACTAACTGTCACTGGATCTTCCTCAGAACCCGAAATCTCTTTTTACGAGAAAACAGGAATGTATAAACTACCTTTACTTTCTCGTCCGAAAGATGATGCCTTTCTTTCTCTTTTGCAGTTTTCGATGATACTTTTTTGCTTACAATGATATTTTTGTATCAGAAGTTTTTGCTTCTGGGATTTTTAAGATATATAGCAGCGGAGAATCATGTATTTTAGGAACATGTCAAGTGGTGGCATGACACAATCTCTGCTTCTCAAAGGTTTATCTTTCTCCTGTTGCAGTTAATTTAAATTGGCTGAGCTGGTGGCGAGACTGCTGTGACTGAATTTCCAATGGAATTCCATCTCTCCTTCGTCCTCTTTCTGGTTTCTCTCCCTGCAATTTTAGCTCAAGATTTTGGGAAAACTAACAATGTTGAAAATGTTAAGGTTGTGGTTAACGGCATTTTAGCTGTTGCACGAGTTGACAATAACTTTGTCTGTGCCACTATTGATTGGTGGAACCATGAAAAGTGTGACTACGGCCAGTGTCCATGGGGAAATGCATCCGCATTAAATTTGGTAAACAGTCGGAGATACCTCTGTATGGTTTTTTTTTTTCTATTTTCCCTGCATGTCAAATAGTAAGAAAGGCAGTTTGAAGTTAAACTAAAACTTAATGTTGTTTGCTTTTCTCCAGAACTTATCTCATCCTTTGCTAGCCAAGTCAATCCAAGGTTTGTCTGTTTGTGTTAATAAGTTCGCATCCTTGACAGAATACTAGTTTTTGAATTAGACTTTCACGTCAGTTGGAACAGATAGAGTCTTCTAGTTATATTTGTTAGAATAACATTTTGTTGAATTACTCTTCTATACTGGTGGTTTGATAGCTTTCAATCAGTTGAGAATCAGAATTGGAGGTTCCTTGGAAGACCAACTGTTGTACGATGTTGGAAATTTGAAATATCCTTGCCATCCTTTCAGAAAGATGAAAGGTGGCTTGTTCGGTTTTTCTAGAGGATGTTTAACCATGAGTAGATGGGATGAGCTGAACCAATTTTTCAGCAAAACAAGGTAAGATTCAAGTTATCAACCTCCACCACAACCAGCCAAATATTTGAAGACAAGAAAAGCCGGGTCTTCTTCCGTGCTTACTTGTGGTCTTATCTGTGATTTTTATCTTGCCTTTTTAGGTCCATCGTCACATTTAGCTTGAATGCACTGTTGGGGAGGCACCACAAAGGCGGGGGAGTTTGGGTAGGAGACTGGGACTCTAGCAATGCTTATGATTTTATTAAGTACACCGTCTCAAAGAGATACCAGATAGATTCATGGGAATTTGGTATGAAACTATAGACAAATCTTGTTTTATTCCCCATCGTTCGGTGTTTTGCTTCACTTAAGCTTTTGTTTATTTTGCTGTAGGAAATGAGCTCAGTGGTAGTGGTGTTGAAGCTAGTGTTGGAGCTGGACAATACGGAAGAGATTTGATCAAGCTTAAACGCATCATCAACCATCTGTACAATGAGTCCGTTGCTAAACCTGCACTTATGGCGCCTGGAGGATTCTTTGACCAATCGTGGTTTGCCAGGCTTCTTCAGGTTTCTGGTTCTGGCACAGTCGATATCATCTCTCAGCATCTCTACAATTTGGGTGCAGGTAAATTAGCGTGTTAAACTTTTAATAAATGTGCAGTTTATAATTGTATAATATATGCTTAGACTGTATTTTGTTCTATTGTCAGGTGTTGATCCCATGTTGGTGAAAAAAATATTGGATCCCCATTACCTCGACCGTGCATATGGGTCATTCCATGATCTTGAACAAACTGTGAAAAAGAACGGTCCTTGGGCTTCTATATGGGTTGGTGAATCTGGAGGGGCCTATAACAGCGGTGGTCGTAATGTGTCTGACACATATGTGAACAGCTTTTGGTAATAATCTTGATTGCCACATTACTTGCAACATCGTGTCTTTGCCATTGCAAGCTTTTGATTGCAGAAAGGAGCTATTCGCCTTTGGTGACTGTAATTTTGTTTAATCAACTAACCAGAATAAATATTACATATGAACTTTAGGTACTTGGATCAGCTCGGAATGTCTGCAAAGTACAATACCAGAGTATATTGCAGGCAGTCTCTAGTTGGCGGGAACTACGGCCTTCTCAACAGAACCTCATTTGTTCCTAACCCAGATTACTACAGGTAAAGCATAGGCGGGAGTATTGAAGAAGGATTTTCTTTTACTTGATACAATAGAGCCCTGAATTTTGTTTTCTCTGATTTGTTTTCTGAATACTGAATAGTGCACTTCTATGGCATCGGCTTATGGGACGAGGAGTTCTTAGTGCCGACAACAATGGTTCAGCAGATTTACGCACTTATGCCCATTGTACAAGAGGAAGAGTAAGTCCTAGCAGCATTTCAACTTCTACATAATACATAACAAGTGAATACATTGATCTTATTCTTCGTAGTTTATGATTATTTTCACGGTATTGTTGCAGGCGGGTATAACTCTGCTCCTTATCAATCTAAGCAATGAGACTAATTTCATTGTCAATATTGAAAATGTTTTGGACACCGATTTGGGTGCTCAAGCAAGAAACGCTGGCAAAGAGAGTAATTTCAAGCGCGGCCTGAAGAGAACGGTGTCATGGGTTGGACGCAAAGCATTAGACGAAGCAATTTACAGAGAAGAATACCATTTGACACCGAAAGATGGGGACGTCAAAAGCAAAACCATGGTTCACAACGGAGCTCCATTGGAGATTACCAAGGACGGAAACATCCCAGAATTGGAACCCTCTCGTGTTGACATGAAAGCTCCGTTAAGAATCTCCCCGTTGTCCATCAAGTTCGTGGTGTTACCTTTCTTTGATGCGCAAGCGTGTCTATGATTTTTGTGTACTCAACCAAACCATTACTTATATTTGGTTGTTAGGTAGCATACACCTAAAAATTGCAGGAATTTGGGGGCCAATGGAAATTGTAAATTTTGTGCAATAAAACAGGGGCGGTGTTAACGACCCACCTATGTTTACCTTTCACGCACCTCCAGTTAATTTTTGTCCTGTGATCATCTGCAATTCTTTTGATCCAAATGGCGAAGATTGTGAGGAGTGAGTGGAAGGTAAAACCCGCCAAAGATTTCATATTCTCAGCACGTATTTCATGTGGAAGAATAAGGGAAATAGTCTTTGTAAAAAGTGATGTTTCGTATTCTTAATCTTGTATTCTTTCCTATTCAATTCGTGAGTTTATAGTAAGTTACCTGTGTTTATAATGCTCTGTTTTAATTATGTTCTATTATTGTTGCATCATTGGAATACTCTAATTCATGAGAAGTGGAATTCGAACCTAAGTGCAAAAGGCAGGTGAATTGTTGTACCGAATAACTCAGGGTGATAGTCTAAAGGTATTTTAGCTAAAATTGTGTGAGATTGGTGTAACTATTCACTTTGGCCATTAAGATTTTGATAGTAGTGGGTCCACCGTTATTCATTTTGGTCCTTCAATTAATGGAGATTTTCACGGAATGACCAAAATGATTGGCGGTTAACTAACTCAGTATCACTTCTATCAATTTTCAATCTCAATGACCAAAGTGAAGAGTTATGTCAATCTCAGAAATCATTTTAGCTAAAAGCTTAGTCTAAATTACTCGAATGATGATCCTCTCCGGATCCTCTTTGTGAGGATCCAGGGGAACCTTTAATCGTGTCTGTTTGTCATAAATCGTGCTGTCAGTTTTCATAAAGTATTATTTGTGTTTAATTTTAAATATAAAATTTAAAATGATTTCTGATAGCATGATATATGACGAATGGATATGATTAAAGAATTCTTAAAATCCTCACAAAGAAGATCCGAAAACGATCTCATTCAAATTACTCTAAAATCGAAATTACCATAAACGACCGAAAGGACAAGAAGTCCCTCTCCGAGCCGTCTCATCTCTCTTCAGCCTTTTGCGACGGCAAGACCCAGCCGGACGTAGCTAAAAGGCAAGCCATCGTGTACAAGCTCTACCCCACAAAGATGACCAGCATCATGACCTCAAACTCAAACCCACCAACTCGTGACACGTGTAAAGTTACATAAATTACTCACGAGAGATTTTTTTAGTGTTACCGGAACACGAGTAATATATAAAAACACGTGGTATATCACTCATGTTTCAGTCACAATAAAAATTTCTCTTTATTCAGAATACCATTACAATAACATCTTATTAATTCATAATCAGCTAGAAAACCTTTGTATCGATGTAAAATTAGCTTGGAATACTACTACGGTAACATCGTATTAATTCATAATTAGCTTAGAAATTTGTTGTATTGATGTCTAATTAGCTTGAAATACCGCTACAGCGAGCCAGCAACGTCCCATTGCAAAGTGCTTCCATTCCATAAGAAACCTCTCATATTTGCTTGCTTGCTTGGTGTAGCCCCCAACTTCTGTTTGTTTTACTTTGCAAGGTCATTACTTTGTGTAGCTCTTGAATTATATGCAGAAAGCAAGATAAAGGCATCTTAAAGGAAAATGTCTCGTTTATCAATTAATCTTCCAACTCGCGTTCGACGAACAAAGTTTTATACAAAATCCAGATACTTGAAAGTGTGTACATCCAGATCAATGAATGGGGGGAGAAAAGAATTAGGGGTATGAGACGGAGCCGCAAATACAATCCGAAAGAATGAGGAGTACGGGGAGGGAGACGCAAATACAATCTGGTCTGTCCAGGAAAGCATCTACAACCCTGCATTTTACTTTCCGAGCAAGCGACGACCACGTAGATTTGCATCTCCAATACGGCTGTTTAACACATCAGCATCATCGTAGAGATGGTCAATAGATCTGCTTTGCCTGCACGTATTACAGAAGTAACTAGTTACACATAGTTCTACATCAGCATCATGAGCAAATAAACGTTAAAGGTATAGAATGATTGGAAACATGCAGGCACGCCCGTGTATCGGAATCATTATAACGTACCTCTCAATTTCAGACCCCATATCAATGGCCATACCCTTCAGCTCTCCCAACAGATCACTTAAATCGGACAATCCATCATCTTGCTTTGACTTCTCAACCTGTTTAAGACAAAAGGTTAGACATCCAGAAGATTTGAGGAAGAACAAAGCATTTCATATGGCAAGCAAACAAAACCGGTTAATATCCTCTCTTGTTTTCTACAGATACAATTATTAGTAACAAGTTAATGACAAATACAAACCTCGACTTTCTGTAGGGTGCTGGTTGGTCCATCAGGTAATGTTCGTGGATTAGATCTTCCCTTGGGTTCTGGTCTCAGTCCCAACTTCTCCCTCTCCTCCTGGCTGCCCATTCTGACTGCATGGTCTGCATTTTCCAAATTTTGAAATGAAAATTTTATTATTTTCCAACGCAAACTGACAACATTATTACTTTTTCCACGGACATAAAGATGGAGCATATAAGTCATGGACTAAAAAAGAAAGAAAATTAACCTCCTGTAATGAGAGGGCCACGTATTGGGCGAGTCCTCTTTGGCTTCCAAGTCTTAGAGAAGATGCCCCCAAGACTTCCCAGAAGCTTTTCACCCTGAAATTAGCAAGTTCAATTGTTCAGTTTGCTGAAGAAGATCATCGTATATCCCAAAAGAAACAGTAACAAAACGATAGGAGTTGTTGAAAGCCGACTGCAAATCTAAAAGAAGCATAATTCTTAGTGAAGAGAAGAGAAATCGAAGCGATTGTTCACAAAGAAGGCAAAAAAGTCTGCATAAGATATAATCAAACTCTCTCCAGGAGGAGCCAGGGGTTTGGAATGGAGAAGTTCTGACAGAAATCAAGACCAAAAGGACAAACAGACATATTACAAACACAAAACAGACAATACATGTACGAACAAGGTCACTTGCAATAACAAAATTTCACAGAATACAAAAACGATGAACTCCAATGGTTCACCATAAAACTATAAGGACATAATACTTTCATGTCCAATCCTTTTACATGCACTTATTCTTGATGTATCAAGTACATATTTTTAATTTGATAACATACCCGAGTAAGATCCTGATCGATGTCTGCAGCAACCATGTGGGTCCTAGTGATTTGTTCGCCTTGCTGATGCAACATGACCAAAGTCTTGGTAGCATCCTCCCTCATTTCTTCAGCAATCTTCAAGCAGCCGTGGACTGCTTTTGTAGTCTCCTCAGCCTTGTACACTGCATAGTTCTCCAACTCTTCCACTGATTGATTCTCTACTCCTCCTGTGTCACGGAAATCATTCTTGTATTTGTTCCTCTCAGTCAAAACAGTCTTGTATGCATAGGAAGAAGACTTCTCCTGTCCTCGCTGTCCAACTGGTGCATCTTCAAAAGGGTTTGAGTCAGAGGATGCCGGATGTACAGGATTCAGTGTGATATGTTTAGCAGCCTTCAAAGGAGACTTCTTTAAACCAAACATTTTCGATGGAAAAAATGTGCACACTTTGCTTGGGCCGCGTTGAAGATCTTAGAAGAACTAAAAAATATGGTAATTAGAAATCTACGCAGAGATCAACAGCAATCCTGGAAAATCAAACAAGAACAATATGTGAGATAACAAAAGCATCGGTGCTCAAACAGAGAAGGGGTCAATTTCGGAGAAGTACACTAGAGCATTATCATTGCAAAACTTCACAGAGAAGAAACAACACAATTGAATGATGAGGACCAAATCAAGCAACACAAACTTGTACAGAAAACATACAGAAATTGAAAACGTTGCCCAATTCCTAAATTCATACAATCTTTTAATATGAAAAATCGAAAAAATAAAACGAGATCAGACCTAAAACAATAGCATCTACAATATTCAATCACAAATCCAACAACCCCATTTGCTTAATTTGGTTGCCAAGAAAATACAAGAGAAAGAATCAAATTCCAACTTCATCATATGGGTATCCCAGAAAAATAAACAATTTCTGGTTGACTTGACCTTGTTCATTACTCAAACAACCCCAAACTTCACAAACAAAAGAACACAAAATTCCATTTTACTTGCGTTTTCCTCCATTTCTCAGCAACCAAACAAGAAAATCACAAAACCCATGTAGATAATTTCAGAACTGGGAATTTGAAATTAAAAGTAGAGAAGTCGACCGTTAGATAACGACAAGAAAGGGGACAAAAACAGAGAAGCTACAGGGCAACCCATGTGAAAAAAAAGCAGAAAATAATCGAAAAGCAGAAGCAGAATCCAAGAAATCGTTTGAAAGTGAAGGATTTGGGTACCTGAGAAATCGCGGCAACTGTCTCGCAGAAAGGAAAAGTTTGACGCTCCGCACGAAAGGCCAGATCTTTTGAGAGAGAGAGAGAGAGAGAGAGAGAGAGAGAGGAAAGAGAGATTTTAAAGAGTGGGGAAAGAGGGAAAGGGAAGTATTCAAAGGTAAAGACTTGGTAAGACGCGGAGTCGCAAATCGTAGGCTTTGAAGATGGAAACTGGCGAGAAACTGTAATTTCCGGTGATCTGGGGATGTAAAACGCAGTGTTTTGGTGATTTTTGTGTGTGTGTGTGTGTGTGTTTTTTTTTTTCCTTACTATCCTCTTTTAATTAATTACTTTTGCATCTCAATTATATTTTCTAGATGATCCAAGTTGAACAAATCAAATTATTCTTAAATGGATGACTTGGACCACTTCTTTGAGTTTTTGTAATTAAATCCCCTTTGGCAAGGTGGTACTATCCTTTGCAATTACTGCAAGGATGGTGATATTCACACATTTGTACATTTTACATATTTTTCAGTTTTTGATCCCTGAGTTAAATGAATTGAAGAAAATCAAAGTATCTAAATTAATAAAAAATGTATGGATAACACCACCCATACTAAAAGTCTTTTAAGATATGTCCATATGTTTGTTAGTGTGTCCACTCCTTTACATTCAAATTAATTTTTTTTCCTTCATGATTTAGAATGTTTCCTTAACATCAATGTAATTTTCATAAAATGAGTTCATCCTTGTTATGAAGTAACAACAACTACTACCACTAACGCATACTTTGTAGCGTTTCACTAGTATAGTGAATTGGTGGTATTTATCTCTATATACAAGTAGAAGGTCTTAGATTCAAAATTTTTTTTTCTAATAAATTTGATATCCAATTATGATTGATGCATTGTGTAGCAATACACATTTATTTCTCCCAATATTATTGTATAAAGAAAACTATTTAATTGAAAACAATAATTTCATGCATAGACAAAGATTATTTGTGGTGTTATTAACTAATAAGTTTGCTTCACATAATATTTATCCTTTTTTGCATGGAGGCCTTTCATAATTTATGCTTATATTTTTTTTTTGTTAACTTTTTTTTTCTTGCAAGCGATAGTTTTAGTGGATTAAATTGTTAGTTATTAGGGGAGGAAGGGGATCGGTGAGGATAGAACATGCATCATGGTGTATAGACATAATTACTTTCTGTTACCACACTAAACCGCCATTTGTGTTCTTGCTAACCTTTTCATTATTAACAAAATTGGAAGAGGCATGCAACTATCCAAGTTACAGAAGAACATAGAAGAAGAAGAAGATGAAGGTTTAGAAAGAAATGAAAGCTTGAATTGATATCTTCTAAGTTGAACAGATTACAAAAAAAAATAAAAAATGAGAGAGAGTTTACAAACACAACTAACTCTATATCCTTCTAACAACTCTTCTAATAACTTTTATCAGCTAGACCAATCTACATCATTCAATTATAAATAATCTTCACCATTCATCTGTTAATATTCATTTGGGCAAGGATGTACCACAAGAAGAAAAATGGAAAAATAATGGAGGCAAGAAATGGAGCCAATGCGCAGGATATTTAATTCCAGTACCATAAGAAAGAAGGACTTCTACTTCCAATTGTCGACTTTCAGAATACTTGTACAACTTTTATATTTTAGTTTTTGGCCCCAAAAAAACCTTCTAATTAATTAGGAGAAAAGTCACCATCCGTTATATCCCTTTCCCTTGTACCATATGAGAAGGGCCGGCTTTTTTGATAAAGAAATATATCTATATATTTCTATTTATATATATATATATATAATATTTTGAATCCAAGGAAAAAATCACATTCTAGAAAATCTTATATATATATATATATATATTATATAATATTTTGACCAAGGAAAAAATCACCTTCTAGAAAATCTTTTCATCATGCATTTTGGCTCGGTTCGGTTGGCTTGACCTTACTCATTTCCCAAAGTCCGCAACCAAACAGTGGACAATTTTTTTAGACTTTCAGATCAATAATTTATGAAGCAACTTCGCGGAAGACTTCAATGTCAACATCTAAAAATTAAATTCTTAAGCCTTAAGATTTTTGTACTTTAGACACAATGAGGGTTCCATATTGTCCACGGCAAACAAGGGTAAAACAATAAGAGCACTTCAGCGACCGGTTATCACCAACCGCTGTTAAAACTCAGTAGACCTTTCATGGCAACTTATTTTCTCGGAGCTACATAATAATTTCGGTACATAGATAAAAGAAAAAAAGGCTAAAAAGATCATGTTTTTAGACCATATCTCCCAACACCACTCGGTTCCCCCACACCACCCACCACCCCACCCCACCACTCCCCCCACCCCCCCCCCCCCCCCCCCCCAACAAAAAAGCCATAAGAGAGAGAGCAGTGAGAGCTGACGCTGGAATGTTAACCATGTAATACGGGGAATGCTACTACCTTCGGCGTTCATCAAGACGTCGGAGAGCAGCAATGGATTTGGTCCCTTTTTTTATGTCACAGAAACAAGATTATACGTTTCAGATGTGTTCTCTCACGGGTAACTGAAACATACATTACAAATCTAAACATCAATACCTGTGCTTCTAACTCAGCAATTCTGTGTAACGATGCTTGCTCGATGCAAGCACGGCGCTTACACACTTCTTCAAGCAAACCTGTCATTCGGTATATCTGAACAGACTGAACTCAGCCATTTCTTGAGCTAGATCCTCCGCTTCTTCGTTTGCCTTCAACTTTTCCTCTTTCAGTTCTTCCTAACAACCATAAGTAATGTAAGATTTAGAAGTATGATTAACTTATATAACCTCAAAACTCGGAAAGACAGTACGGATTGAATTCGCACCCGAAAGCTTGAAGTACAATTTATGCAACCAGTCAGATAGATTTTCTAATAAAGGCTGTCAAAATCGTCTTAATGATGCCTCCCTGGGTATACATACCTTTAATTGCTTCACAAGAACTTCGTAATCTTCTATCTGCCGCGACATCTTCTCTACCTTCTTTATTAAATCTGCATCTGGTGTGACTACGTACCATTGCCAGTTTGGAAAAGAGGGGGGCCAATCTTCTCCATACGTGCTTTAGAAAGCTCATCAAAATATTACCACATCAGTGCGAAGAAAAAGTTCTTTTTAGATGAATTTGGAAAGATGAACTGTGTTTTACGGTGATAATATTCGTTATTATACTTGACCAAATGAGGTGTATAAGTTAGGATTTGAGACCAATCCTTAGTGAAAATGCAAGTGAAACTTAGAAAAGTATTTAAAGTATTTCCTGCAAAAAGCACAATGTTTTTAATCATTTTAAAAACACTTTCAAACGAGTCCTTAATCAGTAAAGAATGAAGTAATTGTAACAGGATACCCCATTTCGTCTGACAAGGCGAGCTTTCCCTCTAGTTCACCCAACAAGGACTCAGAGTCGAGTTGATCACTGTTCGTCTCAAGCTAATGTTTTCAACTCTCTGACAGAATATCCTAGTATTTGTCTCCGATGTGTATCAAGCTTCCTCCTAAGTTCCTTATTTTCCATTTCGAAAAATTCAGCAGTTTTCTTTCCATCACAAACATTGAACAGCTCAAGATCTTGAATTAACAAACTCATCCTAGTATTTTCTTCAGCAGTTTCTTCTTCCTGTATTTTCTTAGCTTCAAAGCAGCTATATGCTCCAACGCCGATATCTCTTCATACTCTCTATTTCACATCTTGAATTATGTTGAAAATAATGAGTTCCTTGATTTAAGGAATGTTTTATTCCTTGTTTTATTCCATGTTTTACTCCTTGTTTTACTCCTTGTTTTATTCCTTGTTTTAAGGGGAATGTTTTTTTGTTTTTTCTTAGTCTCCTTCCTCATATATACCCGAACCATTGTACAATGTATATATGAAATATACATCACAAATTAAAGCTATAATTTCTATATGGTATCAGAGCAGGTTCATTTGTAACCTGTCTCTGCCATTCTTGCTGCTGCGAATTTTTCTTTCTTTCAAGGTCTAAGTCATGACTGAAGAAAGTTCTGTCAACCATGATAAGGAAACCCGGCACAATCTCTCTCCAAACTCCTCAGACGTTGAGGTTAACACCAATCAACGTTTATGTTCAGTTCTCTTGAACGAGTTCAATTATCTTCCTTGGTCTCGAGCTGTTTCCCTAGCTCTCGGAGGCAAAGGGAAGCTAGGGTTTGTAAATGGAAGCGTGGAAGCTCCAGATCGTTCTTCCTCTACATACAATGCATGGCTCTGCAAAGATCAACTTGTCATGTCCTTGCTGCTCAACACCATGGAGAAACATGTTGCTGAAATTTTTAGCTACTCCAATTCCGCCCATGATCTTTGGAAAGCTTTGCAGGATATGTATGGAAATCAAAACAACTATGCACGGGTCTTCCAATTAAAGAAGGACATTGCCAGTGCTCAACAAGAAGGGAAAGCATTTGTTCAACACCTTGGGAGTCTCAAAGCCATGTGGAATGAGTTGGATGTATATCTCCCTCATACCACAGATCCTACCATTCTCCTAAAACGAGCTGAGGAAGACAAAATTTATCAGCTGTTAGGGAGTATGAGTTCTGAGTACGAGGACCTAAGGAGTCACATCTTGATGAGTCAAGACCTGCCTACCTTCAACAATGTTTGTGCAACTATCCAACGAGAAGAAGCAAGGAAGAAGGTTATGAATGTTGATCCTAATCCTAGATTAACGGAGACTCGGGCATATGCATCAAATTACAAGAACTCAGAAGCCAAGGTATACAAGGGAAGAAACACACATCTAAAATGCAAATATTGCAATGGTGTTGGTCATGAGGAAGACAAGTGTTGGGAACTTCATCCTGAACTCAAGCCTAAGTTCAGCAAAGATGGAAGGATGATACCAAGGTCCTCACAACAATTTCAACCTCATTTCAAGGCAAAACTTGCTAATGCTCACGCTCCTACTATTTCACAAGGATCCATGGAGTTCACTGCCAATCCATTGTCATTGATCAATGAATTTGCAGCTTACCTACAAAGTAAGGGACACGGATGAGGCACACATGGTCAAGGCAATGAAGAGGGTAGTCACACAGCTATGTTGGGACAATTTGCCGGATTTCTTGCTGGAAATGAGAAAGTTCCAAAGGGAGAAGCATCAGGTATACTCAAAGCCTTTACTACTGCCCTATTAACTAGTACTGAAACTGATTGTTGGATAATTGATTCAGGCGCCACAGATCATATGACAAACAAAGTTACAAATTTACATCATTTTAAAAAATTTTCAAGCCCCTCACATGTGTCTGTTGCAAATGGAAAAAATGTCTTAGTTTTGGGAAAAGGAGAAATAAACTTACTCTCTCAAAAAACACCTTCCACTGCCCTCTATGTACCAACCTTTCCCTTCCAACTTTTGTCAATTGGAAAGATCACCAACACCCTAAACTGCCGTGCTATTTTCTCACCAAATAAAGTGATGTTTCAGGATGTTCTCACCATGAAGATGATTGGTGAAGGGGTCTTCATAAATGGACTTTACTACCTGTGCAAGAATGCATGTTTCACTCAGGCTCTTCAAGCTCAATCAAAGTCCATAGATGAAAATCAACTTTGGCATAGGAGATTAGCTCACCCCTCTGAACTTGTCTTGTCGAAACTGTTTCCAATTTTTTGTAACCCTTATCCTACTTGTGATACTTGTCAATTTTCTAAGTTTACTAGGCTACCTTTTGGTAATTCAATGTCTAGGACAAGTAAACCTTTTGAAATGGTACACACCGATGTATGGGGACCTGCAACTGAATTAATGGAAAGTTTTAAATATTTTGTTCTATTTGTTGATGATTTCTCTCGAACAAGTTTTCTATATCTTATGAAATCAAAAAGTGAAGTCCCTACCATTTTCAAAGACTTTCACATGCATGTTAAAACGCAATTTCAATCAAACATTAAGGTTTCAAGGTCAAATAATGGCACTGAATTTCTATCCAACAACATGCTTCAATACATAAGTTCTTAGGGTATCATACATCAAACCAGCTGTGTGGGGACTCCCCAACAAAATGGAGTAGCCGAGAGGAAAAATAGAGATCTCTTGGAAAAAACTCGTGCTCTCATGATTCACATGCACGTTCCAAAGAAATTTTGGTCGTTTGCCATCCTTACTGCCACTTATCTCATCAATCGACTTCCAAGTCGTGTGCTAGGGTTTAAATCTCCATATGAAGTTCTTAAGGGGAGGAAAATAGATTTGACACATCTCAAGGTGTTTGGTTGTGTATGTTTTGTTCACATCCAAACCTTGAACCGTGACAAACTAGATGCCAGGGCAACCAAGTGTGTGTTTATGGGATACTCGACCACTCAAAAGGGATACAAGTGCTTCAATCCAGTCACTAAGAAGTGCACAGTTTCAAGAGATGTGAAGTTCGAAGAAGACTATCCCTATTTTACAAGTCAGGGGGAGGATTTAGTTGACATGTTCCCACTCCCTCAAAACTTTAATTATCCGATGTTGGAAAATAGATCAGTCATTGTAAGTCCAGATTGTGAAGAAGTTCAAACTGACCAAATTACTGCCAGTGAGAGTGAAGACGAGTTCTACTCTGATCATTCTCCGCCCTCTACAGAGTCTTAGGTGATTAAAAGAAATCCTCCTCGAATCAGAAAACCTCCAGTCAGGTTGCAGGACTATGTTACATATGCCTCACGACATCCAATCAATGAATGTATCAGCTTTAGTAAGTTCTCAACATCTCATGCTACATTTCTCAGTGAAATTGATAAGCACTATGAACCAAGAAGCTTTCAAGAAGCATTTCTTCTCCCACAATGGAACCAAGCCATGAAAGAAGAGCTTCGTGCACTGGAAGAGAATTGCACCTGGAGCCTAGTTCACCTACCACCAGGAAAGAAGGCTGTTGGAAGTCGTTGGATTTACAAGACTAAATTCAAAGCTGATGGATCTATCGAGAGACACAAGGCTAGACTTGTTGCTCGAGGTTTCACCCAAACCTTTGGTGTAGATTATAAGGAAACATTTGCACCGGTGGCCAAGATGAACTCAGTCAGGGTTTTACTGTCAGTTGCAATCAATTGTGGGTGGTCACTCTACCAAATGGACGTGAAGAATGCTTTCCTTCACGGCGAGCTGCAGGAAGAAGTGTATATGCAACCTCCTCCAGGCTATGATGGTATTAAAGGCAACATGGTTTGTAAATTGCACAAGGCAATATACGGATTGAAACAATCACCAAGAGCTTGGTATGCCAAGCTCAGTTCTGTTCTGGAAAAGGCTGGATTCATGCGAAGTAATGCTGATTCTTCGCTATTTGTAAGAACTGGCACCAGGGGGAAGTTGGTGGTCCTCATCTATGTTGATGATCTTATCATCACTGGAGATAATACCGTGGAGATTGAGGCACTAAAACTCTCACTACATCAAGTTTTCGCTATCAAAGATTTGGGAAGGTTAAAGTATTTTTTGGGGATCGAAATGGCAACATCTTCAAAAGGACTGTTTCTACATCAACGGAAATATGTATTGGACCTCCTTCAAGAAGCAAAAATGCTTGACTGCAAGCCTGCTATCACTCCCGTTGATTGTAAACTGAAGCTCAGCATAGATGGAGAAGCCATGCATGATGTAAGCTACTATCAACGATTAGTAGGCAAGCTCATATACCTTACTATCACTCGTCCAGATATCACATATGCAGTGAGCTTGGCTAGTCAGTTCATGCACTCTCCCACTGTTGATCACCTTAACCTTGTTAAGAGAATCCTTCGTTATCTTAAGGGTTCAATTGGGCAAGGAATTACAATGCATAACAATCAGTCCACTGTCATTAGTGGCTACACAGATGCAGACTGGGCAGGTAATGCAATTGATAGGAAATCAATCACAGGCTATTGTACATTTGTTGGTGGAAACCTTGTCACATGGAAGAGTAAGAAGCAACAGGTAATTGCTCGTTCCAGCGCAGAGGCTGAGTATCGAGCCATGGCAGCCACTGCTTGTGAACTCATTTGGCTTAAAGGGCTTCTTTCAGACTTAGGGTTTCCTAGTTCTACCCCTATGATGCTTATGTGTGATAATCAGGCAGCCATGCACATTGCTGCCAATCCTGTGTTCCATGAAAGAACCAAACATATTGAAGTGGATTGTCATTTCATCAGAGCTCAAGTTCAAACGCAAATCATCCGGACCATGTTCACACGAAGCTATGATCAACTAGCAGATCTTTTTACAAAGGCACTAGCATCATCTCAGTTTCATCGGTTATTGGGCAAGCTTGGCTCAGTGAACCTCCTCGATCCAACTTGAGGGGGAGTGTTGAAAATAATGAGTTCCTTGATTTAAGGAATGTTTTATTCCTTGATTTAAGGAATGTTTTATTCCTTGTTTTATTCCATGTTTTACTCCTTGTTTTACTCCTTGTTTTAAGGGGAATGTTTTTTTGTTTTTTCTTAGTCTCCTTCCTCATATATACCCGAACCATTGTACAATGTATATATGAAATATACATCACAAATTAAAGCTATAATTTCTATAAATTAGCATGTCTTTTTTATTGCTTTAGCTAAGTATTGGGTTAAGGTTGACAAAGAATAATTTGGTTTTTTATTTTTTTATTTTTATACAAAGCGTGACTGAGGTGGGAAAATGGAAATAAAATTTAAATGTAAATTTTGAGGGACTATAATTTTCCAAATAAAATCCTAGTTTCAACAGAGGAATTCAAATATAAAGTCTCGAGTGTAGGAGTATACGTTCTTAATTACTTGATTATAAGCTCCGTAAGTTGTGAATTCCATAGTCTTTTGAACTCCTTTAAAAATAGTTGAGCTGGGCATAATGGTAAGTTAATATCTCTGGTTTGATTTCCATTTGCCTCAACATGATTTCTTTTTGCAAAAAATTACGAACAGATTTATTGAAAAAGAAGAAGAAGAAGAAGGTATTTCTAAGTACTCTTAGAAACAAACTGATTCAAGACACAAAGCTTCTCTCCCTTTCGGTGAGAGTTTTTCTCTCGTGGTGAGAGTGCTTCTCACTTTGTGTGCCCCTCCTTGCTTGCTTCGTTCAGCCGCCGGCCCTAGCAGTGGTCAGGGTCGGCGGCAACCCCTTGTTCTTCTTCTTTCCCTCTTTTCTTCTTTCTTCTTTTCCTCCCTTACCGTCTGTTTCCGGCCTTTTTTCTCTTCTTCTTGCCTCTGATCTATCTGATCTTAGTCCTCCATCCGAAAATTCTCAACTCCAACCATCTTTTTTTCTCTTCCCTTGCTGGTTTTCCACTTCCATGACACTTTTCAACCCATTTTCTACCTCTCCCTAATGGTTCCAACCTCTCTTGATCTCACAATTTCCCAAATCTGCAACTTTTTGCTTTTTACCGCGTGTCGGGGCTTTCTAGGAAGGTATGTAAAGCTCCAACTCGGTGGTCACACCACCACTTTCCATCTATGTGCTGTTGTCGGCATTGTTACTCGTGGGATGTTTTTCCCACGGTTTCATTTACTTGGTGGTTGCGGAATTGAGTTTTGTGGCTTGATGGAGGAGGGTGTAATCTTCATCTTTTCCGATTTGGAAGCTTTGTTTGGTGGGATCATCGGAGACTGCAAGAGGCGATGGTCCGTGGTGACGGTGTTGACGTCTTCTGTGTACCTGCTAGGGTTTTTTTTTGTCAGCTTTATGTTTGTTTGCATTGGCTCAAACTTTGGGTTGGATCTTTTCGCTTTGGGATCCATATTTTAGTTTTGGGTTTTATTTGTAATTGGATCCCATTTATAAACATTTGCTTTATTAGTAATGAAATTTTACCTTTGTGCCCAAAAAAAACAAACTAATTCAAATTTATTTTCCCATTAGCCATAATAAGAGAGAATTATTCAATATAACTGAGATATATCATTTTACTAATATATCTCTCGTCATTTGATGCTTTGAACCAAAGATTATCGTATTAAATTATGTAATAATCTCATTAGGCCTGGTCCACATTTAAATCAACCTTTTAAAACCTAGTTTAGGTGTTGAGTCCTTACATAACGCCATGAATTCAAATCTCGTCGGTGACTAATCTAATAAAATTTATCGTTTGACCAAAAAAAAATCCAATTGATTTTGTATAAAAGTTGACTCAAACGTGCTGACCAAGACAAAAGGTAATATTCTTGCTTGGATTTGAGAAAGCCCACTAATATGATGAGTGTGAGTGATGACTTAGCTCTTACATCTATAATTAGGACTGTTAGGACGGAAAGAGATCCTCTTCGGATCTCTTCTTTTCCTCTTTGGATCTCTTCTTGCAAAACCACCAAATCAAGTGATTCGAGTCTTTGATTTAGTGGCTTTGGAGAAAGAGATCCGGAGATGGTCTCTTTCATGTTAGGACAACTAGATGTTGACACGTGGGCAGTTTCCCAATTAAGGTGGTTGATAGGCCAATACAATATCTCTATTATATTATTTTCTTACACATTTTTCTCATTGGACACAAGAAATTTTTTAATGTGTTAAAAATACAGTTTGGTACACTAAAAGTTATAATACAAGTAGTTGGAAGTGTTCTTGCATGCTGAAAAAATCTCTCCTTCGACAAACCGATTTTCATGTTTGGAATAGGTCTTTGCCCTCTACGGCAGAAAAAGTTTATCTCTTTGATTGAACTGAAACTGGTTGTGATGTAATCACTTTATTTATGCATTATCCTTTTCAATAAAAAAATAAAATAAAAAACTTAATACCGCTTTTTTTGTCTTAAGAGCGTAAATCACTTCTCGTAATATTATCATTATGTGTGTCTGCTTTCTTGACAACGCACTACCAACTGCCAGCCATCAGAGCAAGTGAAAGTGAAACAACCACTTCTGAGTTCTACATATATGAAACAACCACCTCTGAGTTCTACATATATGAAACAACCACTTCTGAGTTCTACATATATTGCCACACAAAATTGATTAAAAAAAAAAAAAAAAAAAAAAAAAAAAAGCTAAAGTTAAATATATAATTAGTGAATCGCACAATGGTGGCTAGGAAAGCTGAAGTACTTCTTTGAGTCTTTCTGGGTCCATGAATGATGGATTGTCATGGAAAACCTACCAACCAATTCTCTTTTTTAAAAAGAAAAATACACTCCTCTCACAACTGTCAGTCATAATAAAAATGCATTTAAAATCAAATTAAAGTAAAAAAAAAAAAAAAAAATCATCACTTTGCTGATAATATTGGCTACAAAAATAATCAGGCGCGATAACAGTTGATTTGAAAATCAAATGGTGCTCTAAGTGTTATTAAGATGTAGTTTTCAGAAGTAAACTGCATTAAAAGTTTGAGCAGAATTTAGATGTTTAGCCCTAACTAAGGGGTAACCAAAACCCGATGGCTAAAAGCCAAAAACTAGCATATAGAATTTGATAAATTAGAGAATAAAATATTATGTGCTTTTTCAGCCTTACCCACCCAAATCAAAACCCATTTGCAGTTCATTTGATGGCAGAAAAGTAAAAGTGCGCTGAACCGACTTTATACCTGCTTGTATACACACTTCTAGTTGTAGTGGTCCAAATATTTTATAAAATTATACACACCCACACACACACACACACAAACACACATATGTGTGTAAATTATTACTGCAAGGGCGGATTGTCTTGGTGAATAGGATATTTCTTTTAAATTGATTGCATCACAGGTTGAAAATACTCATTTTCTTAATCTATTAGAGTAGTAATATTGCTCGTAATAATATAAAAAATTATTACTATTTTATTTTATGAGTGAATAGTGAGCTTAGTAGCAGTTAAGAGTAGAGAAAGAAGTGAGATGAGATGGGGTGTCATGTTTAATGGTAGGTGACTAAACAACCACCTTCAACTAGCTCACATGACCTCTTTGTGTACATTTTAAATTTGCTTTTTTATCTCTTCATGACTTCATCACTTCACATACCATTCTTATTTTTCATTTTTCAATACCTTACTCACTCATATAGTGATTCTAACACTTTTTTTTTAGCCATCTGCATTCTAAACCGAATATTTTATAACTTTTATATACTTATAGATGAGTGCTATCACACATTTTTGCATTAACAAAATTTGCAAGTTGGAGATAAGCGGACTCAAACGTTGAAATCTGCTACATGGTAAACTATCGCCTCTTCGGTCCCGACTCCTACTATAGAGACGAGTGAGGCAATAACTTCCTTTAACACAACTTACAACTTTTATCGTACTATGCTTTCCAAAGAGCAATCCTTCTCAAGATCTCAAACTTCTTAACCAAGAGTTAATATCACTAGCCAATATAATTACTCCAAAGACTTATATATGAAATGTAATTACAGCATTGAAGTTTTGAGGTCAAACAAAATCAATGAGCCTGAATCTTAAAGGAAATGACATTGTTGGTATAACAAAACAAAAATAGGATTTGGTAAGGCCTAACTTGGAAGGCAAATTAGCAGCAATACTGCCTCAGCAAGCCCTAAAATCTGTAAAGAATCAATGAATTATGATGTCCAGAAAATATGTATTTGTACCTCTTGAACCTTTATTGGAAGGATAGTAATTTCCGCATTTCATTTTTCTCCTTGCGCACTCTTCTTCTTCTTCGCTTTACTCTCATTTGATTTATTCAATCAAAGAGTTAGAAGAAAAAAGGAGGAGTGCAGGAGGAGAAACCGAGAGTGCCGAGATCACTTTCCTATCGAAAATCCATGGCCAAAGGACTTGAAACTCATTTGGAGATGAGCCCTACAAGGGCAGCCTCATGCTTATGGCTGCTGCTCCCGACCCACCATGGCTTAAATGCTACTGCGGCTGCATCATGGTTGCTACTGCTTTCTTCCTCCACAGGAGCAGGAAGATTGAGATCAAGAAAGTTTCTCACTTCAGGAGCTGCAGGCTTCTGAATCACGAGGGTTTGGCTGGTAATTTTAGCCTCACCAATCAAATGGGATCTTTTGTGCCCTCCCAATGCTTGCCCTGAGGAGAAAACTCTGTAGCAAATTGGACAGGAATGCCCTTTAGTACTTTTTGCACCGCTCTCTGCTATTTCTTGCTCAATGGGGTTGTCATTGTTGCAGCAAGACCCGGGGGAGATGTCAGTTTCCATGGTGTTTTCACCGCTTTCGATCTTCGAAGCGAAGCACCCTTTGGTCTTCTTGTGACTTGCCCTATGGCCTCCGAGAGCTTGGTACGATCGAAAAACCTTGTTGCAAGTAGTACATTCGAATTTGCTTCTCTTTTGTGAACTCTTGCAAACTACTACTTCAGAATCCAAAATATCAGCTCTACTAGTACTCAAATTTTTTGGGGACTGATCTGACCTCAATTCAAAATTACAAGTCTCTTTGATCTTCCTCTTGCTTGAATTGTACTTGTTGGAACCCAATTTATCGTTATTCGAAAACCCGCCAGCAGAAGAACAAAAC
Organism: Pyrus communis; assembly: GCF_041283825.1. Classification (NCBI taxonomy): domain Eukaryota; kingdom Viridiplantae; phylum Streptophyta; class Magnoliopsida; order Rosales; family Rosaceae; genus Pyrus; species Pyrus communis. Next base: position 2,676,464 of record NC_142570.1, on the reverse strand, counting down.
TTGGATTTTCTACCTTCAAGTACTGCTAGGGACTCGAAGTTTCGAGGCTCCAACACCTTTTTATTGAGTTTGTTCTTCAGTTTCAAAGTTGTAGCAATCTTACTCTTAATATCCGCAACCCGAGTTGTTCCAACTGATGATGGAGGATCCGAGAACCCTGAATTTCCATCGAAAGAGTCACGAGCTACTAATTTTAAGCCGCCCCAGTGACCCGAATCCCTCGAAAGCATCATCAAACACATAGCAACCTCTTCTTGTTCTTGCTCAATCTCGGAAACAGAGGAAGTAGTAGCAGCAGCAGCAACTATTGAAAAGTTAGAAGATGAAGTTGTTGCTCCCATGTACCTTGTTTTTCTTCCCGATCTTCTTCCCCGATTGGGAGGAGCAGCAGTAGTGTTGTTCTCCGATTGGCTAGTCCAAGAATCTTCGTGTTCTTCCTCGAGGCTCTCAATCGAAACTCTTTCTTTTTCCGAGTGGAATTTCATGTGACCGAAAAGAGATTTCCAAGACTGAAACCCTTTGCCACATTCTCTACAAAACTTGTCCGGATGAAACGAAGTGTCCTCACTTGAGTCCGTGAGCCTCCATGTTTTCTTGGGATTCTCCCTCAGACCATAACCGGGTTGCTGATGAGTTCCGCCTTCGAAATCAGAACCGCCATTGTTGGAGGACGAGAGCTTAACTCCGCCGGTATTGAGCTTTTCCTCTGTTTCCAGCGCATTGTTGATGAAGTGACACCTCATGTGACCTCCCAATGATCTGCCACAGGGGAAGCTCTTGCTGCAAAACTTGCATACATACTTCAACTCTTGATCTTCTTCCATCGGTTTGAATCAAAACTCAACCAAATACGGAAATTCAGATCAGAAAAGCTTCGAATCTGATCACGAAACTTGGTAAAGCTCCGAGATTCTTGATCTCATTACACTAAAACAGGATAAATGTAATGATACAGAATACAACCCGGATCAGAAAATCGACGCGAAAACTCAAACTCGGTGTGAGAATTGCATCAGATCAAGCTTTGTTGCTGCTATTTGAACTACCCGAGAAAGAAAAAATCTCAGATTTCATGAATTAGGAACTAGACAAAGGTTAAAAATTAAAAAAAGAAAAAACATATATCAGTAGCTTTGCTCTTCTGCTCCGCTGTTTTCTTTGTTGGTGGTGACGATGGCGACGAACAAGCACAAGGAAGAGAGGAAAAATGAAAAGTGAGAGAGTGAGTGAGCGAGCGAGCGTTTGTTTCTCTTTCGCTTTCTCTCTCTAGTTTTTCTCTCTCTCTACCTGTGAACTTGACTATTTTTGGAGGAGAAATCCATGCATGGAAGCAAAGATTAAAGTGAGGTAATAGAGAGGAAAGGTAGTAGCACGTGTACTCAACTGAGGATCCTACGCCAACTCGAAATCCGACGGCCGAGATTCCCATGTGAGCATCCTATGGTTCAAGAAACTCTACTTAAAAAGAAAAATACATATTTCGTACATGCAGCCGATTCTTTCATTAATTGTAATTAGTATAATCTTAACATTCAAATTACATAACTTGAAACAATTGATGATTTTAATTATCTTTATAATCCGTTTTTAATAGAAACCAATTGCATCAAAAATTATTTAGATGTTCATATGCATCAAATAAATTGACATTTTACAAACGGTTGCCCTACTTAAAATTAACTGCCCTCTTCCGTAACTATTCTTTCCTTTGTCACCTACCAAGTAATGGGGCCCCACTCTCGGGCCGTTATTCTTTTGGACTCTCTTCTTTCTCTAGTTTTCCTCATCTTGCTTAATTAATTAAGAGTAATGTTATTCATAGCATATTTTTGTATCACATTTTCATACCATCTTAGGTGGCATTTGATGTAGACAATCACATCATTTAAATTAATCAGATTTTTAAATTTAGTTCATTATTTAATAAACTAATAATTAAGAAAAACTAGTTAATTATATAATGATTATGATATACGAGGAGTTTTTCTCCTTCATTTCCTTAGGTTTTGCTAATCTTTCAAATGATGTGGCTATCCACATCAAATGCCACCTAAGATGGTATGAAAATGTGGTACAAAAACATGGTATGAATAACATTTTTAATTATAAACTTTAAATAACTTCAAGATTTAATTTTCATGGTCGGTCCCATCTATCCAGTTTCCTTCAGTTTCAAACAAAGCATAGCATTCCACACTCCCTACTCTTTATGTGAGTTGGATAAGATGGTTATATACTATAATTCAGTTCATCTTTGCAATGGTTAATTGCAGTTGTTTAAGAGTTCCGTCGAATTTGTCGGGGAAGTATTGATATAGCTAGATCGGCCACATATCGATAATTGCAAATTAAAGTATCGACAATATTAATAATATTGTTCGGTTACCAACTTTATCCCAATGGCCAGAAATGATCAAATGATTAACCTTGGTTAGTCTTACCATGGATGCAGCAATTTTTATTTTTTAGGTAACCTATGAAATATTTCTGGAAAACCACAGGAGTTTGTTAACCGTGATCTCTGATAAGTGAGGTAATTCTGATCATATTTTACCATATAACTTGCACCACAAGCATATCTGGCACCAACACTTTTCGTATATGCATAAAACCATATCAGATTTCTTTCTATTGGAAGCTATATATCTTTTAAACAAATGAAAAACTACATAAGAAATCACTTAATTTTCCATAGAATATGCAATGCAAGTGCCTCTAAGATTCAGTTCCTTTTATGCAGAGGAAGGGTTTTAATTTAAATTATTCCATCAACATTTTCAATAAACAGGCACACCAAGTGTTATGATACAAGTGGTTGGATACGTGAAAAAAAAATCCAATCATTTATATTATGACACTTAGTATATCAAGTCGTGTTTTTTACACACTGAAATATTTCTCCTTTGATACATGCATGCACTAAATTTTGAACACTAAGTATAAAGAATGGGAGCAGCTAGAATCTTATACTGTTCCAGTACCAAATATAGTTTGTCCTTTTTGTGAAACTTAATTAAGTGGATATATTTGGATGTCCTGCTCACATGCCACTTGATCAAAATATATATTACTTATATTTAGAGGTCAAATAGGCTATAAAGGTCTGTGAATATGTACAGTATTAGAAGAACAATCCAACATATAATATCAGATATATAATATATAATGTACATGCTCACCTAACCACCTAGTTTTTAGCTTACTAACCTAACCAACTAATTTTTAGTATAATTTAATGGTAACTCTGTTTTCAGTGTCAAAAAAGGTCCCAAGTTCCAATCTCCCGTAGCGTTGATTAGAAAGAAACGATCATCCCTAAACAATATCGGGTTTAAATTTTAACGAAACAAAAGTAGCTAGCTTAAGGACCATGTTTTGATTGTTAACAGACGTCGATCTTCTTGATTAATCAGTTAAAAGAACCTAACCCCATGATACCTGCTGCATGTCTAGGGTTGTGGGTGCAGCCCTACATCAAAGTCAGAAATGGGGCAGCTAGCATGGCCAAACTACCGGTGCTGGCCGGCCTCTATTGGTGATGGAGGAGCCAGCCGGCTTTCATTGCTCTAATCGTAATTTGAATGTCTTATTAGCAAACCCTTAACCACAGTTAACTGCATAACTCCCCTTCCCTTGTGCCCGTTTTGCCAGCTCTTTAATTAGTATTTAGTACAATGTTTAGCTGTAAACCCTACATTTCTTTTCTCTCCAATTGTATTTTAAAGGATCCACGAGATGTCATATTATAGACACATACGAGCAAGTATGGAGATCATAAAATATCTTTTTCGTGCAAGTGTACGTATACATGCACGCGTTTAGATACGACATGTATACGTAAAAATGTATGTGAGATATGTATGGTAGCCCACAAAAAACTTCACTTGAGAGTCAAGAGAGATGGCCCTCCAAAAGTGATGCTCAACTTGACTAGCATGACTTCTTCAAATGAAAGGATGGCCACAGGCCACTCCTTGTTTTCTGCCATGCCTTGTAATGTGTTGTAAGAGGCTAATAAGATAAGAAGATACCCCCACTTTGGCTCTTTATGCTTTTCTTAAGCTTCCTTCCTTCTTTCCATCCCCTATTTCCTCACCATCCAACACCAAATCTTTTAAACCATCATGGGAGAGACTACACATTGAGTTACTTTCATTTTTGGACACATTACCCACTTGTATTCTATTCTAAAAATCATATCCACTCCTCACTATTCAAAGAAAAACTTTAACGATAATGTTTGGCTAGCTAGGGCAGTTCACCAGGTGGAACATCCTGGGGTCGGATCAACCCAAAACACGGAGAATCTCATGCTTTCGTATGAGCTTATTTACGAATAGTGCGTGGTCGAGATGTCCATACACAAGTTTGGTGATCTCAACCCAACATCTAGCTAGGTGGGATGTTGCAATGCTTTAGAATTCCGGTCTACCTCACCTAATAAACTAAACATGACATGTTGCTATTGTGGTTATGCGCTTGGAGGATTTCACTAGGGACTTTTGATGAGTTATGATAGAAAAAGTGCATGGAGTTGTATCTCTTCTGGCAGCCACATCTTGATTTTTGTTCTTAGGAGGCTTGTAATTTAAGTCCAGTCGCCACTAGTTGTTGAACTGCGCACTTTATTCACATGAACTCCACATAGTTAAATGACAAATATTTGTAGCTGGGTACCGGCCCTAAGGATGAAAATTCAACTTGGGATATATTTCAGTTTCCATTACTACAATTAACTCTTTTGTGCTAAATTGAACCAAAAGGTGCTGAATCATTCATCACAACGTTTTACGTCAACCAGAACTTGACAATCACAAACTTATTTACAGTAAGAAAGACGGTTTGAATTGCAATAGGTTCACAGTTCGAATCTCTAAAATGAAAAAGATTAGAAGTCATCATAGCCATGGATATAAAATGGTCCAAAAGTTGCATTAGTTATAAGCATATTAAGCTTTAACTAAGTCATAATTAAGCTAGTAGTCTTAGCGGTTGGGGTTTGTTCACTCGAATGCTATTAATTAATCACAATTATTAACAGATTAATTAGCTTCACAGTGACAGATTAAACTAAAATTGAGTGCATCTGCTAAAAAAAAGTCTGCAATCTCAACCAGATTTGTTTTATCTTTTTTTTTTTTCCTTATATATATTTTACGTAGTGATATATGAGTGTGTGAGTGTATATTATGAAGCAACTACAAAATCCACTAGCTTGTTTATATATATATATATATATATATATATATATATATATAGATATATAGATAGATAGATAGATATAGATATATTTATGGACCAATGCATTAAGATGCATATGTTTCTTCAAGAGTAATAATGCTGCATGTGTTAGTGAGCAAGCACTCACCAGCAATGCTTAAGGAATACTCAAACCAGTCAAATATTTGACTTTAAAACGAGAAAGAATATATAACAAGCTTTTAAGGAATCATGGTGAAACGGGGAGCAATGTGTTATACTATTTTTTTTTTTAGTTGTGTCAGACTATGAATGTTAAAGAAGAGAAGCGATGGAAACTTGTACTATTAATTTCTGTTTTTAATCTTGTTTGTTGTTTGTAAGGAGGGCAAATTCAGTATTTCTATATCTCTTCATAGTTACAATATGATTCCTTTGTACAGGCAAAAATGACATAGACAACAACTATAATTTTACGGCTATGGCAATCATAAAGCAAAGAAAGTTGTAGCAAACAGTAAGGTGAAAGGTTGAGAACCATACCCTATACAAAAGTCTTCAATTAATTGTAAAGACTTATATCTGAACTACGTAAGAATTCTGTATTTACATTAATATTATATAATTTACTGATATTTTCCGTTATTTATAACAGAAAGGTGTCAGCGAAAATTTAAAATTGTCTTGTGGGACCCTCCTCGTACCTTGCTAAATCTTCTGGTTGGAAGAGGCTTCTTTCTGCTTTGGGTTTAGCACCTATGTCAATTTCTTAACCATTTTTATTTGTTGCTTTTCAGCTCACTAAGCAATGGGTCTACTGGTTTAGCGTACTGCAAAGTATTTAATTGGATAAAATACAAAAAATTACCTTAATTATTAGTGTTACGATATTTTTATACTTTATTTTTTTAAATTGATAATGTCATACCTTATCTTACAAATTTGTGTTAATGTTATACCTTCCTTTAGCCTGCCGTTAATTTATCAGTTAAATGCAGACGTAACTTGATCTAGATTCCACTTTCTATTTAAAAAATTAATAAAATATTATTAAAAACTAAAAAAAAATCATTTAATATTTTAAAAATATTAAACTAATAAAGAAAAGTGAAAAAAAAAACAAAAAAAAAAAAAAAAAAAAAAACAAAACAAAACATTTGGTCCCTTTCCCTCCCTTCTTCCCCTATCTACCTGCTCCAAGCCTGCAACCCAGAAAACAAAAGAAGAAAAAAAAAAAACTTCATCCCTCCCCACCCTCCCCACCCCCCCCCCCCCCCCCCCGCGTCCTTCTTTCTTCTCCCTCACCCGAGCCCCTACGCCCTACCTGCAACCTAGAAAAAAAAGAAAAAGAAAATCCCAGTTCGTATTCCCTTCGCATCCACCCCCCTGCACCCACCCAACCTCGCACCCACCCCTCGCGGAATCGGTCTGGCGAATGGGATCTTGGGTTTTTCTTCTTCTTCTTCCTCCTTTTTCTTTTTTCTTTCTGGGTTGCAGGGGGTTGGATTTGTTTTTTTTTTTGGGTGGGTGGGGGTTGACGAACTGGGTTGGGGTTTTTTTTTTTTTTTTTTTTTTTCCCCTTCTTCTTCTTCTTCTTCTTCTTCGAGGGGTTGATGGGTTTTCAATTTTTTTTTTTTTTTTTTGGTTGAAGATTACGCAAGGAAAAAGAAGATGGGGAGAGAGAAAAGGGGGAAGGGGGGTGGATGGGACGAAAGGTTTTTATTTTTGTTTTGTTTTTTTTTTTGTTTTTTGACTTTTCTTTATTATTCTAATATTTAAAAATATTAAATGATTTTTTTTAGTTTTTTTAAATATTTTATTAATTTTTTAATAGAAAGTGGGGTCTGGATCAAGCCACGTCAGTATTTAACCAACAAATTAACGGCAGGCTAATTGAAGGTATGACATTGACACAAATTCGTAAGATGAGGTATGACATTGTCACTTTTAAAAAATGAGGTATGAAAGTGTCATGACACCAATAGTTGAGGTATTTTTTTGTACTTTACCCTATTTAATTGATGCACTGCATATTCCCTCCTTATCCAAAGCCATGTGGGTTATGGAATCAAAGATTAGCTCATATATTAAGACATAAGAAATGTTAAGGAAACTCTCAAAATTAAAACTTTGTCTGCCTCATCTTTTTGGCACGAGAATCGTGTCGATATTATAAAATATTATGTCAAAAATATGAAATGACGGATAGTTTCCTTAGCATTTCTCACAAGGCATAATAGCTTTGCTTGTTAGATTTTGACAAAAATTGCTTACCATTCCACCATAAATCGATCTGGGATTTAAGGTGTTGTCAATACAAAATCCATCTTTTTAAATAGCGATTATGTGTTGCACAAAGAATTTCTAAGTAGCGACTGTATTCGTAGTTGATAATCGACGAGATAACTTTTAATTCTTTAGATGGTCTTGGCCAGTAAGTAAAATTTATAACCAGCCTTCATAAATCTGAGGTATGAACGGATTTAAGGAGTTGTCAAATTTTCAAATAATTAGCACAAGAAATTGAAACATTCTATGCTTTTATCCGAGAACATATTCATGTTCCATAGTGCAGCACTGTGCTGCTGCCAGCAGTCATAAATCATTTTGACTGATCGCATCCACTGCTAACTTTTTCCAGACAATGTTATCACGTTACAGACCACTCTAATCTACGTAGTCCTAGAGTAGGGTTTGAGTTCGGGTCAAACGGGATGAATACATTGCCTCGACCAATTAACTTAAACTACGGCTTTAAGGTGTTGCTTTTCATCTTCAAAACTACTATAGCTGTCAATTTACGATGATAATTCAAAACTACATCGCGGTATCTTACTATGAAGACCACCGTTACTCTTACATTATTGGTATATTTTCAGGACAACCCTACAAAGATGACAATTCTGGATCTCCTAATGAAGGTATGAAAGGAATTTTCCATTTCCACACCAGCTAATAAAAGAGAGACCTAAACAACAAATTACCTTCTATTTCACTATGTTACAGGGATGGCGAGCTTTCATCTCCCAATAAATCAGAATCAGGCATTTGAATCGGAGGAGGATTATCTCCCTTTCTAATATCTCTCCCTTTCTCTTCCCTCCTATTTGAACGGTTATGTTAAGTCACGTCAATATCTTATATTGATTAATATTTTTATAGAAACAATAAGATAAAAAACAATATGTGAGAGGAGGAGAGAGGAGGGAAGAGAATGAGATGAGAATAAGAAGGAAGAGAATCCTGCTCCATTGGAATTACGCAAGTCCCCATTAGTCGTTTCTCATCCTCGAGAGAACTATTATGGATTCCTTGTGCACCCCACAGTGGAACATCAGCTTGATGCTCTGGTCCAATGGCGGCAGACTTCCGAGGAGGGTGATCCAAAAGAACAGAATAAATATCCTCGGATTGAGTCAAGGTCCTTATGATGTCCCACTTGTCTTGGGTGGTTGAAAGAAACAAATATTTCCTCATCATCATCAAGTGATCGTTTATGTACCATATTAAACTGCAGGAACGAGACAAGAAACGTTCAGATAAAATGCAAAAGAAATGCCTAAAAGAATTTTACACCTTCTTCTACACATCCAAAACATATCAAATACCATTACAATCACAAGTCCATGTTATATCAACTTGCTTCGACTCGCATAAACGCAATTTTAATAGTACAAAGCAACAAGGTACGTAAATTAAACACTTCTGAATGCAGCAAACACAAATAGATACCTCAAACGTGTAAATTTTCCTGCTAAGAATGGTTACTTCTGAAAGTTATTTGTTTCCCCAATCAATGACACTATAGTTCCCCATGTCAGTTGACGTCTTATTCACAACATTACTTCATATAACTACAAGTCCATCAAATTTTTTTTTTTTCCATAAGAAAATTACAATTATAATTGATATCGGGTGTTGTGGGGCCAATTATTTGAGCACCCTCCACATAAAAGAGACAGACATCACTAATAGTAAAGGAGGGCAATTTGGTAAATATGACATGCTGCTTTATTTCTAATCAAAGGGTGCCCTTTTTAGCTAAAAATCAAGGTGCCTCTTTTAGTTAAAAACATGTGCCCCTTTTAGCTAGAAACAAGGTGTCCATATCACATCACATAATTCAGCAAGAAATGATTTTACTTGTCAGAATTGTTATTAGTATTTCAAAAGTCTCATTCTACACTCTAAACTTTTTATATTTATAAAGAAAAATACACTTGTGAGGAATGTAGAGTGAGATTTTTTGAATGTCAATAACACTTCCCTTACTTATTTATTATATTTATTTTTCATACAAAAATTAATAATTTCATCATAAATTAACAAAAGAGCTCGGTTTATACCTTAGGAAAAAAATCTTCGAGAAATAAAGCAAATCGCTGAATTGGAAGATAGGAGCTTTGATTGAGATGCACCCAAAGGGAAAACCGAGCTTAATCGAATCAATCTAACTTTTCCTCAACCTAATTTCACAAAATCAAGAAAAGCCCCAAATTTTTGAAAAACCCTAACCCTAGATCTTGAATTCTTTATGAAATCCCTAAAATTGTATCTAGGTCTGTAGACAAATACAGCTGATGGACTATAAAAAAACCTCAAAGAATTATAGATCTATGGATCGAAACCCAAAAATCAGAAAACCTAAACAACAAAAAGAATTCGAACAAATTTACAAAAATCGGAAAAAATATTACAGCGGGAAGTGAAAAAACACTAATCCGATAAAATTTTAGTCAGATCTACAAATGAAGAAGAAGATCAAACACTTCTTGAAACCCTAACCCTAGAATTGGATAGGGAACACGGATCAAGATAAAATTGGGATCGATTGACAGAGGATAAAATGAATTGATCGAATCTGAGATCAATTTCTGGATCGAGACAAAAAATGGAGATGGAATCAGGCGAAAGAAATGGTCGAGGTTGATAAAAGGGGCGGCAATTAGAGAAAATGGGGCTTTTTTGTAAGTGGCTTGTCCAAGAACGAAAATAACAAAAAAAGACACGTATGGGATCGTAATTACGGAAAATACCCCTCATAGTGTGGGAAGGGACTAGTGATTGACACATGGCGTGTTGTTAGAGGAAAGTGGCTTCTGGACAGCTGTACTTGAGATTTGTCTCTTGGCCGAGAAAACTTTTAGTATCAGGAACACGACATGTTACATAAATGTCATATTACGAATGATTGATATTTTTTTTCTAAGTATTTAGTACTTATATTACAATTTGATAGTATACCAAATCGTATTTTCGGCACAATAAAAATATTTCATTACCTTTTTCAGTTGCATATTGTGTGGATTTTATCGGTGGATAGGATGACAATTCCTACAATGACGAAATGGTAATGAATGTTTTGTCGTTTTGTCATTTTGTCTTTTAGAAACAAGGATTTTTGCCATTTAATTAGAAGATTAGGTTAGGGATTTTGATTTGATTAATTGTGGATTTCTTGTTACCATTCTCTCAAATGTTTTCATATTGAATTGGGTTCATAAATAAGTTGACGAATGTGCAAACGTAATTCATTAAATTTACATGAGAGAAAAATTTCGGCAAAGACAAGTGAAATCGTTGTTATTAATTATTTATTTTAGATACACATGTCAAGGTGGTCTAGCAGCACACGGTCTTCACTTTGTTTGAGAATGTCTAAAGTTCAACTCACACGGATATTGAGATGATTACAGTGGATTTGATATCAAGCTTTCGGTCAACTTGGGCAAATAACAGGTGATGCTGAAATTTGGGAGCTTTATTTTGGTCTACAGCTTGCAGTAGACAAAAGTATTTTAAGCCTTTGTGTGGAGATGGAATCGGTTATAGTGGTTAATTTGATTAACAGTGTAACTACTACCAACTTTTATTCTCTTGTTAACATTATTGATCAGTGCAAAAAATTATGGTACACATAGCAGATTGAGAGTTGGTTCATGTTAACCGGGAGAAGAACTTTGTGGTGGACGACCTTGCTAATTGAAGTTATAATATGAATCTTAAGTACCATTATTTTGATAATCCACTTGAATAGATTGGAATTCATTTATTTGATGGTATGATCGGAGTCTCTAGGACTCAAACTGTTACGTCAAATAAATGATAAATCCGTAATGTAGAATAACATTATATTAAAAAAGAAAAGAAAAATAGATTGGATTCAATGTTCTCATTATATTCACTTTCCCCATGTTGTATCAACAGATGAAACATTTTACAGTTCAAATGTGTAGATGTAATCAAACCCTTTCATATACAAGTTTGCCAAAGTCTGGCAAGTACTAAAGAAAACAGCATCAAAGTGTACAATCCAACAGAACCGAATTTAGATACGTTTTATTTTGTATCTGACAAGACTGATCACAAAAAACAAGGTCGTAACGATGGCCATCCGAAGCTACAAGAACGCTCACACGAATTTACAGCAGCGAAGAAACCACCCCCTCATTTGCATTGGAATGGCTTTGGCTCTCTTTAGAATCTGTCATCTGATCCGTTACAAAAACAAGTTAAATGCAAGTCGTTATAAGCAAGAAGAAATATGTCGAATGGACATGCTATTATAAGCGAAAAACTACACGAAAAGAGGTCTTGAAGTTAGGGAAATCGAAGACTAACAGACGTGCAAATCTCATTTCTCAGCACGTAACTATCAATTTGTTTCAAGATAGCACCAGATACTTAGCTTTTCCAGTCAATTAGTCATACTGATAGCTATCACATGAACAACACGACGAGGACAGTAAAAGCTTAATGTGTATGGGGGAACGGCGAACAATTTAGCTTGAATAAGCTTATTTTGTTTGAAAAATATCAAAAGTTATTTAAAATGTCAGCATGGTAGACAAAACCAGAGGAGCAGTAATGAGAGGGCCACAACCAAGAATCGGAATTCGTCCAACAACTCCTATCTTTGTGCTAGTACAGATACTAGAACTCAAATGAGATTTTGGTGCAGAACTTACCATTTCAGGAATGTCAATGCCATACTCTCAAAGATCGATACCCTCATCAAGGCCTTTAGAACTGATCATCACATTTGAGTGAATTTGTTTGTCGAACTTCTTCTTCCTTCTTGCTTCAAACTCTTGAAATCCTTCCATCTAGATTTTTATCACGGGGTAAATGTTCAAATATATTGCGGGAAAAAAGGGATAGAAGTAAAACACTACATAGGAAAATGTGGCATACCTGCTGAAACTGATCCATGGAAATAGGGTTTCCATGGAGGGAAATATTCTGCAGCGCTTTACAGTCTTTCAACAGATTAGTGGGTATCTGTCAAACAAGGAGTACACCAATTTGCCATTCTTTATGTGGTTAAGTAAGTAAAACGAAACTTGTGAGTGGTAAAAACTATACCTTTTTCACATTATTATTGTCCAAGCAAAACGACTTTACGTGGATAAGGTTGCAGACTGACTCAGGAAGTTCGTCTATTGAATTATCTGAAACGCAACGCAGAATCATGAAGCTGTCAGTGGTAAATCAAAGAATTACGACCATAGAACCACATAGAGAAGGAAACGATCAACCTATTTAGATTGAACAAAAAAAAAAACACATACAACAGACATCAATTAGCTGACTAACGCTGACTAACGCAACAATTTAAACATACCATCAGCTTGTAATTCTTCCAGAGAGAAGCAACTTCCGATGGATTCCGGAAGAGATTTTAACTTGTTCTTCGATACATTTAAAAGCTTTAACTGCATCAAATAATCCATTATTAGATCCTGGATTTTCACAAGGAATGCTAAATATTTGATATTCAAAAAATGTAGAAGTGAAATTCAGATACTCATTAATGCATTTTCCAATGTTTTGGCAAATTCCAAACGTATAAAACAGATATTGATAATTAACTCGGACATAAAATTCCTAAAGCAGGAACAGCAAAACAGAAAAGCAGGAGGACAATGCCAATGCACTTACATTCCGCAAGCTTCCAATAGTCGCAGGCAAAGACTCTAATGAATTTCCGGAGATCGATAACTGCTCAAGTCTGACCAACTGTCCCACTAGAAATCGGAAACATAGATCTTGTTAGTTAGACATCCCATGATGAAGTCTTTGAAAGAAACAATGGTCCCATGCAGTTGAAGAAACAATGGTCCCATACATTATCTTACTTAGAGAAGAGAATTACATTCATCAGGCAAGGTAGTAACTCGATTTCCATCAAATGTCATAACTTTTAGGGACTCTAGTTTTGCCAAATTTATCGGTAGTCGGTCAATGAGGTTATGAGCTAATATCTGAAAAAATAGAGCAATCAAATTCAACTGTCAACTGATCATCCAAACGCATGAAAGAATAATTGTACACTTATATCAACAAATTGCCTTATGTAGAGATTACTTAATTCATGTGAAGTATTTTAGCTGTTTGTTTATGAAAATAAAATAGGAAGACTTGGAAAGAGACTCTAAGAAAAGACTTGGATCTAACGGAAGACATGGCACAAATCGAGCGCAGTGGAGTTCTAGGATTCATAAAGCCGACCCCACTTAGTGGGATAAGGCTTTCTTCTTCTTGTGGTTTAAAAAAATAAAATAAAAACTTTTGAATCGAATACTATTTCTTGTTCATATATTTTGAACCGAATACTCTTATGCAATTCATTGTCAGATTTAGAAAGAACTGAATCCCATCCAACAGTCCACTCATGATTACAACCTTCAATAAGAGGACCACCATTTTCATTACAAAAATTGTGCCACTATTTATTTATCCTTTTTTGTTCAACAGAGCTGGCGAACGTCAAGGTCTTAAAAACGTTACGTATGACAAATTGCTTGTAGATCATGAATTTAGAAATCAGAAAAATAGTACATGTACAAAAGACAAATACATACTCTTACCAGTTTCTGCAGGTTTACTAATTTGCTGATATCCATAGGAATTTCAACTGCATGCAGAAAAACAGAAGTAAACTACTAGATGTTTATGCTTAAGTTCTAAAAACATTGAAACCTTGAACACCAAGCCATGAAAAAACCTTTATCTTTACGTTAACCCATTGAAGCTTTTTGTTAAAGAAGGTTAAGTGGAAATCAGATGCCTTCCAAAAATTAAACTGCATTGTTAAATTGGTGAATAATATGCCTCAGAGAATAGAACATTACCTATTTTATTGTTTGTTAGATCAATAGTACGTATGGACCTGTCCAGGTCGAGAACTTCAGCTGGAAATGTCTGTTCCAGAGAAAGTAACCAATCAATACATAGCATCAAACACACACACACACACACATGAAATGAGGCAAAGCACCAGCTTCGTAGTGCTTTGTGTTTATCTAAAATGCGTAGATATAACCCGAAACTAGGTGTTTATGCACGATACAGAATATATCACTATGTCAATTAACTGTTTCACTCGCTAAACCAAAGGACTAGAGAGAAACCGTGTCAGATGCTTGAACCAAATACACCAACAACAAAAACTGAAAACATCTCCATATAAACTCAAAGCTCTCTTTCGACTTCAATTAAAATTTGAACCAAAACACATCCAAAACATCTCAATCAACAGCACCCTTAAAAAAAAGATTTGAACTTTATCGCGATTCTTGTATTTAATTTGTAATCACAAGACACAGGGAAAATGTAAATTATGACCAACTACCAAATGAAACAACTTCATCAAAACTAATCAATTTATTCCACCCACCTCCCCAATATCTCACACCCAATTATTCAACTCCACAACAATCATCCAAAAAATAACCAAATTTTCAATCAACCACCCTAATAAATACAACCAATACACAGACGAAGATATATACATACACACACATATATAAGCTTTGGGAGACAGAGATTGAGAGAGAAATTGCCTTCAATTTGGAGTCGCGGAGGCCAACAATGCCGGTGGATCGCCACCGAGCGGCCCGGCTCGCTTTCGAATCCACGTTTTTGCTGGTAGCGCAACCCATCTCGTCGCCACCAAATTGATCTCACAAAATTTCCCCAAACAAAAAGCAACAAAATTCGAAAAAAAAATTATTTATTTATTTCTTTATATATACGTAAGTATATAAATTCTCTGAATTTTCCTCTCTGCGCGGAGAATTTCGCCTCTGAAATTAGTAGTGAGAGAAATGAGATTTGTGCAGAGAGGTTTAGTCGGGGGTCAAGCTCGGAGCTATGGAGACCAAGAAGACGAAGCAGTCCAGTCGTCGTTTTCAACGACTGGTTTTGCCCTTTTTCTGGGTCCCGAAAACCGCGTCTTTTTCCTACGTGGCTTACGCTGATTGGGGGTTCGATTGGTTAGTGCGGTTTTTACTGCAGGGGATCATGACTTTTGCTCCTTGGCATGTTTGGCGCTTTTGGGGCGGACTTCGCGCGAGTTTTTTGAACCGACGCTGGATCGGACTTTTTAGATCAAACGAATTTGGAGTTCTGGGCTTTGGATATCGGATTGGGCTTGGAGTTTTAAAAAATTTAGAGTTTTTATTACAAATAGTAATTTAAATTGACTTTAATTGATTTTTTTTTTGACACGGAATCAAAATCAGATTTTTTTTTTTGAAGCTGTTTACTTAGGAGGATGTATTTAATTGAGAATTTGAGAGACTTTAATTGATTTATAAATCTATAGATTTTTATAGAGTTTAATCGATTTGTAGAGATTCTACAAAAAATTTGATTCAATTCCCTCGAAATCTCGTGGGAATATATGAAATTTGTTGATGCTTAAAATACATTACGAAATATCTTAAATTCCTTCTAATTCCTCAACTTTCTCAAATTCTTTAAAATCAATTTTTAATTGAATATATCTAAAATGTTATAAACTTCTTTAAAATCCTAACTGAATACATTCAGATTTCTAAGGATTTTAATAAATTATCTTAAAATTCTAATTGAATACACCTTGAATTTCAAATAATCACTTAAAATCCTAATTGAATACCTTTAGATTCGTTAAAAGAATTAAAATCTCTTAAAATTTCAATTGAATACACCCTCCTAAAACTGTGTGGAATCAGAGTGCAAATAATACATATTCTGTATTAGCACATGAATCATAATCAAAAGCAGTTTGATTACTAAAATACCATTGTACAAAACAAATATAAATTTCACTTAACTTGTATATATAAAACTAATACAATTATTTATCCTAAAAAAACCTTTATTACCATATAAAAATACCAATAAACAACGACATTAACACAGGCCCTCCCCCCTCCCCTCCCAGCCCTCTAAAAATCCACATCTTCTTCCCTTCTGAATCTTCTTCTTCTCTTCTGATTACTCTTTCTTCTTCTGATTCCCCTTGGATTCTTTTCTTCTTCCAAATAACTAATTATTTCCAAATATTTATTTATTTATTATATTGGTCGTCTGTCTCTGTCTCTCTCGTACGCCTGCTTCTTCACTGGGTTTTGATTTGAAACCTGAAGGTGCTGGGTGCTGTGCTACCGGAGACGACACCATTGAAAAGGCTGGAAGGGGAAGGAGATAAGGGTATATTGGGTAGAAAAAACTGATTCCGGCTTCAGAAATTATTTGTTGCCCTAAGGTGAGTTTTCTCGATTGATTCAAAATCCCTAACAAAAAATACTACTTAGGGTTCCAGTGTGATCCTTTTTGTTTCAATTTGCGATAATTCCATTGAAATTTAGTTGCTTTTTAGCTTAGGCAGCTTGAATTAGTGTTAAATTGAATTGGCACCAAATTTCCATGCTCTATTTTTCCATTTTTTCCGAATTTAATTTGAGAACGACTGTGTTGGTCAATGCAGTAAAAATGGGGAGCGAGAGCACTCTGAAGACGTGGGTATCCGATAAGCTAATGATGTTGCTTGGATACTCTAATGCCACGGTTGTTCAGTACATTATCGGAATAAGTTAGTTGTTCTTCGTCCTTGCCACTTTACCAGTTATTTGCTTTCGATTTTGTGAACTTCAAACGGATGATAGCAGCATTGTATGCAATTTGATTTGACTAATGGAAAATTGACATTTCTTGCAGCTAAACAAGCAAAATCACCGGCTGGTGTTGTAGGCAAGCTTGTAGAATATGGGTTTTCTTCTTCATCTGAAACAAGTGCATTTGCTGAAGACATTTTTTCTAGAGTGCCTCGTAAAGAATCTGGTTTGAACGTGAGTTCTTATTCTAAATCAAATGAATGTATAGACTCAGGATTTTCGACACCAGTTTTATCCGTCTATGAAATCATGCCTTTCCTGATTGTTGCTATTGTTTGTTATGTATATCAGCAATATCAGAAACAAGAGAGGGAAGCTGCAATGTTGGTCAGGAAGCAGCAGACATATGCTCTTTTGGATGCAGATGATGACGACGACGATGATGGAGGTAGATCATCTGTCCCTGTTGTTTCAGAGTCAAGGAAACCAGATTCCCATAAGAAGCGGTTTAGGAAGAAGGGTTTGAGTCAAGAAGATGAAGACGATGAGGTTCCTTTAAACTTTTGTAATATAATATTCTGTTTTTGTTTTTCAGGGTAATCGTTGTTTTAACTTAGTGCAATGCTGCAGGGGATTGCACAAGAGGAAGAAAAGAGAAGGGTAAAAAGACGAACTTCGCCAGATGAAGATGATGGTTCAGAGGTTTTCTTCTTATATATATATTTTTAAATTTATGCCTAGGTTCAGTTTCTCGTAATTTGTCGCTGTTTTAATTGAAAAACAAAGTTAAGTAATAATGCATGATGGAAGCAGAGATAAATTTGATTGAATTGATATAGTTCTTCAATACTTGTCCAGACTCACTTTGTAGTGTGAATGATTATTTTGACATCTTTTTACCCAATGGTATTATCTGCATCGTTCACAATGGGCACTATAGTTACAAATTTTTATTGCTCTCTCTCTCTCTCTCTCTATATCTCTTATTATAATAAAGCTCAGTACATTGAGTAGCAATTTTATATTCATTTTCCAGTTATAGATTTTTCCTTGTTCTTCTCTACCAGTTTTTAACATGTCCTCTATTTATAATGGCATGCAGTCAGAAGAAGAAAGATTGCGTGATCAAAGAGAGAGGGAGCAATTGGAGAGGAATATAAGGGAGCGGGACACAACAGCAACACGAAAGGTACAAATTTAGTTATGAGCTGATTTTCATTTTCTACTTTTTCTTTGGTATCAAATCAGCTTGGATTGTCATCTTGCTTTGAGCTACTTCTGACACTGCTTGTTTCCTTTCTCGTCACTAACATCTTTTTTTTCGCCCTTCCAACAGTTAACAGAGAGAAAGTTGTCAAAAAAGGAAGAAGGTACGACAACTTGAGGATATAATTACATCGACACATATTTGTCAAGAATTGCATATTCTGTGCTTGCGATTATACATCTAGATGCATATTCAGGATTTAAGTTCTCATTATGATGCATTGTACTATTGAACAGATGAGGCTATTCGGAGAACAAATGCTTTTGAGAAAAATGAAATTGAAGATTTAAGGTATGTCATTATCTATATATCATGAATTGACTAACTCTGAAGTCCTGCTTATTTATTTGGGTTCGTTCTTACAGGTAAAGTTCTATTCTTTTGGTAGGCAAAAGTAAACTTAAAATACCTATTTTTTAAATAGTTAAAATATGCTTATTCATTTTTATTCTACCCCTTTAGCAGTTAGCATTTTGATTAAAACTTTTGGGCAAGAGAACATATTTGCCTTTCTTTCTTATTTCGTTAAAGCCTTTAAGTTTTTGCACTATAATATCCACTATCATGTATGTGTTGTACTGTCTGTTCAAGTTATGTTAGGATTCCAAACTGTGTTTTCTCGTTGCAAAAGAACTTGGTGTTTCATTTTAACCTTAGGAAAGAGGGTCTTCGCTCTTTTTTGTTTGCCTGGTTGTGTGCACTTTCATTTGCTTTCTAGATTTTGCCCTACACAATTTTTGAGTTGACACTTTGGTATCGTTGTGTAAGTGACTCCTGTTGAAACCTCTGTGATTTACACATAGAAAATGTGCCCCTATCTCTGGATTGTTTTGTAGACCGATAGTCTGGTTAGATCGCTTATATGCTGGAGCTATTTAGGTTCACCCTAGAGAGCAAAGTACTAATTAAAAATATGTACATGTATGTGTGTTTTCTGTATGACACCAAACAGGGTTCTTAGTTTATGTATTGATAAGCAACTGGTCTGATATTTTTTATTCTCTGCTTCAGAAAAGTTTCAAGACAAGAATATCTAAAGAAAAGGGAGCAAAAGAAGTTGGAGGAAATCAGGTTTGAAGAGAAATACCTTTTGCCTTCTCCTAAAGTTAGCTCACACCACTCCCTTCCCCTCCTCCCAGAATCAATGTTAATTATTGTTTTGAAATGTATCTCAGAGACGATTTAGAGGATGAGCAATACTTATTTGATGGCGTGAAACTCACTGAAGCAGAATATCGCGAATTAAGGTAATGAAAAATCAGCTGCTGATTTTTTTTTGTTCTGCTCAGTCTCGGATTATTGCCTAGCATTTAATAACTTCAATGAACCAACTATAAATAAAAAAAATATGGTCAGTTATTTTATCGGCAGCCATTTCTATATACAGAGTCTAATGTTTGTCTATTCATTGATTTTGTGCTGTACAGTTACAAGAAACAAATATACGAAATTGTGAAGAAGAGGTCAGATGAGCCTGAGGATGCCAATGAGGTAATTAGGGGCTTTTGATAATTAACCATGGTTGGCTAGGTTGCCTACATGAGCTGTTTCGAGAAGAGTTTTCTACTGAGAATTTTCCTTCCTGTTCACTTTGGAGTGACCAAGTGATTGAAATGCTTTGGCATATCATTATTTTATTATATTGTGGGTTTACTTAATCTCCTTACACATCAATGTTATCATCTGATTATGCGCTATACTTTCATTTTTTTGGTAATGCAGTACAGGATGCCAGACGCCTATGATGACGAGAATGGTGTTAATCAGGAGAAGAGATTTTCTGTGGCCGTGCAACGCTACAGGTAATTATTGAGGAAATGAAGAATAACTACAACTATTATACCCAAACATATTCTTAACTGGTCTTGTTCTGTCTTCTTGAAATTTTTCTAATACCTATTTTGTTGTATAGGGACCAGAGTGCTGGGGATAAAATGAATCCATTTGCAGAACAGGAAGCTTGGGAGGATCACCAAATTGGTGAGTTCATGGTGAAGTTTTAGCATCTAGGTGAACCTTCTTATATAATTTTAGACAAATGTCAGAAATTTTCATCTTGATGTCATCATCTTGCAGGAAAGGCAACGCTGAAATTTGGTTCTAAAAATAAAAAGCAAATGTCAGATGATTATCAGTAAGTTTACAAAGTTTCATCCTTTTGCTTCTGTTTTACCTGCTTGTTATTACCATCTGAAGTTGCAGTGTGTAATGAACCAAATTTATAGCAGAGGCATGCTCTGATAGCTTCTTTTGTTTCTGCATAAGCATGCTAAGTTTTTTAACCTATGTCTTTTGATGTTCAGATTTGTATTTGAGGACCAGATTGACTTTATCAAGGCATCAGTGATGGATGGTGATAAGGTATTTCTATTAACAGTACCAGTTTTGACTTGACACATTTCTCTGGTATCACACTACACTTCTCATTGCTTATTTTGTGGGTGCAGTTTGATGATGATGGGGAACCCTCTGAGTTACTTGAGTCGAGGGCAAAATCAGCCTTAGAGAAGCTCCAGGTTGCTGATAATTTCCTTTTTTTTTTTTTGCTTCTATATTTTCCTTGGCTTTTTGCTAAGATGTTTAACTGTGTTTGGTATGACGTACTTGACTTGAAGGGGGCTCTTTGCTAGTCTGGCTTTGTTTTTTCAGGCTGTTGGTTGTTTTCTGTTGGTACACTTTGAAGCAGTAGAGATTCTTGCAGTGTCAATTTAATTTGTGCCTGTCATTTATTAGTTAACTATATAATTAACCTTTAATGGTATTAAATAATAGGAGATTATATTGTTGTGTTTTACTAATCATATACGTTACTTTTTGCTTATTCAGGAGGATAGAAAAACATTACCCATCTACACATACCGTGACTTATTGCTCGATGCTGTTGAAAAACATCAGGTTTTTGTTAATGTTTTCTGTTACAAATTTATTATTTTTTACTAGAGATGCATTCATTCAAATGCACTGTAACAGATGATTATCTTGCGCGAAATGGTTATGTTTTACTTTCACAATAGAAGCCATAGAGAATTCTAATAAATATCATATTATGATATTAACAAATCTCTAAGCATTTTCTTGTATTACATGCCTTCATCTTTTGGTTTTCTAGGTCCTTGTTATTGTTGGTGAAACTGGTTCTGGAAAAACTACACAGATACCCCAATATCTTCACGAGGCTGGATACACAAAGCGTGGAAAGGTGTAAACTTTGTTTCTTGTAATTTTATGGCTGTGCGATAGAAATCTGTCTATGTTTATCATGCAACCATTCGACTCTAGTATGATATTTTAATTGAAATGGACAGTAATACGGGATAGCTCATTGTCATAAACTTTTTGCCTATTTTTTACTTATGGAGACTAACAATCTATTAACTTTCTCAAACTACCTGAAAGGTTTTAAAATTATTAGACCAATAAAAAAGGTGGACTCATGATTATACTATAACTGTCTGATGGTAGTTGAAGTTATACGACCTTATTCATTTTTCTTTCAGATTGGATGCACACAACCACGGAGAGTTGCTGCTATGAGTGTTGCTGCAAGGGTTTCTCAAGAAATGGGGGTCAAACTTGGGCATGAGGTATCCAAATTTCGTTGAATTGGTCTTTGTTCATTATGCTAATAACTAATAAGTTAATAACCTGAATGGATTAAAAGACAAATTAATGACCTGCAAAGAGGTGATACTCTGATCTGATGTTCTGATGGTACTTACTGATGATATGCATTATTCTTTGTTTACCAATTTGAAATGTTTTTCTGGTTTCTTATCTGTTCTGAAAATGTACCCAAAACTAGAAAAAGCAATAGAGGTAGTGAGTGCTTTTTATGCCATATACAGGTTGGTTATTCCATTCGTTTTGAGGATTGCACATCCGAAAAGACTGTTTTGAAATATATGACAGATGGAATGCTGTTGCGAGAATTCCTTGGTGAACCAGATCTGGCTAGCTACAGGTAAAGCTAACTTAGTGGCATAATGATTGAATATTGGTTTTTTGGCTTTGTCTCACTGTCTGTCTGAAACTGTTTCAGTGTGGTGATGGTGGACGAGGCCCATGAGCGAACACTGTCAACTGATATTCTATTTGGATTAGTAAAGGTAAGCAGTAACTCTTTCATGCTTTCTAGTCATTTCTTTAGAGAGATTTTTGTGAACAGCATTATTCGTTAATGGTTGGACCAAACCATCAGTGCTTCCAATTTTTAAGTGACCTTTGTGGGCAATAACTGATTAGTTGACCCCGGTTGAAGATTTAGTTTTCTTGGCTTTTGCATATTTCTTCTTTTTAGTGAAAATACTGTGCATGCTTTATGGAATAACTCTGGTTATGTGTGCCGGAATTTGAGCTGATGATTTTGAAAATGATTTATAATGACCACCCTGCGGGAAGCACTTAATAATAGACTCATGGATACCTCTGGTTTCTTCGAATATCTGATGGGTAG
Source organism: Pyrus communis (assembly GCF_041283825.1). Taxonomy (NCBI): domain Eukaryota; kingdom Viridiplantae; phylum Streptophyta; class Magnoliopsida; order Rosales; family Rosaceae; genus Pyrus; species Pyrus communis. The sequence continues at coordinate 2,653,660 of NC_142570.1, read as the reverse complement.
TGGATTTTGTAATAGGATATTGCTCGGTTTAGACCCGATCTTAAACTGCTTATCTCAAGTGCAACGCTTGATGCTGAGAAGTTCAGTGATTATTTTGATTCTGCTCCAATTTTCAAAATTCCGGGAAGGCGGTATCCTGTTGAAATACATTACACGAAAGCACCAGAAGCTGATTACTTAGATGCAGCAATCGTAACTTCACTTCAAATCCATGTGACGCAACCACCTGGAGATATATTGGTGTTCCTCACTGGTCAAGAAGAAATCGAGACAGCAGAAGAAATAATGAAGCACAGAACAAGGGGTCTAGGGACAAAAATTGCTGAGCTGATTATTTGTCCCATATATGCAAACCTACCAACTGAGCTGCAATCAAAAATTTTTGAGCCCACACCCGAAGGGGCAAGGAAGGTTGTCCTTGCCACAAATATTGCAGAAACTTCGCTTACTATTGATGGGATCAAATATGTTATTGATCCTGGTTTCTGCAAGATGAAGTCTTATAATCCAAGGACTGGGATGGAGTCGTTGCTAATCACTCCCATCTCAAAGGCATCAGCAATGCAGAGGGCAGGTCGATCTGGTCGAACGGGTCCTGGAAAGTGCTATCGCTTATATACTGCGTACAATTATTACAATGATTTGGACGATAACACAGTACCAGAAGTGCAGAGGACTAATCTCGCAAATGTTGTGCTTTCATTGAAGAGCCTTGGTATTCATGACTTGTTACATTTTGATTTTATGGACCCTCCACCATCTGAAGCATTACTAAAAGCCCTGGAACTTTTATTTGCACTTAGTGCATTAAATAAGGTGGGTGAGTTGACTAAAGTTGGTCGAAGGATGGCAGAGTTTCCACTTGACCCCATGCTATCTAAGATGATAGTTGCTTCTGATAAGTACAAGTGTTCAGACGAGGTTATTTCCATTGCTGCCATGCTTTCCATTGGTAATTCAATCTTTTACCGTCCAAAGGACAAGCAAGTCCATGCGGACAATGCACGATTGAATTTTCACATGGGAAACGTCGGAGATCACATTGCATTGCTCAAGGTATACTTTTTCCTTCCTTTACTGTATAGTTTTGTTTCCATATTCCCTTTAGCGAACATGTCTGATGTTTAGGGCTTTAAACCATGACTTTGGGACTGGGGGATGAGAAAATGGTAAAGTTCATATTTTAACGTTAAGTAGTTATAAACTTATAATGAATTGAATGAGGTTGGTACTGATTCTATTATAAAAGATATAACAACCGTTGAATCAGAAACAAGTTAATTAAGATAAATTACTAACTGTGTCAAGTAACATTTCAGTTGTTATTTACCCCATATGTTACTGTTTTTTTCTTCTTATAATCATAGGTTTATAATTCATGGAAAGAGACCAATTATTCAACCCAGTGGTGTTACGAGAATTATATACAGGTACGTTTTGATATTTGAGACCAATGCTTGTTAAAATCTTGGATGTATTTTTTATTTGAAACATTGATACTAGTTTAGGCGTTTCTGTTGTCTTATAGGTACTGATTAACATCTTGCTTTTACCATATCAATTTACACTATATTGACTCTTGAATATTTATCAACACTCCTCTTACAGGTGAGAAGCATGAAGCGTGCTAGAGATATTAGAGACCAGCTCGAGGGACTCTTGGAGAGGGTGGAGATTGAGCTGGTTTCAAATATGAGTGATAACGAGACTATAAAGAAGGCCATTACATCTGGTAAATATACCATTACCGTTATAACCATAATGATTTAAAAGTGAAATCCTTCTTCCTTTTACTCTTGTTCATTGTTGAATTAAACTGTAATGGTTGCTATTTCTATCAGGCTTCTTCCCTCATTCCGCAAAGCTTCAAAAGAATGGATCTTATAGAACAGTCAAACATCCGCAGACTGTCCATATACATCCGAGCTCAGGGCTGTCACAGGTAAAGAAGAATTGCATTATCCTCGTTGCTACTTTCCATATGAGTTTAGTCTTTTGGTTCACAATCTAAACTGATCTTGCTCATGCTGTGCTTTATTTCTAACTCATTATATCGCATATGAACACATATACATGATACCAATTATAAAAAGGCTTTTGTACAATTTGGATAACCATTAATGGAGATTTAATGCATCTGAACACATTTGTGCATCTTATGGTAATTTGATGGCAGATTTCATCTGATGGATTGCTCAATTGTGTATTTCTTTTTATTTCTCTTCAGGTGCTTCCGAGATGGGTTATATACCATGAATTGGTACTTACGACCAAGGAATATATGAGACAGGTATCTGCTCCCTTGTACCTTTCATTTTCCATGATCAATATTTCGTATACGTTATTTGCATTACAGCTAAAGCCTACAAATTAAATTGCAGGTGACAGAATTAAAGCCAGAGTGGTTAGTGGAAATAGCTCCGCATTATTACCAGCTGAAGGATGTTGAAGATGGTATGATCTCTCTCTCTCTCTCTCTCTCTCTATTATGTATTGTTATTCTGCTACTTTAATGTACGATTACCTCTATCGTCAATCATATAACTGTTGATTTCTCTAGTAAAAAGATTTCTTGTATCATTTGATTGATCAAATTGCTGAACTATTTTTATCAATGGCAGCGTTATCAAAGAAAATGCCTCGTGGAGAAGGGCGTGCGCAAGAAGGCTGAGAATTTGAAGATAATTGTATATACATCACTGGTGGCTTGTTGAAGCCTGCAAGTACAATTTTGTGTATTAAACTGTGTACTTTATCAAGTTGTTGACAAATTAACGACGCGGGCATTTCTAGAGATGGATCCTTTCGTAGTCACGGTACTGTTTCTACAAGAGAATCCGAGGATACTTACTGTCAGGTTACGATTTTGTTCGAGGTAGACGAGGATGTTTTGATCACATGTACAAACTCTCAGGAACACTAAATACAGGTTAATCTTGTGTAATAGCAGGTTTATGAGGTAGTGATGATGTCTTGACGAGGAGTTGGGCAGCTGAGTTGTATTCTGTATCAAACATTTGTGTAAGGATTATTATCCATTGATTGATTTTTATTTCACTCAAGATGGTAGGTTTTGTATTTTTTCGGTTAGGAGCTCCTCGCGAGGAGAGAAACTTACCTACAAGTGGCGGTATCTCAAGTCCCCAGCCTATTATACGCCGTCATAATTGAAATTTTCGGCATGATATTATGTGATTGGTTGATGTATCGTCACTTAAGTTCTTTCTTTTACGGGGGGACTAGGGCTGAAGGCTACAAGTAGGCTCATGGGATTGGACCAGTTTTTCAAATAAATATTGGTTATTCGCCGGAAAGATTGCACATGTCAATTTTGCATATGCATTTGCAAATTACTCGTATACACGATTGACGTTAACATTTGTCAAATACGTAGTCAATCAATTGTCCCTTGCAGAAGTATGGATTATTGTTCACTTAATGATTGATTTAATTGTTCTAATCAACCATCAAAACAGTGTAAATTGCTAAACTTCAAAATTAGAAAGCCTAATTTGAGTTCGTTTAAAAATACTTTTAAAATAGTTGAAAGCGCTTCTAGTAAAATAAAATTTACACCTAATTCTTAGTAAAAGTGCAAGTGAATCTTAAAAAGCATTTAAAATGCTTTTAGAACCTAAAAACGTTTTCATTTTAAAAGTACTTCCAAACGAGTCATTCGTCACTCTGTCAGCAGTAAGCAAGCATTAATAAAATTTGTTGTTTATTATCTCATAAGGACCAATGGATACAAAAAAAAAGGTAAAAATGTCACACTGTCTGAGATAACATGAAAGTAAAAACATGAGGTGAAAAGTACACGTTCAAAGAATCACTTCTGCTCTCTCAGCTGAAAGAAAAAATCCACACATCTTATGCCACAGCAGGCATGTCCTTGAGCCAAGAATCCAACGACTTCCCGATCGAGTACACGATGAATCCGATCTCTCTCAGCTTCTCAACATCGACTACGTTCCTCCCATCGAACAAGAACGCAGGCTTCTGCATGTTGTCGTAAATCTTCTTGTAATCGAGCGTCTTGAACTCGTCCCACTCGGTCAGAATGCAGATTCCATGAGCACCCTTTGTTGCCTCATAAGCATCCCACACTACACTCACTTCCTTGACCGCGGCAGGGCTCATTGGCTGCAGATGAATCGGATGGTCCCAATCAAACTTTTTCATCGAAAGATCCCTCCGAATCTGCTCCTCAGTAACCTGCAGATCATATATGCTCAAGTGCGCCTTGTCCCCCAACAGCCCGTTGCACACATCAATGGCAGGGGTCTCCCTCGTGTCCCCGGTGTCTTTCTTGAATGCGAATCCAAGTATCGCAATCTTTTTGCCCGAAACAGTGTTGAACATCGAAGAGACAACCCTGTTCACGAAGCGGCTCTTTTGGTAGTCATTCACCTTGATCACTTGTTTCCAATAGTCTGCAACTTCAGGGAGGCCATTGCACTCGCAGATATAGACCAGGTTCAGAATGTCCTTCTGAAAACAAGACCCCCCGAATCCAACGCTGGCATTGAGAAACTTCGATCCAATTCTGGTGTCCTTGCCAACAGCATGGGAAACTTCTGAGATATTCGCTCCGGTGGCCTCGCAGAGAGCTGACATTGCATTCACTGACGAGATCCTCTGCGCCAGGAAGGCATTCGCTGCGAGCTTTGACAGCTCGGCTGACCACAGATTGGTTGTTATGATCCTGTCTTCCGGAACCCAATTTGCATACACTGCCTTCAATGCCTGGATTGCCTTCTGGCCATCCGGTGTTTCCCTCCCTCCGATCAACACGCGGTCGGGCTTGAAAAGATCCTCAATTGCTGTCCCCTCGGCAAGAAACTCCGGGTTCGAGAGAATCTGGTACTTGATTCCCTTGCTGTTGTGTGTCAAAATCTTTTCAATCGCCTCGGCGGTTTTCACTGGGACAGTTGATTTCTCAACAACAATCTTGTCGGATTTTGAAACATCAGCGATCATTCGAGCTGCGCTTTCCCAGTATGTCAAGTCTGCAGCCTTGCCGGCTCCAAGTCCCCGGGTTTTCGTTGGGGTGTTAACCGACACAAAGATAATGTCCGCCTCCGCGACATGCTTTTCGACAGCAGTGCTGAAGAAGAGGTTCTTTCCTCTGCATTGCTTCACAATCTCGTCAAGACCTGGCTCGTAAATGGGAAGCTGGTCGCTGTTCCAGGCCGCGATTCGGGGCACGGAGATGTCTACCACTGCTACTTCGATGCCAGGGCACTTCAGGGCAATCACTGCCATGGTTGGACCCCCAACATAGCCAGCTCCAATGCAGCAGATCTTCACCATTTTTTCTTCTGTTAGAAAACATGAAACAAAGCAATCTGTCAAGAGAAAATAAAATGCAGCGTCCTCTATAAAAACACGAAACTATAGGCTACTCTAAGAGGAGATTCGAACTTGGGTTCGGTGGGACGGGACGCACTGCGTTGGTCAATTGGCCTAACCTACGTCAGCAAGATTTAATCTTTGATATGGTAAAATTTGACTAAATCTAGGAAGTGAAAAAATGGTGTCCACAATTAAAAGATGTCTAACCTGCTCAAAACTTAAAGATGGACTATTCTAATTTGTGGAAGGGGATTCGAATTTGGGTGCACAGGCGGAAACTAACTGGCCTAACACACATCTAGAAGATTCAACCTTTAATTTGACAAAACTTGACTAAATCTAGACGATGAACCAAGTGTCCACAATTCTAACGTGACTAACTTGCTCAAAACTTTCTACCATGCAAGAAAATTGTCATAACTCATAAGTAGGGCATCTAAACATGCAAGAAAATGGTGAAATACTTTAACCTAATTTTACACAAGAAACCATGGCAGTACCTTGATAAAATTTCTGGTGGCTTCAAAAATGGAAGAAAGAAATAGAAGGTAAAGTAGGTTAGAGAGCGAGAGAGCGAGAGAGGAGAGAGCACAAACTACTGCAGGAAAGAAAGAGAGGAAAGAGGTGCTTAAATACCCAAAAGCACTTGTGAGATTTACATCAATTCTGTTACTTTCACAAACGAAAGCAAGGTCAGATTAATAGAAAAGCGGGAATGGAGCATTCAACACGTTTCCAAACACCACCTTTCGCTTTCAGTAACAAACAAGGGAAATACAGCCACCCACTTTGTTTTTTATTTCCTTTCAAGTCAAAGAATGAAAACTGCTTACGAGAAAAGCAGATTTCCAAGGGTACCCATGTCACTAAAACACAGATAAAATTGAAGTCAATTGAAGCAAAAACAGTTTTTTGGCATAAAAACAAGGGTTCGAATCAAAGAGTCTGGCCAAACATAACCGATAGAACAGCAATTGCATTACAAATGGGTGATCAGAGTAAAAGCTGGACTGTACGCGTTTTTGGTTCATGTGCCACTATGCGATCATTAAACACCTCATGGGTGAGAAATGTGCACAAACAAGATCGGTTACAAACTTTTAAATGAAGGGATGTGATTTTTATTTAGAAATATGCACAAATAGATTCGGTTACAAACTTTTAAATGAAGAGACGTGATTTTTATCGAGAGAATGTGATTTCCGCACATATTTTTTCTCTTTGACCTTTGTTTTGTTTTTTATTTATGATGTTTGGATTGAGTGAATAAATATGACCACAGAAGCGTGTAGAAGGAGAAAAGAGGTCTACAGGATATGGACACGAGTCAAACAATAAAAAGGCGCAAAATCATAGTTTATACACGATTTATTGTTAGTTTAGTAACCCTTAATTTTTTTTTTTATTTAAATTTTTATAATCGGTTCTATTTCTGCGCATTAACCAAAAATTAAACACTTAGAATTTTACTAATCACCATAGCTAGTTAATAGAGGAAGCTTCAAAGTGCAGAAAGGAAAGGATGTGCTGGTGACTGGTGTGGTGGGGCTGAGAGAATGTTTGAGTAAGATGAAAGCCATGGCGATGGTAATTAATATTAGCTCATATAAAATTGCAGAAAAGTGACAGATAAACGATATTTGATTCAGAAGACAATTAACAAATGAGATTAACGTGTTCGTACCTCAGAAGATGCCCACAAATCAGCACAAACAAGAAACAAAAGGTTGATGGCAAAGCGTGAAGTAAACTACACAAGGATTATATATATATATATATATAATTTTGAAAAGGGGAGGGAGCTTTTGCTTTAGAGTCTGCAAAGTTTATGCAACCGGAGGCAGATATCAGGTATCGCAATAAAATGTGTTATATAGGCAGCAGTATTTGCATATTTATTTAGTTACTTAACAGGATTTGCGTATTAACGCGGATGTTCTGAAGGACTTTTCAATGTGTCGAAAATGGTTCAATACATTAAGTGTTATAATACAATTGATGTATAGGACCGTATTTCTAACGCATTGAATTTTTCAAGTTTCCAACTAATTGTATCATAACATTTGATGTATAAGACCGTATTTCTAACACATTGAATTTTTCAAGTTTCCAACTAATTGTATCATGACATTTGATGCATAGGATCGTATTTCTAACACATTGAATTTTTTTCTATTTGGTAGGTACATGAATGCCATAGATAAATACTCAATGAATACTCTATTTTTATGGAATGACGCACACAAAATAATTATAATTTACCAGAATGTCATAAATGTGGTAGTTATAAGTTTTGACTTTATAATAATTTTAGAGAGCGTTTATTGTGTCGGATTATCTCAGACTAGAATAAATCTAGGAACTAAATTGAATTGGTTTGGTATGAACTAAGTAGTATAAGAATAATGAAGTGTTTGATGAAATATTGAACTAAATTATTTTTGAGAGCCAAATACTTTTTTATTATTTTTTAATTCATCTAAATAATATTGTATTATTATTAATCCACACTTTTTTTTTTTTTTTCTAATTCACTCTCTCCCCCCCCAGCCTCTTTCTTTCATTCTCTTCCTCTTCTTTTTCTTTCCCTTCTCTTCTTCGCACCGTCCACAAATGCTCTCGTCGACGCCCCAGTCAGCGGCAACCCCTCTTCTCGCCGCCGACAAAATCTACTTCTCGTTTGAACCTTTTACTTCTTTCTCTCACCTTTTGCCCCGTTTAAACCTACAAGATCTTTGAAGCCCACCTCCAAATTTGCCTTCTCTTAGCTATCAACCGCTATAGCTTACTTGTCCCACATGCCTAATCTCTGGATAATTTGCAGCATCATCAATATTAACCTCACAAGGAGAACTTAATTGTACATCATGCCTAATTTCCCAGTGGCTTAGGGATTGACCTTGTGATCTTCTCCACCAGTGACAAGAACTCTAGAAGATTTTCTACCAATCTTGAGGCAATTCACCGATGTAGAATGTGCCACGAATTCCTGTGAGACACATCCCACGTTAAGGCTAAAATTATCAGAGAAGATGAGTGGGGTGGCGTTGACATCGATCGAAGCCTCGGATCGAGCCGTGTAATCAGATTTTGAGATTTAGGCGGTGGGTGGGGTTGTCGGTGCAAAGAGATAGAGCAAGGGAGCGGGAGAGAGGAGAAGACGAAGTAGACGAAGCGAAGGTCTTAGCAGTCCTATTCTTTTCGAGGTATCTCGCTAAGACCGTCTAGGGAGGTCTTCAGTCGTAGCCAGTCTTCTAATTTCATTAAAACTAGTTCTTGTGGGTAATAAACACAAGATTATATTAATTCTTAGTCCAGTCCAGTTCAGTCAAGTCATTGGCGGAGCTATATAGGGATCAGAATGGGCTCAGGTCTACTCTGACAATTTCTTCACACAAGAAAAGAAAAAAAAAAGATTATGCCTCTGATTTCCAAAGATTTTTCAGGGTATTAGGGTTCTGACTATAATCTTTTCCTTATTTTCTACACTAGGTTTGATTTAAGGATGATGGTTCTTATGCAGTTAACCAACGTCATTGTGAGTTTTGGGGACTCGGGAGATCAGAGAGGGAGAGAAAGAAAGTAGGGGAGAGTGCTTTCTTCGTTATTTCACGTAAAATGACTTTTATTTTGAATCTGAGTCGTGATACTAGACATGGCAATTAAGTTGAGGAAGAGAATGACAAGAACGACGTCATACCAAACTCAAATGATGGTGGTCGATAGCTCAGGATATGACATATTTTTATTTTTCTTAGATTAGAGAAGCGTTTTAGGATGAGACTTTTGGGTCCCTCCTGAGTTAAAATTCTAGTTCCGCCACTGAGTCCAATGAAGGCTAGTGATGACGAACAAATGCACTCTTAGCACATTGAGTGAAATTGCGCAGCGTGTGACAACCAATGTATTAGTTTTGTGTCTAAATAACACTAATCTCTTCTAAATAGGTTCACATACTTTGTATGAGATGAGGCGCACACATTAAGTTTAGCATACCAGAATGCCATATATGTGGTATGCTCTCTTATTTTTTTGGCCAAACCAATATTACCTTATGGAGAGTTTTTTATTAGGGAATGTACGTTATTTTTTCTTCTTCTTTTTTCAGTTTTAAACAATCATGAGATATGAATATGATTTGTCTTATGGAAGCATTGCTTGACAGTTCATAAAGATAATTAAGAAATTCAAATAAATTAACATGCATTGAATAAATTTGTAGTGGATAATTTCAAGTATAAATGCAGTATCATTGAGTTTTATAAATGAAAGGTTTTATGACTGATTTTAATTTACATGTTTTTGTTTACTGAATTTGTGATATTTTTCTTTTTAATTTGAATCACAACTAACTACTGATTTTGTGATATTTTTCCTTTTAATTTGAATTAATAAAAAATGTAAATAAAGAGTATCTTAAAGAAACAAAAGTATCTTTTTATAAATAAACAAAAGTAGATCTAACTTGTAAGTTTTACTTGATTTATAAGATTATATGCATGCATGTACCTCAAATACTTTATATTACAATTGTCAAAAGTCAATACTTGGATATTAGAAGATTAGAGTTGAGTGTGGAATTTACTCCACTAATACATTCCTTCACTTAAGATTATTTTGCTAATTAATCACTTAATTTAAGATTTGGAAGCAAGTAAAGCATGTGCAAACATATGATGAGAAAGAAAAATGCCACTTTCCCAACCTTCACACTGTCAAAAACCTTTAAAAAGACAACAACAAAAAAACATAATTTGGAGGAAAGCGTTTTAGCTTCTTACACATCTCTTTTTATTTATGGTCATCAGATCAAATAAATTAAACACAGTCAACGGCCCATACTAAACAGGAGTGTATAAGAAGATAAAAAAGATGTGAAAATCACTTCCCAATTTACACACACACACACGACATAAAACTATAAATAAAAATAAATAACTTGATGCTTTCATGTCTAACACCATTCATTAATTTTTCGCATTTGACTGTCAGACCGTCATGTGATATTATTAATTTACAAATGGTATAATCTTAGTTGATCTTTGACGGTATAATTGATGTTTATAAACTTATGATATAATATTAATAAAAACATTAAAGTGATTTGACATACCAATTACCACACTACGTAACCACGTGACATTTCTGAAAAACTTATGATCTCAATGTGGAAAAAGAATGTCCATCGAGTACGTATAAAACAATGCAAGTCACTTGGTAACATTCACTTAACCAACGTTACTTACAAGGCAAACTACCCATCCACCCATGAACACTCCCAAAACCGAATATTCATACCTTAACCCACTTCCTCAAGCTCTCTCAACTCTCTCAAAAAAACATGGGAGAGGCTTCAACGCCTATAGACCTAGCAACTTTCCTGGAAATCCCGGCAGACAAAAAGCCACAAATAGCCACCTCGACACATGCTCACCCCCGCATGATAAGCCCCGTATGGCGGCTGAGCCCGAGTCACAACGGCAGCACGCTATACGACTCATACGAGTTTCGAGCTGTGACTCACCAACTCAACAAGGCCATGCAAGCTTCGAAAGCTTCTTCGTCGAGTCGTTATATGTACTGCTTCAACTCGCCTATGTACAGACAAGGGTTAAGTCGCATTGTCAAAGTGCGTGCCAAGAAACCGAAGATAAAATTGTGCCCGCCGCGGTTGTCTTGTGTAGCTACCGGGGACCAAAAGCCAAGCGCAAGGCCGGCAGGGGCGGTGACGAAGGGGTTTGTGGCAAGGGCGTGGAGAAAATTGAAGCAAGGATTTTTGAAGAACAAGCAAAAGAATGAGGGTTGATTACTACTACACTGCTTGCAGGTCTCCTCCTGAAGTTATGAGCAGTTTCAATAAGCCTTTGGAGGTTGTAAACTATTTATGTATAGCATTCTAGGCTGACACGAATCTTCTCCGGTTAGAACTCCGGCACGCTCAAATCTTTCGTCCTTCGGAGAAACCGAAGGGGTCAGCCGGTAGCTATTCCCTGAGCACATTTCTGTTGCAGTTCAGTAGTCATGCATCCCAACTTCAATCGGGTTCAATCTCCTGGTAATATATGATTTTCTTAATTTCAATGTACTTTCAGTTATGTATAGTACGAGAGACTTCCATCCGCCGCTTGGTATCCCACCGTTATATTATTGATTTGAGACGCCACAGTAACATTAGTAACTTACCAGAGAGTATAGGTGTTGAGTCCTCGTATAATAGGATACACCGTTGGTCTTTTGGCCGGTGTCAAAAAAATGTAAAATTTCCTATTTCCATTGATGATGAAGTTTCATGTACAACAACGCTTCCACAAGAAGCATGCTATTAAAACCACACCCAAAAAAAAAACAAAAAAAAACAAAAAAAGGAATAAAATTATGTGTGGTGGGTTTTTAAGTCATCTTCAGCGCCATTTCTTGAAGAAGAGCTCGCTTCTGCACAGCGTTTATCACGTTGTTGGTTTCGGCATTCTCAAGAACATCGGTGACGATGGCGGCTGCGTGACCCAGTGGCTCCTCGGCTGCCCGCCTCAACATGAAGGCCTGCGCACGACATAATATGGCAAACTTAGTGAGGGGTTTAGCTATAAATTAGATTGTCATCTGATGAGAATTTTGAGAGAGAAAGAGAGAGAGAGAGAGAGAGAGAAAGAGAGACCTGGCCGTGATGGGATATAGCCAACGTACAAGGTTGTTGAAACCAAGGCTCCCCGTCGACCTGAACAGGCAATGCCGCAAAGAGCTGTATCTTAATTGACTGGCCCTGTGCCAGCCTTCGAGCACGGGAAAGCCCAACCTGTACCAAACATAACAGCAGATCGGAAAAATAGCACGCTATCGAAATCTAGCGTTCACGCTGGATATGGAAAACCATGATCCGTTTTTGAATTGAAACTAACTAGCAAGACATCATTCCGATATGTAATATATGCATCACACATATAGTGAGGTAGAGTACCTGAAGTTTCCCAAGGTGCCATGTTCCAGAAATGCTCACAACCTCAAGTATTTTATCATGCATAGATTGTGGATCAAAATTATCATAATTTTCGTCTTCATTTTGCCACAGATCTACACCACCCATGTAGCTCCCAATGTTCGCTACAAGCACACCTTCCGCGTCCTGAAAATGCGTGCAAAATTGTCAAGCACTGATAATCTCAAAATTAGTCAATCATAATTATATCCAGACAACCAAATTTGAAGCAATATGATGATTTCTGAATCAGTAATGATTGTGCTGTGTATTTATGGTTAAAATCTTTTCATACTCACGTCGGGGACATCTACCTCAACGCCATCCACTTCAACTTGAACTTGCCACGGAAAATCTTCAAATGTTCTATCTATTATACCCTTCGCACCTTCTCTTGCATAAAGAACTTTATTCATGAACTGCACGTAGATAACAATCTCCGTATCTTAAGCAGGACACGTCAAAGTAAAATCTGAATAAAACTACTAACAAACAACTATTACAACAGGAACCGATTTAAAATGTGATGTGATCCACCCAGGGTGAGGTATGATTGTATTTAATTGCTTTCTAAATTATAGTTAACGACATGTGATCTCAGACTCGAAGATGCAATATAGCACCACAATCCATCAGTCTATTGCCTAATATAGCACAAGGGAGATTGACTCTAAATAATTTGAATTCCATTTTAGTTAAGTATTGATATTACCTGGTTATAAAACTTCTCTGGATTCTCCTCTCGTAGATTATGAATGTCCAAAGCAACCTTAGCATCACACCCAATTCCTGCAAATGAAGCAGGCCAGAGTTGGTGATAAATGGTAAGTCTGGTGAGATCTCATTCAATGTGATGAAAATCTCACACAAAAAGGCGTAGAAGTTAGCCAGAATACTCAGAACTAACTCATCAACCGACCATATTGACATTGTTTCATCAGATTTGGGATAAATTTCATAAGGTTTTCTTTTCTCCTTACAGAAAATATTCCATTTCACCTCATACATATGATATATAGTGACAGTGAGCTGTATACAGACTGAAAGAAAAGATGAAGGTAAAGATGTAAAAGCCAACAAATTGATAACTGGCCCAATACAACAGAGATTGGTAACCAAGACTTCACAAGCTAATGTGAGCTGAGTATATAGTTTGAGAACTGATCTGAGTTAAAACTCAAGTCAATAACTATGAGACATACAAACAGCACGAGAACAAGAAAGATCAAGCCAAAATAACAGTATTCCATCCAACTACTCTAGGTGTATCTCATTTATAAACCAGATAATCACAAGCTACTATGATTACATACCAAGATAGTTGTTTAAAAACTTTGGCGACTGGAGCTGCTTCCCCTGTTGATTTACAATTGCTACCTTCCAACGATCAAGGATGGTTACTGCAGCATGCTCTATGTGGTGCAAAACTGTCCAAAGGCCTCCTTGTCTCTCCACTGAGCCCAGACCTCCTCCCCATGACAAAACTCTAGCAAGATCATTCCCCGTTCCAGCAGGAAGAATAGCAACTGGAGGAGGAGAAACAAAATTTTGCTCTTCTATGGCATCCAAAACCCAACCAACGGTACCATCTCCCCCACACACAAGAACTCTGAAGTGCTGCACCTTTCTGAACAAATAAAGACCCACCTCTGGTCCCTGTGTTGAGCTCAGCTCAAAAACCTATATGAAACACAAGTACATGCAAGCATTAAACAAAAATATATGAGATACCACAACTACTAATAACGAACCGGTTGATCAAACTTCATAGACATCAATTGAGGAGACAGCCCTCCATGTAATGTTGATAAAATGTAGCGGTTAGAATATTGCTTTTAGGGCTTCCTATTACATTAAGGAGCTAAACTGGCAGGTCTTTTTTTTGTTGCTCCCATTAGATCCCATTTGTGCAGTGGCATTTCCCACAAAATTCAAACCTCAAACCTTAGTAAGAACATTACTTAACCCACATAAATAGAAACGAAAAGAAATAGTTTTTTTTTTTCCACCATGGTATGCAATAACCTTTCTTGACTCGTTCAAATATCAACAATGGAAAATAATTGTTTTTTCCAACTATTCAAGATAGTAGAGAAATCAAACCTGAACAGGGTTGAGAAGAATATTCAAACGTTGCCTCAATGAATTCCCACGCTGAGCCCCACTCTTCTTGTTGATAAAAACTAACAAGGGTCTTGCATCTGGTGATAAATCAATCAACTTATATCTTTGTTTCATCCGTAAAACCTGAGACTCGTCCTTCTTTTTGTTTGACGTGCTCCTCTTGAAACTGGGCTTAGAATCCAACTTGTTATCTACATCATCATCTTGGTGCTGCAAATCCACATTCACAGTACCATTGCGGTTTTCCTCAACTTCATGAGAACCATTAACAGCTTGAAAAGTACCAGCTATGCTTTCTGTAGACACATCCCCAGTACTACCACTATTTCCCGTGACAACAGAGTTTTCATTTCCATGCTTTGACTTCTTGCTCTGGCTTCTAATAGTTGCACGTACTGAAGATGCTATTTCATTGGCTCCATGAGTAATGGTGCTCAAAAAACCACCTGCGGAAGTCTGGTTCAATTCCTTTACATGAAGGGGTGACAGAATCAACCTTCTGAATGGACCTAGATCACAAATATCGCCTGTTTCATTGGACATGCTACTGTGGCAATCAACATGTACCACTGTTTGACACCACAAGCAGTACCATATTGGGGATCCACCAAGAAAAGACCCACTACATGGTTCTTCACAATAGCTGCAGAAAGAAGTTTCATCAGGTAGATCTGCTGCCTCTCTCCAACGGACAGCCCACTGGTGCATCACGTGCTCAAACCCCATCATGAAAACACACTTGCAATCCTTATGCGCACTAGAAGAGCAGCTCAGATGAGCCACAGCACCACAAATGTTGCAATGGTGACTAAAACTATCTGAAGCTGTCATAGGCCCAAGGGTTTGAGAAGGGCTCATGGATTTTAGGCAAACACAGCAATTCAAATTCTTTCCACGAGATATAGATTCTATAACCCAAGCATGAGGAGCTATAGGAACCTTCTGACGTGCCTTCGGGTTTTCCTTTGACCTGGCTATGGCTTTCATCCAACTTAAATTGATATTTCTCCTCCATTGGAAGGCGGAGTAGGCTATGGTAAAAATTCCAACTAGGGCTGCAATAAAGCAAGAGACTATGAAAAGGCGATCGGTTGGATTCTTGTTGTTCCAATAGGGCAAAAACATATCAAAGTCTCCATCGTAATCCATCCTCAGTGACTACCTCTTCGAATCTACATAGACGCACCCAGTAAACTGCCTAAAACCCAATTTAATTAGAAATCAAAGTCATAAATCCTCCAATACGATTTTATCATTCGCTAACACTATCAAAACCCTCAAACTCATTCCCACACCCAACTCATCATCCTACTTAATTCATACACCCTAGTTCATAAAAATAAGAAAAATTGTTCAACACATAAAACGAATATTATTCCAATTTTCCAAATGTTTCCGCAGAGCACTTGGTACTTGCTAACATTGGATTGTTCAACACATAGTTCTATCATGAAACTAAAACAGAAAAATTGGCAGCTTATTGAAAAAAATATATATATCTAAACATTTAAACATAGATGATAGTCCAGTCAAACCAATAAACTTCCATATTTTCAGACCAAGCAAACAACCCAACCTAACCTCCTATAATACTTCATTTTCTATTCCAATTTCTCGGCAACCAAACAGAAAATCTAAATACAAATTAACATACATACATTCCAATATCTAACTATATATACACACACATTATATACGCACGGAAACATGAAGATTTCAGAAAATGAAGCATGAAAGGATTGAAACTGGAAAACGAAAAAGGACTTACAGTGACGGACGGCGGAGGACGGAGGTGCGATCCGCCGATCTAGCTTGATCCACGCCGGGAGGCAAAGCTTTGGAGAGTGTAGGAATCAGAAGCTAAAACCCAAATCCAAGGAAAAGCAAATGGCATTTCGAATTCGATTTTTTGTTTTTCTTGAGCGCTAATTATTTAATTTTTGTTTATTTATAGTTGTAAGATTATGAGGTGAAGTGGTCGGCTGTGTAGTGTAGATGGCGCGTAGGCTACGTGGCGGACGGAGGGGGCATGACGTGGAGCGCTTTTTGTGGGACCCGGAACCTCCGTTCTCCCCGGCTGTTCGAATACTTGACACTTGACAGCTCTCTTCGGGCTCCGGTCTTTATCAGGCCGACATCGGTGTAATTTTTCATTTTTACAGCAAAAATATAGAAACTATTAGGATTAAACCACCGGAAAATGATCATTTCCAGATCCCTTTCACTTAATTCTTTTCGTCAAATAATTTAAGTTCTTAAAATTTGATTTAACTGCTACAAACAATGGCACACTCTAAAAGTTATAATAATTTTAACCATTGAATCAAATTTCAAGGATTCAAATTATTTGATAAGAATGATTAGATGGAATAAAAAGAATCCTTCCCTAAACTACCGACCTAAATTAGGATTGAACTTTAAATTGGATTTTAGTTACTCGTGAAATTTGATTGTTTCACTAATTCCAAAATTTTTAGACACTTCAATCGACATCAAAGATATTTTAGGAGAATACACTTCTTTTAAAAACACTTCTGCCCAAAAGCAGTTTCACAATAAGCTCTTATATAAAAAAGAAACACTTTTGCTCGGAAACAGTAAGCTCTTAATTTGGAGTACATTCAATATTCCTGGAAAAGCATTTGTAACTACTTCATGTAAAAAACACACGACGGATATTTCTTTCAAAAAGCATTTCAAGTGTTTCTTCAACACATAATCACTTTGTAATTTTTTTTTTTTCTTTTTTTTGCAAACATTATTAGGACTGCCTGTGCTGATTTGAAAGTGTTATTTTCAAAGCACTTCCAATGCTTTTAAAATAGCCCCAAAACTTTTAAGAAGCAGCACACAAGTGCTTCTTTCAAAGACTGAAAGTGCTTTTTGAAGAAGCACTTGCATTTTTACTAAAAAATTCAATATACTTCTAATGGAAGCGCTTTTACTAGAAATGCTTATGAGCAAAAGTGTTCTAAAAAAGACGCTCCAAACAATACTTCCAATTTCAATTTCCAAGTCGCTTATTAAAAACTTCTCGTGCCTGTAACTCTGTAAGTAAAAGACACTTCCAATAAAAGCACTTCTTAGCAAAAGCACTTTATAGAGATGCATCTCCAAACTGTGTAGGTGAGTAAGAAGGGTTCATGTAACAAAACTTAAAATTGAGAAAACCAATTTCAACATAGCACTTTAAAATTAAACCGAATAACGAAGGAAGCGATGTTCCTGATCATAAAAGTGCCAAGACACAACACATCAAAATCCTTCCTATATCTACTCATTCAAGCAAAACTGCAAAAAGTTTTCTAACTTGTTTTGCATCCATAATCAAGACTTTCACGTAACCCGCTTAGATTGCGACAGCGATCCGTCCAGCAACTTGGTCGAGATCCCTCTGGCCACTAGATGAGATTTTCCTTCCACTAAACACAGGAATACAAGTAGTTTAGTCGACAAAAACTTCGATTCACGTTGTCGTTTGTCATAATGAAACCAAGAGTTATGTGAAAGGAACTCACCCTTTGGCGTCAACGTCAACGATGTTTATCCTCTGCAATTGTTGAAGAATGTGACGAGCAATAGCGCCACTGCTTTTACAGAAATGAGGCGGGCGACTGCCGTTCCTCTTGCTTCCTCCATAAATCCTACGGAAGGCACCTACACCAAGACCACCCCTCAAGTAGATTTTCCTTGCCATGGATGCTGCAAAGATAATTAAATTCGGATTAAGATACGCACAGTAAACAGTTTTATCACACCAAAACTAGCGGAAGGTTTTGTGCATATGTGGAGAAAGGGATAGAGAATTCCACATACCAGATCTGATGTAGTACCAATCAGGGTCGTACGGTGCAAGCTCCTTGAATGTAGCGGTCTTCACAATGTCGGTCCAGTCAGGAAGCTCAATCTATCATGCGAAATGAGAAGAGACTCCTCATTGAAAAGGGGCAACAAAGTAAACCTACTAGCGAGTGAAGAGATATCATATACAAAAAATCATTAAACAAAGTAAACCTACTGGCAATTACGTTTCTACCTTCAAGGATATCACGTGACTATAAGAACTTCTGTTTTTTGTCTTCAGAAATGGAAAGAAAAAAAAAAGAACGATACACCAGCTAAATAAGATTTCTTTCGTAACAAAACTAAAGAACTTGCAGCCAGAGCGGGTACAAGATACAAAATCCAGCATCCATTACTGATGGCCACAACTAAAGGGCCTAACGTAACGGTAGTTTACACATGTTGTATGCAATTTTTGTTCACTCGAAGAAAGTGAGACAAACGACTATAACATGCTTAATTGCTAATGAACCTTTCAGAGACCAAAACAACACAACGCAGAAATAAAAGTAATTTCAAAGGATCTACTATGTTTTCATAACAATTGAACACTCGCATTCCCTCAGCGCCACTCAATAGCGAAAATGGCATATCCAATCCGGTGTTTTTCCGAAGCATTATAGTTCAGCAATTTCCTTTTCCCTTTACGAGCCAAAATTCAGTTTCCTCTCTTAAAATCGCACAAATTGACCAATGTAAGAGATCCAACAAAACCCACAACAAACGCAGCCTCCCATTTTTCACAAATTTACACTTGTTTCAGCATACAAACTATAACAAACTCGAATGCTGGAGAACCAAAAATTGAAACCAAATGTTGCGATTATCCAAGCTTGCAATCTGTGCATATGACAATAAGTGTATCGATCCTAAAATATATAGGGCTCTTGCTTTTAAAATAACTGACAGTGATTTTGGCGAAAATGTTTTTGGGTTATAAAAGTATTTAAAGTGCTTCCTGCAAAGTGCATTTTGAGGATTCACTTTATTTTTACGGAAGATTGGTCCCAAAAATATTTTCACGAAAAACGTTTTCAGTCATTTTAAAAGCACTTCCAAACGAGCTCATAGCCACACAACACAGATATATGCACACGCACACAAATGAGAGATAGAGACTGACTCGGCCGGAGCGCTTCAGGTGAGCGGCGTAGGCCTTGACGAATTCATGGGGGGACACGTCCTTCACTGTTCTCGCCGCCTCCATCTTCCGATTACGTAAAGCTCTGCTTCACCTTCTCCTTCTCCTTCTCCTGCTTGCTGCGGCGGCGGAGCACGTCCGAGTCTTCTTCTGGCTTGTGCGTATGGGAGGAGTGTAACCAAGGTTTGGGATTAGGGTTTTATGCGGTTCGGCTGTTGAAGCATATTGATCCCAATTGGAAAATACGAAACCCGTTCGTTATTTTTTCTTCGAATCTCAGTTTTGGGTTTTTGGGACTACGGTAGACTCAAGCCCAAGTATTGTGGGTCAAAAACATGGGCTTACATATTATGAGTCCAAGGCTCGGTCTCTTGGTCATCTGGTAATCGAGGTTTTTTTGGTCACCTATCTTTGAATTTGATATTAGGGATTGAGATTAAAATAACAATATTAATTTATTTTTCACCATAATATCCAATTTAATGGAGAGTGACCTTGCATTCATTCATCACGTAGTGATCAAAAGAACATTTTTGTAAGGATTGTGCTATTCACACATATTTTTTTACCTCCCCACACACCCCATGTTAATTTATATTCTTTGATCTTCTTCAGTTCATCAATCTAACAAGCAAAAATTAAGAAAAGTGTGTAGGAGGTAAAAAGAGGTGTATGGATAGCTCTACCCTTATGTAATTATACTAGCGTCCTTAAAATTAAAATCAAATCTCATATTGGCCTATGAAGTCACGAATTATATGGCTCGTTTGGAAGTGCTTTTAAAATGGTTAAAAGTGCTTTTAGAGAAAATAATTTGGGTTTCAAAAAATGTTAAAGTGTTTCCTACAAGAAGTACCAGTTATGTGCTTCCAACTGGTGCTTTTTGCAAGAAGCACTTCAAGTGTTTTTCCATAATTCACTTTCATTTTTACGAATGATTGGTTCCAAAAACATTTTCATCAAAAGCATTTTTCGCCATTTAAAACTACATCCAAACGTTGTTTGTTATCATACTCAACCTCGACACAGTTATATTGGGTTGACCAAATGAAAAGGAGGGCCTTGCCATTTAGCCCCAACACCAGCGGAGCCACATTAAAGGCTACCCTGGGTTGTAGCCTAGGTAGTTTTCGGTAGAAAATAAAATTTTACAGTAATTTTTACTGATTTTTTAATGTAGCCCACCATATATTTAGTTACTAATTCGAATTATCTCGGTTTAATTATATAATACAGTTTACAAACCATCTCTTTTTTCTCACAACTTTTTTCTCATCTCTTCTTATACATGTACAAGTTTGAATTTGTTTGAATAACGAAAATTCTTAACTCACCTTGTGAAAATTTTATTAAGCTAGCTGATATTGTGAAAAATACAGTATTAAGTTTCTTTGTTTATAAAGTTTTAATTTTTAAGCTAGCTCACCCGATGAAAAATTTCTAGCTCCACCATTGAGCCCCAAACCCTAATAGAATAATGCAAGTCACTTGTACGTGGGACTTAATTATATTAGAACGCTTATTAAAAAAAATTAATTTAAAAAAAAAAAAACTTATCAGGTAAAAATGTGATTGAATAAGAAGAAACACTCTTAAGAAAAATATGTATTTAAATTTTGAAAGTTTCTGCTTGGTTGTATATTGGTAGGATTTCTTTTTTCCTGGGTTGATAATGTACGTAAAACAAAGGGTTGATTGACTAGGTCTCTTTTCTCAAGATATATCCATCCCACAGAAAAATAAAGTAAAAAACTAAACACCACTTTAAGCTCAAAGGCTTCCAAGTATATATGTATTGAGATCATCTCCGAATCTAAAATTTCGGAGCTAACGGACTTAGAATCTGGACCATTCAATTTAAATCATGCGGTCCTCATTAACCTAATTTCACTTGCTCAACTCACACAAAAATCACGCCCTCATTTCTCTCTCTTTTGAATGATCCGGATTATTGAGTCTGTCTACCCTGGAGTTTGAGATTCGGAGATGAGACACAAGAAAATGACAACAAAATTAAGAGAAAAAAGGTGTATTTGGTTATGTCTTTGTAATCAAAGTTCTACTCGGATTCAATTACCTTCACTAACTCCAAACCTGCCACCTACACAAGCTACTATCTCTCTATATATATGCACCATTCCAGCTTAAACTTACTTGAGTTCTCTGTGCCACCACAACTCCGAGATCATTTCTTCCAAGCTAGATCACAGATTAATTTGATCCGTCATCGGCCAATCGGACTCGGAAATGATCATCAACTCAGACCAGCTGCCGGTCGGCTTTAGGTTTATGCCAACGGATGAAGAGTTGGTCACTCATTATCTAATGAACAAGGTATTTCATCGGGCTGTACCAGCTGCACAAGAAATTCGAGAGATCGATGCGGCCGGATTCTATGGCGGACATCCTAAGAATCTAGGTATATATATTTGTGATGATTTATATTTGGTTCTTTTAGAATAAATATTTTCGTATGGTTATTTTGTTTGCTCAGTGTCTATACATGATGTATGTATATATGTATGACATAATTAACACTTTAAAATCGGTTATATGATCCGATTAGATCCATGTGTTATATGATGATCGATCGATTGTACATTCCAGGTAAAATTTGCTTATATACAACAATAACAGTAATGAATTCTAGAGCGCCACTACGCTCGGTTTTGCATCAAGTCTTCTGTTAGCTCCAAGTACTCAATGTCTTTTAGAGTCTATTTCTAAGTCGTCCATGTCTTTTTCATGTTGCTTGGAGGACCGGATTCTTGGGTACTACTAGAGCACTATCTCTAGTTAGTATCTCTCTTATCACGTGATACGCATGTGTCACAAAATGTAGAGGGGAGAAAATTTGCCCTGATGAAGCACAAAGTGTACTTGGTAATAGTAATTAGGTCTAACTAAAATACATAGAGATTGAGGATGAAATGTATACGTAAATACAATCATATTTTCTAAAGGAAATTTTCAATCAGAAAAATAGTGAAACTAATTAGCTGCTGTGTACTTTGTCCCAACAAAAATACAAAAGAGATTAGACGTTGTTAACAAATAAAAAAAATATAGGTAATGACTAGTTTTTGGAAAATACAAATTCTCATATACCACTTAATGCTTTAAACATAAAGTTTTAAAAAATTTAAAAAAAATTATAGAAACTGCAAGAAAAGTTAACGTATCTGAAAGTGAAAGGCCAACAACTTAGTGAAACACACACACACACACATATTTTATGAAAGTGAAAGGCGTACAACTTAGTGATACACACACACACACATATATGAATATGTAGCACCACACAACACACATATTTTCGGAGTCAAAAAAATCACAAACAGAACGAAAGCAAATAAAAACTTAAGTCGTTGCGTACGTGCATGGCACTGTATATTTCGACCAAAAGTCTTGTATGAATATATATACACACACACACACACATACACACGAATATATCTATATGTATATCTAGCATTTTATTTTAGGATAATGTTAAGGTGACCAAATATTTAAACTAAATGATGTGTTACCAATAGGAAATAAGCACGTTAGTCAACACTTAAACAATAATTCAATCATCAACGTCCACATCATTTGGTTTAGCAATTTGAGCTCTTGGCATTTACCCTTTCTTTTATATGAGTATTATTTATTGGAATGAGATCTCCTCTGGATTTTAGTGTCTAGAGCCCACAGACCAAGAAATCCGGACCATTCAAGTTAGAGTGAAAGAGATCCGGACCGTTCAAGTTTTTGAGTTTTTTTTGTGAAGTTGGCCAGTGTGATGGGCTAATGAGCTCCGTATGATTGAAATTAAGCGGTCGGCACAGTCCGCAAACTCCGGACACTTAAGTCCTAAGTGGATCTCAATCCCAATTTATTAACCATTATATAATTTTGCATTACCCTATAATTTCCTTGCATGCAGTGACGTTCTCCTGTGGGGAGAGAGAATGGTTTTTCTTCATCCATCAAAGTGAAAGTAGTCATGCATCCCAAAGAAGATCAATCCGAGTAGTTGGAAATGGATTAGGGTTTTGGAAACCGAACGGATCAGAAGATCCCATCTGCGATGAGGATGGCAATGCCTTTGCCTCCAAGATCTCTCTCACTTACTTCTCGAGAACAAGTAGTCTTTCGCGTGCAAAGAGAACACATTGGAAAATGGTGGAGTACTATTTACATGAACATGATCACGTCGAGTCTAACACAGAAGAAAAGTACCAAGGTAAAACATAAAAATACTTGTTTTCTTTCTTTAATCATAGTGCTTGCCGAAACTACGGTTAAGTTGCATGTTGAGCAATGTATAAAATATCGATATACAAATTTGTAGAAATATCAATGGATATATCGATATCAATATTGGTTCTATTTGATGGAACTGATAGAAATTCATTCAAAAACGTGAAAATTTAAAATAAAACTCTAAGGATGTCATGTGACAATTTGTCATATTTAATCCGCATGTCAGAAATATAGATGAAATTTGTTGATTGACGTTTTTTGTCTAACTTGCCCCCATCTTAAGTTCGTCAAAATCAATGTGGCTCAGGCATGACTCTTCTAATACAAAATGAAATATAACCATACTTTACTTTCATGGGGAGTGCAACGATTATATGCCTTATTTTGGTAAAAAAATAAAGCCTATTTATTTTATTTTATTTTATTATATTTAGTTTCCATCATTTTATTTTCAAAGAAGTACATGGTTTTTTAGTCGTTAGAAAATAAGTTACTTATTTCAGAAGTACTTTCTAATTCTACATACTACTTTTGGATGCAGTGCCGAGAAGAGAATTGGTATTGTGCCGAATGTTAAGAGGAACGGATTACACTGGTTTTTGAGGATTTTGCAAATTTTTGGAATTTTTTTATATAATTTATTCTTTAAATAACAAAGGCAGCCTCCAGGATTAAATTTCACCAATTTTTCTATAAAATGTTGTTGCATGAAACATTTTATTAATGTAAACAGAAGACTTGCGCAATGCTAAGTGTGACGACGTTCCATAATTCATACAGCTGACTCCACTTAGTGTAATGAGACTCAGTGGTTGTTGTTGTAATAAGAACATTTATTTATCTCTCCTTTCATCAAGGTCCTATTTTATTTATCTGCAATTTTGTGAGATATTTTTTGCTTCATTTGCTAAACCAAGCTTTCCAATTTTTTGCAGAAGATCCTCCTTCACCCAAACTCTCTTCAGCCTTTCTTTTTTTTTTTTTTTTTTGGTTCTTTATTGCTTTAACTTCTATGCCTTCACCAGCAAGCAAGCTCTCAATTTTTATTCTTATCTCATGCCCTGTGGCGTGATTACAGTAACGTCGCGTGATCATTTTCTGTTGATTTAAGAAAGTAATTAATTGAAGATAATTTGCTCGGATCAATTTCTACATGATTTTGATGGTGTTTCCCTATTCTTTATTGGCATTGGTCTCGTTTTTATGTTGCCAGTCTCTTTGAGGCATAGCTGGTCTATTTTTTACCCTAAGGAGAAAACGAAAGACGGAAAAATGGAGTCGGTGGGATTTGAACTCAAGCAATGGAGACTACTAGACAAGCGTCTCGACTATACGAGTCATTAGTGTATTTAATCAAAAAACTTTGCAGACTACAAAGTATAATCACAATCGTTTCTAAATCAATAGAAGACAACATTAGATTCGTAATCGAAATGATAGAAAAGACATAATTATTCGAAGAAAAACCATTTAGACGGAGGCTTCATGTTTATTACACATGATATTATTGAGATAATACATGTTTATTGTCTTCCTTGTTAATTGTAAATAAAATCTTGAGGAAATAACTAATAAATATTATTAGATTTTGGTTTACTGAATTTCTTGTAGTATTTTATGGAAAGGAAAATAAGTTTTCTACTGAAAAACGGGGGGAAACACTTCAATCAGCACAAAGTAGTCAGTTTTTAAGTTTAAATGACAGTTTTTCGTCTTTAGCGACGATTTCCATGTTTAGCGACCGTTTTCCTACTTTTAATGACCATTTCAGGGCATCCATCGTATCTAAGAGAATTAGCAACGATTTTTTCCGCCACTAACCGCGGCAAAGGTATTTTAGGCAGCGGTTAAATGAATCGCCGCTAAAAGTCGAAGAGAAAGTTTAACTTCTCCTCCCCTCCTTTAGACATTGCTTTTTCACTATAAAATGTATCTTTACAGATATCCCCTCATCACTATCTCTCTAATTGTCTATGTTTATAGACATTACAAAGAAATATCGTTTAAAACTACTCTCTTAAGTAATCTTTGTGATCTTTTATGAAATCTTGGTGACATGAAGCCTGCACATCCCCATTGTTTGAAGCCTGCAAATTCATACAGCCCAAGCTGCATTAAAAGCAAATTAATAAAGCTAACTGAATTAATAAAGCAAACTTCATTCAGAAACAGCGGTAAAGAGGAACCAGGTCACTGGAAACTCATTGAATTAACTCCGTTTACATGAACCGCTACAATAGATGAGGACAACCACCAGAACACCATGTGAATAGGAACCCGAAAACATTATGATACTCCATTAATATGTGAATGTTTCCATGTGGTGTGAAAGGTGATTCATTCTTGAAGGAGGGAACTTTAAAGGTGGGCAGAATCAAAGGCCTCTAATACTAAATCCACAGAGGATAGATTAAAGTGATTGACTCTAATACAATCGCTAATTCTTTAAATTTTATCTTGGTGCAGTACAATCGCTAATATTTAGTAGGGACCAAAATTCCACTTCCCTGTAGTTCCCTGTATTACTTTCTTTTTGTTTCCCTACCTTTTGTATGCTTCCGTTGGACCAAAATAAAATCCCATTTACTTATCATCTAATTAGCCAATTCGGTATCTATCTATGCACCCTACCTTCCAGCAAGAAGTGATTTCCGAGAAAAACACACAATTACAACCAAAGTGTTTACTCTTCAATAATTTTTTTCAAAACCTCCAACTTTCATTTTTCAATTCCACTTCATTGATTGAATTCCTAAAATAATCTAACAATAAGATTGATGTTTGAACCAAAACCAATATCAAGGACACAAACGGTGCTCACAAAATACAATTGATTGATTCAAAATTAGTTTTATAATTTTATAAAATGTGAATGAAGAGAATTACCACAGATAAACAAACACAAGGTTCAGATAGCTTTGTAAGCATACATATAGCCTCGAAGTTTTCTTATCTCTTCTGATGAATTAGTTAGCAGATGGTTAACGTACGCAGTCAGTCCAACTCCGCTGCAATTCCAGATATCGGTTCATGAATAAATTATTGCATGGGCAACTTATGGACAAGAACACATGAAACAGATTTAACATACCTTAGAGGTCCAAATGGAAGCCATATTACATCCGAGCGAACCCTTGACAATCTGCACAAGTATCGTATTTGTTGAAAATTAATTTGTACCTCAAGAGAAACTTAAGAGCAATGCAAGATGACAACAAATTGAACACAAATAGGAAACCAAAATGCAGATGTACCCATGTTACAACACAAAAAATGAATTGCACATTATGTCAAGTTTCTGCACCAGTCAAATGAATGAAGGCCCACTGTCTCAAGGGACGAATGAAAGATACACAAGGAAATAAGATCTTACTTTAATGAAATAGTTATATTTCTTTCTATTGATTTACCTCCCACTCAAATTCTCATCGTATTCAGTTTATAAGTTCCTAAGTTGTCAATATTTATATAGAAGACTTGTTATGTGACAAAGAAAAAATGTCAAAGATTAAAAGATAAATAACTCATGTTAGAATATGCGAGTTTGAGTCTTTGAGAAGTAAACATACCTCAGCATGTAATACAACCAGAAAACTGCAAGCCAAGTCCAATGGCGGTGATGCTTTGAATCAGGAAGTAATCCTATGATTGCTGAGTGAACATGCTACAACAACTACCCAGTCTGTTAAATTTTTAAATAGTTAATTATCTCATACCAAAATAATGTAAAAGATAGCCATCTAAGCATATAGACACATCACGCTAAGCTTACTTCCTCAACAGTGAATAATTAAAGATTCGGTTTCAAAACCCGAAAAAATATACATGGAGTATAATACATATACTGTATTGCCTGTTCCCACATGAAACAATTCCGAAAGAAGAAACCATAAGAAATATATTATTCTTTGTTGGTTGAGCAACTAAACTATACTGCTACAACCATATCATGACTGATGGCACATGACTCTACTAATGATAAGTATTTGAAAATCACCTGCAGATATTGTCGACCATGAATACATCTCCACCATGAAGTATGAATGAAAACGCTGTTGATCAACAACAAAATATGACAGTTCATGGAGTGAGTAAATACATTTTTCAAAAACATAGCTATGAATTTCGCATAGAACAAGTAGTTGCCATCCGGGTCAAAAACAGAACATATCACTTCGTGGAGTAAAAATATTTTTGATAAAAACATATCCACGAAATCACATATAACAAGCAGTTGCCCACCTAACTCCATGGCGTTAAACAATCTGATTATCGATATTAGAGCGCCAAAAATGAAGATAAAAGATTCATCCTTTACGAATGACAAGAAAATACGACACGCCTCAAATGTCCCAGGTTTCATGAACAACAAAAATGCACTCAACCCACAACTTATTTCTAAATCCTTTCAACAAACTTGATCTTCAAACCGCTATCCTCACTATTAGTGATTGAAGATACCATATAATCACTTGCATTAAGTCTCATTAACAATAAATTACTAAAAAGTTAAAAACACATCCTAATTGAAATCCAATGATTCCCAAATGATTAATCGAAACGTAATCGGGAAAAAAAAAAACCCATTGTCATGCGTGTGCTGTAACTGTAAACCAATAAAAATGGTAAATTTCAAAGGTAAAATCAGGATTAGCAAGATAATTACTTCATACTTCGTAAGAAACCAAAAAGTAAAAAAATGTAACCTTATTTGGAAAGAAAATTTATCCTTCATAAACGATTCTGTT
Organism: Pyrus communis; assembly: GCF_041283825.1. NCBI lineage: Eukaryota > Viridiplantae > Streptophyta > Magnoliopsida > Rosales > Rosaceae > Pyrus > Pyrus communis. The sequence goes on along the minus strand of NC_142570.1, from coordinate 2,625,228 downwards.
GAGCTTGAATCTTCTCGAATTCACGAACCAACTCTTCTTTCTCTGTAAATTCGACAACCCAGTAAGCGAAATTGGAATAAAAATTCAAATTTTTTACCAATTGTAGAGAGAGAGGGGGAAGAGATAGACCTTGAGCATCCATGCGGAGAGAGAGGTCATCGTCCTGCGAATTTCTCAGTTTTTGTGGTCGGCATCGATCCCTCCCAGTTCTTCTCAGTTGAAGGTTTCTAATTTTCCTGTTTGGCCGTTGGGAAAGTGGACCTGGTGCTTTTTGTTATTCCCGCAACTGATTCTTTTCAAGAAAACTAATAGAAAGATTTGAGTTTTAATGATAAAGATAAAATAAATAGTAAAGTAAATAGTATTAAGATTAACTTTTTAATGTAAAAATATGATTTTTCGTTAAAGTGAACAGTACCGTGGATTTTTCGTTAAAACTTCTTCTTCTTAAGATGACGTCTTTCTTCTCAATATTCACATTTGAGTTTTTAATAAACCGTTTTAACTATGCGTTGTTTTGATCTCATGCGCGACTCTTCTAATTTTCTACCACATACGGGCCACATTAACGGTTTTATAATTTTTAAGCGAACTACACAGTTGTGATTTGTAGTTGACAATATGAAATATAACCATACTTTACTTACATGGGGGGACTGCAACGATTGTATGCCTTATTTTGGTAAAATAAAATAAAGCCTATTTATTTATTTTATTATATTTAGTGCCTTCACCAGCAAGCAAGCTCCCCAATTTTCTTCTCATCTCATGCCTTGTGGCGGAAGTACAGTAACGTCGAGCGATCATTTCAGTGGCTTTAAGAAAGTAATTAATTCAAGAAAATACGCTGGAATCCATTTCTACATGATGTTGATGGTGTTGCCCTTTTCTTTCTTGGCATTGGTCGCGTTTTTATGTTGCCAATCTCATCGAGTCATAGCTTGTCTAATTTTTTTTCTTTTCCCTGAGGTGAAAATGAATGACTAAAAAATGGAGTTGGTGGGATTCGAACTCAAGCAATGAAGGCTACTAGACAAGCATCTCGAAGAGAACCCATTTAGATGGAGGCTTCATGTTTATTACACATGATATTATTGAGATAATACATGTTTATTGTCTTCCTTGTTAATTGTAAATATAATCTTGAGGAAATAACTAATAAATATTATTAGATTTTGGCTTACTGAATTTCTTATAGTATTTTATGGAAAGGAAAATAGGTTTTCTACTGAAGAACGGAGGAAAAACACTTCAATCAGCAGAAAGTAGACTGTTTTTGAGTTTAAATGACAGTTTTTCGTCTTTAGCGACGATTTCCAGTGTTTAGCGACCGTTTTCCTACTTTTAATGACCATTTCAGGGCTTCCATCGTATCTAAAAGAATTACCGACGATTTCCGTCACTAACCGCGGCCAAAGGTGTTTTAGGCAGCGGTTAAATAAATCGCCGCTAAAAGTCGAAGAAAAAGTATAACTTCTCCCCTCCTTGTTTAGACAGTGCTTTTTCACTATAAAATGTATCTTTACAGATATCCCCTCATCACTATCTCTCTAATTGTCTATGTTTATAGACATTACAAAGAAATATCGTTTAAAACTACTCTCTTAAGTAATCTTTGTGATCTTTTATGATATCCTGGTGACATGAAGCCTGCACATCCCCATTGTTTGAAGCCTGCAAATTCATACAGCCCAAGCTGCATTAAAAGCAAATTAATAAAGTTAATTGAATTAATAAAGCAAAATTCATTCAGAAACAACGGTAAAGAGGAACCAGGTCACTGGAAACTCATTGAATTAACTCCGTTTACATGAACCGCTACAATAGATGAGGACAACCACCAGAACACCATGTGAATAGGAACCCGAAAACATTATGAAACTCCATTAATATGTGAATGTTTCCATGTGGTGTGAAAGGTGATTCATTCTTGAAGGAGGGAACTTTAAAGGAGGGCAGAATCAAAGGCCTCTAAGACTAAATTCACAGAGGATAGATTAAAGTGTTCGACTCTAATACAATCACTAATTTTTTAAATTTTATTTTGGTGCAATACAATCTCTAATATTTAGTCGTTCATAGGGACCAAAATCCCACTTCCCTGTATTAATTCTAATTTTTTCCCCTACCTTCTTGTATGCTTCTGTTGGACCAAAATAAAAAGGCGTTTACTTATCATCTAATTGGCCACTTTGGTATCTATCTATGCACCCTACCTTCCAGCAAGAAGTGACTTCCAAGAAAAACACACAAGTACAACCAAAGTGTTTACTCTTTCAATAACTTTTTTCAGAACCTCCAGCTTTAATTTTCCAATTCCACTTCATTGAATTGAATTACTAAAATAATAATCTAGCAATAGGATTGATGTTTGAACCAAAACAAATTACCAAGGACACAAACGGAGCTCACAGAATACAATTAGTTGATTCAAAATTAATTTTATAAAATGTGATTAAAGAGAATTACCATAGATAAACATACACAAGGTTCGGATAGCTTTGTAAGCATAAACATAGCCTCAAAGTTTTCTTATCTCTTCTGATGAATTAGTTAGCAGGTGGTCAACGTACACAGTCAGTCCAACTCCACTGCAATTCCAGATATGGGTCATGAATAAATTTAAAAGTTGCATGGGCAACTTATGGACAAGAACACATGAATCAGATTTAACATACCTTAGAGGTCCAAATGGAAGCCATATTACATCCGAGCGAACCCTTGACAATCTGCACAAGTATCATATTTGTTGAAAATTAATTTTTACCTCAAGAGAAACTGAGCAATGCAAGATGAAAACAAATTGAACACAAATCAGAAACTAAAAATGCAAGTGTACCCATGTTACAACACAAAAAATGAATTGCACATTATGTCAAGTTTCGCACCAGTCAAATGAATAAATGGCCACTGTCTCAAGGGATGAATGAAAGACATATAAGGAAATAAGATCTTATTCTAATGTAATAGTTATATTTCTTTCTATTTAGCTACCTTCCACTCAAATTTTCATCGTACTCAGTTTCGAAGACTTGTTATGGTGATAAAGAAAAAATGTCAAGATTAAAAGATAAATAACTCATGTTAGAATGTGTGAGTTTGAGAAGTAAACATACCTCAGCATGTATTCAATCAGAAAACTGTAAGTACAACCAAGTCCATCGCCGGTGATGCTTTGAATGGAAGTAATCCTACGATTGCTAGTGAACATGCTACAACAACTACCCAATCTGTTAAATTTTTAAATAGTTAATTATCTCATATCAAAATAATGTAGAAGACAGCCATCTAAGCATAGACACATTATGCTAAGCTTACTTCCTCAACAGTGAATAATCACAGGATTAGGTTCAAAACCCGAAAAATATACATGGAGTATATAACACACATACTGTATTGCCTATTCCCACCTGAAACAAGTCAGGTATATCTCGTATACAGAATTCCGAAAGAACCAACAATAAGAAATATATTATTCTAAGTTGGTTGAGCAATTAAACTATAACGCTACAACCATATCATGACTGATGGCACGACTCTACTAATGATAGTATTGGAAAATCACCTGCAAATATTATCAACCACGAACAAAATCTCATCCATGAAGTAAGCATCAAAACGCCGTTGATCAACAACAAAATATGACAGTTCATGGAGTAAGTAAATATATTTTTCAAAAACATAGCTACCAACTTTGCCAGTAGTTGCCCACCTGACTCCATGGCGTTAAACAATGTCATTATCGATATTAGAGCGACCCAAAATGAAAATTAAAGATTCATCCTTTAAGAAAGACAAGAAAATACGACATGCCTCGAGTCAAATGTCCGAGGTTTCATACAACAACAACAACAACAAAGTTTTTTCCCACTAAGTGGGGTCGGCTAATCTAATCCCTTTAACAACAAAAATGCACTCAACCCACAACTTATATCTAATCCTTTCAACAAAAACAAGCTCTACCCGGTGAAATTTTCCAACTTGATCTTAGAACCGCTATCCTTACTATTACTGATTGAAGATACCACATAATCACTAGTTGTATTAAGTCTCATTGTTAATAATCAATATTACAAAAAACACATCCTAATTGAAATCCAATGGATCCCAAAGGATTAATCGAAACGTAATCGGAAAAAAAAAAAAAAAAAAAAAAAGCCCACTTTCATGCCTGTGCTGTACAAAAATGGTAAATTTCAATGGTAAATCAGAATCGGCAAGAAAATTACTTCATACTTTGTAAGAAACCAAAACGTAATAAAATGTAAACTTGTTTTAGTTAGAGAGAAACTATACCCTCCATAAACGATACTGTTGAGCTTGACTCTTCTCGAATTCACGAACCAACTCTTTCTCTGTAAATTGGACAACCCAGTGAGCGAAATTGGAATAAAAATTCAAAAATTTTACCAGTTGTAGAGAGAGACCTTGAGCATCCATGGGGTGAGAGAGAGGTCGTCGTCCCGCAAATTTCTCAGTTTTCGTGCTCGGCTTCCTCATCCGTCCCCCACAGTTTTTGTCAGTTGCACGTTACTATTTTTTCTGTCTGGCCGTTGGGAAAGTAGAAAGGAAAAAGAAAGGAAAATTTGGGGATTTCTCTGCCGAAATTCTAATTCCTATCGTGGACGGTGGATCAAGTAGACGTGTTTCTCCTGTTATTTGTGGCCGTAGGATGAGTAAAACCGATTTTTTTTTCTTATTGCGGACCTGGCGCTTTTTAATTTTCACGTTTGAGTTTTGGATGAACCGTTTTAACTGTGAATTGTTTTGATCTTGTAATACATTATTTTCGTGAATAAAATACTTTTTTCTACAACAGAAAATTAGTCTATATTATGAAAGTTTATTTTCTTTTCTTTCAATACTCTTTTAGCAAATTCAATTCATGTCAATGTAATCTCGTCACTAATTCTATAAATAATTCGTCCAAATTGAGGGTTATTTTCATATACACGTGTTATAAGATTTCGTTCCTCTAAAAAAAAAATTCCTTCATTGTGTGTCAATAAATGCAATATGTGCCGTAACTTAGTATAATTTACAGTAAAATTGTTTCAAGCTGAGTATATTACATTTGCTAACGCACTAGGAATAAAATTGGCATAGTTAAAGAGGAGGTGCCACTAGGGATGGCAACGGGGCAGACTGGGTTTGAATGTGTCATCCCTATACCCGAATTTGTATATTTTTCCCGAACCCAAACACATAGAATCCTCGAACGGGTTTTCCTCATAACCGAACCCGTCAAGTGACGGATTTTTGATCGGGGAACGGTTTTCCCCATTATGATATTTATATATTTATTTATATTATTAACTAAATGAAGAATATTTAAAAAAATGATATTAAATTGCTATTATTAATACAATTGATACAATGCATCTAATAAGTAATATTAAAAATTTATATTACTAAGAAAACATTTACACTCTTAAAAATTATAAGCATATAATTCTTATTATTAATGATATAAAAGTAAATAATTAATTTCATATTTAATAATGCATGATTATTAACAACCCCTTTTCATATAATAAATATTTGTATATTTTTATTCATAGATGAAATGGTTCGGTTTCAAGTATGGGTTTGGGACGGATACCCTAATAACCATAATCGAACCCGAAACCGAAAAATTTACCAAACGGTTACCCATAACCATAAAATACTTGAAATTTTTACCCGAAACCGAACCATTTGGATCGGGGATTGGATTTGACGGGTTAAATTGTCATCCCTAGGTGCTACTAAGTACTACGGTCTAGTGGTATTTCTCTTCACTTGTAAGTGAGAGGTCTTAAGGTGGATTCTCGCCAAATGAGAATTTGAACCATATTATTGCTAGTTCATTGTGAGGCTAAGTCTACCCTCGTCCCCTTTAGTGTAGATAAAATCGTTGTTAAAAAAAAATGAAGTGGAAAACAACACATATAAAATTCAATTTTTGCTCACCCAACTCAATATAGTTAGGAATTATGTTGCCTACTAAATTCTAAAAATGAGAGATACTTTTTTGTTTGAAAAAGAGGTAAACGCAAGAACAAGGAATCACTTTTCGTCTTTAGTATGTTTTTATCATTTTCCGAATGGGGGTTTGTATTTTTGTGTTTTTAATGAAAGTAAAGGGTTGTACGTATTAGGCCCAACTGTTTGGACATAATCACATTTGCAGGCTATGTACCCTTGGAATCCAAGCTAACCATGGAAGTTTTGCATTAGATATCGTTTTCTATAGATGATGAACACCTGCCCACGCGACTCTGATTGCCCTCCAAGTGATGGTCATGGGTTGATTTTGGGCCAAAATCAAAACCAAACCGATCTAGTCGGTTGGGCAAAATTACAAACTGAAACCGACCAAGCTGCGTCTAAAATCGATCCGGTCCGTTAACTGACATTGGCGGGTTGGTTTAGATCAGTTCTCGGTTTGTGTGAAGACAAAAATACATGACAAGTTTCTCTCAAAAGATATAAACGTAGCACCGATATAAGTGATTGCTCAAAGGAAAGCACAAATGAAGCAGCCCAAGAAGAGCACCAAAGCAGTAGTTGTTGCCTTCTCCAAATTGTCTCCCTGTCCTTCTGCAAAGGGACTCTTAAACTAATTAGGTTTTGTTTTCATGTGGCAAAAACACGGTAACTCGTAAATAATTAACCATTTATATTACTACACATATTAATTATGATTAAAAAAACAAATTAAATGTATGTGGGTCGGTTCGATTAATTGCACCTTAAGAATTTTGGGAACAGATTACCAAACTGATTAAGGGCGGTGCGATTCGGTTTAACCACCGAAAATAATAAAAATCAAATCAAATCAAATCAACCAAACCAAGCTGCCGATGCTGTTCGGGTGGTTATGCCCAACCCTATCTCCTGTAATCCTTATATATAAATCAATGTTGTTTTCCCTATCTCATATATAATTCTTACTGGCCTTCAGTACGATATTGTCCGCTTTGGGCTTACCATTCCCTCACGGTTTTGTTTTTGGGAACTCACGAGCAACTTCCCAGTGGGTCACCCATCATGGGATTGCTCTAGCCCCCTTCTCGCTTAACTTCGGAGTTCCTACGGAACCCGAAGCCAGTGAGCTCCCAAAAGGCCTCGTGCTAGGTAGAGATGGGAATATACATTTAAGGATCACTCCCCTGGACGATGTGGGATGTCACAATGAGCGCATGTGAAAAGTTTTTTTTACATTTTCTTTTTATATTTGGTCATGTATAAAGATTTTCTCTTTATTACAGCGCCCTGCGAAAGTCCCTTCCTAATCTTCATTTTATTTGTACTTTTATTTTATTTTTCTTTTTTAAACAATAACAACAATCTTTATTGCGACAACAAAATACACACTAATATATGATACATACAATTTTCGTTCGTTTTCCATAAGAAATTGGATCAGTAGATTGACAGGAGTGGAACATCAAATGAAAGAATAATGACAAGTAATGAGACACCCCATCTATAATACAAAAAATTTGCACATCAAATGGACATAGATGACAAAGAAATTTGGGTAAATTATATTTTGCACCCTCGAGTTTGGGTGTAATTTTAATCTCATACAACATCTTCAAAACATTTTAACTTCATACCAAAACTTGTATAATTGTATTTAGTTGTAATTTCATACAATTGTTAGTTAATTAATCTGTCAAAATAACTTAAGTGATGATGTGACAAGCGTAAAACCCACATTTTGGTGACAACCCAAATTTTCATCTTGCTCAGCTCTCCAACCAAACGTTCTTGCAATTAACTTGTACTTTATTAGGGATTAATAAAGGAATTTTAAGTGAACAAAAAGTCTAACCCTAAAAACGTAGGAAGAGAAGGAATTGGATGGCAATTGCTTAATGGACGAGGCCAAATTGTTCCTTGAGAAAGCAAAACTCTGCGTCGCGCTTCTATCCCGCCTTCCACATGTTTTCAATGTTACGGAAACTGCAATTATTAAATGATTAGACGACGATAAATTTGGAGTGGTTTGCTTGCTGAGAAATTATAAGCTTTTGGTTTTTTTACGAAATTTTAGATTTGGGGATGAGGAGAGCCTAGACAAATTGACCACCTCCTTCTTTCTTATTATGCAAATATAGATTCACATTCTGATCGCCCTCGAACTTCTGTATCTACTTTTAGTCACGATTCCCCTTCCGTTGTCGAACCAGCCTTCTTCCGCTCTCACACTGATCCTGAACGAGCACCATGTTCTTGTTAGGACTCATTAGCACTGCCACACCACTGCTACCATCTGCAAGCGATGAATGAATATTGGATTGAAGTAATTTTATAATTCGAGACAGAATTTGTGGCATGTGCATAAGATGACGGGAACAAGAAGAGAGAACCCATAAAGTTTTGGCGTTCATCAGCCCAAGAACAAGAACTCAAAAAAATTATGTTAATTTAATTTTTAAATTGGTTATTGACAAGGGTGTGTTTTTTATTTGGGTTGTGAGTCTGTGGAAGTCTAGTTGGAAATAGAGTGGGACCTTATGTAGACAATTAAGAATTGGCAGAAAATAAGACGGATATATGAAATTGTAATTAAATATAAGTTTGTGTGCAGAATTGAAATATTTAAAGATGCTCTATGAGATTGCAATTGCACTAGGAGGTAAAATGTAATTTACCCAGAAAATTCCATGCACCAAAAAGAAATTAAAAACAAACAATTTGAGAAATACTGATTATTTTTAAAACCACCAAAAAGGACATCAATTTTATTTTTAGATTTTTTTTTTTGTTGAGAAAACTGTCACAACAAATATAAGGAAATATGAAGGGCGCATGATTACGTCATAAGGCAAACAGGAGTTATCGAAAACGTATTTTTCAAGATGTATAAACTCAACGTTTGCATCTAAAACCAAAGGCTTCTGAATTCTCACCGATTATGTAAGTTTCTCTAGGTGAAGGAGTTATTGAAAACCTGCATATGTCAAAAAAGTAAAGATTATTTGACTAGAACTTAACGATAAAATAAAAAAGATTCATTACGTGTAAGCTAGTATTCTCACGGTGGGTTTTGCTTTGTATTATACCTTAATTTTTTTAGTTTCCTCCAATATTTTAACACAAATATAATAGCAAGTGAACTGAAATTTTTTTATATTTTATGACATTATTGTCTAAAATTTTTTCAATAATTTAATTGATAAAAACTTAGATATGATGTATTTTTCATCTGACCCAACATTTGACGAGATAAAAGGTTGAAATGACATATAATTTTTGTTTTCAATGTTATAGGATATAAATGTACACAAATTCATGATTTTGGCATTGAAAATTGGAGATGGACATTTCATGGACCACTGGTCATAAGATATTCATTCAAAAAGCACTTCATGCATTAACTATTAACTACACATAAAGAAGTGGTTGGAGATGAATTTCAGGCACGTATTTTATGCGGCATGTTCTGGGATCAATTCATGTCGTGTGTGATTCACATGATGATGATCAAAGGGAGGCTGAAATGCCTATATGAATATTCTCAGCTCTCAGAAGAGTGCATTGTTATGGTTAAGCCACCAACTGATCATATTTTTAAAATAATAATAATGATAACAACTACACATAAAGAAAAATTAAAAAACAACATGTGTATGCAGTTGATTTTTTTCTTTGTAGAACCCTAATGATTTCTTTTTTACCAAAATCAAAGATGAAAAAAAGATTGAATAAGTGAAGAGAGTCTTCTACCTATGAAGGGACATTGAAATTATGAGGAAAACACGTAAGTTATGGTCAAATCGCACATTAAATCTCCAAAAGCCACGATAATCAACCGTGCTCTTTTGACTAACATCACCAGTACATCGCTGCGGAACCGTTTCATGCCAATAATATAAGAACATGTGTTAATTTTTCTTTACATGTCCTTATATTATTAGCACGTGACATCACTATCACGAAATGTGCCAATGTCATGCATTATTGACACCTGACATCACTGCTGTAGTGTACCAGTGTCATACAATACAATACAAATTGTACTCTCTAGATACACAAAATATCTTATTAGCACCACAACATGCGAACACTATTCAGATACACAAAACTAATATCTTACTTACACTAATACAATTACACCGGACCTTTATATGTGAAATTTGAGAGCGCGTTAACAATGACATTAATTTTATGTGTCTAAAACAATATCCCATTTGATAATTTATTTTTTAATAATAAAGGCAGCCAAGTAAGGCTGAAGGATGCATTTTTAACAGAGACCAAGATTAGGTTTTGTTTTATTTTTTATTTTATTTTTTTACCATCGGTATTGAAGAAGGGGGAGAATCGAACTCAAGACGTCAGATGCAGATGTTCAATGCTCTAACATTGGGTTAATATGTTAATATGCCTCATTGCTTGATTTGTTCAATGAAGCTTTCCAAATTCTTTGCAGAAGATCCTCCCTTCCTCAAACTCTCTTCAGCCATTTCCTTGAGCCTCATTGAATTTCCTCTTATGCCCTCGTCAGCAATCAAATTTTCCAATTTTCTTCTGATTTCATGCCTTGTAACAATCCCATACTCATCCGGGTTCAAACATAATCCGACTTTGTAGCCGTCGCAGATGCAACTCCGGTTGTAAAACTGATCCGCAAAATTCGGCCAACACAGGATTGGGACGCCCGTGCTGATGCCATCCATGGTTGAGTTCCACCCACAATGACTTAAGAAACAAGCAACAGATGGGTGAGCCAAAACCTTCTCCTGAGGCGCCCAGGGAACCATCTTTCCATGACTCACCGGTATTCTCTTTTCGTACCCGTCTGGGAATTTGGAAGAAGAGCCGCTGGTGAGGGCTGATCGGTTAACCCATAAGAATGGCCGGCCAAGAAGTTCAAGGCCGAGAGCTAATTCATCAATTTGGTGCTGGCTGTGTTTGGCAATGCTGCCAAATGCAACATAAATAACTGATCTGGGAGGTTGTCTGTCCAGCCAGCTTAAGCAAGTAGAGTCCTCCGGCCAGAAGGTCCCGGCAGGTTTTCCATTTGCAAGCAATGGACCGAGTGGGAGAATGTTTGGGATTGTATCACCAACAGGGGGTTGAGCTCATGAAACCAGTTACACAGAATCCAGCAGCATTTTTCTAAGTTCTGTTGAATGGAAAATAAGCTCTGGAATATCATCTTCTGCGCAATCTGGTTTCCAGGATAGCTCCACACCAAATCACCATCAATCAGCGGTGGCAGGTCCGGTAACAGTTGAACCTTATTCCCTTTCATTGTTGGTGTTGGAGTTCCTGTGAAGTCAATTTTCAAATACATCACAAAATTAGTTCTCTACTTTAGCCAACAGTAGAAAGGCTAAAATATATGTAGTTCAAGCCTTGAAAGACTTAATTACATACCGTTGGAGTCTATAATCCCGGCCTCAATCAGCTTCGGAATGCTGAGTGCCAAGGCCAAACCTCCAGGTGTAGATGGCCAGAACATCGCCAACTTAATCTCCCTTTTCTCAGCAAACTCTAAAGCCCAACCGAAAATTGCATCAGCTATGATACAGGTCACCTGATTACCCTCCAGGTTGGCCTTGTTTAACAAATTCTTCAGATGGCCAGGCATAACTTTGAATATACTCTCACCCACTTTGCGTTCATCACTTCGCGGATCTTCTTCTGGTAACCCATCAGGTACAGCGACAAGGCTGACCTGATCACACTGCTCGCCATCCAACTCCGGCTGGGAAGCCATCAGACGTGCATGTAAAAACTCTGTTACCACAAGTGTGACCTTTATTCCACGACTGGCAAGTTGATACGACAACTTTATGAATGGTGCAACATGTCCCTGTATAGGGTATGAAACAAGTACAACATGGGTAGCCTTTTCTTGATCTGGTCTTTCCAGATTGGAGGAAGTTAGCTGTCTGTGTTCCATCTCCACACACTCTCTCTCTAAAATTCTTCCCAGAAAAGTAACTCACAAGTAAAAGCGAGGACGAAGAAAATATTTCATTCCTCTATGTATACAACCTCAAAGTGAAAGACTGCTCCAGTAAGCATTGCAATATTTTCAGGAATATATATTAGTTTTCAAAGTAGCATTCATCCATTTTCGTCGTTGGTTATGCGAAAAACCAACATCATCTTTGCATGAAAGAACATAAATAATACTTAATAGCAGTCATTCATCTTTGATAAAGATTTTCTCTTCCAGATTTTCTGCAGAAAAATATGTTGAAAGCTCAAAATTCACGGACACGGGGGAAAACCAGCGTATCCCGTATCTGATACGTGAGGATACGGATACGGATACGCATAAGATACGCATGGATACGCGCCCGATACGTATCGGAGTGAAGGGATACGTTGTTGAACAATGAGATACGCGTATCGTACTGTGGAGATACGGGTATCCCACTTTTCAGATACGTTTCAACTAAAATCGGAGGATGATCAGAATCGTGCTTGATTGAAATTAGCTAAATTAAAATTCGGATTTACCTATTTAACTCGCTCGAACCTCAGAAATCAGAATCGTGCTTGACCGTCGTCTGCAAGTACTCCGTCGTCTCTGTCGTCTCCGTCTGCAACAGCTGGTGAGAGCTATTCGAAGCTTACTCCTCTGCTTCACTGATCATTGAAATATTCAAAGCTTAACTGATTCCCCGAGGTAAAACCCATCTCTGAAACTACAAGCCCCTTCTGCTTTGCTTTTCTCATCTCTGAAACTAAAAGCCTTTTGCCTTTTGATCTCTGTTTTTAACTTTTTGTATATGATAATGATAATAATATTGTATTTTGTATATTATAATATATTATTCTGAAGTGGATTGAGCTCTTATTGTTTATATGTTTTTTTAATTTTTTCGAAAACTGTTCATTTTAATTTTTCAAAGTTTGAAGACTAATTGCTTATTGGATGGACTATCTTTCTAGTTGTTTGAAGTTTATTGAAATAAATTTGAACTTGAGTAATAAATTTGAATGCTTATTTTATAATATTTTAGATTTATTTATTTATATTTTTAATTACCGTATCCCTAACGTATCGTGTCTTCATTTTTAGAAATTTAACGTGTCCCGTGTCCATGCATCCTAGGGGCCCATAACATTCCATGTTGAATCAAATGCAAGATTTGGCACAAAAGGAAGAGAACTGTTTTATAGTACAAGAATGATTGGCTATAAACTATCATCCAATAAAGTGCAAAAAAACAAAAAGAAAAACATAAAAACAAGAACTATATAACAGAAGGCCAGCCACACCTTCCACTGCTATAAGATTTGTGACAACCACGTTTTATAACAGTTGAGGAACTTATCACTGTCACCTGATACATATTGTAAAAAAATAAACGAAATACGTCCAGAGATTGGAATCATGATTCTACATATCTTTATAATCCCAAAGTATATGATGATATAGCATTGAAAATATGCAGACAATTCCAAACAATAGAATGGTTTGACGAATATGCATCCCTAAGCCAATTCTGCTACAATGTAATGCATTCCCAAAACATAAACTGCCAGTTAGTTTTACATAATTCATCTGCTATTAGGAGCCCTGTCGGAACCAGTTTCACCATAGTACGGCTCTTAGCCTATATATAGCCCAGCTCATTGAGATCGAAAGGAACATTAGCATGAAAAAGCAACAAAAGAGAGATTGACTGCAGATCAAGAAATAACTAAAAACTTCAATTGAATTGATATAAGAAGCACACTATCCCTTAAAATTGATGGCATCAAACTTAAACGACAGTTTCCATCTAGGAAAAACAAAACGATAATCGGATAAAGCGAAACTGCTTAGCATTACATCTCAATTCTCTTTCAACAAGTTTCAACTCTTTTGTGTCCCTGGTCGAGCAGGTCCGAAGTAGTTGGTTACCAATCCCATAATAGCAAACCTGGTATGTCAGACAAAACATATGAAACAGGAAAGATCTTAGAACAAAACACATGACAAAATTCACAATCGCATCACATCCATTCAAGAATAATAAAATCAGCCCATAAATTATGGTGAATACAAGTAGCACTTAAGTCTTAAGCCTAACACAACACCCGTTTGGGATTACTTCTTTCGAAAGCACTTCCGACCATAAGCGCTTTTACTGAAAACGCTTCTATTAGATGCAATGCAAGTAAAAAAATTTAATAAAATTCCACGTGCTTCATGAAGTAGGTGGTTTTCTAGAAAGCACTTCCAGGGTTCTTCTAACTCAAAAGCATTTTAACTTTTACAGTAAAACGTTGTCAGAGGCGCTTCTGTTTATCTGAAAAGCGATTTAGCACTTCCAAACATGCTGAGAGTCATTCCTTTTCAGCTAAAGCTGAAATTTACAACTTCCAAATCTCAAATGCTTTGGTAAATCGGTAATCATGCAGAAATTACAAGGAAAATTTAATAATTAAGTAAAAAGTAAATTGTGAACTTACATCATGGCCATGGAGATCTGTTTGAGGTCGTTCTCCAAGTTCTTCATGTTCACCAGCGATTGAGCACAGAATATAATCGCAACCCAAGAACACAACTTGTACTGCAAATTCATGCATTCAAATAATTAATCACACCTCAAACATCAGCAAATTCCAATCAAAAGTAGCAAAATTGCAATCGAGAGAAAGAGAGAGTACGGACGCGGAACATGACGCCGGCGATGCCGAAGACGACGGCGATGAGACCGGAGTAATCCACTGGAAGATCTTGCGGCGGCACGGCGGACGGCACGTAGCGCTTCGCCGCGGAGGGCTGGCGCGGGTCGTTCACCGTCGATGACATCTCTCTTTTCTCTCTCGGCGAGTGATCTGATGGATCTCTGGCTCTCGCGCGAGTTTTGGAACGTTGGATGTGAAGAGGAAAACAGAGAAATTATTAGGTCGTGTTTGGTTTTTCTGTTAATGTATACGGACCCAAACTAAAAGGAAAACACGGTTCACTCAAACAGAGCCTAAACAAAAATTTTGTTTGGAAGATCAACCAAAATTGACATTTTATAATTGATTTGACGAGGAGTTGGATTTGAAAACAATTTTGACTGGGGAGGAATTCTCATCAAAGTTGTTCGTTATATAGAATTCGAGTAGAATTCAAGCAGTCCATCCTTTTCAAGGTTTGGGAAGATACATATAGACATTTTAGCCCATTGACCATCATCGTATGACTACTTGCGCCATGAATCGAACCAAAGATATGGTATGTGAAATACGGACCTAAAATTCGTTTTCAACCACTGGTCACCTTGTGGTGGTTCATATGAGATGCTTGTGAATTTACATAAATCGGAATTGAGATGGTAACTGTATGAGTTTTGGAACCTTTAATGTGACAAGAAAAACACAATTTTCCCCTACCAAGTAATATGCTTGGTTGATATATTTGCGGAAGTTGAGAAGGGAGTGCATGTCAAGCTCTCTTAAACTGCTAGGGTTAAGTTTTGATGCTCCTCCGAAGTGTCCGTCGTTACTTGCAAGTGAAGAAATACGCAGACGCTCGATTTTGCAAGTCTCAGCGGCCCCCAAAAACCCGAAGGAAAAGAAAGAACCGTCGCCAAAGGGCAGAAAGGGCTACAGGATGAAATTCAGTGCAGGTCGATTGCAATACCGATCCTTGGCGTAATAGTTTTTGCAACTTCACTGGTTTGGTCTCGGTCTTTTCACTCGGAATTGCCTGAGAACCGGTGCTTGGAATGCCGTACTGCAATTTTCAGTCGAGTGTAGCCTCTTTTTTCCGGCTAATGGCCGTCAAAGGTGAAGGAATTTGGTAAATATAACTGTTAGTTCATAGTGAAAGAAGTATTTTCTTATTGGTCATGCTTTGGAGCTCCAACAACCCGTCAACCCACGGGTGGCGAAGCACTCCTGAAACATGCTCCAAGCCTCCAGGCAATATGCATCCCTTTCTTCTCCAAGCAGCGAGTCAAAATAACATATATTTGGTAAAGTTTAAGTTGGATACACCATAACAAGACACATTTCCAGATGCATGTTCGAACACATATATCCTTCGAAAAATATCAAAATATTCATCCAAAGCTTAAAATTCAGCTAGAATTATCCTACAAACTTCAAGAATATACTCACGGTACACTGAATGTCACATAGCATACCATTCAACGATACAAGTAAGAATCCTTTCAGGCCAATGCTCGCCTAGCAATGAGTCACACTCCACACATGCACAGTTCCCTTGAGGTCCCCTCGAGGGTTTCAACATTATGCAATAACAAATGCTTAACACACAAACTGATAGAACAAGTACAAAATGGACCAGTCTCAACTCAGCAAGCACGATACTTTGCTTACAGTATTTTCAAAAATGGCGGACGTTGAGTATGCCGAAGTCTCTAAAAGTGCTAAAACACACATGAAAGGATAAAGGAAGCAAAACATCTAGTAAAGAAAGGCCACGTTTCCAAAGGGTGGTGATTTTCACACTTCCATTTTCTCCAACTGCACTACTCCCCTTGTTTTTGTCCCCTGATTCTCATTTCATTTATTCAATCCAAAGGGTAGAAATGTAGGGAGGAGTGCACGCGAAGAAAATGGGAGTGCGAAAATCAGCCATGAAAGAAAAACAAAAGAAGAAACCAACATAATGTATGCAGTACACAAAGCTAACATATTAATAAAGAGCTTAAACGGTGCTTCAAACTTTCTTCTGGAGTTGTTTCACCGTTAGAAGTGAATTTCATGATACAACTGATCAAAGGATAACAACCAGACACCATTGTAATCTTTTGACACTCAAACTAGTAGCACGAGAGCGGTGCAGCAGAATTTCAACTACCCCATTTTACTAAGCCTCCTGTGGATGTCATAAACTACCAAGAAAAATAACTGCCCATTGACTTTTACACAACTGAACCAAAATCAAGGCAAAATTTCTCAACTGATTTCAGAACTTAAGACCACAGAGTCCCTCTTCTCATAAATCCCAGTTGTAAGACCTCAATCAATGGATTTCACAGGCTTAGGATTATGAACGAGAATACATGATTACATGAATTATAGAAGTGTGTACAATTTTGAGTAATGGGACTGCGGTTCTATCCTCCCCCCCTTAGCCAAAAAATTGATGGGGCATCGCAGTTCCTTTCTAAACTTTCAGAGTATACAGAGACCATCTTATATTTCTTAAAAATGGCGTCAATGGCCCATAGTGAAAAGAACTAAAAGTCTCCTTTGCTATTAAAGGAGACAATCTAGAATTCATTCTTCTCCTACATTCCAATTTGTGCAACTGCTGTTGTGAACCATGTCCCAATAAATAAGTTGAAAGATAATTGACAAGAGGATCACAAGGGAGGTGGAGACAAATGGCTGAGGGAAAAATAATAAATTAATAATCAAAGTGAAAGACATTGTACCCTGTCTGGCAGATTTCTAGGCACTGGAAGTGCGGTAACATATTTCTGGGGACCGGATTTTTGAGCATCAGAAGACGATGAGGCCTCCGGCCCCTCACCTTGTGCCCGCCCATGAAACTTAGCAAAACGATTGATGACAGAAAACTTCTCAAGATCCTGGCTTTCCACTCTCAAGTCTAAGATTGAGCTTCCCTTGTCCAGTCTGCATGAATGGAAGATTACACCAGAGTATGAGAGAGAGAGAGCATACATAAGAACGATAAGATGATAATATTTAGTATCTAACATAGAGATTAAAGTTAACTACAATGTCAAAACTAGTAATAAAATACAGAGGCGTGAAGGAAAGGAAAAGGTTGTGGAGGCTACCTCAACAAATCATTTTCCAGCCTCCTTGCTTTATCAATAAAGTCTTCCACAACTTTTGAGTAGTTTTGATTGTCGATTTTCTTGTGTGTTCTAAGCTTCTCCGGCAAACTATAAACCATATAATGAAAGACTGAATGTTAGAATGCAATGAATAATGCAAAATCCACCAATCATCAATTCATTGCCTTAATGGAAAACTTTACATAAATTTTAAACAACTCTTACAGGTTTATATTGTCAAGAGGCAATGGAGTTTGAGCATCACTTCCAGAGCAGGAGATTGCACTGCAAGCATCACCCAGGGATAATCTAGATGCAAGGTAAGCCACACTCCCATAGCATGAGCTAGCATCTGCAGAAAGAACTGCTGCAGAAGGAGGGCGAAGCAGTTGCTGCATAAGCTGTGTAGTCAAGACTATCCTTCTTTTGGACCTAAGTATTGGCGGTCCATCTTCAGTTATTTCAGTTTCATCTTCCACCTATCAACCCAATATGAAGCAATTAGAAATTAGAACTCTCAAATAGAATTACAGTACATTAAAGCTTAATTGTGAGCTTAGTGGGTGAACTTGAAACGAACCTTCTCAACCAGTCGGTTTGTTGAGCGAGCCCAGTCTGCTTCAGCTGCACTGTAAGTATAAACCTTCCATATGTTAGAAATTCATGAAAGAAAAAAATATTAATATTTTTCCCTGAAACATAAAAATAACAAAGAAACTAAAGTTAAAATGGAGCATCTTTAATTATCGAGCAGAGGGTCAAGCAACCCACCTGATATTCAGAAGCCTTTGGGGAAGCTCAGTCAGCTCTTTATGCCAGGGTGAGAGTTCAGATGTAGCACTTTTACGCTTCATTGGTCTCTCAACAATTAAACTTTGATCAGCTACATCAGAATGCGATAAATGAGGTGAAGGTGATTGCTCCCTGGGAATAGGTACGGGAGCTGAACTCTGCGGGGTGGTAACAAGCTTACTAGCATCAGAAGCAGCACTTGCTTGCTCCATTGATTCCGAAGGATGCAGATCATCACCTGCCCTTCCAGCAACTGAAGGTTGTCCCATAGCCTTCATAGTGGTTCTCAGTGTATCATGCATTGGAAATATTTGCCCATTCTTAAAGGTTCCATACTGTTCAAACCAGGATGGTGCCATCTGGGGGCTAACTTGAGACTGTTCACCTCTAAGAGAAGATGCATTACTACTAGAGAAATTCTGGGAATTCTTCTGATTAAAAGCAAACATATTGTGACTAGATGCATTTGAATTTCGAGTATCCCCAAGCTTGGATGAAAAGCTAAGCATGTTAGGATCTCCAGAGGGAACTAAAGTATGATCAGCTGATGAATCTCCTACCATACTATTATATCCATAAGGTGGTTGTGATCCTCCCAGGGGACTCACCTGCTGAGTCTCCACACCAGAATCTGCACCTTTCAACTTCTTCACACTCTGATCATTTCCATCAACGTCTTTACTTTTCATAGCCTGCACTTGGTCCAGCAAGGAATAACTTTGATCCAAACTGTTATTTGGTCTTAAAGAGCGACCGAAAGCTTCAATATCTCTCTGGGTAGCAACAGAGCTTGACAAATTATTTGCAATGGATTCTTTTGCCTGCGAGACATTGATATTTTGGGCATTCTGAATGTTCTCAGGTGACGCTTGTTGCCTAGTACTTAGATTGGATGGTTGCTCTTTCCCAACAAAGCTTTGCATGTTCGAAGAATATGCACCAAAGGCAGACAAGCCATGCCCTCTTTCCCGGGTATCTTGCTCATTGAGCTTTGGTGATTCAGCACTTACAAAAGGTTGCTGAAATGGAACACTGGTCCATGCATTAGTCAACCCTTGAAACATGGCACCTTGATGGGACATACCCGATGCAACAGAAGGCTGAGAGCCTGGCAGAACATCTGATCCAGGGATTTTCAGGGCAGCAACATGTGAACCGGATTGATCAGCAACATTCAGATGTGATGACTCTGCAAAAGCAGAGGCAAGGTTATTCTGCGAAGTATTTCCAGACAAATCTGGCACTGATGGCAGGGCAGATTGGCTAGTTTGAGATATGTCACGAGAATCACCCATTTGTTTCGATCGGAAAGCATGTCTATCAAAAGGTATGTTCACAGACTGGCTTGCTGTTGCTTGTCCACTTGAACCAATCATGTGCTGATTTTCTAGTTGACTTCTTGAAAGAGGAAAACCAGATTTGAAAGCTGTAGGAAAACTTCCCTGAATATTGTACGGTGAAGCCTTTTTCCCTATCTGTCCTGAGGTACCAGAGAGATTGTTTCTAAATTCACCTTGAGATGCTTCACGGGAAGAAGGCAAGGACGGGGCAGATGCTGCCGAGGCCAACCATGTACGACCCTTTTCTCCTATCTCAGAATGGACAGGGGATGAACTGACAACTGCTTGTGAAGAGAACTGAGAAGATGAGGTATGATCTGCAATTGGAGTACGTTGAGATGGAGGAGCCAGCTGTAAACCATAACCTTGAGAAACAGATGACTGTTTTCTCTGTATTTGACCTACAGATCCATCAGAAGTTTCCACTTCAGGCATCTCTGATGATGTGTTGTGATCCGAAGAGGTGAAGTGTGTGGCATTGCCACCCTCCCTTGGTTGGTCCACCTTGTGAAGTAGCTCAAGCATATGTTGACTGCAAGGAATTGAAAATATTAAAGCCTTGTATCATCAAGCAAATCTATCTATATATGCATTGTACATATGCAGTATTCAACTAAAGCAAAAATAAGAATGGTAGCAAAGATAAAATTATTCAATTACCTTGATGGCGCAGCCTTAATTGGGGCATTACTACCAGGGAATCTGTCAAAGGGAGTAGACGTGCTTGGTACAAAACCTGGAAGCAAATTTTTGGAAGGTGTCTCATCTAAATGTTTTGCATCACCCTGACAACCAGGTAAACGCACAAGTGGGTAGAAAATGTCAACTAAACTTTAATTTTAGGATTACGAAAGAAAGAAAATCAAATAAGAAGACCTAAAGCAAAAACATATAGATGAATCAAGAAAATCAAAACTAAAAACTCTGGCATCAATCTCAAAGATATAAAAAAAAAAAAAAATACAATTGATCACCTTCTCAATTTCCATAGAACTTCTATCAGTGTGACCAATAAAGTTTGACTGCCCCCCTTGGTTGTAACTTTTAAAACCTGGAGGTACATTCTGGGACATAGCTTGCGAATAATGTGTCACATGTTTTTTCCCATAAGATGGTTCCACTTCAACATCCACATCCCCCATTGGATGATACTGAAACTTGCGAGTTGCAGGGGGTCTTCGAGCAGCATTACTAGATGATTTTTGTTTACTTCCCGGAAAAGCAAATGAATCACCAGCATCAGAGGCAACAGTTTCCTTCAAACCACCAATTGGAGCAGGGTGGTGTGCATTAGAGAAAAAAGTATCATTAGAATTCTCTTTTCTATTCACATTCTCCATATCATGCATCTCAACTGCTCTCTTCTCTAAGCCATTGTTCCCTGATGACTCCAAGACTAGATGATTCTTATCCAGATGATGCTGGTTTTTCCTCTCAACCTCATTTCCCTGAGAGTTCATTTGAGAATCAACTGATTTCCAGAATTCATGATTGTTTGTGAGTTGTTTCTGGCTTTCGTGGTTGACTCTTGCACTGCTGGAATTTGATTTCCCTAAATTGTTTGTGGCTGAACCCACTCTATTCATCTGTGGACTTCCAAAGGGATATTTTGCATGCTCCATTTCAGAATTTGAATTCTGAACAGAATCAGCCTTCCATATACCAGCAGCATGGCTCATTTCCTCATGGATGCCTCTCTTACGATCACCACCTGGTATTGATCGTGATAAAATTTGATTCCCATGACTTTTGAGATTATTACCCATATCTGTTGGCATAGATTCCATAAATTTCCTACCATTTAACATATTGAACGGCTGGCCATCACCATTATTTGACGAAATGCTTTGTTGACGGTTCCAGGAACCTGAAATGCTATTTGCATTTATTTCTGTACCTGATGAATGACTACCTTCTACAGGCGGCTTTTGTAGAGGACTGTTATCCAACCATTTACTTCCTTGTTCAGGAACCTGATGAACAAATCTCTGAGGAGAATCATTCTGAAAGACCTCACCTCGTTCATGCGAAGTTTTGGGTCCTGGTTGCTGAAATCCCTGAACATTAGAAAAACTAGCAGTCGTATTCGTCCTATGGGCATCAGCAGAGTGTGGAGAAGCTCTAGAATTCAAGTCGGAGGAAGAGTGCAAGTTGTTACCAGCCCAACCAGATTGTTGTTTGCGAGTATTACCAACATTTGAGCGCTGCTGATTCACAATTGGAGGTTCTTGATTTCCAAAACTTGGAGGACACCACTCTTGTAGCCCTATATCAGCACTAGAAGTTTCTGCTACTGCAGATTGCATAAGAGCACTCCAACTCCCACTTTGCAGAGAAGGAAGTCCTCCAAAACTTTCCGTGCCATCCAACACAGTGGAACCTCCCATTCCCACATCTGTGCTGCTGCCAAAGGCATCCCATAGATTGTCATCCGAACCAAACAAAATCTTTTCCTCAGTTGGATCTAGTGTAGCCACGCTCTGTGCGGGTGCAACTTGTGTTACTGCTTTCTCTTGCAATGGTTCTGAAAATCCAACTAGTTGTGGCCTCCCTTGGAATTCTTCCACGGGTTCATTTCTTTGATGGGGATTTCCTTGATTCAAGTTCTCCAAATTAAACCCATTATTCAAACCTTCAGCAGCAATAGGCCCAGGCATACTCCTGCCTTGAAAATCCTGTCTAGAAATCCGAGATCCATCTTGCATGCTAACCTGATCTGGAAATGCAGAATATTGATTACCTGGAAAGGAATTATTACTTGCCGACATCTGCTGCATTGCCGATCTATCCATTTGAACATGAGGATATGAACCTGTTGAGCCACTTGTGCTAGTAACTGGAACCCCATACAGAGATTGATCAGCATGTTGAGGAACAAAACCCATCATGCGTAGTGAGTGGGCTTGTTCAGGGGTCAATGCATGTCCACTAGAGGCACCCTGAATAACAGGAGAAGCACCACGCTGTAGCCAGTTTGTGTTACCAGCCAGAAGATCAGGTGGCCATTGATTGTTAGATGGCTCATTGATGGGAACACCATTGATCAGAGCTGGTGAGTGGTTACCAGCAGCCTGTTTTGTAATGGAGGAAGCCTGATTTGCAAAAACCTGTTGCCTTTCTAGTTGCTGAAGTTGTTGCTGCCTTTGAAATTCTTGAATTTGTGAGAACATAACCTGTCGCTGTAACTGCTGCATGTCACTAATCCCTGATTGCTGCCTAGGCAAAGACTGCATCATGCCGGGATGTGGACCATTCATGTGCTCTTGACCACCGAAAAAATCAAAACCAATTGGGGATTCTGAAGCTTCTAATCTCACCGAATTACTCTTATGCTCAGGGCCACTTCCTCTCTGTGATTCATGTACCGGCAAGCCTCTAGATGTTAAATTTTGCCGATCAGATTCTGAATCCACACCCGAAAAGTTAGCTTCATTCTGCCTTGCTCTAAACATCTGGTGCCCATGAGCATAGCCATTCAGGTTAGCCTGTTGATTTTGATACTGAGCTCTGCCAAACTCGGGTCTCACATTTGATTGCATAAAATTCAAACCATGAGGCACATGGTACGGCTGACCCCCATGCCCTCTCTCCGAATCTGTTCGTAATAAAAGAATAGAGATGTTTAGAAAGAGGTGATGGCTCAGGCAACACAAAAACCATTACAACCTTATAGTAATCAAGAAGTTAAATGACTAGTACCTGGTTGCAGTACATTA